>NW_027507718.1:317353659-318003659 GCF_037356315.1 Lithobates pipiens
ACCTAGAAAATATAAGAGTGGCCCACAATCCAAACTATAAGCCAGGTACCTGCAATCACAATTTACGTTAATAAGGGCAAATATATAGTTTATATGAATCTGAACGCCATCTACCTATCCTTTTAATTTCCTTTCCTTCTAAACCCATCCGAGCAGCTTCCACAGCAGCTCCAATGCGAAAAAAAGAATGCGTAGTTATCTTTAAGTGACCTAGCTTTAAATATCACATACATTGTTTCAGAACCATTGAGAATTGATAATTTATTAACTGTGAACCATTATCATGAATAAATAACAAATTTTGGAAATTTCAAGATAAGCCTTCAAAGCCCTAACCGGGCATATATCAGCTATCTGTAAAACAAGGACACACTTACTCTTTCCCTCCATCTATTGTGTATCACCACTGCGCTAAACAAAACACTATAAACTAAGCAGCCACTTTAAAAAAACAAAATGTGTACAATATTCCTTATCTAAACAATAGAAAAAGCGGCGCTGAATATAAATCCACACCAGTGAATTCAAAAATATTAAAGATGACAGACCCAGTCCAGTGAACATGAATTACTAAATGTTACTACACTGTGCAAGCCCTGCCCCGAGCATACAGAAAATTAATTAATAGTTTGTATCGAAATTAATTAACACAAATTATTATATAGTACATATCACCAGATGAATAGTGATAACAAATATATACGATCTGTTGAAAAAAATATCCTGTGACTAAATATTATTCAACACTAAAAATAAATAAACAAGTAACGAGAATCAAATGAATTGTTTCAAGTTCTATCAAACAATGTCCACTTCCTAAAAACATTGTTACCAACACCACTGTGAAAAGCTCCTGAGAATATAATGTATCCCAGTAAAATCATAATCCATAAGTTGAATCTTCAGATCATAATCCAAGTAATGGAATAGTGAAAAAAACGTTTAACCAGTGTCTCTTGAATAAACAGCAGATTACATCTACACTCCTCCACCACACCGCTCTAGATGTGACTCCTCTCCCCTTATGTGATTACACTCACCCGCTGTATATGCCTCACACTTTCGTGTTTGGCTGGATGTGCTTTTTCTCTTTACAGGGTTTAAATGGGGTATCCAGGTTTCCACTCCAGAATGCAGGGCTAGTACCATGGCTGTTCTCATAGACGCCACGGATGTTTCCATAGGTGTCACGGCTGTTCCCATAGATACTCTCATGCAACAAAGAAAAGATTTGCTTCCATAGCGTGATACAGTCTAAAACTTTTTAATCACACATAAAAATCTCTCACATTGCACTCACATCAAAGGATGAATAAACACGCCAAATGTAAAAATTCACAGCACTCTTGAGTAACCCATACTGAAGCATAGGTGGTCACGGCGGACCCAGGATATGCGGGAATAATGGATAGTCTCTCACCGCTCCTTAACTGTACCGCCGCTTTACAGGGATCAATGTAAGATGTTCAGCATCCTATATGTATCTCTCTCATTCGCCTAGTAGCCAAAATCCGACATGTTTCGTCATAAAATTGACTTAATCATGGACCTGGTCACTAGGCAAGACAAACTGACTTATATTTTCCCCAAACTGCTCTCAATGGGCGGTGTATAATCACCACACATGTGCATCACCTGTGTCCCCAATTCCATCAATGCTTCAGTTCACACTGCTCATTAATCCAGAGTCAATCCATGATGCAATCTAATAAGCTTTTAAAGATTATATATAAATATCATTCCAACAATCTAAAACTCAATTGCACAAAAGTAAAAGTAGATTAATACTCTATACAGATATTGGTAGTGAATAGTAGCGGAGAATTTCCACAAGGGGAGTCGCTCTTAACATATCAATCTGCATCAGCATATATAGCGTCCTATCTCCCCCAATTTCTATTACTATCCTATATCAGATGCTACATGCATTGGAGAGGGGGGGTGACCTGCAGACTTAAAATAAACAAATTGGAAATGGGTTTTATTGATATCTATATTTCCATTAAGGAGAACTAAATACCACACATGAGACAAATGTAATTAATGCATTCAAAAATGCCTTATGACTTAATAACATCTGACCCATTTACATGGATTATGCCCGCATGCAGGGGAATACACCTGCATTAACCCATATGTATATATCACTAATTAAGTCACTGGTCCTATTTAAACTAAAATTACAAAACTATATAAAAATATATAAAAAATACATATATTTATATATGTGTGATCACACTGCTGGCAGTGCGCGTGCAACACACATATATACAAAATCCTACTACTGGTGTTCCTCAAAGTGCAATGACACACCATGGCACTGGAACCCCTTCCGGATGTTTCCTGGATGTTCAGAGATTCGCACTCCTAACATCCGTTTGGTGCGACCTACATAAACCAATCCGCAGGGGTACCATAACAGAAAATTGATCCTTCCTTCTAATAGTAACAGAGGTCAAAACATCCCACCATGTTCAAGCCTACTGTTCCAGCAGGTGATCAAGATTTTATTTAAAAATGCCTTATGACTTAATAACATCTGACCCATTTACATGGATCATGCCCGCATGCAGGGGAATACACCTGTATTAGCCCATATGTATATATCACTAATTAAGTCACTGGTCCTATTTAAACTAAAATTGCAAAACTATATAAAAATACATATATTTATATATGTGTGATCACACTGCTTGCAGTGCGTGTGCAACACACATATATACAAAATCCTACTACTGGTGTTCCTCAAAGTGCAGTGACACACCATGGCACTGGAACCCCTTCCGGATGTTTCCTGGATGTTCAGAGATTCACACTCCTAACATCCGTTTGGTGCGACCCACATAAACCAATCCGCAGGGGTACCATAACAGAAAATTGATCCTTCCTTCTGATAGTAACAGAGGTCAAAACATCCCACCATGTTCAAGCCTACTGTTCCAGCAGGTGATCAAGGTTTTATTTAAAAATCCCTGATATATCTAACTCCCCTTCACTCATCTCACAGTTAGTTGAGAAGATGTTATCAGGGTTGATCAGTCTGTTTGACGGATCCTGATAGCATCCATAGCAGCAGGTGGTTATATAAATAATATGTAAAACAAGGACACACTTAGGGCCGGTTCACACAGCAAGGCGCGGCGAGGCGTCTCCGACTTACCTCGCCGCGACCTGCGGGGAGCTCAGCGGCGACTTGCAGAGGACTTCTGTATAGAAGTCAATGCAAGTCGCCCCCGAAGTCGCCCCGAAGTAGTACAGGAACCTTTTTTCTGAGTCGGAGCGACTCGAGTCGCTCCTCTCAGAACGGTTCCATAGTACTGAATGGGGGCGACTTGCGGGAGCGAGGCGAGGCGAGCCGTGTCGCCTCGCCTCGCCTCGCTGTGTGAACCGGCCCTTACTCTTTCCCTCCATCTATTGTGTATCACCACTGCGCTAAACAAAACACTATAAACTAAGCCGCCACTTTAAAAAAACAAAATGTGTACAATATTCCTTATCTAAACAATAGAAAAAGCGGCGCTGAATATAAATCCACACCAGTGAATTCAAAAATATTAAAGATGATAGACCCAGTCCAGTGAACATGAATTACTAAATGTTACTACACTGTGCAAGCCCTGCCCCGAGCATACAGAAAATTAATTAATAGTTTGTATCGAAATTAATTAACACAAATTATTATATAGTACATATCACAAGATGAATAGTGATAACAAATATATACGATCTGTTGAAAAAAATATCCTGTGACTAAATATTATTCAACACTAAAAATAAATAAACAAGTAACGAGAATCAAATGAATTGTTTCAAGTTCTATCAAACAATGTCCACTTCCTAAAAACATTGTTACCAACACCACTGTGAAAAGCTCCTGAGAATATAATGTATCCCAGTAAAATCATAATCCATACGTTGAATCTTCAGATCAGAATCCAAGTAATGGAATAGTGAAAAAAAACTTTTAACCAGTGTCTCTTGAATAAACAGCAGATTACATCTTCACTCCTCCACCACACCGCTCTAGATGTGACTCCTCTCCCCTTATGTGATTACACTCACCCGCTGTATATGCCTCACACTTTCGTGTTTGGCTGGATGTGCTTTTTCCCTTTACAGGGTTTAAATGGGGTATCCAGGTTTCCACTCCAGAATGCAGGGCTAGTACCATGGCTGTTCTCATAGACGCCACGGATGTTTCCATAGGTGTCACGGCTGTTCCCATAGATACTCTCATGCAACAAAGAAAAGATTTGCTTCCATAGCGTGATACAGTCTAAAACTTTTTAATCACACATAAAAATCTCTCACATTGCACTCACATCAAAGGATGAATAAACACGCCAAATGTAAAAATTCACAGCACTCTTGAGTAACCCATACTGAAGCATAGGTGGTCACGGCGGACCCAGGATATGCGGGAATAATGGATAGTCTCTCACCGCTCCTTAACTGTACCGCCGCTTTACAGGGATCAATGTAAGATGTTCAGCATCCTATATGTATCTCTCTCATTCGCCTAGTAGCCAAAATCCAACATGTTTCGTCATAAAATTGACTTAATCATGGACCTGGTCACTAGGCATATACAGCGGGTGAGTGTAATCACATAAGGGGAGAGGAGTCACATCTAGAGCGGTGTGGTGGAGGAGTGTAGATGTAATCTGCTGTTTATTCAAGAGACACTGGTTAAACGTTTTTTTCACTATTCCATTACTTGGATTATGATCTGAAGATTCAACGTATGGATTATGATTTTACTGGGATGCATTATATTCTCAGGAGCTTTTCACAGTGGTGTTGGTAACAATGTTTTTAGGAAGTGGACATTGTTTTATAGAACTTGAAACAATTCATTTGATTCTCGTTACTTGTTTATTTATTTTTAGTGTTGAATAATATTTAGTCACAGGATATTTTTTTCAACAGATCGTATATATTTGTTATCACTATTCATCTGGTGATATGTACTATATAATAATTTGTGTTAATTAATTTCGATACAAACTATTAATTAATTTTCTGTATGCTCGGGGCAGGGCTTGCACAGTGTAGTAACATTTAGTAATTCATGTTCACTGGACTGGGTCTATCATCTTTAATATTTTTGAATTCACTGGTGTGGATTTATATTCAGCGCCACTTTTTCTATTGTTTAGATAAGGAATATTGTACACATTTTGTTTTTTTAAAGTGGCGGCTTAGTTTATAGTGTTTTGTTTAGCGCAGTGGTGATACACAATAGATGGAGGGAAAGAGTAAGTGTGTCCTTGTTTTACATATTATTTATATAACCACCTGCTGCTATGGATGCTATCAGGATCCGTAAAACAGACTGATCAACCCTGATAACATCTTCTCAACTAACTGTGAGATGAGTGAAGGGGAGTTAGATATATCAGGGATTTTTAAATAAAACCTTGATCACCTGCTGGAACAGTAGGCTTGAACATGGTGGGATGTTTTGACCTCTGTTACTATTAGAAGGAAGGATCAATTTTCTGTTATGGTACCCCTGCGGATTGGTTTATGTGGGTCGCACCAAACGGAAGTTAGGAGTGCGAATCTCTGAACATCCAGGAAACATCCGGAAGGGGTTACAGTGCCATGGTGTGTCATTGCACTTTGAGGAACACCAGTAGTAGGATTTTGTATATATGTGTGTTGCACACGCACTGCAAGCAGTGTGATCACACATATATAAATATATGTATTTTTATATAGTTTTGCAATTTTAGTTTAAATAGGACCAGTGACTTAATTAGTGATATATACATATGGGCTAATACAGGTGTATTCCCCTGCATGCGGGCATGATCCATGTAAATGGGTCAGATGTTATTAAGTCATAAGGCATTTTTAAATAAAATCTTGATCACCTGCTGGAACAGTAGGCTTGAACATGGTGGGATGTTTTGACCTCTGTTACTATCAGAAGGAAGGATCAATTTTTTGTTATGGTACCCCTGCGGATTGGTTTATGTGGGTCGCACCAAACGGATGTTAGGAGTGCGAATCTCTGAACGTCCAGGAAACATCTGGAAGGGGTTCCAGTGCCATGGTGTGTCATTGCACTTTGAGGAACACCAGTAGTAGGATTTTGTATATATGTGTGTTGCACGCGCACTGCCAGCAGTGTGATCACACATATATAAATATATGTATTTTTTATATATTTTTATATAGTTTTGTAATTTTAGTTTAAATAGGACCAGTGACTTAATTAGTGATATATACATATGGGTTAATGCAGGTGTATTCCCCTGCATGCGGGCATAATCCATGTAAATGGGTCAGATGTTATTAAGTCATAAGGCATTTTTGAATGCATTAATTACATTTGTCTCATGTGTGGTATTTAGTTCTCCTTAATGGAAATATAGATATCAATAAAACCCATTTCCAATTTGTTTATTTTAAGTCTGCAGGTCACCCCCCTTTTCCAATGCATGTAGCATCTGATATAGGATAGTAATAGAAATTGGGGGAGATAGGACGCTATATATGCTGATGCAGATTGATATGTTAAGAGCGACTCCCCTTGTGGAAATTCTCCGCTACTATTCACTACCAATATCTGTATAGAGTATTAATCTACTTTTACTTTTGTGCAATTGAGTTTTAGATTGTTGGAATGATATTTATATATAATCTTTAAAAGCTTGTTAGATTGCATCATGGATTGACTCTGGATTAATGAGCAGTGTGAACTGAAGCATTGATGGAATTGGGGACACAGGTGATGCACATGTGTGGTGATTATACACCGCCCATTGAGAGCAGTTTGGGGAAAATATAAGTCAGTTTGTCTTGCCTAGTGACCAGGTCCATGATTAAGTCAATTTTATGACGAAACATGTCGGATTTTGGCTACTAGGCGAATGAGAGAGATACATATAGGATGCTGAACATCTTACATTGATCCCTGTAAAGCGGCGGTACAGTTAAGGAGCGGTGAGAGACTATCAATTATTCCCGCATATCCTGGGTCCGCCGTGACCACCTATGCTTCAGTATGGGTTACTCAAGAGTGCTGTGAATTTTTACATTTGGCGTGTTTATTCATCCTTTGATGTGAGTGCAATGTGAGAGATTTTTATGTGTGATTAAAAAGTTTTAGACTGTATCACGCTATGGAAGCAAATCTTTTCTTTGTTGCATGAGAGTATCTATGGGAACAGCCGTGACACCTATGGAAACATCCGTGGCGTCTATGAGAGCAGCCATGGTACTAGCCCTGCATTCTGGAGTGGAAACCTGGATACCCCATTTAAACCCTGTAAAGGGAAAAAGCACATCCAGCCAAACACGAAAGTGTGAGGCATATACAGCGGGTGAGTGTAATCACATAAGGGGAGAGGAGTCACATCTAGAGCGGTGTGGTGGAGGAGTGTAGATGTAATCTGCTGTTTATTCAAGAGACACTGGTTAAACGTTTTTTTCACTATTCCATTACTTGGATTATGATCTGAAGATTCAATTTATGGATTATGATTTTACTGGGATACATTATATTCTCAGAAGCTTTTCACAGTGGTGTTGGTAACAATGTTTTTAGGAAGTGGACATTGTTTGATAGAACTTGAAACAATTCATTTGATTCTCGTTACTTGTTTATTTATTTTTAGTGTTGAATAATATTTAGTCACAGGATATTTTTTTCAACAGATCGTATATATTTGTTATCACTATTCATCTGGTGATATGTACTATATAATAATTTGTGTTAATTAATTTCGATACAAACTATTAATTAATTTTCTGTATGCTCGGGGCAGGGCTTGCACAGTGTAGTAACATTTAGTAATTCATGTTCACTGGATTGGGTCTATCATCTTTAATATTTTTTTTTTTTTTTTTTTTTTTTTAATATAATTTTTATTAAATTTCACAGTTACAATTGGATTGTCAAACAAGGTCATAAGAGTAATACGTTGTAACATCAAATAAAATACAATAGGTTGAGTGAGAACATTACCATTGGAACATAAATAAAGTTGCATGTGAAAACTACTGTTGTTGTCAACCAACTGGAAAACGCGTCTAGTGAGACTTGTCCGAACCTCTCCGGTGCCCCAATTGGGATCACACTGCGCCAGAGGAGGTTCGTTGCTTGGATTCGAATATGACGCATACTCCAGGTGGAGGACCGCTATAAAAGTACAAAACGATGAATTGAATGCCTAACCATTAACTTGCTTCAACTGCTTGGTAAGGTACGTGAACGATAGAGTTCTAGGGATGACAGGAGGAGTATAGGTAGGGCAAATAGTGGAAGCGAAAGATAATATATTATCAACGGCCATACCATTCTTTCCAACATTTCCAGTTTTTGTCAAAAGTCAAGCAAGAATTACTTCTAATCGCTAATAACCTTTCATAGTGATAGTTAAGATTTACTTGTGCCGTTACTTCAGAGGGGTTAGGAGAGAGAGTATTTTTCCAATGCCTGGCAATAATCAGTTTTGCTGTGGTTAAAATATGCGTTACGACTAACCGGAGTTGATAAGGGTAGTTATGTATGCCTAAATGGAGAATTGCTAGAGCTGGGTTAGGATTCTGTAATATACCTGTGATTTCTGCAAGTATTGTGAATATTTTTCTCCAAAAGCTGGTTAGATTTTTGCAATGCCAGAAAATATGTAGTATTGTTCCGGTTGAGTCACAGTTCCTCCAGCATAACTGGGAATGCGTAGGGAACATTCTAGCTAATTGAAAGGGTGTCCTATACCATTTAGTGAGAATTTTTTGGGACAGTTCCCAGTGATTAATACAATGCGTGGCCTTGTAGTTGTAACGCAGTGCTACTCGCCAGTGGTCAGGATCAAACGTTTCATCCAGATCTTTTTCCCAGGACAGAATATTTGGCGTTTTGAGGAACTCGAGTTTGGATTGTAAGAGATTGTAGATAAGGGATATGCCTCTGCGTTTGCTGTATTGTGATGTAAGGAACTGCCATACCTGCTTGTTTATCTGTATAATCGGAAGGGGATGTTTACTTAAGAATGATGAGATTTGTTTATATAACATAAAATGTGAGGTAGGTAGATTGTATTTACTTTGTAAAGTTTTAAATGGCTTTAGCGTGCCGTCGTCTAGAAGTTCTTCTATTGTATCTATCCCCAAATCTATCCATTTTTGAATGTGGCTATAGGGGAGGATTATACCGAGTGTCTGCAATGGTATTTTTAAGGTGGTGAGATTCTGCTCAGTTTTGGGTTGTGACAGAAGATATCTCCACGCAAGGAGAGTGGCCTTGGTGGTTGGGGACAGGGATGTAAGCGATAGTTGTTTCCAGGAGTCTGCTATCAGTAGAAGACTTAAAGGGTACGCCTTGTTGACCGATGCTTCTATGTCTACCCATAACGGAGGTGAAGATTCTTGAAACTAGCTTTTGGACTGGGCAAGAAGAGAAGCCCCGTAATAGTCTTTTAGGTCCGGGAGTCCCATCCCCCCTCCCTTCCTATGTCGAGTAAGAACATTAAATGGACAACGAGCCCTTTTCCCTTGCCAGATATACAACTTAAGGGATCTGTTTAGTTCGTTGATGTAGGAGGCTTTAAACGGAATGGGGAGGGTTCTGAACATGTACAGTATTTTAGGGAGGATGATCATTTTGTAGGATGCAATCCTGCCTGCCCAGGAGAGTTCAATTTTGGTCATCTTATCCAAAGTTCCTCGGATGTCCGAGAGTAATAATTTAATATTAATCTCGGCTATCTTTGAAATCCTTGCCGCAAGTTGAACTCCCAGGTATGTTATGGATTTTTCCGCCCACTTATATGGGAAGGTATTTTTTAAATGAGATTTAGTAAGATGGTGAACGCCTAAGTCTAATATTAGGGACTTGCTAAAGTTTACTTTATAGTACGATAAGTTACCGAACTCACTGAGAACGTTGTGGGTGAACTGAAGTGAAAGAGAGGGGTTGGTAAGTAGAAGAATAACGTCATCCGCAAAGAGGCTTATGACGTGGTTGACTTTACGGAATTTAAAGCCTGAGATGTGGGGATGAGTACGAATGGTTTCCGCCAGGGGCTCCATCATTAGGTTAAAAATTGATGGCGATAATGGGCACCCCTGGCGGGTTCCATTCGTAATTTGGAATTCTTTCGATAACAGTCCTGAGGTATAGACCTGTGCTACTGGATTTGAATATAGGGCCATAATGGCTGATAGGGATTCACCTTGGAAACCAAATTTTTGCAGGACTGCCTCCATATAGCCCCAGTGGACCCTATCGAACGCCTTCTCTGCGTCCACTGATAAGAGCAGAGAAGGCGTTCTCCGGGTCTCTGCTTGGTTAATAATGTTCAAAAGGCGTCTTGTGGCATCTGAAGCCTGACGGCCTTTGGTGAAGCCTGTCTGGTCTGATTTCACCAGGTCTGGGATAATATCATATAATCGGTTGGCGAGTAATTTTGCATAGATTTTTACGTCTCCATTGAGAAGAGAAATGGGGCGGAAATTAGCCGGCGTATCGGGAGTTTTCCCCGGTTTTGGTAGTGTGATTACATAAGCCTTTAGCATTTCTGGTGGGAAGAAACCATTTGACCTAGCCTCGTTGAATAGTGATATAAGGTTTGGAGTCAGTATTTTGGTAAATATTTTGTAGTATCCATTGGATAAGCCGTCTGGGCCGGGGGCCTTATTGAGTGGGAGGGATTCTATGGCTTTTTCTATTTCTGGGATTATAAAAGGGTCGTTCAATGCTTGAAGCTGGGATTCTGATAGTGAAGGTAGATTGATTGTGGATAAAAATTTGACTATATCCGTCCTATTTGGTTGGGTAGTATTGGGGTCATCTTTTAAGTTATATAGTGACGAGTAGTAGTCCGCGAATGCGTCAGCAATACCCTGTGGATTTTCTATTTTTTTGGATGCGTCGGGGTAGTGCAGATGGGGAATTACCGTTTTGGATCTTCTTTGTTTTAATCTGTTTGCTAGGAGTTTACCTGCCTTGTTGTTATTAGCGTAGTAGTTTAATTTTAGTCTATTCATATGTTGGTCGTGTTGAGTACAAAACAGTTCCCTGAGTTGTGTACGTGTGTTGGCTAGTTTCGAGGCAGTGGCAGCTGTAGGTGTAAGCTGGTTTTCTTTTTCCAGCTTACGAAGTGCAGATGTGATTTCCGTAATTTTAGCCGAGCGGGCCTTGTGGGCTACTGCATTTAGTTTGATTAGGATACCCCGGATATAAGCTTTGTGGGCATTCCAATTTATAAAAGGGTTTGTGTCAGCAGGGGTATTAATATGAAAGAATTCTGTTAAGTGGTTGGCGATCTCTTTTTGAAATTTAGGATCCTGAATAATGTAGTCATTGCAACGCCATAAGCGAGCTGCGGCAAATGCACTCCCACCCTCTATCTGAATAAGTACAGGTGCGTGGTCTGACCACGTTATATCGTATATAGCAGAGTGGGAGATTCTCTGCAACAGCATCTTATCTACTAGAAACATATCTAATCTAGAGTATGTATTGTGTCTGGGGGAGTAATAAGTGTACGATCTGTCATTAGCATTTAGACAACGCCACGCGTCATACAAATCTTCCCTGATAAGAAGGTCCCGAAAATTCGGGTTACTATTTTTAGTGCGGGAGGAAGAATCTAAGTTTACGTCTACCACCATGTTGAAATCACCACAAATTAATACACTCCCCTCTCGCAACTCTGAGATCTTTTTAGTGATACGCTTTACAAATTGGAGTTGATGCGAGTTGGGAGCATATATGCATGATAAAGTAAAAGGAAGCTTATTTATGGTACAAACCAAAATGATGAATCGACCTTCTGGGTCACAAAAGGAGTCTTTTAGATCAAATACCACTGTGTCTCTCACCGCAATCATCACTCCTCTCTTCTTCGTCATAGCAGATGATAAGAACACATGCGGGAAATTCGGGTGGGAACACCTAGGTGTGGCTGAGCTATGAAAATGTGTCTCTTGGACTGCTAGAATGTCTGCATTGTGCTGGATGGTCTCTCTCCATAGGGATCTTCTTTTAGCCGGGTGGTTAAGGCCTCTCGCGTTGATCGATAGGATCTTAACTGACATTCACAGATATGGGACGATACTGCAGTCGGTAATATCTTTGATCATGGGAGAAATGGCACAGTATTCTCTGAAGTGGAAATGATGTAGAAGCAACTTTCAATAGGATCTCCGATAGGTTTGTATTTAGATATGTAACAGAGTTAAAGCATAGGTGGAGGTTTGCAACAGTCAATATCCAGGATGACTGCCAATAGTAGTGGAAATGGAGGCAAACAATCAAAAAAGCGGTAATGTCCGGAACTGCATGTGGAGATGATCTAAAAATTGCAGCTGCGAGCATAATAGTCGCGCAAAATCTCCAAAGATCAAAAGGAATGGGAAAACAAAAGGAAAACAAAAAGAAAACACTCAAAAACATACGAACAAGTCCAGACGGACCAGGCAAGCTGGCCGTCCAACTGGAGGAAGCTACGGTACGGTGTATGGTACCATAGGCCGTCGGGGAACCCAACTGTGTTTAGCAGGTCAAGTAGTACTGGTCGGTTCAGGTACGCCTCGAATTGGATCTTCTGCGCTGTTGTAGTTGCCACTCTGGTTGAACTTTGCCAGGAGGGGCCACCTGCAGTGGAGGAGGATCAGCACTAGCATCAGGCGGTAGGATTTGCCATTGACGGATGAGACTCAGACCATCTTCCAATGATGTAATTAAGTGAGTGGCACCCTGATGTGAAACGACAAGTTTCGCCGGGTATTTCCATTTATACATTATCTTGTGGTTTCGGAGCGCTTTAGTGACTGTCGCCATGTCGCACGTGTGTTGCGAAAGGTCCGGGAGCACTTGTAATCCTGCAGCCTGTTCTGGAATGTTCTCCGCTTTACGGAAGGCATCTAAAAGTAATTCCTTTGTTTGGAAAAAATGGACTCGAAGGAGCACGTCTCTCGGGACTTCTTGTGGTAAGAAGGAAGGTTTAGGTACTCTATGTATCCTGTCTATCTTCAGATCCAATGGGGACAATGATGGCGCAACAGCATGAAAAAGATCTGTGGCATAGGACTGGAGCTGTTGCGATGTGACGCTTTCCGGTATGCCCCTTATTTTCAAATTGTTCCGGCGGGAACGGTCCTCGAGGTCTGCCAATTTTGATTGTATTTTAGATATAGAGTCTTGCTGGGACATATGGGAGTCCACAAGTGCGTTAAATGAAATGGTAACATCACTCATCTGCGTTTCAACTTGATGCACCCTGCCCCCCAGTTCAGTGATATCAGCTCTGCATTGCTGGAGACACGACATCATATCTGATTGTAGCGATGATCTAAGCGACATCAGCATCTCTTTAAGTGTAATATCCGAAATTGACTGCCCTGTAGTTGGAAACATTGCTATTGGGTCTGCTGGGGCATGTGTTCCTGAGTCTTTGTCAGTAGTACCACTCACCTCCATATCCAGGGCTGAGAATTTGTTAGGGTGTTCAGGGATATCCGGATCCAGCCTGGGCTTGGATTTCGCCGGGCTCCTAGTTGTGGGTGAGTCACAGGGCGATTTGTTTTCACTGTGCCGTGCAGCGAACATGTTATGTGCGGTGGCTGCGTTCCTCTCCTTCTCCTTCCGCTGCGCTTCCGGTCCGGACGGTGTCCCTAGAGCACTAGAGGCTTGCCCGAAGTTTTGTCTCTCGCCGCCATTTTCTTGTAGTCCGCGGGATACGGCCGGAAAAAAGGCCGGTAATTTTTGCATATTCTCCGCCGCGCGGAGCTTTTTCTTCATGTCCCCGGGACTCCTCGCTTCTGCGGCGTTTAGTCGAGCCGCGGCGGCGATTCAGAGGTGCGACCTAAAGGCGGTATGTCGATAGTTCCCCTTCGGCCGAGCGGAGCTCTATTCGCTTGCGGCCATCTCGTTCGGCGGTCGCCACGCCCCCCCATCTTTAATATTTTTGAATTCACTGGTGTGGATTTATATTCAGCGCCGCTTTTTCTATTGTTTAGATAAGGAATATTGTACACATATATCAGCTATCGCACTATTCTTGTAGAGTTATCCAAGACCCCAAACCTAAAGGGCCTGACTTACTGCCTGAAAGCAAAATTCGTAAACTATTACCTGATAGATTAATATTGGAAAATAAAATACCAGACTGCTTCTTTTTTGAAGGCGGCAACAATTCTGAAATTCTGAATGCCTCCTACGGGCCCCCCACCCCAAAGCACCTTGCCCCCATGTTGATGAGGACAAGAGCATCTTCCCGACAACCCTGGCCGTTGGTTGTCGGGGTCTGCGGGTGGGGGGCTTATTGGAATCTGGGAGCCCTCTTTAATAAGGGGGCCCCAGATTCTGCCCCCCCATGTGAATGAGTATGGGGTACAATGTACCCCTACCCATTCACCTGGGGGAAAAAAAGTGTAAATAAAAAACACACAACGCAGGTTTTTAAAGTAGTTTATTAGGCAGCTACGGGGGGTCTTCTTCTGACTTCGGGGGTCTTCTTGCTGGGCTCCTCCACTATCTTCTGCTCTTTTGCTAGCAGAGGAGCCTGGCTTTCTCCTTCGTCGTCATCTGGGGGGACTTCTTCTTATTCTTATGTAGGCACAAGGGGCGGGGTCACTGGGTGATGTCACATGGTGACCTCACCCCTTATGTTGTCACAGTCCCAGCATCCCCCCGGACTTTGACATCATAATGGGTGGGGTCACCATGTGACATCACCCTCTGACCCCGCCCCTTATGCCTATATAAGTCACCGCGCAACATGTCAGGAGAGCCGGAGAGAGCATTGTGTCAACATCAGAAGAAGAGGAGAAGAAGAAGGAAGAAGAAGAAGAAGAAGAAAGTGGCGGCAGTGAACGAGAAGACCAGGCCAATGCTAATAAAAGAGCTGGAAGAAGAGCCTGGCAGAAGAACCGAAGAGCGGGAGAACCGGCCGGAAAGACCCCCCTAAGTCAGAAGAAGACCCCCAGAAGGCGCCGACGATGAAGGAGAAAGCTGGGCTCCTCCACTAGCAAAAGAGTGGCAAAAGAGCAGAAGATAGCGGAGGAGCCCGGTGAGAAGACTCCCGAAGTCGGAAGAAGACCCCCGGAGCTGCCTAATAAACGACTTTAAAAACCTTTGTTGTGTGTTTTTTTACACTTTTTTCCCCCAGGTGAATGGGTAGGGGTACATCGTACCCCATACTCATTCATATAGGGCGGGGGGCGGAATCTGGGGGCCCCCTTATTAAAGGGGGCTCCCGGATTCCAATAAGCCCCCCCACCTGCAGACCCCAACAACCAACGGCTAGGGTTGTCGGGAAGAGGCCCTTGTGCTCATCAGCATGGGGACAAGGTGCTTTGGGGTGGGGACCCGCAGGGAGCTCCCTTCCCCAAAGCACCTACCCACTCATGTTGAGGGTACGTGGCCTGGTATGGCTCAGGAGGGTCGCTGCTCGCTTGTCCTCACCCCCTTTCCTGACCAGCCGGGCTGCGTGCTTGGATAAGGGTCTGGTATGGACTTTGGGGGGACCCCCACGCCATTTTTTGGCGTAGGGGTTATCCTCAAAACCCATACCAGGGGACAGGGCTTGCGAGGTGTCAATCTCGCTAGTCCCGTTGTACCTGAAGTCATGTTCAAAACTAATGGACTTTAGTCTGTGTGTGGGCTAGTCCGTTCATTTGGAAAGTCCAGAGGACCTCCGCCAAAAGTCCGGCAGACTGTCCGCCGGACCTAGTCCACCAGAAAAGTCTGTTTGTGTGTGGACGTGTGTGAGCATGTCCGCTCGTTCGAAAAGTTCTGCGGACCTCCGCTGGAAAGTCCTGCAATAGATACTGTGGGCACAGAGTATCCACTTAGCGAAGTAGGAGGCAATGCGCGTGTCCAGCAGACCTGATGTCCACCGGCCACCCTCAATCGCGGTACAGAGAAGCAGAGCGGGGATGTAAACAAGACAGGTCCCCATTCTGATAGGGGACAACATGGAGATCTGCTGTTTCTAGTGATCAGGAACAGCGACTTTGTGTTGTTCTTGTCAGCACTTCCACCACACGGTAAGAAAACACACTGAGGGAACACAGTTAACTCTTTGATCGACCTGATGTTAACCCCATCTCTGCCAGTGACCTTTATACAGGATTTTTTTTTAGCACTGATCACTGTGTTGGTGTGACTGGTCCCCAAAAAGTGTCACGTAAATTTGTCTGCTGCAATGTCGCAGTCCCACTAAAAATCGCTGATTGCCGTCATTACTAGTAAAAAACATAAAAAATATTAATAGTTCATAAATCTATCCTGTAGTATGTATAGGCTATAACTTTTGCGCAAACCAATCAATATACGCTTATTGGGATTATTTTACCAAAAATATGTAGCAGAATACAAATTGGCCTAAATTGATGGTGATTTTTTTATTTATTTTTTATTTTTTTAATATGTATTAAAGCAGAAAGTAAAAAAATTTTTTTCAAAATTGCCAGTCTTTTTTTGTTTATAAAAAAATAAAAACTGCAGAAGTGATAAAATACCACCAAAAGAAAGCTCTATTTGTGGGGAAAAAGGACATTGATTTCATTTGGGTACAGCATCGTGCGACCGCGCAATTGTCATTTAAAGTAGTGCAGTGCCCTATCACAAAAAATGGCCTGGTCATTAAGGGGGATAAATCCTTCTGGGGCTGAAGTGGTTAAACCTTTCCCGCCGAGCGTACGCAGATATGCGTACTCGGCTTCCGGGGGTTATACCGGGATGATGCCCGCACCTGCAGGCATCATCCCAGTACCGTTTTTTGCAGCAGGCGATTGGCTATCCAGGCATAACAACCGATGCGGCTTAAAGCCGCTTGGCTGTTATGCCAGAGGAGCGGGAGGGGACGTCCCCCCCTCCCGCCGCCTCTCGCCGCTGTTACCGGTGCTCCCGCTCGATCGGGAGCACCGATCAGTGATCCGATGCCTCCGGCTGCTGCGGAGGAACTGGAACGAAGCCGTAATAGGCTTCGTTCCAGTCTCCTCATCGTAAACACGGAAGCGACGTCATGACGTCACTTCCCGTTTACTCGGCTGCCAATGGCGCCAGTTTTAAAAAAATATCCGGTATTCAGAATCGCCGTTTTCGGCGATCTGAATACATTGAAGTGTAAAGGAGGGGTGGGGGTTCTTTTAGACCCCCGATCCCTCCATAAAGAGGACCTGTCACCACCTATTACTGTCACAAGGGATGTTTACATTCCTTGTGACAGCAATAAAAGTGATCAATTTTTTATTTATTTTTTAAACAATTTAGTCATTTTAAAATAAATAAAATAAATAAAATAAAAATTTTTAAAGCGCCCGCCGTCCCCGCGAGCTCGTGAAGCAAAGAAAACGCATAGGAAGTCGCGCCCCCGCGTATGTAAACGGTGTTCAAATCACACATGTGAGGTATCGCCGCGATCGTCAGAGCGAGTGCAATAATTCTAGCACTAGAACTCCTCTGTAACGCTAACCTGGTAACTGTAAAAAAAATTTAAAGCGTCGCCTATTGAGATTTTTAGGTACCGTACTTTGTCGTCAATCTACAAGTGCGCGCAATTATAAAGTGTGACATGTTTGGTATCTATTTACTCGGCATAACATTACGCAAAAAAATTGGGCTAATTTTACTGTTTTGTTTTTGTTTTTTATTCATGAAAGTGTCCCTTTTCCCAAAAAGTTGCGTTTAAAACACCACTGCGCAAATACCGTGTGACATAAAATATTGCAACAATCGCCGTTTTATTCTCTAGAGTCTCTGCTAAAAATATATCATGTTTGGGGGTTCCAAGTAATTTTCTAGCAAAAAATATGGATTTTAACTTGTAAACACCAAATTCCAAAAATAGGCTTAGTCATGAAAGGGTTAAATACCTTTTTTTTTTTTCAGAGATCTTCAGGCCCGTCACGGGACTCCCGGTTGCTCTCTTACTTTGATCCAGGTCTACAGCGGGAGGGGCTGAGGTCTCCCTTTGACGATGTCCGCTCACCCCCCCCGTAGCCCTGGATCGGAGTAAGAGAGTGGCTGGGAGTCATGTGACCAGCCTCAAGATATGTGAATAAAGGTATTTAGAGGCATTGTTTAAAAAAACAAAAACAAAAAAAAAAAACCTTACACTGTGTGCTATTGCTGCATACAGAAAGGGGCTGCCAGTGACATTTTTTTTATCTTTTGTCCTAATAGTGGCAGGAGAGAGGGGAGGGGAGCAGAGATGGCTTACAGAGACATAGGAAATGATGGTAATCAGGGCTCAGCAGCCATAATAAACGTGGTCAGTTTACAGAGGGGAGGGCAGATCTAGGCAGGATCAGCCAGGTATTTTACAGCTTACAGAGGGACAGGTTAGACAGCACAAACACTGTGCCATTTAACCTGCTTTAAGGGAACAAGATTTATCTTTTTTTTTTTTTTTTTTTTTTTATAGATATTTTAATTTTAATTAAAAAATTTTACGGTTACAACTACTTTAATTTGAGTTTAGCTCCCTGTATTGCTTCCACCTCTCTCATTCTACATTCGGCTGAACAAGAATATGTACTATGAGAGGCTAATATTAGACTCCATCTAGTGCCCACAATGTGATATTTTACTACTGCACATAATAAAAGAACATTTATTCAGAAGAGAAAAGAGTCTAAAGAACAACTGTTTTTGCCTGATTTGCAGAGTAGGAATGTACATTCAAATTTGATTTGCTGGATGAATAGCTATGCAAACTTTTTTATAAATATACACCGTGGTGCAAGCTGCTTTTTACATAGAAGTAATTGTAATGCTGCATACACACGACCGGACTTTCCGGCAGAAAAGGTCAGACGGTCAGAACTAACGGACTTGCCCACACATGAATGGACCAAAGTTCATTTGAAAGTCCGTTCCTTTTGAATGTGATGATGTACGATAGAACTAGAAAAGGAAGTTCAATAGCCAGTAGCCAATAGCTGCCCTGTGTCGTATTTTGTCCTTGGACCAGCATACGGACAAACTTTTTTCCCAATAGAAATCGAGTCCATCAGACAGATTTGAAACATGTTCTATTTCTAGGTCTAGGTCGGAATTTTTTTAGAAAAACGATCAGATTATCCCACACATGATCGGAATATCCGATGGAATGATTCCGTTGGACCTATTCTGCTGAAAAGTCTGGTCATTTGTTTGCAGCATAAGAGATAATGCTGAAGTCTTTGGATATAGTTTTAAGTTTGCGTTTATGACTGTGTTTCTTCTTCAAAAAATTAAATAGAAAAATGAGCAATATCTTGTTTTTTTAAGTTTAAACAAGCATAATATGCACATATTTTGGTCTGTGTAACTACAGATTACTAATGCACTGTTTAAACATAACTGAACAGAAAGGTTATTATTTTGACAAGATTGCATTCCATTTATCAATATTTTCTATTTTATGAATCATGGCAATATTGATTAGAACGAAGAGCAACATATTCAATTTTTGGATAGTAATATGCCATTTTTGGGTCACACTACATTAAACTGACACTCAAAGCTGAGATTGCATCTGTCACTAATATCTTGATTTAAAGAGTGATTTATTTAGCATTCCATTTGTTTTAGGTCAACTATATTTTTATCTGTAAATTTAAATCAGCACTATTTTTTCTTTAAAGTGATTGTAAACGATTGCCTTGTAAAACAACCCATGCAGTTTAAAATATAAATGAAAGCCAAAACATTTGTGTATAGTTGTAAAAAAGCAAACAAACAAACAAACATTATGAATACATTTTTTTCCCCTTTTTATAAGTGATCATACTCCTTCTGTTCTCAGCTGCATAAGAGCTGGAGGGGAGAAGCAGCAATGCACTGTTCTTCCCATTGAAAGGCTGTGCAGTGGAGGCCATGTCAGGACAAGTCTGATCATTAGAGGAGAGGAGGCTGAGTTCCCAGCATAGCTAGAGAACTTAGCAAGGTGTGTTTACCTGCTTAGTGTGGTCAGTTTTTAAATGCTTTAGTAAATTACGGGGCAAGAGATTCTGCGAACGTTTTGTAATAGAGGGCTGAAAAGCCGCCCAGGCCCGGTGTTTTACCCGGTTTAGTAGATTTCAATGCCTCCAGGAATTCCTCTCACCTAATGGGTTCTTCCATGGCCTCGCGATCCGTGGCCGCAAGGGCTTTTGGACTATAGGTGCTTAAGAATTCGCTAATGGAACCCTCCCGTAACCCCGGTTGCGACTCGGGATGACCAGGAGGCTGTAGATTATATAAATCGCTATAGTACGATTGAAATTGTCTAGCGATATCTTCGTTTTTCACATGGGTTGTACCCGCTCTGTCTGTGATGTGGTGTACCGTATACATTGCTTTACGTTGTTGGGTAGCCCTGGCTAGAAGTTTCCCTGGTTTATTGCCTTGTTCGTAAAACATCTTTTGGGTTAGACTATTCCGCCGCATTGTCGCTCTATTTAACTCCTCTAGTAGTGCCGTTCATGCTTCCGCCAATTCCTGTGCAACCTCTAACGCCAGAGGGCGCTTGTGTTTGATTTCCAGCTTATGAATTTTGGAGGACAGGGTCCGAATCAAAGCTTGATGGGCTTTCTTTTTCCTGGCTGCGATAGCCAGCAACCGCCCCCGGATCACACATTTATGGGCTTCCCACTGTACCATAGGGGATGTTTCCAGGGTATCGTTGTCGAGAAAAAAGTTCCGGATGGATTCGCCTATTTCTGTCAAATTACCTAGATCTGCCAACGTGGACGCATTCAATCTCCACAGCTTAGTGGTCCTATGTGTTTCTGGGAAGACTAGGGTTAAGGTGATGGGGTGATGGTCTGACAGGACCATACTTTCGATCGTGGCTTGCTGGAGAAAGGCTAAATCGGTTTGGGATACAAACAGGTAATCGAGCCTCGAATACCTATTATGTGGAGCCGAATAAAAGGTGTAATCGCGACCTGATGGGTGCAGCGTTCTCCAAGAGTCATGTAACGCTAGGGATGTCAGTTGTATTTGGATCTGATGTAAGGCCGAAAAGGGAAGGGTTGAGGTGCCCGTGGAGGTGTCAATGAGAGGGTCTAGGGGAATGTGAAAATCTCCCCCCAGGACTACTAGGCCCGCTTGGAAAAGAGACAGCTTAGACGCGATGTCTTTCATGAAAGTGACTTGCTTGGTGTTGGGGCAGTATATGTTAGCTAGCGTGAGCGGTCTATTTTGCCAGACGCCTTTTAGAAATATGAATCTCCCTTCTCGGTCTATCAGTTGGTCTTCAATTGTCATAGGGAAGGATTTAGATAAAAGGATTGAGACCCCTTTCGACCTAGCCCCAGGGTTGGTCGAGTGAAAGGCTACAGCAAAACGGCTATTCGAGAAACGGGGCACAGAACCCTGTTTGAAGTGTGTTTCTTGGACAAATAAAACTTGTGTTCTTAGTTTGTGCGCTTCTAAGAGCACATTGCTGCACTTACATGGGTTGTTAAGGCCCTTCGCATTCAAAGATAAATGAGTTACGCTCTCTACTTTATCTGCCATGCTGTGTGGTCTAGCCCACCAGTATTTTGGGGTTATTTTGTCGCACTGAATGGGCAGGTTAGATATGGGGAGAGAAGAGGGACAGAGGAGAGAGAGGGAAGGAATAAAAAAAGGGGGGGGGGCAACAAACAACACTAGCACGACGGTACCAAAGTACCTGAGCCCGTAGGCTCTAACTGCCAGGGGTGGCCGAAGGACCCGCTACTCCACCTAGTAAAGGGACTGGGAAAGGGGAAGGACGGGTGTCCGGGAAGGGGGCACCGTAGAGGATGAGCCGGCAGAGATGTGGTGTGGGTGTGGCACTGGACTCTGGTATCGCTGCAGCAAACTGGGATAGTTGGCTTTAAGAAGGTAGAAAAGTGAGGTTAAGGGTAGGGCTAAACTGCCTCTTAGTGGGTCAGAAAGGGAGGTCCGGATCATCTAAGAGTGCCGTGGGGAAACAACCAATTAAACCTCGTCTTACATTTGTCAAAGAAGCATAACATAAGCAACTGTCAAACTCAAAGTATGTTCTGGTCACATAGCTTAACAGAAAACTAGCAACATCACCACCGTTATCGTGCCATATAGGTTAATTTCACGTGGAATCTGTGATCTGCAACCCCCTCCTCATTAGTTATTTTTTATTTTTGTTATTTTCCCCTTTTCAAACTACTGGAAGTTACAAACCACAGATCCGACGTCTACCAAGCGTTGACCAGGGAAGACCCGCTAGTTTACAAAACTTGGTAGAGGCTACCCATACTGTAAGACAGACATTACCCATATATGCCATATTGGGATACTAAGCTTGTGAACATGCTAACTAACAATAACTAAATAATGGCAAAGGAGCCCATTTGGAATCAAAGTTCGGGAAGCAGTGTCCCCTAAATGTATAGTAGAGACCACGTGATCCTTCTTCCAATGGGCAACCTTCATGGTCCAATTGGAGCCTGTGAACTCTATGGGTTGCTCTCAGCCAAAAGTTTCCAGTCCTAGATCAGGATGGAGAAAAAACCCTGGTGGATGCTGTGCGGACAGAGGTGTTGTAATACCTTAGGCTGCATGACTCCACCTTAAGTTGGGAGCCTACTTGTGGGGATGAAAACATAATCAACTCTGAGGTTGTAAACCTTAAGCGTCCTCTCCGCATAACTCGCTAGTAGTGCGGGACCGAGTGCGCCGCTACAGTCTGGGCACAATCCAGGCCTCCATACAAAAAAAAAGGCGGAGACAAGAAAGCAAAAAGAAAAGTATCTGGAGAAAACGGTAGTGAGTAGCAAAGGACAAGCTTGACCATAACAACTTGCAAAATTACAGTCTGAGAGAACTATGAGCTTGCCTAGAAGATCTGAGTGTGATGCAAAGAAAAGTTCCTCACCCAGCGCTCATCTTGTGAGACTCATTCTGTCATTTTCCTGCGAATTGACGAGGGAAGCCCATCCGGGCTACGGTCGGTGATGTCGTCCAGACCTCTTTGGGAAAAGGATGATGATCTACATCGCCTGTGTCTGTTGCGCTGCGAACGGGGAGTGAGGTCCCGTGGAATCTGGATCCATGGATCTCGTCTGATCAGGTTGCTATACCATTCGGGTACTTCCACTCTAGGGATCCCAAGGGTGTCACAAAAAGCAGTATGGTCCGCCATGGTGCGCAGTGAGGCCGTACGGTTTCCTGCTGACGCCTGCAAGCAGAAGGGGAACTTCCGGCGGTATGCTATGTGTCTGTCTCTTAGTATGCTGAGGAGGGGGCGGAGCTCCCTTCTGTGCTGTAGGGTAATGGCCGACAAGTCTTGGTAAATTTGAACATGAGCACCTTCATGTAGAATCTGACCTTGCGTGCGTGCCTGGCGAAGGATGTCCTCATTTTGACTAAAGCTGACTAAGCAGCAAATTACATCCCTGGGGGGGTCCCCTTCTCGCTCCCTTGGACGTAGGGCTCTGTGGCATCTCTCCATTTCCACCGGAGCGTCTGGCGGCCTCCCCAAGAGTGTATTGCAAATCGCCCACACAGCTTGCTGGAGATGGGGGCTTTCTATTGTTTCTGGGATACCCCTGAACCTCAAATTGTGCCTCCGCCCCCTGTTGTCCAAATCCTCGAGGTGCCTGTGCATATCAAGGATGATCTGCTCCTGTGCCCCTGAAGTGTATTGTACCTGTTGAATGGCTGCTCCATGTGATGCCGTCACTGCTTCCACATGTTCAATCCTGGTGACCATCCCTTTCACCTCTGCTTTGAGATCGGTAATCGCTGCCGCAAGCGTGGCTTTGATATCCATCACCACCATTTGGAGGTCTGCTAGACTGAGGGAAGATGCCGGGAACTTTTCCTGGGACACCTCGGGGACCCCTCGGGCCTCCTGCACACCGCTGGGTACAACTCCTCCCGCCAACATGTGCGTGGCCTGAGACTCTCCTTGCTGTGTCCAGAACAGCTCGGGAATCGTGCAGTTTAGATTTCCCCGCCATCCTTTCCGACCCGTTTGCCAGCCTCCAAGCTTATGGGATAGTGCTAGCCGAGAACCCGTTTGCCGGAGCTCTGTGATTAAGCGGCCATCACAGTCCGGTGCCAAGCCACGCCCCAGTGTGGTCAGTTTTTAATAAGAAAGCAGAGGGACTGTCAGGGACACCAGGGATTTTATACAGAAGAAGCAATACAAAGATAACAGGATACTTCCTCATACAAGTACATCGTACAGCAGGCACATATCAGGAATATGAAATGTTGGAGTAACAAACACTTTAAAGGACGGGAAATTTAGGAACATTTATTCTTTTTATTCCGCGTACACACGACCGGTTTTTCCATCAGAATAAACTCTAATGCCCTGTACACACGGTTGGCTTTTCCGACGACAAAATCCGTCAGATTTTTTCCGATAGATTTTGGCCCAAACTTGTCTTGCATACACATGGTCGCACAAAGTTGTCGGAAAATCCGATCGTATAACACGTACAATAGGACTATAAACGGGTCAGTAGCCAATAGCTTTTGTCTTATAATTTATTCTGAGCATGCGTGGAACTTTGTCCGTCAGAATTGTCTACACACGATCGGATTTTCTGACAACACGATCCAATCGCACATTTTCCGTCGGAAAGTCTGACCGTGTGTACAAGGCATGATGGTTTCTCCGACGAGTTCCACTGAAACGGACTTGCCTACACACGATCACGTCAAAGTCCGTTCGCTTAGAAAGCGATGACGTACGACGGGACTAGAAAAGGGAAGTTCAATAGCCAGTAGCCAATAGCTGCCCTTGCATCGTTTTTGATCCGTCGGAATAGCATACAGACGAACAGTTTCCCTGATAGGAATTGATTTTGTCGGAAAGATTTAAAACATGTTCTATTTCTAGGTCCGTCAGAATTTTTGTAAAAAAAAAAAAAAGTCAGATGAGGCCCACACACGATCGGAATATCCGATGAAATTATTCCGTCTGACATTTTCTGCTGGAAAGTCCTGTCGTGTGTACGCAGCATTTACTCTCCGCCAGCACCCCTTTTAGGTATACTTAGTTTTTCTCACTTCAGGGAGTTCTTAATTAAAAAAGTATGCAGTGTGTGTGATTTAAATTTCTGTTTCTGATCTATGCCTTCCCACATATTTATTTAAAAATGCAATGTGTAAGAATAATAAAATAGGGATCAGTCTTTTAGTGTTTTCTCCCCCGCACACAAACAGACTTTGATAAAGCTTCTTGTTCTACAGTATGTGTCATAAAGCTGCTAGTTCAGTTTAAAGCTGGTCATAGATGGATTGAAATCCGATTCAGCAGGGGACCCGACAAATTTTGATCCATCTGTGGCCATTCCTGATCGTGAGAAGTCGATCTAACAATTGGCTTCTCAGGAACGAGCTTGCTGGAAATTTTTCATCAATCAGCACATGCAGGCATTTAACTACGCATTAATTACATTATTCTGTCCCACTGTCAGAATCCAATGACACACCAGGGAGGATTCCTGCATCCACCTTGAATGTGTGGATGGGGAAATCAGTTCCATTTTTGTGTAGTGGAATGATTTTGTATATCAGCAAATGCATTTTTTCAAACGTTACAAAAGGTCATAATAAAAATGTAAAATAAATCCAATAAATGCATTTCTTTGTCCTAGATCCTTTTTTCTTCTTGTATGTTGTGATTTGTTCTAATAGCCTTGGAATTTTTAACTCCTTCCTGCCTAGGCCTGACATCCCTTCAATAGAGTCTGTACATAATGGAGGCAGGAAGGATTGAATGATCATGTGACCACTGTAATTGGCTGTCACTATGGCCACACGATTGGGAGACAGTCTGCCAATTTCCAAACATTAGTATGGACTGAGAGCTGTCACTAACAGCTCGGTTACTGTGCTGGGAGCGCACAATGAGTATGCTCCTAGCGCAGAAAGCTCTGCCACTCTTATGGATGCATAGGTGTGACATGTGGGTGTTAAAGTCCATGCTCTTTACCACACCATATATGTGTTATGTGGACAGCAAGAAGTTAAAAAGCCAGTGACATATGTTTATACCTAGTTTGCATGATATGCATTGTTATTTATTTTATTTCTTTTGGAAACAATAGAGGAAATTGTCAAGATGGAAACTTAAAAACATTTAGGAGACAGATTCTTTTTTATTTTCTCCTTATTTTTTGGTGTATTTTACAGCGATATTTTTAAGAAACATTAAAAAAAAACCCACACAAAAAGCACAAAGTAATTCTTTTTTGTTTTTTTTACTTTTAAAGGCCAAGTTTAGCTTAAAATAAAAATATAAAAATCAGTACAATGGACATAATTTATAGTAAAGCCTCGTACACGCGATCAGATTTTGGTCCCGGAATTGTGTGATGGCAGACTGTTTGCCTAAAATCCGTCCATTTGTATGCTCCATCAGACAGTTGCTTTCCGCCAACAAATGTTGGATGGCAGGCTAGTAAATTTTCGTCAGGCAACGGTCTGTTGTCAGATTTTCCTATTGTGTGTATGCAAGTCTGTTACACAAGTCCAAAGTACAAACACGCATGCTTGGAAGCAAGGGCGAGCCGGAAGCAATCGGTCTTGGAAAACTAGCTTCGTAATGGAGAATTAACATTTGTGTTGAGGCAAATTATGAAATCACGATTGCGATTCTGCACTGTGTCGCTTTAACTGACAATTGTGCTGTCGTGCAAATTGCGGGAAGTTGCACCCAAACAAAACTGATGTCCTTTTTTCCCACAAATAGAGATGTTTTTTGGTGGCATTTGATCACCTCTGCGTTTTTTATTTTTTGTGCCATAAACAAAAAAAACTAGTACATTTTGACAATGTCCATATATATTCCCATTAGGCATATGAGCCCAAAAAAGAAAAAACAAACACACGTTAATACTCAATATAAAAACTGTTTACAGTAGACATGATATTAGTTACAGAACCAATTGGATATATTCTGGTGCTCACGATTGTTTGTTTTTTTTCTTTTTTGGACTCATATGCCTAATGGGAATATATATGGACATTGTCAAAATGTACTAGTTTAGACAGTATATGAAACAGTATTTGGTATGTTTTATATACACTTTCTTTCTTTTTCCTTTTTTATGAATAAATATTTTTTTATTTCAAATATTATTTTTCTTTTCCCCTTTTTCGTTACATTTAAATATATTACTATGCCTAAAAAGTCCAACACAACCAACATTTTTTGTTGAGGTTTTTTTGTGTTTTTCCTTTCCCTGTCTCCTTCCCCTTTTTTTTCAAGTTATTTAAAGGACATGGCATTTGGTTTTTCGTTTTATAGTGTATCCACAGAACCACCCTGTGATAGATACACATCACATCTATTTCAAGAGACTTATATACAGGCCTCGCTGGGATCCTTAGTCCCACGGAGGAGGAGTATAGCAACTGACACTAGGCAGGCATAAGGCCTACTTACTATAACATCTCAAGTATTGTATTGTATTTACAGAAGCAACACTAGGATCATCCTTAACTCAACTTTAATTACTTTAACCCTTGGATTACAATTTATAAGGAATTATCATTGGTAGTGAAGACCAAAAGACTAAAGACTGAGTACTTTAAGTGAGATCGCACGCCTAGCTGTAAAAGTAGGGGGAGCTCCTCTATATATATATATATATATATATATATACATATATATATATATATATATATATATATATATATATAGTTTGTTTGTAACTGTTTTATCAAAATTCATTGTGCTGTCATTCTATGTTGGGGTGACAGTACAATTGCTGTAATCACCTATTTACCAATATATACAGTCAAATATACTTTGGCTAAGTACCCTGTTGTGTGGAGTATTGTTTTCTCCCAGCAAGTGGAGCCAGTGGATCCTGAGAGGACAATATAGATATATTGTGTTATATTATATTGTACTGTATTGTATTGCACCACAGCTGTGTCCAGATGACTGAGGCAAGTTAGTGGGGTTTTATTAGCAGAGTGCAGGCCCAAATCAAACCAGCAGCTCCTTTGGGGGTCAGTGCTACACGTGGGGGCTCGTCCGGGATGCCTCTCTCTGCAAACAAGTCCACCCCCTTAGTGCCAGTATGGACCCCCTCATAGTGGTCCAGTGGTGCAAATCCCACTGGGGGATCTTGAAGACTTGAGGGAACAACTGGCTGAACTCAAAAGGACGGGCATTATTAGAGAGTCCCGGAGTCCTTACGCCTCTCCAATAGTGGTGGTAAGGAAGAAGAGCGGGTCCCTACGGCTGTGCATTGATTATAGGACCCTGAACCGGAGGTCCATTCCTGACCAGTACACCACACTTCAAATAGAGGATGCCTTGCAGAGCCTCTCGGGGGGGAAAAGTAATTCAGTGTGGACCTAAAAAGAGGGTACTATCAGATTCCCATGTGTCCTGAAGATAGGGAAAAAAAATTATTTTATCACTCATGTGGGTTTCTTCGAGTTCAATCAGATGCTGCAAGGTCTGTCTGGAGCCTCAGCAACTTTCCAGAGATTAATGAAGAAGACAGTGGGCGGCATGAACCTGATTGAAGTGCTGGTATACCTGGATGATATCATAGTGTTTGGGAGAACATTAGAAGAGCACAAAGAATGCCTGGAGAAAGTCCTGAAGAGGCTTCATGATGAAGGCCTGAAGCTCTCCATGGAAAAATGGCAATTCTACCAACCCTCAGTGAACTACCTAGGACACATTGTGTCTGAAGACGGAGTGGCAACAGATTCTGAGAAATTGGAAGTTGTCACTTTTTGGCCCAGGCCTACAAATGTGACCAAACTCAGATCATTCTTATGCTTCTGCCCCTACTACAGGAGGTTCGTGGAAGGGTTTGCCAAAATAGCCCACCCACTCACTGAGCTTCTGAAGAATCAGGAAGAAGCTGGTGCAGACCCAGATCAGTCTGAGAAGCCAAAGGAAGGGCCCAGGAAGAAGAGAGTCCATCCCGGACCAGTGGACTCTACAATGCGAGGAAGCCTTCAGACAATTGAAGTGGAGCCTTACCACTGTTCCGGTTTTGGCCTATGCAGACCCTGCCAAACCTTACGAGCTACATGTGGACGCCAGCTGAGACGGGCTAGGAGGAGTGCTCTATCACAAATATAATGGACAGCTGCAGCCCATTGCCTATGTGAGCAGAAGTCTTCTTCCTGCTGAAAGAAACTATCCTACTCACAAGCTTGAATTTCTGTCCCTGAAGTGGGCAGTGGTAGACAAGTTGAAGGATTATCTTTATGGGGCAGAGTTCGTAGTCAAGACGGACAACAACCCCCTCACATACTTGCTCACCACCGTAAAGCTGGATGCCACCGGCCACAGGTGGCTGGCTGCTCTCTCGGCGTTTACCTTCAGCCTGAAGTACAGACCAGGATTTGGTAACCGAGATGCAGATGCACTGTCAAGAAGGCCCCATGACTCCCAAAACCCCTCAGAAGACTGGACTCAACTTACCCCTGAAGGAGTAAGCGCTCTCTGTGAAGGGACAAGCCAGCAAGGGAAGGGTGGGGCCAGAGCTGAATAAGTGGGAGTGTCCTCAGTGGGGATACCCAGGTGTTATTGTAACATCTCCCAGATTATGCAAGAGGGTCTTCCCAAGCTATCAAAAAAGGATCTCAGGAGATATCAGGAGGAAGATTCACTCTGTGGGCTAGTGCTGAAGGCATTGGAGAGCAAACAGCCTGATCTGCTGCAGAAGGACCCCCAGAAAGAAGCCCGGCTACTACTGAAAGGGTGGGATCAGTTGCAGTTACAACAGGGGGCAGTCTACCGAAGGGGCCCCTCTGAAGATCCCGAAGAGAAAAAGGCAACTGCTTCTGCCGGAAAAGCACAGAGAGAGGGTGCTGATCGCTCTGCATGACCACCATGGTCATTTGGGAGTTGAGAGGACTCTTCAACTTGTAAGGGACAGATTCTACTGGCCTCACATGAGGAATGAAGTGGAGAGCTATTGCCATTCCTGCCTCAGGTGCATACAATGGAAGACCTTGCCTCAAAGGGCTTCCCCAATGCGCCATTTAAAGAGCCAAGGGCAAATGGATCTAGTCTGCATAGACTTTCTGTGTTTGGAACCCAACCTGAGTATGCAAGGGGACATCTTAGTGGTTACAGATCATTTCACCTGCTATGCCCAGGCGTTCCCTACTAGGGACCAGCAAGCAGCCACAGTAGCAAAGACCCTCGTGGAAAAGTTCTTCATCCATTATGGTCTACCTCAACGGATATATTCGGACCAAGGAAGAGACTTTGAGAGCAGGCTGATAAAAAGACTGTTGGATTTATTAGGCATACAAAAGTCTAGTCTACTCCCTACCACCCACAAGGGGACCCTCAACCGGAAAGGTTCAACAGAACATGTTGGGGACTTTGACTGAAGAGCAGAAACCCCATTGGAGTAGGCACATCAGTGCATTGGTTCATGCATATAACAGTACCAAGAATGACGCTACTGGATATTTACCTTATAGGCTAATGTTCGGGCGTGAAGCCAGGCTACCAGTGGATCTAGCCTTTGGGACCTCTCTGGACCACATATCAGAGACCTCTCATCCAGGGTATGTGGACAGACTGTGGAGGAACTTGAAGATAGCTTATGAGCAAGCTCAAGCCACCTCGAATATCAGAGAAAATAGGAATAAGAGGAACTTTAATCTAAAAGTAAGAGTTCAGGATCTTCAACCAAGTGACCGTGTCCTACTAAGGAATCTGGGCATCCCAGGCAAACATAAGTTGGCTGACCGCTGGAGATCACAGCCATATGTTGTGTGTAGGAAGCTCACAGGTCTCCCAGTGTATGAAAGCAAGCCAGAAGGAAACACTGGGCCAGTAAAAACCTGGCATCGAAATCATCTCTTACCCCTCACAGAAGCAGTCAGGATAATTCCAGAAGAGGATCTCCCCTCCACATTCACTGCTGTGCGCAGACCAGTAACTAGGTCTCAGCCTAGCCCCCTCTGGAGATTAGGGTGAGGAAATGTAGATGAGTTGGCTGTGGCCACCTGAGACATCAGAGACTGAAGTTGATGTTTCCCCAAAGACAGGAAAAGATAATAATGGGACTCTTAGGGCAGAGGCCCCAGAATTTGTGCCAATGACAATACAAGCGGAAGACCAAAATACTCCTGTCTACTCCCTATTACCAGCACCTGAAATGAGGAATGAGGATACTTGTTCAAGAATGGTGGATACACCAAAAAGGCAAAGAGAAAAGAGACATTCACCCACCAAAGAGACTGACTTATGATACATTGGGTGAATGCTCTGAAGCAACTCAACATACTAGCAAAAGAAACTCTGAAATGCCTGGTCCCTTTACTATTGATTCAGTGAGGGACAACCCCAACTCACCCCTTGACACATCTGTACCAGACACTATAGTGTCAGCTGTGAGTGCACAGGATAGCTCCCCATCACAAGTGAACTGGTGGGAAGCTCCTCTGTCTGTATTGTGTAACTGTATAGAGACAAGAATATAGGATAGTCATGATTTTGAACATTTTTGGGGACCAAAGAGACAAATTAGGGGGAGTGTGTAGTGCTGGTATCCTTGTCTACTAATGTGTATTAGTATTTACAATGAAAGTCTATGGACATTTCTATGGCTTAGTGTTTGGTGCCATCTAGCGGCCAAACACTGAAAGTGGACTTAAATGATTTTTGCTTTCACAAGCATTGAACTATTTACAGGAAGTGACTGTTATTTACATTGAAGAGTTGATCTTTTTACACCGGATGCCGGGTGACCTACCCATGGACATGCTCTCTTGCACTGAATGCTGGGTTGGACATAAAAGGACCATGAGCGGCCACCTTAGGTCTCTTGGGAACGCATGGCCTGCCTGTGAGGACTGGTGAGGAGGCCTCCTGAAGGAAGTGGCCTATTGCCTTTGCAGAGCACAACCCTGCTCGGTTGTGTGAGTGACCCGAAGTGCCAGAGACACAGTGATCGGATTGAGATGATCCAGAGACACTCGTTTGAACATTGGAAGACCAGGTCCACCTATTGGAACGGAACGGAGTGACGGAGCCGGCTGAGGCAGGAGACAAAAGGGGTGAGGGGCAACTGCAGGACTTTTTCAATGTTGGCGCTTGTTCAGTGATTGCCCTCCGTAAAATGACATCACCTTCCCTTTTCCATGCATTTTTCACTGTAAAAAAAAACACAGTGCAGTAGGGTGCAGTCTACTTGTCAGGAGCAAACATTGTCATCAGACCAAGTGCAAGATTGGTCAACTAATGTAGCAAAATGGATGCTAGAAACAGATGGGACTAGGGGTGGCTTAATGAATGGTGTATTGTTTCTTTTTAGAGGAAAGTGAGTGTGGTTATCTCACCCAGGATGTGGGGTTGAAGGCATGGGATCTGACTCCTGGACCCAGCACAGACCTGTACATTGTGGATGTCAAATCGCCTGACGCAAGTCGCATTTCGGGCCAAAGTGACTCCGAAGAGGAAGCAAGTATTCGGGAGCCTCTTGTTTGCACAAGTAAGTATTCTTGGAATCTGGCTTTAAATGTGTCTACATGTTGAGTGTTTAGCTGAACAAACAAAACACCCACTCCACACATTAGCAATGTATGTAGTGCCTTAACATTAGCATGGAACAGGAAGAGGTGGAAGGAGCTGTCATTTTTGCTAGGTACCCGAGTTTTTGGAGACCCAGGCCCCAGGGCCAAGATTACTGGGTAGTTTCAGTGTGTACATTCCTAGTAGTGTAGGTGTCTGAAGGGCAAATAAAGGAGGCTGCCACTGCTTTACAGTGAAGAATCAGAGATTTTGTAGATATTCTTGACAAATTATAATTTCCTCTTGCCTGTTAGGAAGTTTCTTGTTCCACTTGTTGCCTCCTGTTTCACTTTGAATATTTACCATGTTTTTCTGACTTTTAAATGAGCAAGTTTAGTGTCCAAGCTCAGTGTTTCTCTACTCCATTCCTCTAGGTGCACCATCAGGTCCTGTTTTCTATATTTTCCTCAGTCTAAAAATGACTGTTTGAATTGCTAACAATGAAAATGACAACACCACCTGTGCCAAATTCCACAAGTATAGAAAACATGACCTGGGTTTGCATCTTGAGGAGGAGAGTTGGGGAACACTGTCCTAACTAATGGGAATTGTAATTTTTCTGTGTTTTGAAGAATATAAAACCCAAAATTTGAAGGTGCTCCCAAATTATGCTTTAAAATTATTATTTCCTCATGATCCCATGCCTAAAATGTGTGTATTTCCATACATCTAGTTGCCAAAATCCCCAAAACACACAGTGTGTCAACATGTGCTATCTACCATCACTGGGTATCAATGGACGTGTTTTGGGGGTGCAACCCCTTCCTCATAACTAACCGCTCCCCGACCGCATCACGTACCTGTACGTTGCCCTTTAAGAGGCGGCAGCGCACCCGCGGGAAGCTCCGTGAGTCCGGTGACGGGTCCCGCGGACTCGATTGCGATCGCCTCATGGAGAGGAAGAGCTGGGAGATGCCGTTGTAAACAGCATCTCCCCGTTCTGCCTAGCAACAAGTGAGACTGATCTCTGCTCCCTGTTATTGGAACAGAGGTCAGTGATCTGTAAAACTTAGCCACGCCCCCACAGTTAGCAACATGCCCCTAGGACACACTTAACCCCTACACTGCCACCTAGTGGTTAACCCCTTCACTGCCAGTGTCATTTACACAGAAATCAGTGCATTTGTATAGCACTGCTTGCTGTATAAATGATAATGGTCCCAAAAATGTGTAAAAAATGTCCGATATGTCCGTCATAATGTTGCAGTCATGATAAAAATCTCTGATCGCCGCCATTAAAAAAAAAATTATTAATAAAAAGGCCATAAAACTATCCTCTATATTGTAAATGCTATAACTTTTGCACAAACCAATCAATAATCGCTTATTGCAAATTTGTTTACCAAAACTATGTAGAAGAATACGTATTGGCCTAAACTGAGGCAAAAAAGTTTTTTATATTTTTGGGGGATATTTATTATAGCAAAAAGTAAAAAATAATGCGCTTTTTTCAAAATTGTCGCTCTTTATTTGTTTATAGCGCAAAAAATAAAAACCGCAGGGGTTGTCAAATACCACCAAAAGAAAGGTCTATTTGTGGGAAAAAAGGACATGGTTAGGAAGGGAGTAAATTCTTCTGGGGCTGAAGTGGCTAAAAAAGCTCAGAAACACCCCCGGAAAACACATCCATTGATACCCCATGATGGGGGCTAGCATATGTTGACACACTGTGTGTTTTTTGGGTTTAGGAAAAAACTTGTGTGTAACTACACACATTTGTGGCATGGGATCAAGGGTAATTTAATTGCTATGCCTCTATGTGTATGTGACTTAAAATTTTGGCTTTTAAAGGGGTGCGATCATCCCATATGAGGAAGTCAACATCCAAACAGTCTTGGGATACTAATGCCTTATTTGGCCTTCACTTTACCAAAATGCAACTTTGTAAGTTCCCGAGTTTGGGACTTGTATCCAATGTTTTTGAACATGCCCTTTTCCCCCAAAAAGGGAAAATAATGTAAACCACACATGTTATACACCAAGTTTTAAACCTTAAAATGCACATGTGAATGTGTTTTAAGTGAATTGTTTTTTAATAAACGATGCCTGGCTTATTATTTCGAAGCTCAATACCAGTGTATTTGTTAAGTATTTGTAGTTACAGTGACAATGTGGCCTTAGAATGTGGCCAACTCCTGCAATTTTTAGTCCTCCAAAAAATTATAGAGTTGAAAAGGCATAATGTTTTTGATCTTCATGCATTAGATCCATTAAGAGCAAAAACATTCTGTGTGTGTAGCAGACCCACAGCACACCATAATAGTTAGCTGAGGAAGATCCTGTCACCTCATGTAGCAAATAAGGTACATTTTCACTATTGGAGCAAGTGGCCAAAATGAAGCCCATTTGTGAACATATTGGACAGATAAGAAACCCAGACAACAGTAGTTCAAATTAAATAGGAGTTTATGATCAAAGAAATATATTATTAATGATCAGCTCCAATTTGCTGACAAGCCACTGCCCCTCTACCCACAATATAATACAGGTATTTTTTTTTGGAGATCTCTTGCATTTTGGGAGGGCAATCCAGCATGGAATTTTCCAGAGATGTCATCACTGTCAGCATTCCTCCATAAAAAAATATGGAGGATATAGGAGCAGAATACCACATGGTTGATTTTTGGGTTAAAAACAGCCTGAAACGACTGGAGAGGATGCCAAAGGTGTTTTCAACCACCCTTCTGGCATGAGAGAGCCTGTAGTTAAATATTTTCTGCTCTGGAGTGAGGTTCCTCATAGAAAACGGCTTCATAAAATTTTCCCCCAGAGCAAAGTTCTCATCTGCAACAAATACAAAATTCAGGCCCTCAACATTATCCTCAGGTGGCAAGTTTAAGGTGCCATTCTGGAGCCACTTGTAGAACTCTGTCTGCATAATGACTCCTCCATCAGAGTTGCGGCCATTCTTCCCAACATCCAGATACAGGACCTCATATGTGGCAGACACTACAGCTAGCATGACTATGCTGCAAAAGCCCTTATAATTAAAATAATATGAGCTGAGTTGAGTGGTGGGACATGTTTTCCATCAATAGCACCACCACAGTTGGGAAAATCCCGTTGGTGCTGGAACTGGGCTGCAATGTCCTGCCATTGCTGTGGATTTAAAAAAGAAAAAACAAATTACTACTTCTGCACATAACATTGCAATCAGATTTGACACAAACATGGTTATCCAACATAAGGAGACAACTTAAAGCGGAGGTCCACCCTAAAGTGGACCTTCCGCTCATTGGAATCCTCCCCCCCTCCGGCGCCACAATTGGCACCTTTCAGGGGGGAGGGGGGTGCAGGTACCTGTACAGTACAGGTATCTGCACCCACTTCCGGGATGGCTCTCTGCGGAAAGGGGCGTAGATTACGCCCCTTTCCGAAAGTCCCCCGCTGCCTGCTGGGAAACACAAAGATCCCAGAGGCAGCGGGTCCATCCTTATTGCGCAGCGCGACTCGCGCATGCGCAGTAGGGAACTGGGAAATGAAGCCGAAAGGCTCCACTTCCTGATTCCCATACCCAAGATGGCGGCTGCAGCACCTGAGAGACGATTGAGAGATCGGCTTCGGGTGCCGACATCGCGGGCGCGCTGGCCAGGTAAGTGTCACTATTTTAAAAGTCAGCAGCTGCAGTATTTGTAGCTGCTGGCTTTAAAAAAAAAAAAAATGCGGACTCCCTCTTTAAATGAGTATTTAAAGCCAAAGGTGTAAGGTCAACTTGTCTTAATCATCTCCCCCTCTGATGGCCCATTAGCAAAATTTTAGGGTTGGGGGAATGTAGATGTTTTGGACAGGTAACCCTCTCCACTTTCATGCGAGCTGTTTGCATAAATAATCTGGGATACTTGGGATATAGCCATCCCCTCCTTACTTTATACTTACACTATTGGCAGCTCAGTAGACAGGTAAGAAGTGTCATAATCTAAAAATATGGATCCACACTGTCCAAATTGCAGCACATTTTGACATTCAGAAAATGCATATCAATATAATAGGAGACAAAAACTGCCTATGTTACAAATTTGTAGGCCATCAGGCAGGCCCATGCACTACATGGTTGGGTGAATTTCTGAAGAGATATGACCACAAAAGAGAGATAGTATGTATGGGTTTTGTAAAGTTAGCAGATTGAGTATTTGTATCTGTTGACTTAACATTTTGGGGGGGAGGAGGATTACAAATGAGTTTGGTCCCAAAAATGGGCTCTTGCACTCTGCCTGAATAGGAGGACAACAATAAAATTTGGACACATTTTAGGGGGTGTTTAGGGTAAGAACAAAAATGTAGCTGACAAAATACATTAAGTTACTAGCCTACCTAGTTTTACTTACCTAGGCTTACAAGTTACTATTTATAATAGGAACACACAACAGGTACTTACTTTTTCAAAGCACCTTCTTTATTTTGAGATACTGATCTGGCTCCCTCAGTTTAATGTCAGACCAGCGCTTCCTTAATTGGTCTTTGGACCATCGCAGGTATGGGCCATGTTTCCCATTGTAATCCTCCCTGCGTAAAATATCCACCATTTCTTCAAAGGCCATGTTGGTGGCCTTAAATCTCCTCCTCCTAGATTGGGATTCCTCCTCACTGGATGATACATTGGCCTACATCTGTGTCTCCGCCATGTTTTCTCCGACTGCACAACGAAGACAGAAGGAGCAGGGAATATTAGAGAAAAGGAACATCAGAGGCGTGGGACGCAAGCGGAGTTTCACGCATGCGTAGTGTATGTCAAGCTTAACATGCGGTATGTATATAGGTCCGATCGGGAATATACGATGGACTCCACCCCATACACGATTAAACATTTTAAGCACTGAACCTCTCTTTTGCTAAATACATGTATGGAAAAATGATCTAATTTATAGATGTGTATATATATATATATATATATGTTATAAATAAAATAGTCCGGACATGAATAAAGAAAACAATTAAAGTCAATTGGATACGAACGTTAAATATTAACAATGCATTGCAGAATCTGTAATATGGTAACGGCCCAACGTCTCGACGCTCGGAGAGCAGAGGTTTGACGCATATGCCGAGTATAAAACATGAACGTGTGATGCAATGAAACATTCAGAATAGGTGGGAGATGAAGCTGATGCAAGCTGATACAAGCTGACACAAGCCGACGGTAGAAAAATTTAAATTATGTTGTTTTTTCACACACAGGAACTTTTGAGGCAAGAAGAGACTCGGCCCAGCAGCCAGACAACGGAGTGCAGAATCCCCCCCTGCGTCCTCCCAAAAAAAGGGCCAGGAAGTGCCAACACCTGGATGAGGCCACAGCTGACTTCCTAACTAAGGCTACTTCTGTGATAATCACAGCACCCGATAGTGCTGAAGGGTTTGGCTGTTTTACAGCTAATAAGCTCTGCGAAATTGACCCAGTTCAAAGGGAGCTATGTGAGGGTATCATCATCCAGCTCCTCAGCAAAATGTGAGCTAACCACCAAATCACATGAGTATAATTTAGACCACACACCTTTACCTCTTCCACAACAAGCCTACCCACCTCAGCAAACATACCCATCTCAGCAAACCTACCCACCCCAGCAAACCTACCCACCCCAGCAAGCCCACCCACCTCAGCAGCATGGTGGTCAGTGGCAAAATCGGCCCCAGGATACACAACAAGGTCAGTGGTCTGGGGGGTTTAGGGGCTACTAATTTAGCATGTTGTATTTTTTGATTTAACTATGATTTAATAGGCTATATTTTTTGTGTTCCATGTGTCATTTTCTCTTTTGGTTTATAATTTTAAATTTAGAATTGTGATGACAGAAAATATGTCTAATAATTTAAAAATTTTATTTATGTTTTGAATGCACAATAAACAATATGGCAATTTTTTTTTTTTGTTTTTTTTTTATTGATATCATTAGAACACAAATCTAATGTAAAATATGTTTGTTAGTACTTTGTCAGTATCACCAGCAAATCATATTTATTATTAAGCCATTAAAAATTAGGAGAATGTGCGCTGCATTTAGAAAATTCTGAATTTGACACATCATGAATGTGCTATCTACATTACGAACGTTAGCTTTACAAGACCGACCTCTTCTTGCTGGTCCTTGCTCCCGAGCATGCGGGTTTGTACTTTGGACTAAAGTCCGATGGTTTTGTGTACACACGATCAGACTTTGCTCCATCGGACTTATGTTATCAAAAAGTTTGTCCGTTCGCACAACCAACAAAAGTCCGATGAATACTGAAAAAGTTTGTCCGATGGAGCGTACGCACAGTCTGATGTTGCTTCAAAACAGCTAATTTGCATGTTTGTTGTCAAAAAGTCAGATCATGTGTACGGGCCTTTACAAGCACGAAATGAAAAGCACAAATTAACACTCACCAAACTTCTACTAACACAAAACTCAGAAGGAGCCCAAAGGTGGCGCATGATGATTGAACTTCTTCTTTATAGGCTGGTAGTATGTTTAGTATGCCACTACGTTCGTGTTTGTTGGTTGACAATTGTATACCATTTGTATGCAAGACAAGTTCACGGCACACACCACAGAAAATCAGATTGTGTGTACAAGGCTTTAAAATGTGTTAATGGAGGGGATAGAGTTATCAATCAGCCACCTGTCCCCTATCCTGTGCCATTCATAGAAGCTGTAGCTGGACACTTTTCACTATATTATTTGTGGACCGCATCAGATCAGGCTTTGTATTGGTGTATGCAGATAAACACAACATAGGGAAACTCTGTTAAAATATTTTATTCCTGGACTGTGTTTATATCTCATAGGAGAGTTGCTGCTTCAAGCAATGTGTAGTGGATTTTATATTAGCGCAGTTTTTTTCTCTTTTGTAATTCCTACAAAGTCATTTGGGTGTCACATGCAGGTGGATCTAACTTGAGAATGGGGCTTTTACTCCAAAATTTTGTGATCCCCACCACTGCATGATCCTGAGGGTCTGCATCTAAGCTGAAGGTTTTTCGTGGTATCTATCTATGTATAATGATTAGGGATGGGCCAAACGACCCCCTGTTTGGTTCACAACAGAACTTTAGAACATCACAAAAGTGAACCAAATAATGAATCCCATTAAAGTCTATGGGACCCGAACTGGAAAAATCAAAAGTGCCCATTATGAAGGCTTATATGCAAGTAATTGGACAAACAATGGTTATGGGGGTCCAGATAATGCCCTGGGGGACATGAATCAATGAAAAAAAATGTGTAAAAACGTCATCTTTAAATGAGCAGAGATTTACAGATGCTTAAAGTAAAAGCATACAAATGAGAAATAACAATAAAAATGAAAAATTCCTTTCAGTATAGTGCCTGGGGGGTCTCCTTAGGCTACTTGTAAAGTGGCACATCTGTACTGTTTATAGAACTGCTGCAGAAATAATTGCATTTATAAATCCAAAAAAATGACATTTTCCCTGCAAGATTTCTTTATTTTGTAAACAACAACTTGGGGAGACAGTCTGTATGATGAGGCCCCAATATAGTGAACTGGGAATAAGATTAGAGATTTTTGGATACATTTTGGTGTCTCTTTGTCAGACTTACAAGTATCAGGTGCAGAAAAATTGGTCTTTGGGTGTCGGAGGTGCTCTCACACTGTACCTCTATAGAGGTACTTTTCATAAAAACAAGATTTGGTCTTGCTGTCAAAAATTGAAATGATATGTATCTGTCAAATAGGTGCCATAAAATTGGCCTTTTGGTGTCTGTGGCCCCTTCACACTGTAACCATATAGAGGTACTCTTGATGAAAGCAAGAATTTGCTTTGCTGTCAAAAATTTAAATGATATGTAACTGTCAAACAGGTGTGGAAAATTGTTTTTTGGGTGTTAATCGTGCCCATGAAACCTACACCAAAAAAGTTATTTCAGATTAAATCAACAACCACAACACTAGGCTGCCTAGAAGTCCTGCAGAGATTATACATCCCAAAAACACTTAATCAGCAACATCAGCATCAGGGGCTTCATAACTGCTGGTAATACAGGACAGATTAATTTTGATAAATGTCAGACGGTCCACAGAGTCTATGGACAGATGCATTTTATTATCAGTATTAAAACCTCCAGCAGCACTGAATGCCCGTTCAGGAAAGCATGCAGGATGCAGGACAGCCCAGCATCTCAATTGCATACTGGGCAAGTTTTGGCCAGTGGTCTATTCCCATGACCCTGTAACGCAGTGGATCATCAATTGAAAAGTTCACCATCTCTGTTTTTGCCCCTAGATAATCATCCCCCATATGATGCAGACGCTGACGAGGGGATGTGGAAGCTGACATCCCTGGGCAGAAATATTCAAATTAATTTTTATTGAATTTCACAATGGACAATAGTAGAAAATACAATTCCATCGGTTGCAATCTTAATATATCATAACAGAGATTGCCAATAGTAACAATAACCTCGGCACACATATATATGATTAACAGAAAACAGGAAGCAGAGTTAAGTGATCTAGTAATGTGCCACGTAATAAGTTTAGTAAAGGTTATTTGGATAGGAGATAGGGTAGGAAGGGGGAGGGGGGATGGAGTAGGAGGGGGTAGGGATCTTGAGAACAAAGTTGTATGGTAAGTAACCCTTCAATTACAGGAATAATAGCAAGAGAAAAGAAGTCATCAAGACGAAGATCAGTCTATCTTAGATGTGTACCATCTGTGCCATGGGAGCCATTTGGTATGAGTTTTAGTATATGAGGCTAGGCCTCTTGATCCTAAAAGTTCATAGGTGTAGTGTGAATGGACCAGTGTGGTGACGTCAAGGATAGTAGGTAAGTTTGGTGATTTCCAGTTTCTAGTTGCAGTCTAGTTGCCAGAAGGATATGAGTAAGGACCGCGTGAAATGCGTGAGGGATATCGTCTGGAATTATGTTGAGTGTAGCGAGTTGTGGTGTCAAGGATAGAGTGGTATGACTTACTTCATCTATGAGTTGTGTGACTTCCGACCAGAGGGGTCGTACTTTAGGACATTGCCATAGGATGTGGAGTAGAGTCCCCGTATGATTACAATTACGCCAGCATAATGGGGTGGTGGTGGATTGGAATTTAGCTAGCCTGTGAGGAGTCAGGTACCAGCGAAGTGTGATTTTGGTCGTTAGTTCCCATAAACCTGTGCACCGTGTAGCTTTATAAATAGAGTTTAGCGCTTGTTGCCATTGGGCAGCAGAGAGTTGTAGGTGTATGTCCGATTCCCAGTCTAAGAAGGGTTTGGATTTGCAGAAGACGTTTCTCTCCTGTAGTAATGGGTAGATAAGTGAGATGCCTTTAGCCGTGGAGCTATGGGAGAAATAGAAGTTCCATAATTTTGTAGGCAGTGCCCCTTCTATGTGAGTGTGTGTGGTCAGACAGGAACATATCCTGTGGTATGTGAGGAAGTCTGAGGTAGGTGCCCCGTATGTGGACTGGATCTCAGGGAATGTTTTGTGGTCTGTGAGGGTTCTAAGTTCAGTCGTGGTTGATGTGTGTGATGTGAGCCATGTAGGGAGGGTCAGATCAGGGGACAACATTTGGAGAGTTTGTAGGGGTATCTGTATGTCTTTCATGGGAGAGGATATCCACTTACTGTTGTGTAGTATCTTTCATGCAGAGATCGATGCCTGTATGGTGGGTGAGTATAGGCGTAGATTCGTCACAAAAGCTGGAGAGCTACATAGCCAACTTTTAAGATCAGAACCTGGTCGATATCACCCCATAGTGTGGTGTGGGGGGGGGATTAGTCCATTCTTGCAATTGGGAAAGGATGGTGGCCAAGTAGTAATCCTGGATGTCGGTATATCCCATGCCACCCGCACGTTTATGTTTGATAAGCTTAGAGTGGTTGCTTCTAGGTTTTTTACCTTGCCATATGTAGTTAGTAAGAATAGATTGTAAAGAATTGAGATAGGATTTGGTTAAGGGGATGGGAAGGGTGCGAAACATGTACAGTAGTTTGAGTAGTAGGAGCATTTTAAAGGCTGCTAGCCTGACTGACCATGAGAGTTCAAATTGGGTCAGTTTGGATAATTCCTTGATTAGCATTTGTTTGGTTGCTACATAGTTAGACTGGAACAATCTGGATACTGATTTGGTGAGCACAATGCCTAAATACGATATACCATTGTCGGCCCAGGGATATGCATATCATATGTTTGGTAATAATGGCTAAAAGCATCGGCAATAGCTTGAGGATCAAAAAGTTTCTGTTTTGAGGTGGGGTGGAAGAGGTGGTGGATTCTTGATTTAACGTAGCGACCCTTAATCTTGAGCGCAAGTGCCTTCCCTGCTTTGTTGCCTGTAGTGTAGTAGTGTGCTTTGAATTTTGTGTGGGTTTTAGTGTGTGTTTCTAGGAGTAAATTTCTGAGTTCCTGCCGGAGGAGAACTAACTGATCTTTTAGTTTAGGGTCTGGATTGGTTTGGTTTTGAATGTCAAGTGCATGTATCTTGGCTATAATGGTGTCTAGACGCTGTGATATCCTCCTCTTCTCTCGTGCAGAGATCTGCATAATGATCCCTCTGACGAATGCCTGGTGCGCATTCCAGAGGACAGTATCACTGGAGACTGAGCCAGCATTTAACTTGAAAAATTCTTCAAGATGAGTGCGTATGTAAGAAGAATGTTCGGGGGAATGGATGATGTCTGCATTCACTCTCCATACCATGTGGTGTGGGGAATTTGGATGATCCGTAACAGTGAGTGTTATTGGAGCGTGGTCGGACCACGTTATCGTACCGATGCCCGAGTCTGTTGATCTAGTTAGTGTCCATTTATCGACAAGAAAATAGTCAATCCTCGTGTAGCAGTTATGTCTGTGGTGAAAAAAAAGGAGTAGTCTCTTTCTGTGGTATGGTGACATCTCCAGATGTTGTAGAGGTCATTGTTTCTGATGAAGGTAGTCATTGGGGAAGTTAGTCTCGAAGAGCGTGAAGAAGTATTTATCGAATTGTCCGGTACCACATTAAAGTCTCCACAAATAATGAAACATCCCTGTCGAAATTTTTCGAGCTTTTTCATCAATCTAGATAGGAATTTGATTTGGCCAATATTGGGGGAGTAGACGTTTACAATGGTGTATCTGGTTTTGTCAAGAGTACAGTCCAGTGCTAGATATCTCCCATCCTCATCCACTATGCTGTTGTGTAGGGTGAAGGCAATGGTGTCTTTAATCGCTATCATAACCCCATTGCGTTTGTCTGGTCCTGAGGACTTAAAGATGTGGGGGAATCGGCAGTAAGAACAGTGAGGCTCATCTGACTTTTTAAAGTGTGTCGCTTGGAGACACAGGATGTCACACTTGGATTCAGTGGCAGTCCTCCACATGGAAGATCTTTTCGCTGGATGGTTAAGTCCTTTTGTATTAAGTGAGAGAAATTTTGGCATATTGTATAGCAGGCGTGGGTGTTAGGTGTAGTAGTCGGTACTTACGGTAGGTGAGAGTCTCTTTACAGTGTCAAATGGTTCCTGGAGGCGAGTTCCTGTAGGTATTGCAGGTAGATTTCTCAAGATGGAGGTAAACCGGTGAAGGAGAGGGTGGAGAGAAGAGGTTATAATAGAAGAATGTGTTAACTGTAAGCAGGACAGTAAAAGAAACGGTATGAACTGTAGCTTAGAACAGCCTGAAAATACTAGGCTGTGTCAACTGAGTGGGGTAAAAGTTTATGGTGAACACTGCACAAGCAGGGCACCGACCGGAGTAAGCATAGCATAAAATGAATGACCATCGCCTGGAGAATGACTTCAGCGAGCATTAGGAGGTTGTTTAGCATAGAGGGGTTGGGAAGGTCCTCTGCGAGTGTTGGACAGTGCGGCAGGCTCTTCCGGGATGATTTCCCATTGTTGTAGGAGCTTTATGCCTTCAGGGACTGATGTGATGATATGTTTCGTTCCATTTCTGGTAACGATCAGTTTAGTTGGAAATCCCCATTGGTAGGGGATTTTGTGGTTAAACAGTGGTTTAGTAATGGTATTTAGTAGACATGTGCATTCGTTTTCGTCCGAATGCATTTTCGTCCGAATTTCAGCTGTTTTCGTTTTGACAAACGATAATGAAAGCACAAAATCCAAAAAACGAAAGATCCGACATAAATAAATGCTTTATTTTCGTATTCATTGTTACAACAGTTCGATATAGAATAGGAGATTCGACATGACTCTGACAATAACAATCTGTCTATAGAACCTGTGGTCGAATGTGCCTAACCTTACCTCTATTAGTCCAAGATTATATAGAGAAAATATTCGACAGAGAAAAATGATTTGGCAGAGAGAAAAGATTCTGCAAGTTACTGTCCTAAAAAGTGTTTGTGGACCCGGGTCCTGCCCCAGGGGACATGTATCAATGCAAAAAAAAGTTTTAAAAACGGCCGTTTTTTCGGGAGCAGTGATTTTAATAATGATTAAAGTGAAACAATAAAAGTGTAATATTCCTTTAAATTTCGTAGGGGGGGGGGGGGGGGTTGTCTATAGTATGCCTGTGAAGGGGCTCATGTTTCTGGTGCTTAGAACTGTCCCTGCACAAAGTGTCATTTATGCAGGAAAAAAAGTCCTTTAAAATCACTCGCAGCTATTATGAATTGTCGGCTCCGTAATACAGAGAACACTCATTGAAAGTCATTGATAAAAAAATAACAAACATAAATAAAAAAAAAGTGTGGGGGTCCCCCAAATTCAATTACCAGGCCCTTCAGGTCTGGTATGGATATTAAGGGGAACCCTGCCTCAAATTTAAGAAAAAATTTGACGTGGGGTTCCCCCTAAATATCCATAACCAGACCCTTCAGGTCTGGTATGGATATTAAGCGGAACCCCGCGTCAAATTAAAAAAAAAATTGACGTGGGGTCCCCCTAAAAATCCATACCAGACCCTTTATCCGAGCACGCAACCTGGCAGGCCGCAGGAAAAGAGGGGGGGACGAGAGAGCGCCCCCCCTCCCTCCTGAACCGTACCAGGCCACATGCCCTCAACATTGGGAGGATGCTTTGGGGGTCTGTGACCCCTCAAAGCACCTTGTCCCCATGTTGATGAGGACAAGGGCCTCATCCCCCATAACCGTGGCCGGTGGTTGTGGAGGTCTGCAGGCGGGGGGCTAATCAGAATCTGGAAGCCCCCTTTAACAAGGGGACCCCCAGATCCCGGCCCCCCCCTGTTTGAAATGGTAAGGGGGTACAAAAGTACCCCTACCATTTCACAAAGAAAGTGTAAAAAATAGTTAAATAAGACAAACACACTTTTGAAAAATTCCTTTATTAAAAAAAAAAAAAATTAAAAAAAAGATTCCAGCGGCGGTAATCCACTCTTACTATCCAGCGACGGACGGTCATCTCTCCAGCGATGGCTCATCTCATCCAGTGCAGAGTATCCATCCTTCTGTCTCCGCTGAGGAGACACTGCAAGGATTCCGGCGGTCTGACGTTTCTTATATACGGAGGGCGGGGCCACCCGTCACCTGACCCTGCCCCCCTCTGACGCAAGGGGAAACCCGGGGTTCCCTGTGACGTATGGGTGACCCCGCACCCCTCTGATGTAACACAGGCAGGTTTCCGTTACATCAGAGGGGGTGGGGTCACCCATACGTCACAGGTAACCCCGGGTTTCCCCTTGCGTCAGAGGGGGGTGGGGTCAGGTGACGTGTGGCCCCGCCCTCTGTATATAAGAAACGTCAGGCCGCCGGAATCCTTGCAGTGTCTCCTCAGCGGACACAGAAGAAGGATGTATTCGCTGCGCTGGATGAGATGAGCCATCGCTGGAGAGATGATCCTCCGTCGCTGGATAGCAAGAGTGGATTAGCACCGCTGGAATCTTTTTTTTATTTTTTTATTTTTAATAAAGGAATTTTTCAAAAGTGTGTTTGTCTTATTTAACCATTTTGACACTTTCTTTGTGAAATGGTAGGGGTACTTTTGTACCCCCTTACCATTTCAAACGGGGGGGGGGGCGGGATCTGGGGGTCCCCTTGTTAAAGGGGGCTTCCAGATTCTGATAAGCCCCCCGCCGCAAACCCTCACAACCACCGGCCAGGGTTGTGGGGATGAGGCCCTTGTCCTCATCAACATGGGGACAAGGTGCTTTGAGGGGTCACAGACCCCCAAAGCATCCTCCCAATGTTGAGGGCATGTGGCCTGGTATGGTTCAGGAGGGAGGGGGGCCGCTCTCTTGTCCCCCCCTCTTTTCCTGCGGCCTGCCAGGTTGCGTGCTCGGATAAATGGTCTGGTTATGGATATTTAGGGGGAACCCCACGTCAAATTTTTTCTTAAATTTGAGGCAGGGTTCCCCTTAATATCCATACCAGACCTGAAGGGCCTGGTAATTGAATTTGGGGTACCCCCACGCTTTTTTTTTATTTTTTTATCAATGACTTTCAATGAGTGTTCTCTGTATTACGGGGAGCCGACAATTCATAATAGCTGCGAGTGATTTTAAAGGAATTTTTTTCCTGCATAAATGACACTTTGTGCAGGGACAGTTCTAAGCACCAGAAACATGCGCCCCTTCACAGGCATACTATAGACAACCCCCCCCCCCCCCCTACGAAATTTAAAGGAATATTACACTTTTATTGTTTCACTTTAATCATTATTAAAATCACTGCTCCCGAAAAAACGGCCGTTTTTAAAACTTTTTTTTGCATTGATACATGTCCCCTGGGGCAGGACCCGGGTCCCCAAACACTTTTTAGGACAGTAACTTGCAAATTAGTCTTTAAAATTAGCACTTTAGATTTTAATGTTGGAGTCCCATAGACTTTAACAGGGGTTCTAAAGTATGCTATATACTAGCTCCGTCGAATCTTCTTTACACATTCGACAGACACTATAAGCCTTCAAAGACAGATTCGACCGTAATTCATGTGGATTTTCGGACGAATGCAATTTTTGAACGAAAAACGAAATAAATAAAAACGAATTTTGGGAGTAACTAAATAAATTAAGTTTTCGGACGAAAACGAAATTCCGAAACGAAATATTTTACTCTGCACATGTCTAGTATTTAGTTGTCTGCGCAGTTGTCTAGTATGCTGAGACAGATCTGCAAATAGCTGCAAGTCAGTAAACGGTTCAGGCAGCTTGTTCAGATGTCTGGTCTTGAACAATAGCTGATCTTTAGCGTGGAAAAAATGGACCCGCATCAAGACATCCCTGGGTATGGTTGCTGCAAGGTGTGGCGGCTTGGGAATAAGGTGTATGTGATCAATTATGGTCTCCATAGGTGACAGGTCTGGTAATATAGTGGAGATCATTTTTCTGGCGTATGTGTTGAGGTCATGAGGCAAGACCGATTCAGGTATACCCCTGATTTTGACGTTGTTACGTCGAGAGAGGTCTTCAAGGTCCGCCATTTTGGATTTCAACCATTGTTGTTCATCATGCGTGTGATCTTGGGCATCCACAAGGTCATTGACAGTATTAGTCAGGTCACCCATATGATGTTCAACAAGTTGGATTTTTTGTCCTAAGTGCAGCACATGAGAGGAAAATTTAGTAAACATGGATGCTATCTCAGTATGTATGGAAGATTGTAAGGAGATGAGCATCTCCTTCATGGTAGTGTCCAGAACAGGCTGGTCAGAAGTGGAGAAGGCTGCAATAGCTGAGGGCTGATGTGAGATTGAGAGGGATGCAGGGCTTACCTCAGAGTTGGCCCCGCAGAATCCAGTCACATCCGCGCCTTTGCTGGGCTATTACTGGCCGAGGATGAAGTATACTGTGTAGATGATTCAGGAGAATGCTGTGGAGTGGATATTACAGGCTCGTCTGCATCAGGGAGATCTGTGAAAGCAGATGATTCTCGAGCAGGGCCGCGGGCGCCATCTTGGATTTCAGTGTCAGGCGGCTGATTAAAGTAATCAGTCAGTTTCTTCGGCGGCTGGTAATCTTTTCATTTGCGGTTTGCCTGGGACATAGCAGTCTCCCCGTGTAATTAGGGGTTTGTAGAGGCAGTCTGAGCGGCGATGTCTCTGTTATAGAGTCCGGTCGGTGTAGGAGCTGAAAAGTCAGATGTCCATCATGCTCGGCGGTTAGCCACGCCCCCCCCACTAAACTTTTTTTTTAAATGCATCACTTGGATAGCTGCCTTCTCCACCGTTCCTCTCTTGACCAATAGAAGCCTCAAAACTATGTTTTCCATGACACTGTAACCTACCAGAGTCAGGAAAAGCATTAGATAAACTTCTATTTAAGGTGTCCTCAATAGGGATGAGCCGAACACCCCCCGGTTCGGTTCGCACCAGAACTTTCGAACGGATCCAAAATTCGTACGAACTTTAGAACCCCATTAATGTCTATGGGACTCGAACATCGAAATTAAAAGTGCTAATTTTAATGGCTAATATGCAAGATACTGTCCTAAAAAGGGTTTGGGGACCTGGCTCCTGCCCCAGGAGACGTGGGTCAATGCCTAAAATGTTTTTAAAAATGGCCGTATTGGCGGGAGCACTGATTTTAATGACGATTAAAGTGGAAAAAAAAGTGAAATATTCCTTTAAATATCGTGCCTGTCGGGTGTCTATAGTATGCCTGTGAAGTGCCACGTGTTTCCCGTGTTTAGAACAGTCCCTGCACAAAATGACATTTAACGGAAATAACGTCATTTAAAACTGCTTGCGGTTTTAATGTTATATCTGGTTCCTGCAATATGGATGAAAATCATTGAGAAAAATGGCATGGGTAGCCCCACTGCCCATTACCAGCCCCTTTGGGTCTTGTACGAATATTAAGGGGAACCCCGTACCCAGTGGCGGAACTACCGCCATAGCAACACATGCGGGCGCTATGGGGCCCGCAGTCAAGTGGGGCCCGGTGAGGACAGGCGCCACGGCTCCGCGGGAGATAGCCGGCGGCTCCGCGGGAGGTCCGCGGGTGGTCCGCGGGCGGCTCCGCGGGTAGTCCGCGGGTGGTCCGCGGGCGGCTCCGCGGGTAGTCCGCGGCTCCGCGGGTGGTCCGCGGGCGGCTCCGCGGGTAGTCCGCGGCTCCGCGGGTGGTCCGCGGGCGGCTCCGCGGGTAGTCCGCGGGCGGCGCCGCGGCTCCGCGGGCGGCTCCGCGGCTCCGCGGGTGGTCCACAGGCGGCTCAGTGAGTGAGAGCGGGCGGTCAGAGGATCCGTGGGAGGCGGATGAGAGTGGCCAGTTCGCTGGTGAGAGAGTGGGCTGGCCAATCAGGGAGCTGACAGGGCGGGGAGCATAGAGATGACATCATCTCTGGCCGCCCTGCATCCCTGCAGTGCAGTTCCCCCCTCACTGGGCAGGCAGCCAGGAAGCAGAGAGCTGACATTATCTCTCTGCTGTCTGACTCAGTGACACAGCAGGAAAGTGGCAGAGCAAGTGACAATCCATAATGTGTGGCAGGCGACGTGGCAAGTGACAATCCGTAACGTGTGGCAGGTGACGTGGCAAGTGAAAATCCATGACGTGGCAAATGACAATCCATAATGTGTGGCAGGTGACGTGGCAAGTGACAACCCGGGACGTGGCAAGTGACAATCCATAACGTGTGGCAGGTGACATGGCAAGTGACAACCTGGATGTGGCAAGTGACAATCCATAACATGTGGCAGGTGACGTGGCAAGTGAAAATCCGTGACGTGACAAGTGTCAATCCATAATGTGCGGCAGGTGACGTGGCAAGTGACAACCCGGGACGTGCAAGTGACAATCCATAATGTATGGCAAGTGACAATCTAGGATGTGGCAAGTGACAATCTGTAATGACGTGGCAAGTGACAATCCGTAACGTGTGGCAGGTGACGTGGCAAGTGAAAATCCATGACGTGGCAAATGACAATCCATAATGTGTGGCAGGCGACGTGGCAAGTGACAACCCGGGACGTGGCAAGTGACAATCCATAACGTGTGGCAGGTGACATGGCAAGTGACAACCTGGATGTGGCAAGTGACAATCCATAACATGTGGCAGGTGACGTGGCAAGTGAAAATCCGTGACGTGACAAGTGTCAATCCGTAATGTGCGGCAGGTGACGTGGCAAGTGACAACCCGGGACGTGCAAGTGACAATCCATAATGTATGGCAAGTGACAATCTAGGATGTGGCAAGTGACAATCTGTAATGACGTAGCAAGTGACAATCCGTAATGTGTGGCAGGTGACGTGGCAAGTGACAACCTGGATGTGGCAAGTGACAATCCGTAACATGTGGCAGGGGACGTAGCAAGTGAAAATCCGTGACGTGGCAAGTGACATTCCGTAATGTGTGGCAGGTGATGTGGCAAGTGACAATCCGTAATGTGTGGCAGGTGACGTGGCAAGTGACAACCCAGGACGTGGCAAGTGACAATCTAGGACGTGGCAAGTGACAATCCGTAATGTGTGGCAGGTAACGTGGCAAGTGACAATCCGGGATGTGGCAAGTGGACAATCCACAACATGTGGCAGGTGACATTCTGCAACGTGTGACAAGTGACAATCTGCATCTGGTGGCAGGCGATGTGGCAAGTGGACAATCCGCAACATGTAGCAGGTGATGTGACAAGTGACAATCCTTAATGTGTGGCAAGTGACAATCCAGGACGTGGCAAGTGACAATCCATAATGTGTGGCAAGTGATGTGGCAAGTGACAATCCAGGACGTGGCAAGTGACAATCCATAATGTGTGGCAAGTGACGTGGCAAGTGACAATCCAGGACGTGGCAAGTGACAATCCATAATGTGTGGCAAGTGATGTGGCAAGTGACAATCCAGGACGTGGCAAGTGACAATCCATAATGTTTAGCAAGTGACGTGGCAAGTGACAATCCAGGACGTGGCAAGTGACAATCCATAATGTGTGGCATAATGTGTGACTTATCTATCTTGGCAAGTGACAATCTGGGATGTGGCAAGTGGACAATCTGCAACATGTGGTAGGTGACATTCCGCAACCTGTGACAAGTTACAATCTGCATCTGGTGGCAGGCGATGATGGCAAGTGACACGCTCAGGGATCCCACTGATTTTGCATTATGGTGAGTTGAACTATTTCATTTTATATAACAGAACAGAAATTGGTTAGAAGGCCTGGAGGTCTGCAATGTGTTCCCTTCAGGGGCTGCATAGAGTATACTGCATACTTTGTTGTTCAAAATTAATATAAGCTGTTGCCTGGGTACTGTGCCACATGGGTGTGGTAGTCTGTTGTTCAATGGCATTAGTTCATTTTTTTTTTTTTTGATGGGGGGGGGGGGGCCCATACAACATTTTGCTATGGGGCCCTGTGATTTCTAGTTACGCCCCTGCCCGTACCCATATTAAAAAAAGGAAATATGTGTGGCCCCCAGGCCCTATATACTCAGAACAGCAGTATACAGGCAGTGCAAACAAGACAGGGACTGTGTAGGTTTGTTGTGTTAAGTAGAATCTGTTTGTATTTTTCAACTGGTACATTTTTAAAGTGTAGCTCCAGTCAAAAAATCTATTTTTAAGCTTTTTGGAAAACATAGGGAAGGGTCACCCCTGTATAATTTGTTTTGCAGTCCGTCTTTTTTCATCTCACTTCCTGTTGTCTCCTTCCGTTTCCAAGTAGGAGACGTTTGTAAGTTGGATGTTTGAAAGTAGGGGCCTTCCCTATATGCTCTGCAGAAATGGCGGAACAATGTGTTGGTGTTGCCACAACATTGTAAGCCCTCAAAGTGACTCTTGGTGGGCGCTGGAGTGCCCTGCTCTGAACGATTATATCAAGAATTGTAATTAAATGCCATTGTTGAGCAGTGGTAGAAAAATTGGACCGTTGGTGGTTGTGGTGCTGGTGCTGGTGCCACAACACTATAAGTCATCACAGTTACTCTCGGTGGGCACAGGAACGGGCCCTGCTGTGAAATATTATATCAAGAATTGTAATTACATGCGGCTTAAAAATTGGGCCTTAGGCACTGGTGCTGGTGCCACGACACTGCAACCTCTCCCATATACTCTAGTTGTGGTGCAGGAATGAGCCCTGCTGCAAAGCATTGCATCAAGAATTGGAATTAAACGTCCCTGTTAAACAGGGGCTGACAAATTGGGCCTTAGGCACTGGTGCTGGTGCCACGACACTGCAACCTTTCCGATATACTCTAGTTGTGGTGCAGGAATGAGCCCTGCTGCAAAGCATTGCAACAAAAATTTTAATTAAATGCCCCTGTTAAACAGGGGCAGAAAAATTGGGCTGTTGGCATCACCCAGAACCAAAAATGTTCTTCCAACATATCAGCGGAGGAGGAAGAGGATAGACAATCAACATAACAGGACAGTCACTCAGCATCAGCATAGGCAGTCTTGAAGGGATGTGATATTTCAAAAAAAATTATTCGGTTACATGAGCTTCAGGTGCTTGGTAGCTGTGGGTGATCCAAGACTGATTCATCTTGATGAAGGTCAGTCGATCAACTGAGTCGGTGGACAGGCGCACCCTGTGATCAGTAACAAAGCCAACAGCAGCACTGAAGGTGCGTTCCGAAAGAACGCTGTATGCAGGACAGGCCAGTAGCTCAATTGCATACTGTGCAAACTTTGGCCAGCGATCCATCCTCAAGACCCAGTAAGCCAGAGGATTTTCGGTGGGGAAGGTGTCCAAGTCTAACCTTGCCCCTAGGTATTCCTGCACCATGTAAATCAGACGCTGGCGATGGTTGCTGGAACTGATCACACCTTGGGGCTGCGGACTAAAAAATTGTCTGAAAGCATCGGTCAGACGGCCACCTTCTCCACCGCTCCTTCTGACCGATGCCTCAGCAACACGTTGTCCAGGACCAGGAGTTTGTAACCTCCCAGTCTCTGGGAATGCATTGCACAGACCATTCTGCAAGGCCTCCCGGAGATGTCTCATCCTCTGCTCCCTCTGCAATGGCAAGATAAGGTCGGCAACCTTACCCTTGTACCATGGATCAAGGAGAGTGGCCAGCCAGTAATGGTCCCTCTCCTTGATCCTGAAGAATACAAGGATCCTTCCGCAGGCTTTGCAGGATCAGGGAGGCCATGCAGCGTAGGTTAGCTGAGGCATTCGGTCCGGAGTCCTCTGGGTCACTAAGGACAACATGATCCGCAGCTACCTCCTTCCAGACACGTACAAGTCCACGGGTTTCTTGGGACTGTAAATCATCCCTACAAGACTGCTGCTGCTTCTGCTGCTGCTGATGCTGAGTGCCAGCCTCCACCTCCATGCTGACACAATCATCCTCCTCCTCATCCTCTTCCTGTGTGATGGGTGGCACAGCAGGAACACTGTCTGGATAAAGGGGGCCTTGAGAGGCAAGGAAGTCCTCCTCTTCCTGCCTCTGTTCTGCCTCAAGTGCCCTGTCCATTATTCCACACAGCATATGCTCCAAGAGGTACAGTGTCACTAATGCATGCACTGTCACTGCTCACCATCCTTGTGGCCTCCTCGAACGGTGACAGGACAGTGCATGCATCCCTGATCATGCCCCACTGGCGTGGTGAGAAAAAACCGAGCTCCCCTGACCTTGTCCTGGTGCCATAGTCGCACAGGTACTCATTGATGGCCCTCTGCTGCGTGTGCAGCCGCTGCAGCATGGCCAACGTTGAGTTCCACCTGGTGGGCATGTCACATATAAGGCAGTTCTTGGGCAGGTTCAACTCCTTTTGGAGCTCAGCCAGCCGAGCACAGGCATTAAATGATCGGCGGAAATGCGCACAGACTTTCTTGGCCTGCTTCAGGACATCCTGTAAGCTCGGGTACCTGCCCAAGAACCGCTGCACCACCAGGTTAAGGACGTGAGCCACACAGGGCACATGGGTCAGTTGTCCCTGTCGGAGGGCGGAGAGGAGGTTGGTGCCATTGTCGCAAACCACCATTCCTGGCTTAAGCTGGCGTGGTGTCAACCACCTCTCAGGCCTGCCCCTGCAGAGCTGACAAAACATCTGCCCCAGTGTGGCTCCTGTCCCCCAAACAAACCAGCGCAAGCACGGCATGGCATCGTTTTGCCTGCGTACTTGCGTAGCCCCTGGAACGCCTACAGAGCACCGCTGGTTCTGAGGACAGAGCACTGGAGGAGGCCATGGAGGAAGAAGAAGAGGAGGGGGTGGAGGAGAGAGGTGTGTCACAACCAATAGTAGCATTTTGGAGGCGTGGTGGCGGAACAACCTCCAACACTACTGCACCTTGTCCTGCATCCTTCCCAGCTGCCAGAAGAGTGACCCAATGGGCCGTGAAAGACAGGTAACGTCCCTGTCCATGCCTGCTGGACCATGAGTCAGCGGTAATATGCACCTTACCACTGACCGCCCTGTCCAGCGAGGCAAGGACATTGCCTTCCACATGCCCGTAGAGAGCCGGAATCGCCTTCCGTGAGAAAAAGTGGCGTTTGGGGACCTGCCACTGAGGAACCGCACATTGTACAAACTCACGGAAGGGGGAAGAGTCTACCAACTGAAAAGGCAGCAGTTGAAGTGCTAGCAATTTAGCCAAGCTAGCATTCAACTGCTGAGCATGTGGATGGCTGGGAGTGAACTTCTTTCGCCGGTCCAGCAGCTGGGGCAGGGACATTTGCCTGCTATAATCGGACGTGGGTGTACTGCTAGCAGAGTGCCCGGAAGCACTTGGCTGTGACACACCTAATTCTACACCTTCATTCCTCTCAGAGCAGGTTTCAGAGAGGACTGAAGGTCTAGTGGGGTTGGAGATCCCAGCTGATGAGGAGCAAGGAGAGGTCCGCTTTGTTCTTTGGTGTGGGTCTTTGAGGTACGCTTGCCAACGAGCTGCATGGCAGGTAAACATATGTCTGGTCAAGCATGTGGTGCCCAAGCGGCTGATGTTTTGGCCACGCGAGATGTGCTTGAGACATATGTTGCAAATAGCAGCGGTGCCATCTGATGCACTCGTCTCAAAAAAGGCCCACACCAAAGAACTTTTAGAGTAACGTGCAGAGGCAGCGCCCTGCACAGGCGCAGCTCTGCGGTGTGATTCAGTCGGTGTGCTGCCCCTAAGCTGGCCCCCGGAGGGCATCCTGCCTCGTTGGACATGTGCCTCCTCCTCCTCTTCCTCCTCCTCCTCTCTCCTACCAGGCACCCATGTGGAGTCAGTGCCCTCATCATCCCCTCCCTCTTCATCGCTGGAGCAAACCTGGCAGTATGCCGCAGCTTGTAGAACATGACTGCCAGATTGCTGTCCTTCTTGAGCATCCCCTCTCTCTGCGCTCACGCTACTGCCTTCCTCTAGCTGAGTATCATCATCAGAGCCTACAAAACAATGGGCATCCTCCTGGAGCATGTACCCAACACTGTGCTCAAAGAGTTCAGGAGATTGCTCAGGAGGACGTGGTGGGTCTAGGGAAGGAGTCACTGATGATGACATTGAGAGGAGGGATGACGAGGCGTTGGCAGCTGCTTTGCTAGTACCCTGAGCCTGGGTGAGAGAGGATAAGGAGGATGAAGAGGGTTTGGTCATCCACTCTACCAAGTCTTCAGCATGTTGCGGCTCAACATGTCCAGCTGCCGAAAAGGACAAGCGTGTCCCATGGCCACGTGCTGATGATGACGATGCACCGCGTCCACGACTAGCTCTGTTGTCTCTAGACACAGAGCCTGCTTGCCATCTTTTATCGGCTCGTGCCTGTCTGCCTCTCCTTGCTGGCCTTCCAGACATGGTAATGGCCTGAAGGGAGATGGGGAAACCAGCAATTGGGTAGTGTATATTGTGCTGGAGGCACACACAACACCCACCACTGCAGATGGCAGATGGCTCAATTAGAGAAGAGCTATGTAGGTGGATATAACAGTGTATACTGAGGTCAGGGCACGCAGACAGCATGCACAATCTCCTACAGCTGACTACAAGCTCTATTTAAAAAGAGCAAGATAGCTAGCTATATAGGTGGATATAACGGTGTATACTGCGGTCAGGGCACGCAGACAGCACGCACAATCTCTTACAACTGACTGCAAGCTCTATTTAAAAAGAGCAAGATAGCTAGCTATATAGGTGGATATAGCGGTATATACTGCGGTCAGGGCATGCAGACAGCACACACAATCTCCTACAGCTGACTACAAGCTCTATTTAAAAAGAGCAAAATAGCTAGCTATATAGATGGATATAGTGGTGTATACTGCGGTCAGGGCACGCAGACAGCACACACAATCTCCTACAACTGACTGCAAGCTCTTTTTAAAAAGAGCAATATAGCTAGCTATATAGGTGGATATAACGGTGTATACTGCGGTCAGGGCACGCAGACAGCACGCACAATCTCCTACAACTGACTGCAAGCGCTATTTAAAAAGAGCAAGATAGCTAGCTATATAGGTGGATATAGCGGTGTATACTGCGGTCAGGGCACGCAGACAGCACGCACAATCTCCTACAACTGACTGCAAGCTCTATTTAAAAAGAGCAAGATAGCTAGCTATATAGGTGGATATAGCGGTATATACTGCGGTCAGGGCATGCAGACAGCACACACAATCTCCTACAGCTGACTACAAGCTCTATTTAAAAAGAGCAAAATAGCTAGCTATATAGATGGATATAGTGGTGTATACTGCGGTCAGGGCACGCAGACAGCACACACAATCTCCTACAACTGACTGCAAGCTCTTTTTAAAAAGAGCAATATAGCTAGCTATATAGGTGGATATAACGGTGTATACTGCGGTCAGGGCACGCAGACAGCACGCACAATCTCCTACAACTGACTGCAAGCGCTATTTAAAAAGAGCAAGATAGCTAGCTATATAGGTGGATATAGCGGTGTATACTGCGGTCAGGGCACGCAGACAGCACGCACAATCTCCTACAACTGACTGCAAGCTCTATTTAAAAAGAGCACGATAGCTAGCTATATAGGTGGATATAGCGGTGTATTCTGCGGTCAGGGCACGCAGACAGCACGCACAATCTCCTACAACTGACTGCAAGCTCTATTTAAAAAGAGCAAGATAGCTAGCTATATAGGTGGATATAATGGTGTATACTGCACTACAGAAAAGCAAGAACGCAAAATCGGCCGATAACGAACAGTGTATACTGTGTTGAAGGTACACAGAACACCCACTAACTCCTACAGATGCCAACACACTACACAAGGCCGCCGCGCTGGCGGCCTTATATAGTGTGGGGCGTGTACTACACAGCCTAATGCCTGTGGCCAATCATGGCTCTCCTCGCTGCCGGCGCTGTGATTGGCCAAGCATGTGGGGTCACAGTGCATGCTTGGCCAATCATGAGCCAGCAATGCACTGCGATGGCGCAGTGCATTGTGGGCCGTGAGCGCCACACGAATTTGGCGCGAACGGCCCATAACGTTCGGTATTCGCAGAACGGGCGAACAGCCGATGTTCGAGTCGACTCGAACACGAAGCTCATGCCTAGTCCTCAAAAGATTTAATCTCCTGCACCCTCTGTGAGTCTTCTCCAGCAGGAACACAATAGGGATTGTGTCACTGATGCATGCATTGTCATGGCTTACCATCCTTGTGGCCTCCTCAAATGGTGATAGTACAGTACATGCATCCTTTATGAACAGCCATTGATGTGGGGAAAAAAACCCAAGCCAGCCTGAGCCTGTCATTGTGCCATACTTACACAGGTACTCATTGGCAACCCTCTGCTGCATGTGCAGCCTCTGCTGCATTGCCAAAGTCAAGTTCCACCTGGTGGGCATGTCACAAAGCAGGCAGTTTACAGGCAGGTGTAACTCCTTTGGAGCTTCAGTCAATCGAGTAATGGCTGTGTATGACCGCCTGAAATGGTTACAGACTCTGGTGTAGTTCCTGTCCCCTAGACACACCAGCTGAAGTACTGCATGGCACATGGCCCACTGCATGGCACATTTAGCCTGACTCATTGACTATCCCCTTGAACACTTAGGGGATATTTGTGGTTCATAGGGCAATTCAGCAGAGATGGGCATGGAGGAGGGGTAGAGCTGACAAATCTTGCATCATCACCACTAGCTGCATAGAGACATGGCAGCACAACAAGCTGAAGTAGACATGTGTGGTTCGTTATGAATTAATATTCAATTTTTTTGTTATTCAGAGATTCGGATATATCATAATTCCCGAATTACAATATAAATTTTTTTTTCCGAATAACATAACGAAATTCATCCAAATTTCGGAAATTCAAACTGAAATTTAAATCAAATTTTTTATTGAACTCCAGTAAATTCTAACTACACATATTGCTGAAATCAAAGACTGTGTGCATTATTAGAGTACCATTTCGAAATAATGCTGTTTTTGTTAAGCCAAAGGTGATTTAAAGAGTCATTGTAACCATTTGATGAAGATTTTTTTTTGTTTGTTTACTTTGCTGCATTTGAATCAAAAACAATCTAACATTTTGTTTTCGACCTATTCGAAAATGTATTGATTTGATCGTTTCGAATCAAAAAAAATCTGTAAATTTGAAGAAAATTTGAATGCAAATTCCGAAAACGGATTCTGAATACGAATTCCAAATTTGAATTGAACGAATCAACCGAACTTAACTAAACAAAATAACTAAATTAACGAATCAGAACGAAACAAAACAAATCAAATTTTTACATCATACACATGTCTAAGCTGAAGCACTGAGCCCTGTCAGGCATACTTCCGAGTTGCAAGCAGGGTTGCCCAGTGTGCTGTAAATGAGGCGATCAAAAACCACCAAAAGAAATCTTTATTTGTGGGTGAAAAAGGATGTCAATTTTGTTTGGGTACAGTGTCACATGACCTCACAATTGTCAGTTAAAGTGACACAGTGCCGTATTGCAAAAAATGGCCTGTCATTAAGGGGGAAATTCTTCTGGTCCTTAAGTGGTTAGCAGACCAAGCTATTCAGTAAAGGGAGGAGGCAGACCATTCTTAATTTGCCAGTCAAGTCCATCTAAATACGTTGTGCATCTAACACTACCCTCTCCCCAGGCTGACAATGCTGTCCAAATGTGTCTCTGTTGCTCTTCCCTCCAGAGTAGAAATAAAATAATTGCAGCCACCACATTTAAGGATCATCATTAGCCTAGAATATATCGCATTTCATTTATTTGTTCTGGGTTTAATACTACTTTAAGAAATAAAAATATAAAAATCTTAACCTTGGCTCTACCACAGCACCGCCTAAAGGTATCCAATTATTTACAAATTGTTTACAAGGATTCAGTTTATTCTGGCATGAAGAGTCTGTTGTAGAATATTTGACATGCTGTTCTGTTGAAAGTTTAATATGATAACACAAAGAAGCCAGAAAGTGTTGCTCTCTCTCTAGTCTCTACAAAGGTGGGTCAGATTCCATTGTCTACCTGCAGGTTATATCGCATCCTGTATAGTTGTGATGGTATTCTTTTAATTATTTGCCAATGAAAAGAAGAAGAATTATGTATTTGCCAGAAATCTTTCGAGCTGGTAACTTTCCTGTGCTCTCTGCCTGTCTATGAGCAGAGGTTTGGGAAATGAGGAGAAGGAACATAAGGAGAGGTCTGTATTCTGTATTCATTTTCATGAAGTAGGCAAGACTGCCCCCACATGTTTAGGAATTCACAATTGAGTTTTCATGCAAAAGACGAAGGAGCAGACTATATTTATGGCACATAAGCAGTTATTTTTCTGTACTGGGTAAATGTTTTCAAGAGATGTGCTAAGTATGTTGTTTTTTTCTTATTTCACATTGGCATATGCTACGTTATATAGAAATCTTGTTGCTATGGCTTACTGTTTCATACAGGTCATCACTTATATTTGTACTACTATATTAAATAAACTCTTTAATCTTTCTTATTTTGCTAGATAAATAAATAGTGTCAGACTGTCTTTAAAGTGCAGCTGAAGTTAATGTGGTTTCCAGAGCTCTTGCAATATTGTGTGTACAAAAGGGAATATCATGAATGGTTGTGGATCATGGACCCTCCATGTAGTCTGACCTTTGGGTGGATGTGTTTGGAGCGTGCACACATGCAGATACAGCTGACCACCTAGTACAGAGAAACATAAGGGACAAGTGTCTGGAAAGCACAGAATACTGGACTCATGAGCATGACAAAAGTATAGGGAGACTGGAGTATCTTACACCATTGGGATGCTGAGCTTAGAGGAACACAGAGGTAATGATGTATTTGAGGAATCAGTGGTGCACAGGGGTCCTAGGGAATGCATGTACATAGAATATAGTTGGGCTGCACAAAGAGTCTAGGACAGAAAGGATACCTATGGGTACTAACAAGAGATAACTGAAGGTGCCTGTATATACAGCGAATATGAGAGCCTTTGGAAGGGTTGAGGCTCAAAAAGGAATTGCCATGTCTTCTCCAGAATTCCTGATGGGTTGTGCTACAGATGATTGCCAGGTTGTGGTCCTCTGACTCACACAAGCAGGCAGCTACTGGGTATAGATCAACAGCAAAGTGACAATGACGTGTGACATATATGTAAGTAGGGAAAGAGATATGCCCAAAAAGAATTCCAATGAGCCTCCACACAACAAATGTAGTGCAGGAAACAGATTGATATACCCACAGATTCATCTACCAATTGTAGATAGGTAGATGAATCTGTGGGTATATGAATCTGTTTCCTGAGGCATGCATCTGAGGCATGCATCAAAGGTGAAGCTACACTGAGGCTGGATTGCCCTTACAGACACTGCAACTGTGCCTTCTACCTGATGCAGCACCTGATAACAGAGCAGTAGCAAGGAGTTTTGTACCTGGGGCGCAAAGCCTGATGGGAATTAATAGACACTAGTTCCTCATCAGGTTTTCTCCCCTTGTGATTAATAGTATGCAATGGTTGGATCCTTAGCCAACAGACAGCTTACTATTGGTTATTGAATCCACACACTGTCTGCTGTAAATTACAAGGGGAGAGTGGACCTCATGGGGAGCTAGTGTCTCAGTTGTTCATCAGGTTCCCCCTATTGCAGCATTACTGGATGTTAGGAGACTGTTTGCTGTGAAGCCTACAGGGTTCTTAAAAATCTGTTACAGGGGGAGGGTAGCAGTGGCATATATATGACTCTACTATACTGCATACAGGGCACTCTGTCTGTCTGTGTATGCCAACTTAGAGTAGATCTTAATTACCTCCAGTTTAATTTTCTGTGACCTGGAGGGAATTATATTTGAAATTGGTGCATTAAAAACTACCTTAATCTGCCAGAATTGTCTGTAAAGTTACCAAAACCGGTGGTGGGCATTTTTAATTCTAGCAGGGGCTATTTTAAAAGCCCATGGTGTTAGGCTGCATACACACTACAGTGTTTTGAATCGCGGGCAGATCTGCCATGGATCTGCCCGTGATTTGACAGCATGGATATGTGACTGACAAAACACGGAACTCGCATTTGAGATGCCATTCATTTGAATGACACTAAAAATCGCGGTGCGGGTCTGCCGTGACTGTTGTGCGATAAAACATGCTGCAATCGTGGCAACCCGCATCGTGACAACTTGCATCGTGGGATGCATGTCATCCAAAAATAGTTCAGGAGCTACTTTGGGGCGACATGTGTCCTGTGATGCGGATTGCCACGATTGCAGCACATTTTATCACGCGACAATTGTGGCAGACCTGCATCGCGTTTTGGGGTGTCATTCAAATGAATGGAATCTCAAATGCGAGTTCCGCATTTTGTCATTCACACATCGGCTCTATCAGCTTCAAATCTGCCCACAATTCAAAACCCTGTAGTGTGAATGCAGCCTTACAAACCTGTTGGTAATGCTTAAATGCTGCCAATAACAATAGTGTTTTCTCACACTGCAGCTGTGCGGTCACCTGATCCCCCTCACTCGTCTTCCCCGATCTATGGAGAGAGGCGGGAGGGGCCCAGATTCCCCAGGGATTTCAGCCAGCCAGCACATGGGGATCACATGACCACGCAGGTATTTAGTATTTTCATTTAAAAAAAACATATAGGGGGGGCGTGGCCTGACGCGAATGGCGGCGGACGTGTAGTTGAAGAGCTCCCGCCGCTCACGGAGCCATCCGTCGCCATCCACCTGCCAACGAGCACAATCTGCCTGGGAAATTGTTGCGCCCGGTCCGCGCTGTGCCGCCACGGGGTCCTGGACGATTTTCCCCCGGAATTGAGGCCTCCAGCTACCCGGACTTGCCACTAGTTTCTCCGCCGGCCGCCGCCATCTTGGGCCTCCGAGATCACCTGAAGCCACCGGAGCCACGCCGGCGGGTGAGGTAAGGGGTAAGGTAAGGGGCTGTCATCGGTCCCCTCCAGTTGTCTCCCCCCCGCCCGGATCCTATTTGGGGTGGTTTCGGGCTTCCGTGGCCCTCGGGGGGCCCGCGGCCGGCCCCGGCCTAGTGCGGCCTACTGAGGCCTGAGGATCCCCAGGGTTTCCTGCGGCTGGTGCCCGGGAACGTGCTCCGCGGATGTTTTGGCTCGCATCTGCGGTCTGCCTGCTTGAAAACCCCCCCCCCCCCCATGGAGGATTGCTCTAGTAGACTTATCTCTCTGCTTGTGGTTCTCCATCCACCTTTGATTGTGACCCCAGCCTGCTCTCCTGGTCCACTACTCCAGGCATCCCCTGCAGCCCTCTGCACACAGACTCTGCTCTGGCTCCCTTGTCTATTCATTTACTCTACTGCAGCAGGGGACTGACCACTTTACATTCCTTCTACCTGGATGATCCTTTAATCCTCTCAGATAATCAGCCACTATACCCCACAGAATTGCTACGGCGGGGGTCACCTTGATCTATCTCGAGACTGTACTTATAGAACCACGTTCTGCTTTATATGCAAGCCCCTCCTGAATGATCTGGACTTTCACCTCTAAGGGCCTGCCCCCACTATGGAGAGGTAGGTCGGGCCTATACTCGGCTCCTGGCTCCCCCGGCCCCGCGGCCCTTCTTTCGGACAGTTAACCGGACTATACACAGCACCATGGGGAAAGACAAGCCCAAAGCACACAAGAGCGGTAATAACCATCACCCGGGAGGGGATCTCGATGATTATTTTGGCCATGGACGGTCGTCCTCTCAGCACCGACCGGCATCCAAAGGGACGCCGGCCCCTCCATCCCCGGCACGCTCTGAATCAGCTCTGCAGTCTCAGGTGCGTCCCCACAGCCTGCTCTCACATTCTGAGGACACTGCCCTCTCCCCCAGGCTTACCAGAAGCCGCTCTAATGCCTCCCTAGGATCGGGGGATGGATGGGACATGGAATCGCAGATTAGATCTCTGCACAGCTACATGAGGTCTCTACCCACCAAAGCTGACTTTGAACACTGTGTACTCCGGATCGAGGAAACATACCGCAAGGAAATCTCTGACTTGAGAAAAGATGTGCGGGTGCGCTTTGATGATGTGGATAGCACAGTAGATAGCCTGCGGGACACTGTACAATCACATGATCGGATCCTCAATACCCACACTGTCCTGCTTCAGCAGCTCTCGTACCAACAGGACGACCTCGAAAATCGCAGTCGCCGCAACAACATCCGTATACGGGGGATACCCGAGTCGGTTGACCCCAAAAACCTGCCTGCAGCTGTGACAACTATCTTCAACCAACTGCTCCAATGACCCAAGGATGACCCGATCGAATTGGACCGGGTGCACCGTACATCGGGTCCCCGTACCCCTGACCCCTCCTTCATTCGTGACACGTTGTGCCGTGTCCATTTCTACAAAATAAAGGAGAACATTATGAGGGCCGCCAGCATGCAGCAGTCGATCCTCTTCAACTACGCACCCGTCATGCTCCTTCCTGATCTCTCTCGCCAAACACTGGCTTTGCGGAAACCCCTACGACCCCTCACGCAACTCCTGCAAGCAAGACAGATCAAATACCAATGGCGTTTCCCGTTCCATCTTCGAGTGCACCACGCGGGTAAAACCGCTGTATTTCGTACGTTGGGGGACCTGCCTACATTTCTTAGTACGCTTGAACTGCCTCAAGTTGCCCTGCCTGACTGGCCGTTTGCACCGACCACTCCAGGTCTACCCTACACCCCGCAATGGCAGAAGCAAGGACGCAAGCGCACCCCTCGGTCCCCGCAGCTTCAGGATCCCAACGACTGACCCGATCCAGTGGGCCCCCGGGGCCTGTTTTCTCCTCTCGCCGCTGGGGCCTTCCCCTGTGATGGCCTTGGACCCGTATGGGTCGAATATCTCACATGTTGATTAACCCTTTTGTTTACAGGTTTTTTACATATCTTTTACAACCCCCGTTGCTGTGTTCCCCTCCCCCCTTTCCCTATAGTTGGGGTTCTCTGTTGTGCTGATAGTTCCTGGACTGATCTCAAGACTTGTCTTTGCAACCCACTGTATACAACGGTCCCCTCCGTGTTGCCCTTGACATACTTTACGATTATTGTTTTGTTTAATCTGACCCCTTTGTTGGGCCTATTGCATGTCCTTCCCCCTATGACTCATAGATGTTCTCTATTTTATGCCGGTTTACAATTGCATTTATTGATGACCACTAAGATGATTATGCTTACTATGTTCTTTAGTTTACTCTTTAGGTCGCAACTGATACTGGTTTACCCGTGGGGCCGGGGTGCTGGGAGCTGCCCGACTCTGTGTTTTTATCCCACACTCCCCCCCCCCCCCCTTACAGGGTTTTTTTCTTTTTTGTTTTTTTTTTTTGTTTGTTGTGCGCCCCACGGTGATCCTATGATCACTGTGCGATGCACTGATTTGTGCCTTTATGACAGGCTTCTTTTTTTTTTTTTTTTAACCAAAGAATTTTATTAGATTTTGTATAAAACAAGTATGCATCAGTTGACAAAGAAATATGTAGCATTATCATACACATTTAAGGCAGTGTACCACATACTCACAAAGAAAAGAGAAAATAAACAGTAGTATCCTATTAGAGCTATTATAGGTTGAAAACCTTAAATGGCCTACTAGTAGGCCTAGCCTGTCACCCCATACGGGTACACACTGTGAGCAGGCTTAGCGCTGGAGTAGGATTACCTGAGTATTAGTATCCTTTGACCTTACCGAGGGTCAAGGGCGATGGCACAGGTAAGTACGCAGCTCATTTGTTTTAATACTTAGTACAGCAATACTTGTTCATAAGGCATAGGGAAAACGGTAAACAAGAAACTTCAACACAACATAGATATAGATTCCTCTTTGAGCACTACTCCTGGGCTAAAATGGGTGCTATTACCTCTACTTACACTGTAGTTGTATGAAACGCATTTTGAGTTCAGGCAACTTAATTTCAAGATATAATTCAATATGAAAATCTATGAATTAGATCACAGATGTGGAGAGGCGTATTTGGAGGAATCCCAGGTCCCCCAGTATTTATGGAAACCCGGGATTGCCCCTTCTTTGTATGCTAACATCTTTTCCATAAGATATATGTTGTTTACTCTGGTAATAACCTCCTCTAGAGAAGGGGGTGTGGGGGTCTTCCAATGTCTTGTCAACGAAATTCTGGCAGCAAAGAGAATATTAATCACTATTTTTCGCATCACTGGAGGGAATTGCTCTATCGAGAGGCTAAGAAGAGCCAAACCTGGGTCAATATTACACTTAGACTTTGTGATATCTCTGATCAGGGATTCTACTTTCTTCCAATATGGGGTAATAATTTCACAACTCCATAATATATGAAGAAGATTCCCCATGTGCTGGCAGTTCCTCCAGCACAGAGGGGCTGTGTCTGTATGCATTTTGTGGATGCGTAGCGGAGTTAGGTACCATCGGTGTAGTATCTTCTGGGCATTATCCCAGTGATCTATACAAGCAGAGGATTTCCCACTATATTTTAGTGCCGTATGCCATTGCGAGAGTGAGTATTCCTTCCTCACTTCTCTTTCCCAGTGTAACATGCAGGGCAGTTTAGAGTTCAGATACAGAGGGTTTGCTAGTCTATAGAAAAGTGAGATCCCCTTTCTACAGGTAGAGCTTTTGTTTAGAAGGAAGTCCCATAGTGCTTGCGGAATTTCTACCGGATTAGAAGTATTGGACACATTGTGGTGCCGAATTTGGTCTATAACGGTCAGTTAAGTCTCTTTGTTCGTCAAGGGGCGCAAAAAAGTGATTGCCTGATTGTTTCCATCGCTGTGTGGAGAAGTTGGGTATTAGGTATTGGTAGGTTGCTAATGGAATTTGTAGTCTGCTCATCGGTACGTCAGTAATTTTACTTTGAGTCAGGCCCGACCATGCCTTAATTGTGGTTTGTATAGTAGGGTAGTTGGGGATAGTTGGTTTGTGGTGAATGCTAGCCGCCATAGCTAGAGCAGGGAGGTCATGCCCAGGGGTGACAGTACGTTCTATGTTCGACCATTTATTGTCGGATTGACAGGAGAACCAGTATTTCATTTGGTCCAATATAGCTGCATGATAGTAAGCCTGGGCGTTAGGGAGACCCATTCCACCAAGGTACTTTGGCTTATAGAGTTTCGCTAAGGCTAGTCTAGGTTTTTTACCTGCCCATATGAATTTGTTTAGATGTTTGGATAGTTGAGCAAAGAACTTACTGGGTATAGGGATTGGTAACGTCCTGAAATGGTACAGTAGTTTAGGCAGTACTTGCATTTGATAAGCCGCTATTCTACCCACCCAGGAGAGATGTAATTTAGCTATGTGATTCATTTCTTCAGCCAGTTTATCCAACAGGGGAGGATAGTTGTGCAAGTATGTGTCAGAAGCGGAGGGAGAAAGTTGTACTCCTAAGTATGTGATTGAGGGAGGATTCCAGTTACACTGGAAGACATTTTTTAGTGTGCTTAGGGTACCCGATGATAAATACAACCCCAGGGCATAGCATTTATTAGTATTAACCTTATAAAAGGATACCCTCCCAAAACTACTAATCAGCTCTTGAATTTTAGCAAGGGATGTGACAGGGTCAGTAACTGTGAGAATGACGTCATCAGCAAATAGCCCTATTTTATGGGTTTCTGCACCTATCTGAATACCTTTCACAGCTGTCGCGTTCCTGATACTTTCTGCTAGTGGTTCTATGACCAGTGAGAAAATTATAGGAGACAATGGGCACCCTTGTCTTGTGCCATTAGTTAGATTAAAGGGGTCGGAGAGAAGGCCTGAGTTATAGACTCTTGCTGATGGATGAGAGTACAAGGACATGATAGCTGTGTGAATTTGGCCCGACAGTCCGAATTTTTGAAGGGTCTTAGATAGGTATGGCCAGTGTACCCTATCAAAGGCCTTTTCTGCATCTAAGGCTAAAAATACGCTAGGAAGTTTGTTAATTTCAGAATATCGTAGGAGATTGATCATGCGTCTTGTTCCATCGGGTGCTTGCCTACCTTTAACAAAGCCTACTTGATCTAAACCTAGCAGGGTAAGGGTAACATTCATCAGTCTATTTGCTAGTAGTTTAGCATATATTTTTAAATCGGAGTTCAAGAGTGAGATCGGCCTAAAGTTCTGGGGGAGGGAGTTGTCTTTTCCCGGTTTCGGGATCGTGACTATGATAGCTTGTAGCATTTCTTTGGGAAAGGAGCCTGTGGATATAGCAGAATTGAAGACATTCGCAAGTTTGGGGGTCAGGATAGTCGTAAGTGCTTTATAGTATTCGGCCGAGAAGCCATCCGCCCCTGGGGATTTATGCATGGGCAACGTCTTAATTACTGTGGTCACTTCCTCACAAGTGATGGGGGAGTTTAAAGCAGTCAGTGTAGGGGTATCTATTTTAGGCAACTGCAAAGTGCCAAGGAAACGATCAATTTCCGTGTCAGAGGGCTGGTGAGTGTCAGGGTCCTGGTCAAGGTTATACAAGGAATGGTAGTAATCTTTAAAGGTGTTCGCTATGTCTTTAGGATTATGAAAAGTCTGATGTGAATGATGGTGCTTGATGAAAGGTAGGTTAGCTTTAGCCTGTCTTTTTTTAAGTTGGGAAGCCAGCAGCTTACTAGCCTTATTGCTTTGTGAGTAGTATGAAAGTTTCAGTCTTTTAAAGTACAGGTCATGGTCAGTTTTGAGCTCCTGTCGTAGATCTTCCCGACATTGAGTGAGCTGTTGGAGTATGGTGGGAGAAGCGAGGGTCGGGTTTTTATGCAGGCTCTCCAATTCAGTAATTTTATTTTGGAGCTGTGTTATGCGGCGGGTTTTATTTTTGCGTTCCCTCAAAGCTATCTGTATGAGGACACCTCGAGTAAAGGCCTTGTGAGCGCACCAGACCATTTCAGGGGAGGACTCTTCATTTTCATTTAATTGAAAAAATTCCTTGACCTTCGCTTCTATCTCGTCCCTAAGGGTGGAGCGAGACAGGAGGAAGGTATTGTTGTGCCAAATTGGCCTACTATTAGCCTTGTTAAAGTCCACAATTTCCAGTGTTATAGGCGCATGATCTGACCAAGTGATGCTGTGGACCTCCGATCTAAGCACATTTTGTAGTACATGCAAATCTGTGAGGAAATAATCAATCCTCGAGTAACTGTTATGCATTGCAGAGTAGTACGTATAGTCCCTCTCCGTAGCCCTGGTGCAGCGCCAAGGATCAAAAAGCCTTTCTTCATGGCAGAAGTTGTCTAGACAGGGGCGCTGCCTGAGGGCTACAGAGGAGGAATCAAGATCAGCATTCATTACCATATTAAAATCACCACACAAGATTAGTCTACCCTTTTGCATAGATTTCGCTTTGTGTACAACTTTGCGTATAAAGCGTGTAGGTCTAACATTTGGGGCATATAAATTCACTAACGTATATATGGAGTGATTAATTTCAGCAATCAGTATAATATACCAACCACGAGGGTCAATGTAATCTTGCAACAAAGAAAAGGTGACAGTGTCTTTTACAGCTATTAGTACCCCATTCTTTTTCTTCAGATCGTTGGCAGTAAATATATGGGGGAATTTTCCATGTGTGCATCTAGGTGGATTAGCACTGGGGAAGTGAGTTTCTTGTATACACAGAATGTCACAGTGCATATCGATAGCAGACTTCCAAAGTGTTCTACGCTTGTAGGGGCTGTTAAGGCCTCTCACATTGTGAGACATAACTTTAATGTTCATTCTGAAACAGTACAGCTGATCGTCGCCATCCAAATGTAAATGGTAGGAGTAGAGCCAAAGATGTGATCGTAATGCTCAGGAGGATATTACGTGTCAATGACACCGATAGACGTGGTTGGGAAGTCAGAAACAGGGGAATGGGCCTCCAACGGCCAACAGTGAACTTGGGGAGGATAGTCATAGGAAGGTCCAATGAATTGTGTGCAGGATTCATCCTGCAAAACTACGTGGGGGAAAGAAACGTACAACAGTGGCCGTTCAGCGGGTGCTCAATTGAACCGATGCCCGAGTAGTCAACTACATCAACTAAGGCACTTGGGCGATGGCCAGTATGAGGGGTAATAGAATGGTGCAGTCCGGAGACTCAATAGCCAATCACAATGGTATCAATCTTGTACTTATCTGTTTCTTCTGTTGAGTCGGTGATAGCTCCTTCTGTCATGAAGGGGGTCCGGATCCGCCGTTTCTCCATTGGTAGGGAGTAGGCGCTCCATACCTTTCTCTATGGAAGCAATCACATGTGTTTCATTATGCATTTCCAAAACAAGTTTAGCTGGAAAACCCCATTTGTACAGAACCTTATGGTTACGCAAAATCTTGGTGATGGGGACTAGGTTGTGCCTAGCCGCGAGTGTAGCTTGTGATAGATCTGCGTATAGAGCAATCCCTGTAAAGGGGTCCGGGAGAGACGGGTGTTGTCTAGCAAAACGCATTAATTGATCCTTTACATGGAAGAAGTGGATGCGTGCGATCACATCCCTGGGGACCTGCTCAGATAGAAAAGAAGGCTTGGGTAGCCTGTGCGCTCGGTCAATAATAAGATCAGCCGGCCCTAATTCTGGTAGAGCGGTAATCATAAGCTTTTGGAGATAGGCAGTAAGGTCAGATGGTTTCACAGTCTCAGGGACTCCTCTGAATTTCACGTTGTTTCTGCGTGCCCTATCCTCAATGTCCGCCATTTTGAGGCGCATAGATTTAATTTCACTCTCAACATCAAAGTGAGCATCAATCAGCTCATTGTGAGCTAATGTGAATTCCTCCATCTTGTTTTCCACATAAGCTACTCTTTCTTTAACTGCTGACAGTTCTGTTTTAGTGGAGCGTACAAACGAAGCCATGTCCTGTTGCAAAGCCCCCCTCAGCATCTGCAACATCTCTTTCATAGTGGTGTCCAGGATGGGCTGCCCTGATGTGGGGAAGGCATCTAACTGCTGTGTAGCCAGAGATGATTCCTCCATCTCCTCCCCTTCAGCTTCAATATCTGCCTGGGTGTTCCCCTTCTCTCCTAGCTTTCTTTTTTGCTTGGCTGGGCTTGTGAATGGCGAGGAGGGTGGCGGAGAGTGTGAGGGATGAGACTCACCCGGGTCTGGTCGTTCTGTATGGGCAGCGCGTCCCGGGGAGGCCGCTGCACTGTGTGCTTCACGGGCGCCATCTTGGGACTCTCTGCTCGTCGCCGGCGGGAAGAATTCGGTCAGCCTACGTGGCCCCTCTCTCTCCTTGCGTTTGGACATGATGCTCAGCGTGTGCCTGAGGTATTCCCCTGCCGGAGGATACCGAATGTGGGCAGAAAAGGTTGCTGTGAGCCGCTGATTAAGGTCCGCTGATACGGAGCTCTCTCCTCACACCACCATGCGCTCCGGCTGCCGGCTCCGCCCCCCCATGACAGGCTTCTTTTCTTTGTAATGTTTGTCTTTTGGAGCCACCTAGTGGCCTTTTTTATTTTTATTTTTATTTTATTTTTCTTGCCTACTCCTCTTTTCTGCCTGACCTACTGGGCCCGTCTCCTATCACTGATGTTTCTAAATGCCCTGTTTCATGTCCCCCTGTTTATTGTGCTGGGAACGGGTTGCCCTACCTGTCACTGTTGCTACTACCTATGCAAGGTTGTTATACTGTTCTTTCTCTCTCTTCTTTCTTCTCTTCTCCCCTTCGCCTTCTCTCTGCCTTTACCCTCCCACCCCTTCCCCCCTCCCTTACCTCCCCTGTACATCCTCTATCCCTGTTCCTTACCCCAATGGGGTTTGCCCATAGTGTCACTCATCCTATTGATCCCGAGCTCCACCCCAATGATCCCCCATGGCTAGTGACGATTCGATAACTTTTGCTTCCTTTAATTGTAGGGGTTTCAACACTCCCGAGAAGCGGAGCCAGACACTTTACCATTTTCACAAAAAGCGCGCAAAAATTCTGTTGCTCCAGGAAACACATTTTCGAGCTGGAGCTATTCCGGCACTGCGCAATAGGTACTACCCTCAATGGTTCCACAGTGTTAATCCGCAGGCCAAATCCAAGGGGGTATCTGTTGCCTTTCATAAATCTTTTAACCCGGAGGTTCTGGACTTTCTCATAGACGATTCAGGCCGCTATGTATTTTTGAAACTGAAACTAAACGATTTTCTCTTTACAGTAGCTAACGTTTACGTGCCGAACGTGGGCCAGGCTCGGTTCCTCTCTTCAGTCCTCACCAGACTATCCTCCTTTGGAGGGTCGACTTTTATTGTTGGAGGTGATCTCAATATTGCCCTCTCCCCATCCGTAGACACGTCCTCGGGTAAGTCTTCTATACCTTGTTCCACCTTGACACGTATTAAATCACTCCTCCATTCCTCCCATCTGGTGGATGCCTGGCGAGTCCAGCATCCCACAGAAAGGGATTACAGTTATTTTTCAGTCTCACACAACTCCTACAGTAGATTGGACCACTTTCTCATATCGCAATCACTTCTAGACACGCCTCTCCAAACGGCGATCGGTAACCTCCTATGGTCCGATCATGCCCCCATCTATCTGACTCTAGTCCGCCCCCCTGTTGCCCGCCGGGGGGCGAGCTGGAGGCTTAATGACAATCTGCTGCGGGACACCGCGTGCGTGGCAGATGTCTCCAAAGTCATTAAAAATTTCATAGGTGACCACTCCGCGGACACAACCTCCCCTTTGAACCAGTGGGACACACTTAAATGTGTGATCCGGGGTACCCTCATACAACACGGCTCCCGCCTTAAGAAAGCCCGCGCTCACGACATACGCAAACTCCTTTCTACCATAGCGGACCTTGAACCCCTTCATAAAAAAGACCTGGACCCTACGGTTTTTGTCCAGCTTTCCAACGCCCGCAGAGACTTGCTCCAGCTTTTAGACGCGCACTCCCTAATTGCCAGGGATAAAGCGCGGAATCACTTCTACTCCCTGGCGAATAAATGTGGTAAACACCTGGCCAGAACTATTCACCCTAGACCCCCACGACATTCTATCCCCTTTATCGTCCAATCGGACCTTAGGAAAACGTTTAACACCTCCGGGATATCTGAATCCTTCCGGCAATACTATTCACAGCTTTATAACCTCTCGCGTGCAAACCCCCCCGATCGGTCCCCCCCCTCTCCCGACCCCACACAGGATTATATTATGGAAACTGCTCTACCCACTATTGATGATGCAGACGCGACATCCCTAGATGAGCCCCTGACTACTTCTGAATTTCTGCAGGCCATCAAAGCCCTTAAAGTGGGCAAATGCCCGGGTCCTGATGGCTTTACACCCCGGTTCTACAAGACATTTGCCCCACAACTTGCACCCCTTCTGACAAAGGCCTTTAATTCGGTAGACAGTCTTAACCTCCCCTCCAAGGAATCTTTATCTGCCAACATCTCTATTATCCCTAAACCAGGCAAGGACCCATCCCAATGCAGCAGCTATCGACCCATTTCCCTGCTCAACATAGATATTAAGCTATTTGCGAAAGTTCTGGCTACCCGTCTGTCCCCTCTATTGCCTAAAATTATTCATAACGATCAAGTGGGTTTTGTCCCTGGCAGAGAAGCGAGGGACAACACCTCCAAGACGATACATCTTATCTCCCTGATCCAACGTAAAGGCCTGAAAGCTTGCCTTTTATCTTTTGACGCTGAAAAGGCCTTCGATAGGGTCAGCTGGAGGTTCCTACAGCTGTCTCTACAACAACTTGGCCTCGGAACTCCCTTCATCTCTAAAGTTATGTCCCTATATTCACGACCCTCGGCTACGGTCCTAGTCAACGGTACCACATCAGCCCCCTTTGACATTGCAAACGGTACCCGCCAGGGCTGCCCCCTGTCCCCCCTCCTCTTTGTCATTGTTATTGAACATTTGGCCTGTGCCATACGACAAAACCCCTCCATTCTAGGTATCCAAACTCCGTCTGCGCATCACAAACTTTCCCTGTATGCTGATGACCTCCTTGTGTACCTTCAGAATCCGCACACCTCCCTACCATCCCTACTCAGAGAATTTCAACGTTTTGGTACCCATAGTAACTTCAAGATCAACATTACTAAGACTGAAGCCCTTAACATATCCCTCACCCCCTCCACACTGTCCCTTCTAAAATCCAATTTCTCATTTAAATGGCAGACCAATGGGATTTCTTATCTAGGGGTTATTATACCCTCCAACCTAGCTAACTTATTTTCCCTGAATTATATTCCCCTGCTTAACCGTATACGGAAGGACCTTGAGGAATGGGGGGGGTCTCCCTTGCCCTGGTTCGGAAGGATTAATATCCTAAAGATGGACATCCTGCCCAAGCTCCTGTATTTATTTCAAACCATCCCCATCCAAGTCCCCAAATCATTTTTCATCTCCCTGCGTTCGATAGCCATCAGATTCATGTGGAACAGGGGCCTCCCCAGAGTTAAATTTAAACTGCTTACACTCCCGAAGACTATGGGGGGAACAGGCCTCCCTGACTTTGAGACTTACCATACGGCTGCTCATATGACTCGCATCATAGAATGGTTCCCCCGTCCTCCTTGCAAGGCCTCGGTGGCCGTTGAACAGGACCTTTCTACTGTGGATCTCCGAGCTCTTCTATGGGGATACAATCAGGACTACTCTAGTATGACATCCTTATCCACATTGACCTTGGCCTCCTTGAAATTATGGTATAAGACAGGGCTAAACACCACCCTTTCCTCTGATCCGGGCCCCCTGACGTCCCTCTTTGACCATCCTGCTTTACCACAAAGTACAGGGGCAGCCTCCCTAGGACCCTTTAGGCGTACGGAGTGGCCGCAAGCTTTCACATTAGTACATCCCTCTCAGGGGACCCCGGTCACCTTGGCAGACTCTGGAGATTGGCTCACGGCCCTACAGGTGTCCGCATTTACCAAACGCATACACTCCTCCTCTCAAATACACCGCAAGCTTACCAACTTTGAGGTATTGTGCTCGCTTCCAGAAACCCCCAAACACCTGCTATCCTCCTTATATAACTTACTACAGACTTTAGCGCATGATCAGCTCCCACCTTATACTAGGCTGGGGTCTGCGGATTTGGGTGAAGACATCTCTGTGCCGGAATGGCAAACCTCTTTCCACTTCACGCACAAGTCGACCATCTCCTGCTACTCTCAAGAGAAGAACTATAAGCTGCTGTCCAGATGGTACAGAGACCCTGCTACTTTACACAAAATCTTCCCGTCTACGCCAGCCACCTGCTGGCGCTGTGAAGCCTCAGTCGGAACCTATCTACATGTCTGGTGGGACTGTGAGAGGATCCGCCCCTTCTGGACACAGGTTTTTGAATGTTATAATCTTCTAGCTGATACTCCGGTTCCTATCTCTCCGAAAATTGCATTACTCTCAATACTGCCCGGGTCTATTAAATCGCAGAGACAAAGATTGCTTCGTTTTTTTATGTCCTCTGCTAGGCAGCTGATACCTGCTTATTGGAAGACGACGACTACCCCCCCATTGTCACGGTGGGTATCCATTATGAATGACACCATGAGAATGGAGGAGATGTTGGCACTGGACAATGACACTTACACCAAGTTTATATCTCAATGGTCGATCTGGCTCCGCTTCTCTTCCTCTGACACCTTGATGGAACAAATTTTGAATGCATAGGGACGCTGTGGGCTCTCTCCTACCCTTCCCCCCCCCCCCTACCCGTATCCCTTCCCCTTCCCCCCTTTTCCCTCTCCTCTCATCTTGATATTCATTTTTTCCTGTAACACTCTGTTCCTCTTTCTTTTGCTCCTCTCTTCCCTTTCTTTTCTCTCTTTCTTTCTGTCTTCTTGGTAATACTAATTACACGTTGTCTCATGTATTAACCCATGAGTATTTTTTCCCTACTGTGACCTTGTGGATCGGGAACAGGCTGTTTTCCCTGTTTTCCAAACTTTCCGACGGGACTGACTGTGGTTGATAGTCGTTAGCCGTCCATTCATAAATGTAGTCCTGTTACTGTTCCTGCTTGTATTTGCCTCATGACGGTTACTGTCTTATTGTTCTTACTTGAAATGTTCAATAAAAATATTTTCAACACTAAAAAAAACATATACATTATTGTTAATGGCCGAATGCTCCGGATGGGGGTACATGTATATTTGCTGGAATATGCAGCTGAATAGTGGCCGGAGGGCGGGGAGGATGCTGACTGTCACAGCAGAACAGCGGGAAGAGGAAGGCATGTGAACTGACCACGGTAATCATGGATCAGCAGCCATGATTACCGTGTTCAGCGCAGACAGAGGGACACCCGAACTGGCAGGATCAACCAGATATATTACAAGATAGGAAGAGAGAAATTACACAGCACAAGCACTGTGCTATAGAGCATGCCTTAAAGGAGCAGGATCTTTTTTAGTATTACAACCACTTTAATCTAATCCCCCCTACAGAGAATCTTCTGAAATAAGCTACTAAATGCCAACTTTTTAAAATGTACATTTAATTCTGTATACTAGATAAAGATAGCAATATGGTATTGGCCTAAACATACAGCAATGTGTCAATATAACTTAATCAGTTTTTATTAAGCATAAGAGAAACTAATGTGATAATAACCTAAATTAGCAATTTGTTATTCTGCACCACTTTACCTGTGTTTCTTTCAAAAATCCAGCCAATTGCACATAAAATTAAAATTTATTTTTTTAAATTAATTTAGCTGATTGGATTTTAGAGGTAAATTGGCATTTGCAGGGGCCAGAGTTAATGACTCACCTTTAGAAACTCACACCATAAATTTATGGTATAATAATCGAATACTCTGTCACACCACAAATATATGTCTAGCTATTGTAATTAGTATAATATGCAGGCATTAAACACAGAGTATTGCCAATTACTTTAACAGTATCTTACACTGACTTACATTGACTTAATTGTTTGAGTGCACATATACTGGAGTGCCTGTTTATAAATGCATGTATAATTGTTGTAATGGAGGAGTGGAAAGTTATTTGTTTGCATAATGTAAGAACTGTGTGTAGATTCCTAAGAAGTCATTTATCAGATATACATTTTTAAATATGCATAGCCTATTCAATCCTTATAACAGTAAAGAATAACAGTTTGCATGATGACTGTAGTAGAATGAATGCTAGAAAATGATAGGTTAAATAAAAGCAATAATAACCAAACATAAAGTTATACACCTTTAGAAATGCTAATTGAAGACAAGGTTAAGGTAATATGTCTGGAAAAATATGAGTTTTCGAAAAAGGTACAATATCTGTTTATTAAAGAATTTTTTATTAAATACTTTTGCCAATGTGAACAGAGCTACTGTATATCTGCTATTGGTATGCAAAGATTCAATTAATAAGCAAACCACATTCACTAACACCTTTTACTTTTCATTTGATATATACTTTTCCTTCTTGTTTGTGTGTGTTTTGTCACTTTTTCTGATCTATAATTTCTAATAGTTGAAGTGATTGTAAACAATCACATTGTAAAACAACCCATTCATTTTAAAATATAAATGAAACGCAAAACATTTGTGTATAGATACAAAAAATAATTATAAATACCTTTTTTATAAGTGATCACATTCCCTCTGTTCTGAGCTGCATAAGAGCTGGGGGAGGAGAAACAGCAGCTCACTGAGCTAACCAGTGAATGGCTATGCAGCAGGGGTGTGTCAGGACAAGTCTGATCATTGGAGGAGAGCATACAGAGTTCCCAGCATTGTTATTATTATTATACAGGATGTATATAGCACCAACAGTTTGCAATTTAAAGGAAGACAACACAGCAATACAATTCAAAGAGGGTTAGGAGGGCCCTGCTCCCGCGAGCCTACAACCTACAAAGAACTGACTAGGGTGTGCTCTCCTGATTAGTGTGGTCAATTTTTAATAGGAAAGCAAAGGGACTAGCAGGAACACCAGGGATTTCTCATACAGGAAGCAATACAAAAAGAACAGGATATTTTCTCATACAAGTACATGGTACTTACAGCAGGCACATATCAGGAATATTAAGTGCTGGGATAACAAATAGAATCAAAGAAAGGTGATGCTGCGCTGTTCCCAACAAAGTGAAAAAAAAAGTCACTGCTAAAGGTAGCAGTATATAGGAAATTTCAATAGGGATAAATCAACAATGTGAATAAAAAATCGTAAAATAAAATAAATTAAAAGATGAATTCCAAATAGTAGTCAGGGCAGTGCAAAGTGCATAAATAAATTGCTAATACCACTGTAAAATATACAATATGCAGTAGTGAAAAAAACAATGTGCAAAAATTACAATTGTGCAAAATAGCAAATGTGCAATAGAGCAATATGTGCAAATAGCCTGTGCAAAGGTGCAAACAACAAACACATAGGTGCAAATCTTCAATTGTGTAAGCTGCAAGTCTATCACATGCTGGAAAGGTACACATCTCCTCTTCGTGCAAAGATACACACCAATAAAAGTTGCCTCTTACCTTGTGGCAATGAGGTAACCATATATATATATATATATATAATATATATATATACACCTGGGAAAGCTGTTTCCTGGGCTAATCTGCTTAAATATTTGTCTTTAATCCTCATATAAAGAAGAGTGATAAAAAGAAGGGGGATTCCGGATAGTGTAGTATTTAAAACATACGTAGTGTTTATTAAAACAACAGCAAAGGGGTACATATGTAAACAATGAACTTATCGCCTACGAGCGGCAAGCTCATCTGCCCACATCAGTTTGAGTGACTTTCCTTCCCTACATGTGGCGTCATGAACACGTGACTTCATCAGGGGATAAAGGGAAGGCACAGAAAGATGTCTTTAAATAGTCTCCATTATTAACTATAATGAGCGGCCATTTTCTTGTAGCTCAATGCAAAAGATGGTATAACGGCCATTAACAAATGCTTTAAACTTTGAAAGTTGAACTATCCTTTTATTCTAAAGATTACTTTAGTAAACCCAGAGCTTTATTTATAGATATTGCTGCCCTAGGCACATTGATCAGGTATGCTCTTTCACAACAGCAATATTATCCAAATAATATGGAAAGGTAAAAACAAAAAGCATGCTTTTCGCTCATAGTATATCTAAAGTAATTTTTTAAAGATTTGTATAGTGTAGGGGAAGGGGATGGGTTGAAGTCCTGTTGGGTTATTTGTTGCTGTCTATGTGCCATTTGTGAGGTCTCCCTTCACTTCCTGTTGCAAATACACAACAAAAAGTAGTATAACAATTTATCAAAGTCAAATACCTTGAAAATGTAACTGTTGTTCAATCTGTTTTGGAAGAGGGTTGCTCTCACCCCCAGTATAATTGTATCTTGTGCTTTTTACCCTCTATGGGACTTTACAGGTAACCAAACCCACAAAGAAAATTATATTTGGTTAAAATGTCATCTTTAATGAAAAAATCATTAACATTTCACAATTTTCTTACATTGAAAAAGCCACAAACAGCCAAAATTGGTTTATAAAAACATATGTTAGTACATATACAGATTGAGGTAAAACTCTCCGATTACATAGATTATGGAGCTTTGATATTCTGCAGATTGCTTGTTTTAGTGCATCATACATCCAACACATTTTTAAGATTTCAGTTAAACACTCTCTTTCTCAGGGATATAGAGATGCCACTCTGAAACATCAAAGAAAACTCCCAATAATACAATATCTAAAAAAGTATGAACGCCAAATACAATGTTTTTACTTCATTCTACTTATAAACACCAATTACCAGTTGCCAATTACCAATCACCACCCCAAATGGTTGGGGGCAATCCACAAGGGACAACCCATGTGCATTTGTCACAATTGCACCAATGCTGAGCATTATGCTCTACAATCAGAGGTGGTAGTGAGCAAATTTAAAGAGAAGGGCTATAAAGAGGATGTCCTGACGTCTATTCAAACACAAGTATTACATTTAGATTGATGGTATCTGTTAAAGGCCAAAGAGATCTCATGTCAACAATAATAATATAGCATTCTTGATGGATTTCAGCAGGGATTATAAATCAAGAAACATTGGCCAATCCTATTGCAGAATAACACCTTAACTGGCTTTTTCCCAAAACAACCCAGATTAATTTACCGTAGAGCCCCCATTCTAAGAAACAGACTTTCACTCAGCATTTACAACCCGTTTAAAAAGATCTGTACCTTTCTTAACGCCACTGGCTTCTACCACTGTAAAATGTGTAAGAAATACAGAACAACCAACATAGCTAAAAGAAAGGTACAAACTTTCAGATCTTCAAATACTGGCAAACAATTTGATATAGACAAATTCATCTCTTGTAATTCCATTCATGTTACTTACCTGATTTCCTGCCCCTGCGGGGCCCCAGTACGTGGGACGCACAAACAGGAAGTTGGGGGTTAGAGTAAACAAACGTCTTAATAAAATAAAAAAGGGTTTTCCAAAGCACAGCTTGTCCAATCACTTTAGAATCCATCATAATCAGCACCCCAGTTTAGCCACCTTTTGTGGAATCAATAGGATCATGCCACATTGGAGGGAGGGGTATGAGACAAAAAGTGTCCAGAAATTAAACGGAATGGATTTATAAATTGAACACTTTATATCCTGTTGGTATTAACGTGGATACTGATCTGAATTGTTACATTTCAAACTTTTAGTTGTAATGGATTTCCAATTATTTCCTATCCTCTAATTGATTTAGCATAGTGGTTATTATTATAATGATGTTGTCACCTTATTAGATTAAGTCCTCTTTCAGTTTAATTTAATATTTGTGTAGTGCCAACGAAGGATGAGCATACATAGATAAAGAAGGAATTTTTAAATGTTATATGTTTTATTCCATTTGATATGATCAAGGTAGTGCCTAATTCAGCCACAAGATGTCACTCAGATTGGCATTCCCTCTGTTTTTAGTTCTCTTAGTTTCTTTGGTTCTAGTTTATTACCTGCAAAACACCACTAGAGGGTGCGTATGAATGAATACCATAAGAAAAAGCTTTTTTTTTTTATATAATTTATTTATTTTAAAATAATGCAACAATAATTTTATAGAGAAATAGGTTACTAGGTCAATTAAATTGATAATGTAAATGTTTGGCTCCATATTTGGATCTGTTGGTGAGGATTTGAATGGATTGGATTTTCAATTCATCTTGACTGTACAAATTAGTGCGGAGGAGGTGACATGACCCCTGAAGATGTCATACGTACTGACGAAACACGTTTGATTACATATGTAATCCGTCACTTCCGTCATCGTGGTTGGAGCGCAGGTGGAGCACAACTTGGCGTAGCGGCTCCATTTTATGTGTTCTTAATGGGATGAGTATGTTTTTCAACAAAACAGCTACAAGCTACATTATGAGGAGCTTTTATTTCTTTTTCTGATCTACAAACCTCGTTTGGCTACATCATTGGGGAGAAATGCATGTATTCGGTGGGGACATCATGATATACATTCTCTGCTTATTTGACACCTGTCATGGGTGTCAGATCCATCGATAAGTAGGATGTTTGCCTAGATTGGTGGAGGATGGCACCTTTCCCATTCACAGAATTGTATTTTCACTGTGCATTGGATTGAAGAATTGTTTGGTGGCGGTTCATGGACTTTACCATTATAAACCAAAGATATGTATCAGAATACATATTGGCCCAAATTTTTGAAGAAATTTGATTTTTATTTTTTTATTATTTTTATTTTTTATTGGATGGTTTTATAGCTGAAAGTAAAAAATAATATTTTTTCTTCAAAATGATCAGTCTTTTTTTTTATAGCGCAGAAATTACCTTAATATATTCCCTTCCCACGTCAATACCAGGCACTTTCATCCCCTTTCTGCTCAGGGAAATTTTCAGCTTTCAGCGCTGTCGGATTTTGAATGACAATTTCGCAGTCATGCAACACTGTACCCAAACAATTTTTTTTATAATTTTTGCACACAAATAGAGCTTTCTTTTGGTGGTATTTAATCACTTCTGGGTTTTTATTTTTGGATAAATAAACGAAAAAACAACCAAACATTTTGAAAAAAATATGTTTTTCTTTGTTTCTGTAATAGAAAATTGCAAATAAATACACAAGGCCAAGGTACAGTGGATGATGGTACAGCTCAGTCCCTAATATATGAAAACTCCTAAATACAAAAATTGTCTGCGGGACTTTACCCTCTTCCTGCCCAGGACATTTTTCAACTTTCAGCGCTGTCACACTTTGACAATTGTGCAGTCATGCTACACTGCAACCATGTGAAATTTTTATCATTTCTTCACACAAATAGAGCTTTCTTTTGGTGGTATTTAATCACTGCTGGGATTTCTATTTTTAACAAAAAAAAAAGACAGACATTTTTTGAAAAAAAAGGTTTTCTTAGTTTCTGTCAATACATTTTGTAAATAAGTAATTTTCCTCCTTCACTGATGTGCGCTGATGAGGCGGCTCTGATAAGCTGCACTGATGGGCACTGATGAGGTGGCACTTATGGGCACTGATTAGGTGGCACTGATGAGGAGGCACTAATATGCTGCACTTATGCGCACTGATAGGCGGCACTGATATGTGCCACTGATGAGCAATGATAGGTGGGCACTGGTGGGCACTGGTAGGTGGCATGGATAGGCAGTACTGATGGGCACTGATGGACAGCACTAATGGACACTGGGCATTGATGGGTGGCACTGATGGGCAGAACTGATGGGCATTGATGGGCTTTACTGATGGGCATTGATAGGCAGCATTGGTAAGTGGCACTGATAGGCACTGAAAGCCAGCATTGACTGGCATCATTAATGGGCACTGATTGCTGGCTCTGGTGGGCACTGATTGTTGGCACTGGTGGGCACTGATTGTTGGCACTGGTGGGCACTGATTGCTGGCTCTGGTAGGCACTCTAATGTAATCAGGGCACTGATCATCAGTGCCCTGATTACATCTCTTACTGTCCCCTGCAATGAGATGCTGCCGATTGGCTCTCCTCCCCATACACTCTGTCAGTATGAGGCTAGAAGCACTGATTACCGGAGCTTTCTTGTTTAGATGTGACCGGCTGTGACTGGACACAGCCAATCACATGATTAACCACTTCCCGCCCGGCCTATAGCAGAATGACGGCTGGGCAGTGGTTCAGTTATCCTAACTGGGCATCATATGACTTCCATCAGGATAACAGCCACTGCGCGCCCATGGGAGCACACATCATGGCAATCGGTGGTGCGTGTGTCAGTGAAAATAACCCAAATCAGGGTATATTATTTAGTCTAGGAAAGTTATAGAGTCCACAAACGATGGCATATTAATATATATATATATATATATATATATATATATATATGAAAATCAATCAATCCTTTTTTTCTGACAGCCTCATGTCATCCCTTGAGGCCTGAAATTGGCAGTACAAATACCCCTCCCCCCATGACCCTTTTTAGAAAGTAGACAATCCACTGTATTTAGTAAGAGGCATGGTGTTTTTTGAAGTTGTAATTTTTGTCACAATTTTTTGAAAAAGAGAACATTTTAAAAAGAACAAAAATATATATATTTTACATTTTTTTAATATATATATATATATATATAGATAGATAGATAGATAGATAGATATACTTTTACTCTTACCAACAAACTATTGTAGTGAGTGTAGTGTGCACAGTGTGTAAGTACTAATAGTGGCCCAATTTAAAATGCCCCATTTAAGGACATGCACCAGCCACATTTTAATAAAACAAAATTAACATTAGAGTGTATTTAGAGTGTATTTAATTGAAAAATCCACCAAAATATTGTAGTGACTCTGTGCACATTATTTAAGCACTAACACTAGGCTACATCATGAACAGGACAGACATCAGATAGCATTTAATCAAAAAAATCTATATCTGAGTGTTTTAATTTCACTGAAAAAGACGCCAACATATTTTAGTGAGTACATGCACAGCATTGAAGCACTTTTAGCAAGATGGATGCTAAACAGCACAAGACATACAACATACACATGTTTTGAAACAAAAAATGATAGTGCTTTTATTTCACTGAAAATAAAAAAAACTTCAAAATATTGCACTGACTTCACGCACAATATTTAGGCAGAGGACACTGAGCCACATTTTAAACAAGGCACGAGTCAATTTATTTCATGGAAAAAAGTCCCCTAAATACTGTAGTGACTGCATGCAGAGCATTTAGCACTTGTGATAGGTCACATTTTGAACAGGACACACACCAGCCAGCCTTTAATTAAAAAAAGAACATTAGAGTGTATTTATTTCACTGAAAAAAGCCACCAAATAATGGTAGTGACCCCATGAACAATATGTAAGCACATATACTTGGCAACATTTTAAACAAGACATACACCCACCAGTTTTTAATAGAAGAAAAAATAAGTATATTTCACTGAAAAAAAAGCCTCCAAATTATTGTAGTGATTACATGCACTGTATTTAAGCACTTGTACTAGACCACATTTAGAACAGGACATGAAGCTAGCTTTTAATAAAAATAATAACATTAGAGTGTATATATTTAATTGAAAAAGCCACAAAAAATTGTGTAATGTCTATATGCATACTATTTAAGCACTTCTACTTGGCGGGGAGCATCGATCATTTAAAAAAAAAATATTAGATAAGCACCTCAACACACAGGTATATACAATGTAATACTGACATAAAATCACACACATAGGTTGGACTTGATGGACTTGTGTCTTTTTTCAACCTCACCTACTAACTATGAGTTAAAGTTTTATTTTTTCCAGACTTGCCCAGAACTGCCGAAGAAAAGAGCCAAGTTTGTGGAGATTAAAAAAAGACTGCAACAATTAAAAATCACATATGCTATGTTATATCCCTTACAACTGCAAGTAGCTGCATTTGGTGAAACACATTTCTTTAATACACCAAACGAGGCACTAGCATGTTTGGAAAAACAAAAAAAAGAAAGAAAATATGAAGTAATTAAAGAAAATGTAGAATATAGTTTCATAGATCAGTTAGATTACATAATGGGTGCAATTTTTTTCTTTTTTCAAGTTGGTTTATGAGAGATACAAATATTAAAGAGTATGGGAAAGGTTCACTTTAACTGCCCTTTGTATAGGCCTAGAGAGGGCCAGGTGTGGAGTATGAAAGGCTTTTTTGTGTTTGTTTATTGTGTTTTTTTTTTCATTTTTTTTTCCTTTCTTTTTTTTGGGCAAAAAACAGTATATAGGAAATACTCAATTAAAATATTTTTGGCACAGGTCAGAGAATGTGAAAGGGAGTAGTGAAAGGACAAGAAAAGCCACTCTATTTTTTCATTTTTTCAGTAGCACTACAAAGAAATTTGAGAATCATGCAGAAATATGTACACAAATTCACATATTATATTATGCACAGAGAGATATATGTATTAAATGAGTTAAGGAGAGGTAAGGGATATTATGTTTGGTTATAAAGATAGAAAGTATAATTAGTATGAGATATATTATTATATGTCAGGTTATTGATAACTGATTTTTATTTATGCAATCTTAAGTGGTAAATATATGTTCTTGGAACGTTCGGGGATAAAGAGATTCTAAAAAGAGAGTGGCTGTTTTCTCTGCGGTATCAGCATATAAAGCTGCTGCACTCTGCCATCAGGAGACAAACCTAACGAAAGAGACAATAACGTATTTAAAAAGGAGAAACGTTCAAATCCAATATCAATCGGCGTACACTTCATAATCTAGAGGTGTGAGTATTTTGATTGGGTCAGTTTTGGAGTTCTCCTGCAGACAGATTAGTATAGAGGAAAGAGGCTGTTTTTTTTATATTGTACTTTTGGGAGCATGGTATGTATTTTGGTTAATATATCCCTCCCTCATTTAAGGCCGAAGTTTTATATCAGTTGATGAAGTTCATCTCTGACAAACCGGATTGTCACAATAATGGCGGTGGGAGATTTTAACATGGTATTGGATGGGAGGGTAGATAGGTGCCCACCAGGAACGCAGATAGGAAAAGGGGCTGATAATAATTTTTTGCAAATAGTAGTATAATTAGGATTGAGGGCTATATGGAGGTTGAGGAATCCAACTGAACAGCAGTATTCCTCTTTCTCAAAAACCCACTACACACATCCAGGATTGATCTGGCCTTGGGTAATGAAGATATACTGCATCTTGTTAGTAGTATGAAATACATGCCCAGGGGTCTCCCAAACCACTCTCCATCGGTGTTGTCAATGAGTCAGGGGGAGGATTACTGTAAGGGGGAGTGTAAAATAAGTCCTCACTGGTTATAGATGATAGGGGAAGAGGATGGAGAGTTAAATCATCTCTGGCAGGGTATATGAGCATTAACACTGGTACGGCAACTTTGGGAGTGGTCTGGGATGCCCTTAAAGCATCTCTTGGGGGGATTCTAAAACAACATGTTACAAGAGTCAAGAAACAAACTAGAGAACAGGAAAAATGGATTATGAATAAGGTCTGAGAGGCCAGTGGAGTGGAGTGAGGTAGCTATTCTTCGGGAAACAAATCAACACAGATACGTCCAAGGGTTTTATCTCATTCATATACAATAGTATAAATGATTGGGTTATAAAGGGGAATGAGGCGCTTCCCTGCAGGAGTAAATGGGTGGAAGATTTTGGGGATATAACAAAGGAGCATTGGAAACAGGTCCATTAAGTACCCTGTCTCCATCTCAGACAGTGTCACATCTACAATTGTTGCACGGGGCATATAAGACCCAGGGCCAGACTGACCTACCGGGATACCAGGAAATTTCCCGGTAGGCTGCTTGCCCTGGGGCAGATTTGAGTGGCGACTGCAGCTCTCTCCTCCCTCTGTCCTCTGACGCTCGTATGTCACGGAGCTGGGTCTGTGTGCAAGGTCCCGCCCCCCCAGACCAGCTTTTGTGATAGTAGATTGAATCAGTGTTCCATCTATCACACAAGCCGGTCTATGGGGGTGGGACCTTGCACACAGACCCAGCTCCGTGTGTTATCCAGAAAATGGTGAGACCGTGAGTCTGGAATTAGTGGGCACAGAGGCTGCAATTGGTGGGCAGAGAGGCTGCATTGGTGGGCACAGACAAGCTGCATTGGTGGGCACAGCGAGGCTGCATTGGTGGGCACAGAGAGGCTGCATTGGTGGGCACAGTGAGGCTGGATTGATAGCTACAGTGAGGCTGCAATGAAGTGAAGTTGCATTGATGGGCACAGCAAAGCTGCATTGGTGGGCACAGTGAGACTGCATTAATGGGCACAGTGAGGCTGCATTGATGGGCACAGGGAGGCTGCATTGGTGGGCACAGTGAGGCTGCAATTTATGGGCACAGAGAGGCTGCAATTGGTGGGAATAGAGATGCTGCAATTGATAGGCACAGAGGCTGCAATTGGTAGGCACAGTGAGGCTGCATTCATGGGCACAGAGAAACTACATTGGTAGGCACAGCAAAGCTGCATTGGTGGGCACAGCGAGGCTGCATTGGTTTGGTGCAGTGAGGCTGCATTGGTGGGCACAGTGAGGCTGCATTGATGGGCACAGGGAGGCTGCAATGATGGGCACAGTGAGGCTGCATAGGTGGGCACGGTGAGGCTGCATTGATGGGCACAGTGAGGCTGCATTGATGGGCACAATGAGGCTGCATTGGTGGGCACTGTGAGGCTGAAATTTATGGGCACAGTGAGGCTGTATTAGTGGGCACAGTGATGCTACATTGATGGGAACATAGAGGCTGCATTGATGGGCACAGGGAGGCTGCATTGATGGGTACAGGGAGGTGGCATTAGTGGGCAAAGGGAGGCTGCATTGGTGGGCACAGTGAGACTGCATTCATGGGCACAGTAAAGCTGCATTTGATGGACACCGTGATGCTGCAATGATGGGCACGGTGAGGCTGCATTCGTGGGCACGGCGAGGCTGCATTGATGAGCATGGCAAAGCTGCATTAATGGGCATGGCGAGGCTGCATTTATGGGCACAGTGAGGCTGCATTTTATAGGCATTGATGAGGCTGCATTGACCTCTTGTATCATGTCTGCAGTCTCTGGCCATCTCTTGTACTATGTATGCAGTCTCTGACCCTCTTTAGTATGATATCCTCAGTCTCTAACCATCTCCTGTACCATGCCCACAGCCTCGGACACCTCCTGTATCATGCCTGCAGCCTCTGACATCTACTTTACCATGCCTGCAGCCTCTAACCATCTCTTGTATCATGTTCTCAGTCTCTACATATCTCTTGTATCCTGTCCTCAGTCTTTACCCATCTCTTGTGTCCTGTCCTCAGTCTCTAGCTATCTCTTGTGTGCTGTCCTCAGTCTTTACCCATCTCTTGTATGATGTCCTCAGTCTCTAGCCATCTCTTGTATTCTGTCCTCAGCCTCTAAACATCACTTGTATCATTTCTGCAATCTCTGACAATCTCTTGTCTTATATCATGTCTGCAGTCTGTGAGGGGGAGTCTGGAGAGGAGTTAAGAGTGGGAGTGCTGCCAGGATGGGGGTCATGGGAGAAGTCAGATGTGTGTGGACTGTGGAGAAGAGACTATAGGATAAAACCAGAGCCACCAACCTGGAGCTGTCTAACTGAGCCCTGTACAGTGCACCTGAGAGGAGGACAGTGACAGTGCTGGCAGGCAAGTCTGAGGGGGGGGGGGGGTCACTGATGTAAGGGGGGAGTGAATACAATAACATTAGGGGGCACTAATATAGAGGTTCCCCCTTAAATCAGTAATCCCCACATTCTTTCTGCGGAAGGTGGTCTCTGGAAACCAGAGTCCCCCCATGTTCCTGGGGTCCCGGGGTGCCCCTTGGAATTTGCTTTTATATGACATATATATATATATATATATATATATATATATATATATATATATATATATATATAAAATACACTCTTCAAATGTGCTTTAAATGGTTTTCCCTTTTCATGAACAAGGAAATAATGACGTTATGTTGGGCTGGTATAATAATGCTATTGGGCCAGTATGATATTTTTTTGGAGGGCTGGTTTTTAGTCCCAGTACATCCCTGATAGGACCCCTCAGAAATGATTCTTATTTGGGCAAAGGCTGGATGTTAAATGCCCACGGTGTAGGGATCTAAAAGGAGATCTAATTCTTATGATGTTGAGATGCCCAAAGTTGAATAGATACTGAAGAGAAGTTATTGGTATAATAAATATGGTTTTTGGGAACAACTCCTGATCTAGACCCCAAGTTATGCATATTAGGTTATATTGAAGAGGATAATAACATATGGGGTAGACAAATGGGAATAATTAAATGCCTTTTCTTGGCACAGAAACTGATAGCAAGGAAGGGGCTGGCAATAAATCTACCAACCTGTTCAGAATGAGGTTAATAACAAAATAAGGGAAGAAAAATGTGTGTATACTAAAAGGCGAAATGCCAAAATGTTCAAATAAATATGGGATTGTTGGATTTGTAGCTAGGAGGTAAATTACAATACTTGGATAAAGGTAAAATTAATGATGAAAAGGCTCTTTTTTCTTCTATTTTAACAATGAGTCAAAAGTTTTTCTCTTGTTTTTTTGACATTTCGAGTTAAACAAAAAAGTAATATAATATATTAGTAGATAGGGAAAATGGAATGTAGTGCATTTCATAGATAAAATGCTTATGTTAAATGTTGGGATGTTGGGTTAAATGTGGATGTGAGAAGTATGTATAAAAAAAAAAATTTTGAATAAAGATTACATGATAAAAATAAAAAAAAAAGTTCCACTTTAAAGAGTAACTCAATTTTTTTTTTAAAAAGCAATCACCTCTGAGGGATCAATGTATATTACAAGGTATTTAACACTAGACATGTTCACACTGAAATATTTCATTTCGGAATTTAGTTTTCATCCGAAAAATACATTTATTTAGTTACTCCCGAAATTAGTTTTTATTTATTTCATTTTTCGTTATAAATTGCATTCATCTGTAAATACTAATTAATTAAGGTCAAATCTGTCATTGAAGCCTTATGGTGTATATCGAATGTTCAAAGAAGATTTGACAGAGCAGCTAAACTGTATGACTCCGTATAGTTTAGCTGCTCCGTCAAATGTTCTTAGAACTTTCGACAGACACCATAAGCCAAAGATTCGATGTTTGTATGTTTTTCGCTGCTTTGTCAAATCTTTGTCGTTCATGTTGAATGTATATAGTTCAAAGAGAAAATGGACTGGTGATAGTGATCACTGATCAGACAGGTAACAAGATAGGGCATAAATAATCTGTATAGAATCATAATTTATAATATAGAATCTATAATAATAACCCCCCCCCCCCACCACAACACGGGAAGCCACTGAGGCTATCACAACACTAGCAACATTAGTATCACTATCAAGTTCACAACACTAACACAATAGCAGCAGATTATTATGAAAAAGTTAAGTTGAACTGTAGCTTCCTTCACTATTGGTCTGCTGCTGTGCTTATGCTTAATTGCTAAATAATTTAGGATCTCTGGCAAACGGACCAGATAAGACTGACTGTCTTCTGAAATGATTCAGTGTGTGTGTCTCTCTCTGCTAGCAATCGTAAGTGAAAGTAAGTTGGCTGTACGTGTGTACTTAGTTCTAGCTATTTTACTGCTCCTTCTCTTTGGTTACAATCAGCCAATAACATTCATCATCATCATTATTTTTATTTTACTTCCCCCACCCAATACCAGCAGTGATCTTTTCTCTCTATGTTGAATCTTTTCTCTCTATGTCAAATCTTTTCTCCCGTTGTCAAATCTTTTCTCTCTATGTAGAATAATCCTGGACTAACAGAGTTAAGGTTATTCACATTCGACCACAGGTTCGATAGACACAGATTGTTATTGTCAGCATCATGTTGAATCTCCTATCTATATCGAACTATTGTCACAACAAAAATGAAAATAAAGCATTTGTTTATGTCAGATCTTTAGTTTTTCGGATTCTGCACTTTCGTTATCATTTGTTAAAACGATAATGAAAATACCTGAAATTCAGACGAAAATAGGCTTGTGCAATTAGTTTCGTAACGAATCGAAAATTCGGCCGAATTTTGCATCTTTCGGACATTCGGATGCATCCGAATGTCCGAATAAAAAATAACGAATAACAACAAATACGAAAGAAATATAACGAATGAATTTGAATGAATTCGACATGATTCGGTAATTCTTTAAAGATCTAATGAAACAAAAGGTCAGCTCAAAGTAAATCTTATAGTCCAATCAGCTAATTAATTTTGTGCCGGAGGATGGATTACTGGCAAAGTGCATTCCTGAGAACTGAGTGAGTAGGGTGTTGTATTGTATTTGAGCCGAGGAGAAGAGACGTTGTCATTGTGTGTGTTAAAAGATTCAATAAACAAACGACTTTCCAAACTACGAATCATTATCACGAATGTCTATACATACATAAATAGCGAATTTCAACGAATACGAACGAATGAATTCGACACTCTACGAATAACAATGAATTATCCGAAAACGTATTAATGTAACATAACGAATATAACAGAACGAAATGGTGTATTTTACGAATGAAAACGAACCGAAAATAAACGAAATTTTCCATTGTGCACAAGTCTAGACAAAAATGCATTCGGACGAAAAAGAATGCACATGTCTATTTAACACACTGTTGCAGATTTCTACCTGTTTCTGCTCTGAATGAATAGCTCTTTCTTAGAAAATGTCCCATGTACAGTTTCTCCAAAAAAATTGTGACTTATTCATTTTAATCAGCTGGTACACTTTCTGTATTCTGATGAGAAAAGTTGCAGTGTCTGCATCCCTCTAAAGGTGATTAACTCTTAGGGATTGTCTTATTAAAAATATATTTTTTGTTGCAGAGGATGCCTAAAGCCTGACTTGTATCTTAGTACAGAGTTCTTCACCAAAGCAGGGAATGGTATTGGTTGGCCACATTGTAAATGAGATGCACACAGTCAGTTTTTATAAAAAAAAAAAAAAAAAAACAACATTGTTAAAAACACCAAACTATTGTAGTGACTACATGCACAGTACGTAAGCACATGCACTAAGGTATACACAGTGCCTTAAAAAAGTATCCATGCTCCTTGAAATTTTACCCATTTTATCATGTTTCAACCAAAAACGTGTATTTTATTGGGATTTTATGTGATAGACCAACACAAAGTGGCACAAAATTGTGAAGTGGAAGGAATATTATAAATGGTTTTCAAATAAATATCTGAAAAGTGTGGCATGCATTTGTATTCAGCCCCCTTTACTCTCATACCCCTAACTAAAATCTAGTGGAACCAATTGCCTTCAGAAGTCACCTAATTGGTAAATAGAGTCTGCCTGTGTGTAATTTAATCTCAATATAGAGACAGCTGTTCTGTGAAGCCCTCAAATGTTTGTTACAGAACTTTGTTGAACAGACAGCATCATGAAGCCCAAGGAACACACCAGACAGGTCAGGGATAAAGTTGTGGATGAATTTAAAGCAGGGTTGTGTTATAAAACATATCCCAAGCTTTGAACATCTCAGGGAGCACTGTTCAATCCATCATCTGAAAATGAAAGAGTATGGCACAACTGCAAACCTACCAAGACATGGCTGTCCACCAAAATTGACAGGTTGGGCAAGGAGAGCTTTAATCAGAGAAGCAGCCAAGAGGCCCATGGTAACTCTGGAGGAGCTGCAGAGATCCACAGTTCAGGTGAGAGAATCTGTCCACAGGACATTTATCGGTGTCTACAAATCTGGGCTTTATGGAAGGGTGGCAAGAAGAAAGCCATTGTTAAAAGAAAGCCATAAGAAGTCCTGTCTGCAGTTTGCAAGAAGCCATGTGGGGCACACAGCATACAGGTGGAAGAAGGAGCTCTGGTCAGATTTGATCAAAATTGAACATTTGGGTTAAAAGCAAAATGCTATGTGTGGTGGAAAACTAACACTTAACCCTGAACACACCATCCCCACCGTGAAACATGATGGTGGCAGCATTATGTTGTGGGGATGCTATTCTTCAGCAGCGACAAGGAAGCTCGTCCGAGTTTATGGGGAGATGGATGGAGCCAAATACAGGGCAAACTTACAAGAAAACCTGTTATGCCCCGTACACACGAGAGGACTTATGTCCGACAGACCTCCAAAGGAGTTCCGCCGGAGTTCCGCCGGAGTTCCGACGGAGTTCCGACGGAGTTCTGGCGGACTTTTCGACCGAACGGACTTGGACACACACCATCACACCAAACTCCGACGGAGTCGAACGTGATGACGTACGACTGGATTCGAATAAGGAAGTTCATAGCCAGTAGCCAATAGCTGCCCTAGCGTCGGTTTTAGTCCGTCGGAATAGCATACACACGAGCGGATTTTTCGAAGGGGACCGGGTCCGGTGGAGTTCCGTCGGGAAAATTTGAAGCATGCTTCATTTCTAAAGTCCGTCAGACTTTAGCGAAGCTAAAGTCCGTTGCAGCCCACACACGATCGGATAGTCTGACGGACTCAGTCCGTCGGACTTTGGATGTCGAAAAGTCCGCTCGTGTGTATGCGGCCTTAGAGTCTACAAAAGACTTTAGACTGGGGCGGATGTTCACCTTCCAGCAGGATAATGACCCTAAACCCTAAAGCCAGAGCTCCAATGGAATGGTTCAGATCAAAGCATATTCATGTGTTAGAATAGCACAGTCAAAGTCCAGACCTAAATTCCATTTAGAATCTGTGGCAAGACTTGAAAATTGCTGTTCACAGATGCTCTTCATCCAATCTGACATAGCTTGAGCTATTTTGAAAAGAAGAATGGGCAAAAATGTGACTCTCTAGATGTGCAAAGCTGATACAGACTGAGACATACCCAAAAAGCCTTGCTGCTGTAATTGCAGCAAAAGTTGGTTCTACAAAGTATTGACTCAGGGGGGCTGAATACAAATGCACGTCACACTTTTCACATATTTGTCAAAAATTTTGAAAACCATTTATCATTTTCCTTCTACTTCACAATGATGTGCCACTTTGTGCTGGTCTATCACATAAAATCCCAATAAAATGCATTTTTATTTTTAACATGACAAAATGTGGAAAATTTCAAGGGGTATGAATACTTTTTCAAGGCACCGTATAAAGAAAATGCCACGTTACTGAGTTAAAGAATATGCCACGTTACATATAAACCTTATCAAGTGCACCAAATTAAATATTGCAAACCCATGTACCTATCCTACCAAGTGCAATAACCAATCAAAAATTGTACTATATTACTAAAAAAAAAAAAAAAAAAGTATATAATATTGGTATAATATTCACAATTAAAAAAATCAAAAAAAGAAATTAGAGCTTAAAAGCAATACATTGCAAAAAAAAAATCAGATTCCATAAATTGCATCTTATAATATCCCTGTGCAATGTGTGAAGACCTATAAATACACTTGTGCCAAACAGGCTGCGATGTCCACATTCCCCAATGGGCAAACTTTCAGCTTCTTAAATGGACCATTGTGTCAAACGGTCATTATGCCAATATTAGTTAAAATTTATATATTTTTTTGTTTGTTAGACCTGGTTTAGGATTGGATTGAAGCTTAGAATTTAGGTTGACGGTGAACAGATAAGAGATTACCCAGAGGGTTAGGGTAAATTGTTAAGTTCAAATCTACGGTAAGAAATTTATGTTGGGAAAAAATGTAAAAAAATATTAGTTTCTGTCAGGGGCGTACCTAGAGCATTTGGCACCCGGGGCGGATCCTATATCTGGCACCCCCCCACCATAAAATGTAAAAACACCCACCGTGTCCCCTGCATACCTCTGCATCCTTCAATATCTTTTTGTCACTACTGTGTACCCCCCCTCTCCACAACTGCACCTCTGGACCCCTTTAAATTACACAGGACCTTGCACCTAAGGACCTCTTTACATTACACAGGACCTTGCACCTAAGGACCTCTTTACATTACACAGCAGCCTACACCTCTGGACCCCTTTACATTACACAGCAGCCTACACCTCTGGACCCCTTTAAATTACACAGCACCCTGCACCTCTGGACCCCTTTACATTACACAGGACCTTGCACCTAAGGACCTCTTTACATTACACAGCAGCCTACACCTCTGGACCCCTTTACATTACACAGTAGCCTACACCTCTGGACCCCTTTAAATTACACAGCACCCTGCACCTCTGGACCCCTTTACATTATACAGGACCTTGCACCTAAGGACCTCTTTACATTACACAGCAGCCTACACCTCTGGACCCCTTTACATTACACAGCAGCCTGCACCTCTGGACCCCTTTACATTACACAGCAGCCTGCACCTCTGGACCCTCTTACATTACACAGCAGCCTGCACCTCTGGACCCCTTTACATTACACAGCTCTTGTACCTCTGGACCCCTTTACATAACATAGCACCCTGAACCTCCTGACCCCTTTACATTACACAGCCCTTATACCTATGGATCCCTTTACATTACACAGCACCCTGAACCTCTGGACCCCTTTACATTACACAGCCCTTGTACCTCTGGACCCCTTTACATTACACAGTACCCTGCACCTCTGCACCCCTTTACATTACACAGCCCCTCAAAGCTCTGTACCCTCTGCATGTTACACAGATCCCCTACAGTGCAGACCCCCCTCTCTACCATACAGACCCCCATCTACAGTGCAGACCCTCCTACAGTACAGACCCCTCCCCCTACAGCACAGACCCCCCTACAGTACAGACTCCCCTACAGTACAGAATCCTCACCTACAGTACAGACCCCCCTACAGTGCCGAATCTTCCCCTACAGTACAGACCCCCCCTACAGTGCAGGACCCCTTCTACAGTGCAGGACCCCTTCTACAGTGCAGGACCCCCCTACAGTGCAGACCCCCTACAGTGCAGACCCCCTACAGTGCAGGACCCCCCTACAGTGCAGGACCCCTTCTACAGTGCAGGACCCCCCTACAGTGCAGGACCCCCCCAACAGTGCAGGACCCCTTCTACAGTGCAGACTCCCTACAGTGTAGGACCCACCACAGTAAAGAACCCCCCTACAATGCACAGCCTCCCCTAAGGACCCATAGTGTACCTCGAGCCCAAGGCAGCGGCATTGCAGGGGGGAGGTGTGGGCAGCACCCGAGTGGAGTGTCACCTGTTGGCTCAGTGATCCGGGACCCGGCGCAATAATCCCCTTCTCTCTGTGGTTGTGTGACTCACGTCGCGCCGTTCTGATCAGTCTCGGGCAGCGGCTGTCACTCACAGCCGAGCAGAGTGAAGCCGCCTCCCCCTCCTTGTCTACACAGTGCTGTGCATGGAGGAGGGGGAGGCGGCTTCACTCTGCTCGGCTGTGAGTGACAGCCGCTGCCCGAGACTGATCAGAACGGCCGCGCGACGCGACCACCGAGAGAAGGGGATTATTGTGCCGGGTCACTGAGCCAGCTGATGTCACTCCACTCGGGTGCTGCTCGCACCCCCCCCTGCAATGTCGCCCACTGCCAGTGCCTCGGGCTCTCTCTGTGTGGGCTGCGAACCCGAGGCACGGCGCTGTCTGACACTTCAGTTGTGGGGGGGGGGGGGCGCTGGCCTGACACCCCCCCCCAGTGTGTGGCACCCAGGGTGGCCCGCCCCCCCGCCCCCCCCACTTAGTACACCCCTGGTTTCTGTCTATGAACAGAATTTATACTGGAGAAAAAAGCTCAACTCTCTATTTTTTGTTACCAAAACTTAATGGGAGCGAAAACTTGTGCAATCTATTTAGGTATCTATTACTAAGTGCACCCCCACCCCTTCCCAGAAGTCTGTCCATCCTAGAAAAAATATTGGATTAAAGTGGAACTGTAGCATAGGTGGTAGCAGCTTTTGTCTTAACGTACAAGTATACATAGCAAGCATAGTGATTTTTATACATTACCACAATACTTGCAAGGATAATACTCTGACTAGGGATAGGCTGAACACCCCTTGGTTCGGTTCGCACAAGAGCATGCGAACAGGCACAAAATTAGTGCGAACATGCAAACCCTATTAACTTCTCTGGCGGTATTCCCGAGTCTGGCTCGGGGTGGAAATTCAGTACCATTAGCGATAACCCTGAGCCAGATTTCGGGATTGCATCACAGGATACAGGGAAAGTTATTTACCTTGTCCCCTGGATCCTGCAATGTCTCCCCGCTGTGTGTGCGAGCTGTCTCCTCACTCGATTCACACAGGGCCGAGTTCCGCTGGGCTCCGTTCCCTGCGAGCATTGCGACGCACAGGGACGGAGAATTGCACCAAATTCAAAAAAGTTAAAACATAGTACATATACAGTACACTGTAATATTACAGATTACAGTACTGTATAAAAAAAATTACACACTGGTTTGGACAGATTTAAGTGAGTTATTCCTAAGAATTACAGGCCTACAATATAAAACACCAAATTTCCATGCAAAATAATTGTACCACTTTCAGCACCAAAAATCAGAAATGATCATACCACCACAGAGGTTAAAGTCTATGGGACACAAACATGAAAAATCAAAAGTTCTCATTTTAAAGGCTTATATGCAAGTCATAGGTATAAAAAGTGTATGGGGACCTGGGCACTGCCCCAGGGGACATGTATCAATGCAAAAAAAAAGAAGTTTTTAAAGCAACCATTTTTCCAGGAGCAGTGATTTTAATAATGTTTAAAGTGAAACAATACACATGAGAGATCCCTTTAAATATCAGACATGGGGGGACCCCTTGTTTGCCTGTAAAGTGGCGCATCTGTGTGATGTGTAAAACAGTGCCGCACCAAAATTACATTTCTAAAGGAAAAAGTTTAATTTAAACTTGCTCGCAGCTGTAATTTATTGCCGGTTGCCGGCAATATAGATAACAAAATCAAGGAAAAAATTGACGTGCGTCCCTCCCAAAATCCATACCAAACCCTTATCTGAGCAAGCAGCCTGGCAGGCCAGAAAAGGGGGGTTGCCCTCAACATGGGGAAGGGTCCCCCAAAGCACCTTATCCTTAAGTTGATGGGGACTATTCCACACAACCCTGGCCCGGTGTTTGTGGGGGTCTGTGGGGGGCTTATCAGAATATGGAGGCCCCCTTTAACAAGGATCCCAGCTCCCCCTATGTGACTGCGTATGGGGCACATTGTACCCATACCCGTTAACCAAAAATAGTGTCAACATGTAAAAAATACAATAGACAGTTTTTGACAATGCCTTTATTTAAAAAAAATAATAATAAAAAGTGTCCTGTGACGTACATTCAATGTCAATTACACTGTTGAAAAATAGAAGAATAAAAAACTAAAAAACTCCAAAAATGAAGAAAACTGGGAGGCCTCCCGGCGACTGTCACATGATATTAGAAGGAGGCGGGTCACTTGGTTATGTCACCCCCCCGCCCTTGCCTATATAGCAGCTGTCATAGGCAAGAGATAGCAGTCGCCGGGAGGCCTCCAATAAAGATACCCATTCACATGGGGGGGCAGGATCTGGGTGCCACCTTGTTAAATAATGAGGCCGGGGTTGTGGGGACAAGGCCCTTGTCCCCATCAACATGGAGACAAGGTGCTTTGGGGGAGCACCCTCCCCATATTGAGGGCATGTGGCCTGGTATGGTTCGGGAGGCTGCTTGCTCGCCCCCCCCCCCTTTTACTGGCTTGCTTGGATAAGGGTCTGGTATGGATATTAGAGGGACGTGACGCCATTTTTTTTCATTTTGCCATGGAGTTCCCCTTAAAATCTATGTCAGACCCAAAGGGCCTGGTATGGATTTGGGGGGGACCCCAAGCTGTTTTAAGTCTTAATTCTGTCATAGAGTTTCCCTTAACCACTTCAATGCACTATTATATAATCTGCACTAGGGATGAGCCGAACACCCCCCGGTTCGGTTCGCACCAGAACTTGCGAACGACCCCCGCGTTCGGTACGAACGTTAGAACCCCATTGAAGTCTATGGGACTCGAACGTTCGAATTGGAAAGTGCTAATTTTAACGGCTAATATGCAAGATAGTGTCCTAAAAAGGGTTTGGCGACCTGCCTCCTGCCTCAGGGGACATGGGTCACTGCAAAAAAAAGTTTTAAAAACTACCGTTTTGGTGGGAGTACTGATTTTAATGTCGATTAAAGTGAAAAAAAAAAGTGAAATATTCCTTTAAATATGGTGCCTGGTGGGTGTCTGTAGTATGCCTGTGAAGTGCCACGTGTTTCCCGTGTTTAGAACAGTCCCTGCACAAAATGACATTAAGCGGAAATAACACCATTTAAAACTGCTTGCGGTTTTAATGTTATATCTGGTTCCTGCAATATGGTTGAAAATCATTCAGAAAAATGGCATGGGTAGCCCTCCCTGCCCATTACCAGCCTATTTGGGTCTTGTACGCATATTAAGGGGAACCCTGTACCCATATTAAAAAAAGGAAATGCGTGTGGCCCCCAGGCCCTATATACTCAGAACAGCAGTATACAGGCGGTGCAAACAAGACTGGGACTGTGTAGGTTTGTTGTGTTAAGTTGAATCTGTTTGTAATTTTCAACTGGTACATTTTTAAAGTGTAGCTCCAGTCAAAAAAAATATTTTTAAGCTTTTTGGAAAACATAGGGAAGGGTTATCACCCCTGTATAATTTGTTTTGTCGTCTATCTTTTTTCATCTCACTTGCTGTTGTCTCCTTCCGTTTGCAAGTAGGAGATGTTTGTAAGTTGGATGTTTGAAAGTAGGGGCCTGCCCTATATGCTCTGCAGAAATGGCGGAACAAGGTGTTGGTTTTGCAACAACATTGTAAGCCCTCAAAGTGACTCTTGGTGGGCGCTGGAGCGCCCTGCTGTGAACGATTATATCAAGAATTGTAATTACATGCCATTGTTGAACAGTGGTAGAAAAATTGACCTTTGGTGGTTGTGGTGCTGGTGCCACAACACTATAAGTCCTCACAGTTACTCTGGGTGGGCACAGGAAGGGGCCCTCCTGTGAAATATTATATCAAGAATTGTAATTACATGTCCCTGTTAAACAGGGGCAGAAAAATTGGGCCTTAGGCACTGGTGCCATCACACTGCAACCTCTGCCATACACTATAGTTTTATTGCAGGAATTAGCCCTGCTGCAAAGCATTGCATCAAAAATTGTACTTAAACGCCCCTGTTAAACAGGGGCAGAAAAATTGGGCCTTAGGCACTGGTGCCATCACACTGCAACCTCTGCCATACACTCTAGTTTTTTTGCAGGAATTAGCCCTGCTGCAAAGCATTGCATCAAAAATTTTACTTAAACGCCCCTGTTAAACAGGGGCAGAAAAATTGGGCCTTAGGCACTGGTGCCATCACACTGCAACCTCTGCCATACACTCTAGTTTTTTTGCAGGAATTAGCCCTGCTGCAAAGCATTGCATCAAAAATTTTACTTAAACGCCCCTGTTAAACAGGGGCAGAAAAATTGGGCCTTAGGCACTGGTGCCATCACACTGCAACCTCTGCCATACACTCTAGTTTTTTTGCAGGAATTAGCCCTGCTGCAAAGCATTGCATCAAAAATTGTACTTAAACGCCCCTGTTAAACAGGGGCAGAAAAATTGGGCCTTAGGCACTGGTGCCATCACACTGCAACCTCTGCCATACACTCTAGTTTTTTTGCAGGAATTAGCCCTGCTGCAAAGCATTGCATCAAAAATTGTACTTAAACGCCCCTGTTAAACAGGGGCAGAAAAATTGGGCCTTAGGCACTGGTGCCATCACACTGCAACCTCTGCCATACACTCTAGTTTTTTTGCAGGAATTAGCCCTGCTGCAAAGCATTGCATCAAAAATTGTACTTAAACGCCCCTGTTAAACAGGGGCAGAAAAATTGGGCTGCTGGCATCACCCAGAACCAAAAATGTTCTTCCAACATATCAGCGGAGGAGGAAGAGGATAGACAATCAACATAACAGGACAGTCACTCAGCATCAGCATAGGCAGTCTTGAAGGGATGTGGTATTTCAAAAAAAATTATTCGGTTACATCAGCTTCAGGTGCTTGGTAGCTGTGGGTGATCCAAGACTGATTCATCTTGATGAAGGTCAGTCGATCAACTGATTCGGTGGACAGGCGCACCCTGTGATCGGTAACAAAGCCACCAGCAGCACTGAAGGTGCGTTCCGAAAGAACGCTGGATGCAGGACAGGCCAGTAGCTCAATTGCATACTGTGCAAGCTCTGGCCAGTGATCCATCCTCAAGACCCAGTAAGCCAGAGGATTTTCAGTGGGAAAGGTGTCCAAGTCTGACCTTGCCCCTAGGTATTCCTGCACCATGTAAATTAGACGCTGGCGATGGGTGCTGGAACCAATCATACCTTGGGGCTGCGGACTAAAAAATTGTCTGAAAGCATCAGTCAGACGGCCACCTTCTCCACCGCTCCTTCTGACTGATGCCTCAGCAACACGTTGTCCAGGACCAGGAGTTTGTGACCTCCCAGTCTCTGGGAACGCGTTGCACAGAGCTTTCTGCAAGGCCTCCCGGAGATGTCTCATCCTCTGCTCCCTCTGCGATGGCAAGATAAGGTCGGCAACCTTACCCTTGTACCGTGGATCAAGGAGAGTGGCCAGCCAGTAATGGTCCCTCTCCTTGATCCGAAGAATACGAGGATCCTTCCGCAGGCTTTGCAGGATCAGGGAGGCCATGCAGCGTAGGTTAGCTGAGGCATTCGGTCCGGAGTCCTCTGGGTCACTAAGGACAACATGATCCGCAGCTACCTCCTCCCAGCCACGTACAAGTCCACGTGTTTCTTGGGACTGTAAATCATCCCTATAAGACTGCTGCTGCTGATGCTGAGTGCCAGCCTCCACCTCCATGCTGACACAATCATCCTCCTCCTCCTCTTCCTCCTCCTCACCCTCTTCCTGTGTGATGGGTGGCACAGCAGGAACACTGTCTGGATAAAGGGGGCCTTGAGAGGCAAGGAAGTCCTCCTCTTCCTGCCTCTGTTCTGCCTCAAGTGCCCTGTCCATTATTCCACGCAGCGTATGCTCCAAGAGGTGGACAAGAGGTATAGTGTCACTGATGCATGCACTGTCACTGCTCACCATCCTTGTGGCCTCCTCAAACGGTGACAGGACAGTGCATGCATCCCTGATCATGCCCCACTGGCGTGGTGAGAAAAAACCAAGCTCTCCTGACCCTGTCCTGGTGCCGTAGTCGCACAGGTACTCATTGATGGCCCTCTGCTGCGTGTGCAGCCGCTGCAGCATGGCCAATGTTGAGTTCCATCTGGTGGGCATGTCACATATAAGGCGGTTCTTGGGCAGGTTCAACTCCTTTTGGAGCTCAGCCAGCCGAGCACAGGCATTAAATGATCGGCGGAAATGCACACAGACTCTCCTGGCCTGTTTCAGGACATCCTGTAAGCCGGGGTACCTGCCCAAGAACCGCTGCACCACCAGGTTAAGGACGTGAGCTACACAGGGCACATGGGTCAGTTGTCCCTGTCGGAGGGCGGAGAGGAGGTTGGTGCCATTGTCGCAAACCACCATTCCTGGCTTAAGCTGGCGTGGCGTCAACCACCTCTCGGCCTGCCCCTGCAGAGCTGACAAAACATCCGCCCCAGTGTGGCTCCTGTCCCCCAAACAAACCAGCGCAAGCACGGCATGGCATCGTTTTGCCTGCGTACTTGCGTAGCCCCTGCAACGCCTACGGAGCACCGCTGGTTCTGAGGACAGAGCACTGGAAGAGGCCATGGAGGAAGAAGAAGAGGAGGGGGTGGAGGAGAGAGGTGTGTCACAACCAATAGTAGCATTTTGGAGGCGTGGTGGCGGAACAACCTCCAATACTACTGCACCTTGTCCTGCATCCTTCCCAGCAGCCAGAAGAGTGACCCAATGGGCCGTGAAAGATAGGTAACGTCCCTGTCCATGCCTGCTGGACCATGAGTCAGCGGTAATATGCACCTTACCGCTGACCGCCCTGTCCAGCGAGGCAAGGACATTGCCTTCCACATGCCGGTAGAGAGCCGGAATTGCCTTCCGTGAGAAAAAGTGGCGTTTGGGGACCTGCCACTGAGGAACCGCACATTGTACAAACTCACAGAAGGGGGGCGAGTCTACCAACTGAAAAGGCAGCAGTTGAAGTGCTAGCAATTTAGCCAAGCTAGCATTCAACCGCTGGGCATGTGGATGGCTGGGAGTAAATTTCTTCCGCCGGTCCAGCAGCTGGGGCAGGGACATTTGTCTGCTATAATCGGACGTGGATGTACCACTAGCAGAGTTCCCGGAAGCACTTGGCTGTGACACACCTAATTCTACACCTTCATTCCTCTCAGAGCAGGTTTCAGAGAGGACTGAAGGTCTAGTGGGGTTGGAGATGCCAGCTGATGAGGAGCAAGGAGAGGTCCGCTTTGTTCTTTGGTGTGGGTCTTTGAGGTATGCTTGCCAACGAGCTGCATGGCAGGTCAACATATGTCTGGTCAAGCATGTGGTGCCCAAGCGGCTGATGTTTTGGCCACGTGAGATACGCTTGAGACATATGTTGCAAATAGCAGCGGTGCGATCTGATGCACTCGTCTCAAAAAAGGCCCACACCAAAGAACTTTTAGAATAACGCACAGAGGAAGCGCTCTGCGCAGAGGAAGCGCTCTGCGCAGGCGGAGCTCTGCGGTGTGATTCAGTCGGTGTGCTGCCCCTAAGCTGGCCCCCGGAGGGCATCCTGCCTCGTTGGACATGTGCCTCCTCCTCCTCCTCCTCCTCCTCCCTCCTTCCAGGCACCCACGTGGAGTCAGTGCCCTCATCATCCCCTCCCTCTTCATCGCTGTAGCAAACCTGGCAGTATGCTGCAGCTTGTGGAACATGACTGCCAGATTGCTGTCCTTCTTGAGCATCCCCTCTCTCTGTGCTCACGCTACTGCCTTCCTCTAGCTGAGTGTCATCATCAGAGCCCACCAAACACTGGGCATCCTCCTGGAGCATGTACCCAACACTGTGCTCAAAGAGTTCAGGAGACTCCTCAGGAGGACGTGGTGGGTCTAGGGAAGGAGTCACTGATGATGACATTGAGAGGAGGGACGACGATGTGTTGGCAGCTGCTTTTCTACTACCCTGAGACTGGGTGAGAGAGGATGAGGAGGATGAAGAGGGCTTGGTCATCCACTCTACCAAGTCGTTGGCATGTTGCGGTTCAACATGTCCAGCTGCAAAAAAGAAGGACAAGCATGTCCCATGGCCACGTGCTGATGACAATGCACCGCGTCCACGACCAGCACTGTTGTCTCTAGACACAGAGCCTGCTTGCCCTCTTTTATCGGCTCGCGCCTGTCTGCCTCTCCTTGCTGGCCTTCCAGACATGGTAATGGCCTGAAGGGAGTTGGGTAAAACAGTAGTTGGGTAGTTTATATTGTGCTGGAGGCACACAACACCCACTAACTCCTGCAGATGCCTTTTTTATAGAACAGCAGAGTTAAAGGGGTATATACAGATGTATACTGTGCTGTGCTGGAAGCACACACAACTTCCAATAACTCCAGCAGATGCCAATCGGGGACAAATAGAGAACAGCTATGTAGGTGGATAATAGCGGTATGTACTGGGTACAGAGCAGGCACACAGCACGCACTATCTCCTGAGTGACACTGCTGACTGCAAGCTCTATTGTTAAAGATGGACCACTAGCTATATAGGTGAGGTGAATATCACGGTGTATACTGCGGTCAGGGCACGCAGACAATAACAAGAAAACAGCAGAGTTAAAGGGGTATATACAGATGTATACTGTGCTGTGCTGGAAGCACACACAACTTCCAATAACTCCAGCAGATGTCAATCGGGCCCAAATAGAGAACAGCTATGTAGGTGGATAATAGCGGTATGTACTGGGTACAGAGCAGGCACACAGCACGCACTATCTCCTGAGTGACACTACTGACTGCAAGCTCTATTGTTAAAGATGGACCACTAGCTATATAGGTGAGGTGAATATCACGGTGTATACTGCGGTCAGGGCACGCAGACAATAACAAGAAAACAGCAGAGTTAAAGGGGTATATACAGATGTATACTGTGCTGTGCTGGAAGCACACACAACTTCCAATAACTCCAGCAGATGTCAATCGGGCCCAAATAGAGAACAGCTATGTAGGTGGATAATAGCGGTATGTACTGGGTACAGAGCAGGCACACAGCACGCACTATCTCCTGAGTGACACTGCTGACTGCAAGCTCTATTGTTAAAGATGGACCACTAGCTATATAGGTGGGGTGAATATCACGGTGTATACTGCGGTCAGGGCACGCAGACAATAACAAGAAAACAGCAGAGTTAAAGGGGTATATACAGATGTATACTGTGCTGTGCTGGAGGCACACACAACTTCCAATAACTCCAGCAAATGACAATCGGGCTCAAATAGAGAACAGCTTTGTAGGTGTATATAGTGGTATGTACTGGGTACAGAGCACGCAGACAGCACGCACTAACACTACTGACTGAAAGCTCTATTATTAAAGCTAGATCACTAGCTATATAGGTGAGGTGAATATAGTGGTGTATACTGCGGTCAGGGCACAGACAGTAACCACTACACAAGAGCAAAATAGTAAATCAGCCAAAAACGATTGGTGTGTAACTGTGTTGAAGGTACACAGAACACCCACTGCTTCAGATGCTAACAAACACTACACGAGGCCGCCTGAAAGGCAGCTTTATATAGTGTGGGGCGTGCACTACACAGTCTGAGCTATGATTGGCCACAGGCAGGATGCCTGTGGCCAACCATTGCTCTCCTCGCTACTGGCGCTGCGATTGGCCAAGCATGCGGGGTCACAGTGCATGCTTGGCCAATCGTGAGACAGCAATGCATTGCGCCATCGCAGTGCATTGTGGGCCACACGAATTTTGCCGCGAACGGCCCAAACGTTCGGAATTCGGCGAACGCACGAACGACCGATGTTCGAGTCGAACATGCGTTCGACTCGAACACGAAGCTCATCCCTAATCTGCACTGACTGCACTTCAAAAGAAATTCCACTTATCTCAGACCAGCTTTACCTTTTGAAAGTTCTTTCAATGGATTTCTGAGATTGGAGCTGAAACAGATAAAAAATGACCAAGAGCAAATGCAGAGCTGTTTTATATATCACTAAAGCACTTTTCCCAATGTCCAGTATAAACCAACAACACTTTTGATACCAACAGCCTAGCACTGTTTTTTCTCTATGCTGGGCTTTCTGCACAGAAAACTAGTAGCATACGCATTTAACTGTGCAGTCAGAGCACTGTTAATACAGTGAGGAAAATAATTATTTGATCCCCTGCAGATTTTGTAAGTTTGTCCACTTGCAAAGAAATGAGGGTTCTATAATTTTTATCATAGGTGTATTTTAAATGATAGAGACAGAATATCAACCATAAATCCCCAAAAAAACACACAATACAAATGTTATAAAGTTGCATTTCTGCGAGTGAAGTGGCCAAGCCAGTCTCCAGACCTTAGTCCTAGAGAAAATTTATGGAGGGAGCTGAAACTCCTAAGCCCTTGTACACACGGTCGGAGATTCCGACAACCAAATCCATCAGATTTTGTCCGTCGGATCTTGTCCAAAACTGTTGCATACACACGGTCGGACAAAGTTGTTGAAAAATCCGATATTTCAGAACGTGATGACGTAATTTCGTTACGATGGGACTACGTTCAGGCTAGTAGCCAATAGCTTTGATGTAGGAATTTGATCTGAGCATGCGTGGCACTTTGTCCGATCGGAATTCTCTACACATGATTGGAGTATGTCCTATCGGACCAGTTTGTCGGAAAATATTTCCAGCAAGTTGAAAAATTTGGTCCGACGGATATTCCGATGGAAACAGTCCGATGCAGACCACACACAGTCGAATTATCCGACAACACAGTCCGATAGGACACATTCCGACGGATTCTCCGATCGTGTGTACAAGGGCTAAGATGTGTGCAAACCTGGTAACCAGCTACAAAAAACATCTTACCTCTGTGCTTGCCAACAAGGGTTTCTCCACCATGTACTAAGTCATGTTTTGCTTGGGGATCAAATATTTATTTTACTCGCTGAACTGCAACTTAATTTATAGCATTTTTTTCTGGATTTTTGGTTGATATTCTGTCTCTATCATTTAAAATACACCTATGATAAAAAATAAATAAAATGATAGACCCTTAATTTCTTTGTAAGTCTGCAAACGTACAAAATCTACGGAGGATCAAAAAATGTTTTTCCCCACTTTACATGGACATTGAGTTGCCTGTTAATAGAACTAGAAGACCTGCCTCATTTATGTGTTTAATGCTTCATTCACACAACTGTAGAAAATGTTCTGATGTTACACGTGCTTTTTATGGGAAAAATTCCTGTGTAATGATCAGGAAAATACTTGTGTATAGATGTGCTTAAACAAGTACAGATGTGTAAAGATGCATATGCACATGTAATGATAATTTATTTCCCCCTTGGTTTAGATTTAAAGTGGAGCTCCACCCAAAAGGGGAAGCTCTGCTTGTTTGCATGCTCCCCCCCCCCCTTTTCACTGCCACTTTTCACACTTTTTGGGAGGGAGGGGAGAGCGGGTACCTTGTTTTGATAGGTACAGGCTCGCACTTCCGTTTCAGATCTCAGGCAAACTGAGCCGAACGTTCACCCCCTGCCCCTTCCCCCATAGTTTTCTGGGACACATCACAGATCCCTGAATACTATAATGCCATGTACACACGGTCGGACATTCCCACCACAAAATCCATTGGATTTTTTCAGACGGATTTTGGCCGAAACTTGCGCTGCATACACACGGTCGCACAAAGTTGTCGGAAAATCCAATCGTTTGGAACGAGGTGACGTAAATCACGTATGACGGGTCTATAAAGAGGCCAGTAGCTAATAGCTTTTGTCTCGTAATTTATTCTGAGAATGCGTTGCACTTTGTCTGTCGGAATTCTCTACACACGGTCGGATTTTGTTGTCGGAAAATTTTAGATCCAGCTCTCAAACTTTTTCCGTCAGAAATTCAGACGGAAAAAGTCTGATAGAGCCCACACATGATCAGATTTTCCGACAACATAATCCGATCAGATTTTTTCCGTCCGAATTTCCGACAGCGTGTACAGGCCATTAGACCAATCACAAGGCACAGCATGACTTGCACATGAGCAGTAGAAAACTGCAAGCCTTCACTTCCTGTTTCCCTTACTAGAGATGCCAGTGCCTGCATCTGAAGCTGACTGAAGAATCAGCTCGGGGGAGGACATTGCAGGATCCCTGGACCGGTGAATGCCCTTATATTAAAAGTCAGCAGCTACAGTATTTGTAGCTGCTGACTTTTATTTTTTTCTGAAGGAGCCTGGAGCTCCTCTTTAATTCACATGCTTACAAATGACATCTGGTATACATGCTTTTATACATATGTATATGTAAATGTGTAAAGTGCATATTCTTAGACACAGTTTTTGTGGATTCTGTTTTACGAATCTGAATGCAGCCCATGTTTGCACACTTGTGTGAATGGCTCTATTGAAAACAATGCAGCTGTGTTCAGATCCATAATTAAAAATCACGTGTGCATGCTTTTTTTTTTTTTTTACAGCCATGTGAATGAAGCCTTAAAATTCAGACCTCACCGAAACAGGTCAATATGATTCACTTATTGAGGACTCATTCTCTGATAACTGAATTTATTTGAGAACAAAGCTACCAAGCTTCCCCATGAAGTGTATATTCAGTGAATGCTTTGAATGTACAAGGGTATAAGCCCTTAAGGAGAAAATTGAAACATTTTACACTATCATTGATAATTACTCACATCTGAGCTACATACAGATGGCGTGAAGTGAGAACAAATTGTTTCATTGTTAACTTCAGTCTGTTTGTGCATAGACAATTATCAACTTTTTTTTTTTGTTTTTTTTTTTTTGTTTTTTTTTTACTTTTTAATCTCAGATCAAATCATGTTTATGCATAAACCTTTGCCTTTGTAAAATTCTCACAGCGTACATTTTTAGTTACTGAAAAAACCTGGGAGCATTCAAAGCATTTATGGCCTATCACAATGCCTTTGGGGAAACAGATGTTTAACCTTTATGTTTAATGTAACAAAAAAAAAAAGACAAAAAAAGGGGTCTCTTTGCATGGAGTGGTGATAAAATAAGGACAAGGGCAGATTAAAAACCTCTGCACCTCAGGCATGCAACATTGTTATGTTTTTCTTTCAGAAAAAAAAATGTGAAATTAGATGTTCTTTTTAACAATGTAAATAAATTAGCAATATTTATAACATAGCCATAGAACAATAAATATTGCAAATCACAGAGCACAACAAGCAGCAACGCATTTTGTAACAGGGAACAATGGAGCGAGCAGGTGGCATGTAGTTAACTCTACGTGTACAGTATCACCGTCCTTATTGTTCTAAGCAGTTGCTTTTATTATGTGCATAGAAAAGTGAATGGTGTACATATGTGCGCATCTGTTGTCTACTGCATTTATTAGCAATTAGCTCTAGCTTTTTTATAGCCATAAAAGATCAAGTAAGAAAGAGGAAAGGCAAACAAGGGAAACTCACCTTGAAAAGCGTATTCAGGTTTCATTAAATCTAATGCCGCGTACACACAACCGGTTTTTCCATCAGAATAAACTCTGACGGTCTTTCCGACGGACTTCCGCTGAAACAGACTTGCCTACACACGATCACACCAAAGTCAGTTTGTTTAGAATGTGATGACGTACAATGGGACTAGAAAAAGGAAGTTCAATAAGAAAGGAAAAGGAAAAGAAGTTCAATAGCCAGTAGCCAATATCTGCCCTTGCGTTGTTTTTGGTCCGTCAGACCAGCATACAGACGAACGGTTTTCCCAATAGGGATTGATTCCGTCAGACAGATTTGAAACGTGTTCTATTTCTAGGTCCGTCTGAATTTTTGAAAAAAAAAAGTCAGATGGTGCCCATTCGTGAATATCCGATGAAATGATTCTGTCTGACCTTTTCTGCTAGAAAGTCTGGTCGTATGTACGCGGCATGAAATTAACTCTAATCATGTTATTTCACGAGTATTATTTATTGTGAATAAGTCATATCTGCTAGAAATCAATAGGGTAGCATGCTTAACCCACGTTTTTATGCGATTTGCTCACACTGTTTTCTAAAGGAGAAGGATACCCTGTTTCCCCTAAAATAAGACCTAGCATGCGTTTCGGTGATGGCTGCAATATAAGCCCTACCCCCCAAATAAACCCCATCCTCATTCCCCAAAAATAAGCCCTACCCTGAGAATAAGACATAGAAGGACTTTAACTAGGGCTTATTTGGGGGGTAGGGCTTATATTGCAGCCAACGTCGACAATCACGCTAGGTCTTATTTTAGGGGAAACAGGGTAGTAATATGAAAGTAAAATGATTGATGCCAACCAATCGTTCGCTGCTTCTGCATGAAAGAAATCTGACATTGCTATACTCTTTATCTGCTAGCCGACCAGTACAACTGCGGCAGCATGGCTCAGCTGAGCGAATCGGCATTATGCTAAGTCGGTAGCATAAACGCCCACTAGAGAGGGCACTTGCGTGGCACGGGAGGCACACGCACGCCCCCCTCTCGCTCCCTGAGCCAATGCGAGTGGCCGGCGATCTCAATCACGACCGTGCAATTGTCAGTTAAAGGGACGCAGCGCAGAATCGCAAAAAGTGGTCTGGTCTTTGGCCAGCCAAATGGTCCAGGGCTTAAGTGGTTATCTTATGCTGATCCTTCTCTGGAGCTGGTCTCCACTCCCAGGCAGCAATCAGTAAAAGAAGCAATACTGATACACCAGGATAAGACATGTACAGTCCATTTATTGCACAAGATGGTACAAACAAATCCCCACCTAGGTTCTCTCTATTGTTCTACTGTATCTGAGCCCTGAATGTAATCATCTGAATGATGTATTCTGGCAATGGTGGCTTGAGCTGTTACCTAAAGCATGCCTCCAATGTATCTGGAAAAACAGCAAATCTGTACCTGCAACTTTACAGTAAATCTCAAAACATTTATTGTACCATAGATGTCAGCCTGCACACAAGACAACCCATCAAACACCCTTTGAAAAGCCCACACGCTAAAATATTTTGTTTCATTAGATTCTCTGATTCTCTGGCCTTTTTTTACACAGTTTGCCAATACTATAGTAGTTGCTCCTTTTAGGAAACAAAACGTTCACTATGGGTGGCCATAGGCATTGAATATCTTACATACCAAGGGGCTTCTGCTTATCATGGTTTGAATTGCTACACAACTAGACCTGTGCGGTTCGTTTTGTTCAAAATTAAAATTCGGACAAATTTTAGTTTTTTCGGAAATTCAGATGTATCCAAATTTCCGAATTACAATAGTACCAGATTTAAATAATGAAAAGAAAAATTGCGCGAAATTCAGATTTGAATCGTTTCCGAAACGTTTTTGAATACTTTTTGAATTCGGATAGTTTTCAAATCTGAAAAGTTTTCAAAATTGAATAGTTTTCAAATTCGAATTCAAAACGTTTTTGAAGTCGAATAGCTTTGCAGTTTCCAAAGAGGATAAAATAGAACAGAAAATAAAGTAATATGAAAAAAAAATAATAGACTAGAAAAGAATATAACAGAAAATAAAAAAATAAATATAATAGAATAAAATAGAACAAAATAGAAAAACAGAATAGACTAACAAATAGAATAGAATAGAATAACACAGAGATAATATAACCATCTTCTGAAATTAGAAAATATTTGAATTTCAATACATAAGTAAAGAGTAGAATAGAAAATAAAATAATAGAATAGAACAGACTATAATAGAATAGAAAAGAATAGAATTAAATAAAAACAAGAATGAATATAACCATTTGTCAACATTTTAATATAATTAATTTGAATTTGACTAGAATAGAATAGAATAGAAAATAACAGAATAGCATAAAAAACTGAATAGAATAGAAAGAATATAACCATCTTTACAAATTCAAATTTCAAATAGAATAAATTGGAATTTGAATTGAAAAGAATAGGATATAAACGAAATAATCAAATTCAAATTGATTATATTTGAATTTAAGAAAATGGTAGATTATTTATATTCTATTCTACTGTTTTTTTCAATGCTATTTTTTTTTATTCTATTTGAATTTCAGAAGATGGTTATAATCTTTCTATTCTATTCTGTTCTTTTTTATTATTATTCTATTCCTTTATATGCTATTCTATTCCATACTATTCTGTTCTTTTATTTTCTATCCTAAATTCTAAAACTATTCTAAATTAATTCGTAAACCTTTTGAATTAGAAAAATTTGAATCGATTTGAAAACAAATAAATAAAAAAAAATTTTTTCTGCACATGTCTATACACAACTGGTGCCTTCGGAAATCTTTTGCTCAGTATAGTTCAGATATCATTTTAGTGATTTTCACTTAACATTTTATCTTTTCTGCATAGAAAAAGGAAATATGGGTTGCACAGGGGTTTTCCTTGGACACATCTACAGTATATGTGATAAAGAGTGATTGCAGTGCTGAACATTCCTTGCTGTTTCTGCCTAGTTAAGGTCTTTAATCGACAGCATTGTAACATGGACTGCATTAACTGCTTCCCGACCAGCGCAAAAGGGTGTACAGGTATGTCCCCTTTAAGAAGCGGCGCTGCGGGCCTGCTGCATTCTCTGTGCGTGACAGTGGGTCCCGTGGAATCGATGTCTGCCGGGTGCCCGCGATTGTGTCACGGAGAGGTAGAATGGGGAGATGCTTTTGTAAACAAAGCATTTCCCCGTTCTGCCTAGTGACAGGACAGAGATCACTGTTCTCTGTCATCGAGAGCTGTCATGTGTGTTGTAGCCCCTCCCCCCACAGTTAGAATCACTCCCTAGGGCACACTTTACCCCTTCATCGCCCCCTAGTGGTTAACCCCTCCACTGCCAGTGTCATTTACACAGTAATAAAGGCATTTGTATAGCACTGATCGCTGTATAAATGACAATGGTCCCAAAATAGTGTCAAAAATGTCCGATGTGTCCGCCATAATGTCGCAGTCCCGACAAAAAGTACAGATTGCTGCCATTACTAATAAAAATTTTTTTTAAATAAAAATGTCATAAAACTATCCCCTATTTTGCTATAACTTTTGCGCAAACCATTCAATATACGCTTATTGCGATTTTTTTCTTACCAAAAAGGAAAGAGGAAAATTTTTTTTTTATATATTTTTGAGGGATATTTATTTTAGCAAAAAGTAAAAAATAATGCGTTTTTTTTTCTAAATTGGTGCTCTTTTTTTGTTTATAGCGCAAAAAAGAAAGAATGCAGAGGTAAAGAAATACCATCAGAAGAAAGCTCTATTTGTGGGAAAAAAAGATGTTAATTTTCTTTGGGTACAACATCGCATAACTGCGCAATTGGTCAGTTAACCACTTCGATACCAGGCATTTAGACACCTTCCTGCCCAAGCCAATTTTCAGCTTTCAACGCTGTAGCAATTTGAATGACAATTGCGCATTCATGCTACAATGTACCCAAACAAATTTTTTATAATTTTATTCCCACAAATAGAGCTTTCTTTTGGTGGTATTTGATCACCTCTGCGATTTTTATTTTTGCGCAACAAATAAAAAAAAATAGTTTTTCTTTGTTTCTGTTAAAATTTTTGTAAGTAAGTAAATTTTCTTCTTCAATGATGGGCACTGATATGGCTGCACTGAGGGACACTGATAAGGCGGCACTGATGGGCACCGATGAGGTGGCACTAATGAGGTGGTACTGATGAGGTGGCACTGACGGGCACTGATGATGGGCACTGATAGGTGGCACTGATGGGCAATGATAGGTGGCACTGATGGGAACTGATAGGTGGCACGGGTATGTAGCACTGATGGGCACTCAAAGTGGTACTGATGGGCACTCATAGGTCGGCACTGATGGGCACTCATAGGCGGCACTGATGAGTTCTTATGGGTGGCACTGATAGGTACTTATGGGTGGCACTGATGGGTACTTATGGGTGGCACTGATAGGTGGCATGGATGGGCACTGATGGGCACTGATAAGTGGGCACTGATGCACACGGATGGGCACCGATAGGTGGCACTGCTGGGCACTGATGGGTGGCACTGATGACACTGGTGAGTGGCATTGCTGGGCATAACTGTTTTTATTTTGCTACATGTTGGTGCCAGTCAGTGCCCATTTGTGGGCCCCGACTGGCAAAGATTGGGCATCATTTGCACATGTGGATGGCCATGGGGTACATACCTGGCCATCCACATGTTTCCCACTTCCCTGGTGGTCCAGACGGCTTCCCTGGTGGTCTAGTGTGGGCATCTGAGGGGGGCTGCACTGATAAACAATCAGCGCAAACCCCCCTTATCAGGAGAGCCACCGATCGGCTCTCATCTACTTGCGTCTGTCAGACGCAAGTGAGGAAAAGGCGATCACCTGCTTTTCCTGTTTATATCATGATCAGCTGTGATTGGACACGGCTGATCATGTGGAAAGAGCCTCCGCCAGAGGCTCTTTAGCAAGATCACTGTAGCAGTGTGTCAGACTGACACACCGCTCCACCGATCGCCACGATGCGTGCCCCCACGGGCACGCAGCGACATGTTATCCTGAAGGATGTCATATGATTCCCAGTCAGGATAACAGAACCACTTCTCGGATGTCAATTTGCTATTGACTGGGCGGGAAGTGGTTAAAGCGACGCAGTGCGGAATCGCAAAAAGTGTTCTGGTCAGGAAGGGGGTAAATCCTTCCGGGGCTGAAGTGGTTAATTGCTATTAAAGGTCTATGAAAATTCACCCTAACTCTTCTTGTATAGAAAGCTGTAAAATTTTGATGTAATGAATCCTAATCAAATATCCTCTTTCTATGTCTTACATATGATTTGTTTGATTGTTAGTTGAACAACAGAAGAGCCACAAGTAATCTATGCATACCACCCTCTAATAAACAATGAAATAGACAAAACTGGATCTACTGCATGTTGTTAAGATATTTTAGTCTGCACACATTTTTTCTCAAATAACATTGTGTACAAGGTGGACATACAGACATGTTATGCATGTAATCTTCATTTTCCTGTACAGGCAGTCCCCTAGTTACAAACACAGACTTACTAATGACTGGTACTTACCAACAGAGGGAGACAACAGGAAGCAAGAGGAAATCTGCCCCTAGCCACTTCCCATCCAGGCCAATTCTGACATTTCTCTCCTACAGTACATGTAAAATTAATCCTTTTTTTGCTAGAAAATTACATACAACCCCCAAACATTATATATATATTTTAGCAAAGACCCTAGAGAATACGATGCAAATTTTTATCTCTTATGGTATTTGCGCATCCGTTTTTGAACACTTTTTTTCATGCTTTGAAAAAAAAACAGTAAAGTTAGCCCATTTTTTTTGCATAATGTGAAAGATGAATGCCCGAGTAAATAGATACATAACATGTCATGTTTCAAAATAGCACACGCTCGTGGAATGGCGCCAAATTTCAGTACTTAAAAATCCCCATAGGCAAAGCTTTAAATTTTTTTACTAGTTACATGTTTTGAGTTACTGAGGAGGTCTAGGGCTAACATTATTGCTCTCGCTCTAATATTCACGACGATACCTCACATGTGTGGTTTCAACATTGTCTTCATATGTGGGCGGGACTTGCGTATGCATTCGCTTCTGCATGCGAGCACACGGAAACAGGGGCGCTTTAAAAATTTTTATTATTATTGTTCATTTTACTGTGCTTTATTTAGTTTGACACTTAAAAAAAAAAAAAAAAACTTTTATTCCTATTACAAGGAATGTAAACATCCCTTGTAATAGGAATATGGCATGATCAGTCCTCTTTACAGTCAAATATGGGGTCAATAAGACCCCACATTTCACCTCTAGGCTGGGAAGCCTGAAATAAAAAATAAATAAATAAAAAGATCTCAGCTGCCCAGCCGAGACGGCGCCATTTGTTTGAATGCAGAGGCCGGGTGTGACGTCATAACATCACGCCTGGCCTCCAAACGATCATAGAGACTAACCATCTGCTCCACCGGAAATCTCTATGGTTACCATCCAGCGCTGGCGGGTCCTGTCTCCGACTCACCAATGGAAGCGGTGAGTCAGTAGAATCACCGGAGGGAGGCGGAAGGGGGGGGCAGGATAGCGGAACAGCCGTTATGATCGTTCTTATGGTGTAGGGAATCGCCGGCTGAAAAGTCGATATCTGGATGATGTCTGTAGCTGCAGGCCTCATTCAGATATACCCCCGCAAAGTCAAGAATGTAATTTGACGTACCTTGGGCGGGAAGAGGCTCCTGTAAGAGTTTTCATGGAAAATGTGTCTCTACTGATGCTTTATCAGCAAGGCTTGTTTCTACAACAACCCAAAATGTTCAAAATCCAATTGTCATTGCAACGGAAAGTGAGGTGAAATCTTCTGAACAGGGGCACAGGCAGCAAAACAAATTTTACAGAGGTGTTAACCCTTCCCTATGCTATCCAAAAAGCTGAAAAATATTTTTTTGGGCTGGAGCTACACTTAAAAAAAGTAACTGTTCCGACTTACAAACATAAGAACAAACCTACAGATCCTATCTTGTTTGTAACCCGTTGACCACCTGTATTATCATTTTAGTTTATTTCACCTTTTGTTGATCTATATGCTTTTTTGTTCTTTTGTCTTGTATGAAGTTTGATGGCTATGGTTGGTGAACTACAGCGACAGGGCTGCCAAACCATTGAAAAAAAAGTAATGGATAAAAAGAAATGACCAAGACAAAACTGACAAAAATGTTAAACAATTTTGAATGCATATATACTTCCGATTCCCAGTAGATATACCTGCTGAAAAAAACATTCTGTAGCTTTGAAGCTTGGATCCCTAAGGCTTGCATTTCAGAAAATAAGTTTGTTCATATAAATAACACCTGAAATGTATTTTCATAAAAATCATTTTGTTCAGTCTACAGCTTCAAAAGATAAAACTTTGCAAAATAAAAATATTTTGACATAAGAAAGATAAAAGGCATACATAGTTTGTAAACTATCACTTATGTACACCATAACATATTTTTAAAATGGCAGTCATACAAACATATTTTTTTTGTAAATGAAGCCAGGTGCACATATTGAATAAATCATTGCTTCTTTTTCCGTGATTCTGTATTATAAACATCGCATGCACTTTTATGACTAAGAAAAACAAATACAGTAATTGACAAGTTTGCATTGCAAACTTTTTGTGTGTTGTTAGGAAATGGTCTAAATGGTAACTGTGTCAATCACTGAAATTATTCTGTCCCAAACCTTGCTGCCAAATCCCAGTGGGCTCCCGTAATCAGGAATAAAGTGTCTTGTAATGAGGTGTGTGGGGGCCTTCTCATTATCAGAATGATTGGTATTTGAAAAGTCATATCCTGCTGCTTTTCATTTGCCTTTCACAAGAGTAAGAGCTCAAACCTGGAACCACCAATACAGATGCTAAAGAGATTTCATTAAGAGTTGTCTATTGGCTTTACCTCTGTTGAATGTATATACGGCTTGTAAATAGCTAAAAATGATGGTGTATTGATTAAAAAATGTGAAGGGTCATTATACTACGTTGCAATTCTGGGTTTAAAAAAATAGATGTTTTGTTGTTATAATAATAATTATTATTATTATTTATTATTATTATCACCATCATTAATATTATCATTATTATAATTTGTTATCAGACTTGCAAACAATTTAATTATAAAAGAAGACAAACAGATGAAGAGAGATCTTAGTAACTTCACTCCATTTCCCCTTAATGCCGCGTACACACGATCGGAAATCTCGTCGGAAAAAGCTATGATGGTTGTCCCGTCAGAATTGCAACAGAATTTCGCTCAAACCGTCTTACCTACACACGGTTACACCAAATTCCGATGGTCAATAACATCACGACGGCACTATAAAAGGGACGTTTAATGCTTCTGAGCATGCGTCAAATTGTTTCCGAGCATGTGTCGGAATTTTGCGTGTTGGAATTGCATACACACGATAGAAAATTTTTCCAATGGAAGACCTAAGAACAGGCTCTCAATCTAAAGACCGTCGGAAATGCAGACAGAAAAAGACCGATGGGCATACACACAGTCGGAAAATTCGATGAAAAGCTCCAAACCGGACTGTTACCATCGGAAATTCCGGCCGTGTGCACATGGCATTAGACATGTGCATTCATTTTCGTCCGAACAAACGATAACGAAAGTTAGGAATCTGAAAAACCGAAAGATCCAACATAAATAAATGCTTTATTTTCATTTTCGTTGTGACAACAGTGTGATATACTGTAGATAGTAGATTCGACATGACTCTGACAATAACAATCTGTGTCTATCTAACCTGTGGTCGAATGTGCCTAACCTTAACTCTATTAGTCCAGGATTATTCTACATAGAGAGAAAAGATTCGACATAGGGAGAAAACATCGCACTGCATACTAGCTCATTATGAAATACTTACCTTAGAACAAGACCCCGACATCTCACCTGATACACGCTGAGGGAACATGTCAGCTCCCTCAGCGTGACCAGTAATAATCAAATCCAAAGGCAATTGTTTAATTGTTTGCCTACTGGGCATTTCTACCCCCCTGCCAATTGTCCTTTTTCAGCGTTGTCTCACTTTTGGTCATGTTTTACTGTACCGTAATTACATTTTTATTATTTTTTCATACAAATATAGCTTTCTTTTGGTGGTATTTAAACACTTCTGAGCTTTACATTTTTTTGCTAAATAAGTGAAAAAAGACAGAAAATGTGGAAAAAAAGTTCATAGTTTGTTATAATTCATTTCAAGTCATTTTTATCCTTCACTGATGTGCGCTGATGAGGCTGCACTGATGGGCACTGATGAAGTGGCATTCATGGGCTGCACTGGTGAGACAATGCTGATGGGCACTGGTATTTGGCACTGATGGGCACTGATAGGCAGCACTGATAAGCGGAACTGATAAGCACTGGTAGGTGGCACTGATGGGCACTGGTAGGCAACACTCATAGGTGACGCTGACGAGGAAGCACTGATGGGCAGCATTGGTGGGCACTGATGGGCACCACTGGTGGGCACAGATTGGCAGCACTGGTGCACACTGTTAGGACTGCACTGATAATCAGGACACTGATAATCAGTGCCCATGTCCCTTTTACAAAAGCCAGTTATGAGCTCTCCTCACACTGTCAGTGTAAGGGAAAGAAGTACCAATATAACCGGCTTATGGTAACAGCTATGAATGAACATAAGATAAAGAGCAGCTGATGGTCCAGTGTCCAGACAGAGCTTGGCTATAGCACAGTCAGCAAATGGTTAATACGATAAAGAGTAAATACATTAAATAGTCTTACAGACACAACTGATCCTTTGAGGGAAACTATAATGCTGATGTGGCCCACAATAAAATTAAGTTTGACACCCCGGGTCTAGAAGAAAAGACACAAGGCAAAAAAAAACTTGTCCTACTCTATGCAAAACTTAAATAAAAATTCAACTGTTTGGACTCCAGATACACTAGCGGTGTGGTTCAAAACATGCCAGTATGGCTGTACTGTGGCCATACCAAGACTTAAAAAAAAAAGAAACCCACACATTTATAAAGCACAGAGATATACTCTATAGGTGTGATTAATGGCTTAGCATCCACAAAAAGAGAGATTCGCCCTGGGACTTTAAATGAGGTGGTCACAGTTAGCCACCGAGTAACACGAGTAATAGTAGTACAAATGTTTATTAAAATGAATGTACATACATGGATAATATAGTATATTAGCTCTGCCAATGGATTTGCACACAATGAAGAGAATAAATAAAGTTGATACAAACATTATACAATGCAGTATATACAAATGCACAGAAGGAGGAGGATTTGTTGGACCAAAAATTGGTTGCTTTATTAAGCGTTTGCCGATCAGCTGCCATAATTTTACTGTGGTAGGTCGGCATGATCCCGCGAGCCATCGTAGCTATACGTCGGCTCACCGGATTGGGATAGCAGGCGCGCGCACGTGCCCGCTGCACAGCAGGAGTGCCGATGCTTGTGGGCAATGGTCGTAATAACCGCTGGCCACGAGTGATCACGGGCATGAGAGGCAGAATAGGGATGTGTGTGTGTAAACATGCGAATCCCTGTTCTGTTCTGTGAGGTGCGACAGATCGTGAGTTCCTATTAGCTAGGAACTATGATCTGTCATTTCCTCTAAGTCAGTCCCCTCCCCCTACAGTTAGAAACACACATAGGGAACACAGTTAACCCCCTAGTGTTAACCCCTTCCCTGCCAGTGACATTTTTACAGTAATCAGTATATTTTTATAGCACTGAACACTATATAAATGGCAATGGTCCAAAAAATGTTTCAAAAGTGTCCCATGTGTCCGCCATAATGTCGCAGTCCCAATAAAAATTGCATATCTCGACAAATTTCCGCCACACACACGCGTAGTGATAATTCACCTTTTTCTTGCAGCAAAATTAAACATTACAAAACTATGGAAAACCACTGACTCTCCATCCATCACGCATACGATCTCTGATCTAAACTTTCAATGCGAGATGGAAAGACTACTAGCTCGCAAAAATCTAAGTATGAAAAAGTTTTTATCTGATTGGCATGTATAGCTTACTCATCCGAAATGTACTGTAATCACATGAGCTTCTTTCCCGCGTGTAATTCTTTGTCATTATTACTATGCGCCTGATTTATTCTCCTGTGTCCCCAACCCCTCTGGTGTAACTAATATAATGTCTAGCTGATGCTCTCCTTCCCACACCCCTTTTCCCTCCGACTGGAGTTATTGCATTAATATGCTACAACTCTAATGTTCATCATTTAACCACCTGTAGTTAGTCTGCGTTGTGGACTGGTTTTGCGTGACTTAACCCTAGTTTGTATTCTTTGCCTCTGTCTGCTCTAGTCGGAACATCTGATATGCTGTTTCAAGTGTTTATCTTGTTTGCCTTATTGAAATCAATAAAGAAACATTGAACTAAAAAAAAAAAAAAAATTGCATATCTCCGCCATTACTAGTAAAAAAATAAAATAAAAAATGCTATAAATCAATCCTCTATTTTGTAGATAACTTTTGAGCAAACCAATTAATATACGCTGATTGCGATTTTTTTTTTTACCAAAAATCTGTAAAAGAATACATATTGGCCTAAAAAAATGTAAAAATGTGCTTTTAAAAAAAAAATGGGGATATTTATTATAGCTAAAAGTACAAAATATTGTGTTTTTTTTTTCAAAATTGTTGCTGTTTTTTGTTCATAGCGCAAAAAATAAAAAAACACATAGGCGATCAAATACCACCAAAAGAAAGCTCTCTTTGTGGGAAAAAAGGATGTAAATTTTGTTTGGGTGCAGCATCGCATGACTGTGCAACTGTCAGTTAAAGCGACGCAGTGCCGAATCGCAAAAAATTACCTGGTCATTTGTGTCAGGGCTGGCTTAGCCCTTCCTCCTCTGGGTTGGCCGCTCAGCTGTCGGCTAATTTGCGAGCTCTCTTCTCTTTCCACAGTTACCAGCTGTTCCTGATGATGCACATCTGACCTGCCTATTTAAAGCCTTCCTGCTCACTTTTTCATTTGCCTTCGCGTTGGTCACATCACAAGGAACCATCTCCTGCTGTTTGTTTCAAGACTGGCTTGCTGACATCCCACCTGGCTTCTTATCCTGCTTGTGGTTGCTCTCCTTGGATCCCTGACTTCCGGCCTGGCTGACTACCCGATCTGGCTACTGGACTCTGGCTATGCTTGACTACGCTTTTTTCTATTTACCTTTTATTTTTATTAATAAACAAGTGTGATTTGATTGTACTTCTGTCTCAGTCTGTTTCTGACAATTTGGCAGCCAAATCTTCCAGGGCTGAAGTGGTTAATCGTGACTAATTATGTCATATGCTTTTGCTGTGGGAGCTCCAGAAGAATAATCCAGATGATTTTCAGAATTATCTCTGGATGACGGACCCCTGCTTTCACCAACTCTTGGCATTGTTGACCCCCTATATTAAGAAGCAAAACACATGCATGAGGCTTTTATTTTATTTTTTGGTTGAATAATGATTTGATTTGGTATGTTTTCTATATTTTTGGATGCATAGAACGTACAATGTAAAATTAACAAGGGACACCAACACAGTTGTATCGTTGCTTTTAAAAACTATGGGATAATGGTATTGTGGTAACCAAAAAAGCATTAAATTATTATTCTTGGTATCACTAGAAAATAAAAGTGTTTTAAAACATGTTTGCCATAACTCCATCATTAGGATGTAGGACCAGTAGGACCAGCAAAGCAGCTTCATTATTATCCCATTAAAGAAGAAGAGAACGTGCGTTGCATTTCGAGATTTCATAATTTGCCACGTCACAAATGTTAATTCTTCATTACGAACGCTAGTTTACAAGACTGACCAATTTCAGCTCGTCCTTACTTCTGAACATGCGTGTTTGTACTTTGGACTTTTGTCTGACGGAGTTGTGTACACAAGCTTGGAAAATCCGACAACAGCTATTTGTCCACGGAAAATTTTAAAGCCTGCCATCCAACACTTGTCCACGGAAAATCCGACAACAATTTTCCGATGGAACGGTCGGATTTTCCAACAACTGCCTGTCATCACACATTTCCTGTTGGAAAATCCAATCATGTGTACGCAGCTTAAGTCACTGATTGCCGTAATTACTAGTAAACAAAAATAAATAAAAATATCCCATAGTTTGTAGGCGCTATAACTTTTGCGCAAACCAATCAATATACAATTATTGGGATTTTTTTACAAAAAATATGTAGCAGAATACATATTGATCTAATTTTTTTTTCTTGTTTATAGCGCAAAAAATTAAAACCACAGAGGTGATCAAATACCACCGAAAGAAGGCTCTATTTGTGGGGAAAAAAAGGACAAAAAATATTATTTGGGTACAGTGTCACACGACAATTGTCAGATAAAGTAACGCAGTGCTGTATTACAAAACATGACCTGGCCTGGTCATGAAGGGGGGGTAAACCTTCTATAGCTGAAGTGGTTAATCCACCTTCAGCTTCAGGAGTCTATTAAAAGAATAGGAAAAATCTTTGAGTAGAGGGAACTCTGCAGGTGACATATAAGCAGTAAATTACATTATAAATGAGTCCCCAAGTCTGCCCAAGTATTTGATGAGTCTCCACTCCACAGACATGTAGATGCAGTAAAGGAAAGACACACCCAAGCCCATTCAATTCAACTAAGTCAACTGATATTTATTTATTTATATAAATAGGGACAGGTGTAGCAACAAAGTCCACACAAGTTCAAATTTTGTTTATCTCAATGTTTAAATCACACTCTGTATTAAAATGTTTATATTTAATTAGTAGGCACATTCATTACTACAATAAATTACTCCAAATGTTCTTTATGTTTTAATATTCTTTCTGAAAGCACATTTTACTCAGTATTCCCTAGCTTCCTTAATACACATGTGCACGCTGAAATATTTTGTTTCGGAATTTTGTTTAGGTCCCAAAAATACATTTATTTTGTTACTTCCGAAATTCGTTTTTACTCATTTTGTTTTGGTAAAAAATACATTTGTTTAAAAATCCAAAATAATTAAGGTCGAATCTGTCACTGAAAGGCTTATGGTGTCTGTTGAATGGCCCAAGAAGATTTGACGGAGCAGCTAAACTGTACGACGATGCAATCGTAAATTTCCGTTCGAATGTTCCGCCAACAAGCTTTAGTAGAATTCTAATGTTCTATGACACTAGTAATAATTATATTTATTAATTATTATTACTAGTCAACCAACATTAGAATTATTATATAGCCTATGGGCGGAGCATTTGACCATAAATGTCCGCTCGTGGCAACTTCTTCGATGAATCTTCATGTTTAATCTTGGACTAATAGAGTTAGGTTAGGCACATTCAACCTTTTTTGCTATTGTCTCTATAATGTTGAATCTTTTCTCTCGATGTCGAATCTTTTCTCTATATGGGGAATAATCTTGGACTAATAGAGCTAAGGTTAGGCACATTCGAACACAGGTTCGATGGACACAGATCGCTATTGTCAACGTCATGTTGAATCTCCTATCTATATCAAACTGTTGTCGCAACGAAAGCGAAAATAAAGCATTTCTTTATGTTGGATCTTTGGTTTTCGGATTCTGCACGTTCGTTATCGATTGTTAAAACGATAACGAAAATATCCAAATTCGGACGAAAAGGCATTCGGATGAAAACTAATACACATGTCTATTCCTTAATCTCTCTCCACATTTCCAATGAATTACCTGTGTAAACCTACTGTATATAGATGGCCATAATCTGATATGGCTTTCAAATCATGGACAATTGGACATCCTATCAGCAACCCTACCCTACTGCAATCAATCCTAATTTCACCTGAACTATGCTAAAGCTGTCCATACTTGATGGCTGAACAAAAAAGCAGTCAAAGTCAATTTCTCTATCCAAACATTTGAGGTGGGTGTGGAAATCCACCCTGCTGTGTTGTTGTATTCTGACCACGAGACACCTCTGCCATTAGACTGCAATGATCAGCCCTGCAGCTGATTCGCTGCAAGTGCTGATCAAATGGGAATTTTTCCAGCAAGAACAATCATGAGAAGCTGATAGATCGACTTTTCAGGAAGAGGAACCGCCATAAATTAATTGAAATCTGCTGAACTTCAATCCATGTTTGGCCAGCTATAGTAGAAATCATAAATAATCTTCTCATTCCTCCTGGCATATGAGAATCCTCATGCTTTCCTCTGGTGGTTAACCAAAGGCATTATTTACTGTATGTTCAAAACTCTTCTAATAATGGACAACCTTAAATCCTTTCAATATCTTAAAGATAACTGTGATATTTCTCATATGGAAACCATCCACTATCTTCAGATTAACCACTTCAATACAAGGAACTTTCACCCCCTTCCTGCCCAGGCCATTTTCCGCTTTCAGCGCTGTCGCCATTTGAATAACAATTGTGTGGTCCTACAAGACCGCACACAAATTAAATTTTTAGCATTTTTTTCACAAATATAGAGCTTTCTTTTGGTGGTATTTAATCACCACTAGGGTTTTTATTTTTTGCTAAACAAACAAACAAAAAAAAACATTTTTAAAAACTAAACGTTTTCTTTATTTCCGTTGTAAGATTTTGTAAATAATTATTCTTCTTTACTGATGTGTGCTGATAAAGCTGCATGGATATGCTGCACTGATGGACACTGATAAGCTGCATTGATGGGTACTAATGAGGCTGCACTGATGGGCATTGATAAGGATGCACTGATGGGCATTGATGAGGGTGCACTGAGGGGCACTGATAAGCTGCACTGATGAACACTGATGAAGAGGCACTGATGAAGCAGAATTGATGGGTACTGATAGGTGACACTGATATGCTGCACTGATAGACACTGATATGCAGCACTGATGGGCTCTAATATTCAGCATTGATTAACACTGATATGCTGTACTGATAGGCACTTATATGCTGCACTGATGGACACTTATATGCTGCACTGATAGACACTGATATGCTGCACTGATAATCAGGGCACGGATGATCAGTGCCCAGATTATTGTGAATGCTCAGTGGAGTGTTGCTTCTCTTCCAGCTGTTATGTAGCTGAAAACAGAGAATATGTGATCACTTATAAAAAAGGGGGAAAAAAGGTATATATGATGTTTTTATAAATAAATATAAATATGTATCTATGGATTATTTTACCCTTCATTTATATTTTAAATTGAATGGGTTGTTTTTCAAGGTGATCATTTACAATCACTTTAAGCACATGTCACACCCCTCATTAAAGACCATCTCAGTAGCTTTGGTCACTCTGGCTAGAACATAACTGTCAAACAACTCTTTTCCTATACTCCTGCTCCCCCTCTGCAAACCCTTCAAGCCACTATCCGTATGTTTCCTTACCCCTCTATTCCCCTACCTCTCTCTTCTCTCCATAGCACTCTGTTTCACATGCATGCCTTCAATTTTCTTTAGGTTGGTGAGCCTTGTACCTGTGGTACTACAAACGTATATTAAAACGGGGGATGCATGTTTGTTTTTTGTATATTCCTGTACTGAAGAAAGACTTTTCTTTGTTGCTTTCTGACAACTCAATCTCTCCATATATGGATCAAAATCTGTCTCTGCTGAACAGACCAAATTCCAACACATGTATGGGCTAGCTGGTTATTCACAAAACATTCTATTGAGCAACTTGTGTACAACCCGCTTGTTGGGTTTTTGCATTACGACCTGTGCCACCGATTATGGTCTGCATCATTAATCATTGAATTCTGGTGGCGGGGAAGGCTCCCTGCCAGCAGAGTACAATAGCACAGCGGGGACATTCCCCATCCCTATCAAACACGTGGATAGAGAAATAACCTCTTTACTTCAATTCCAACCTGTTTGTTGAATGAAAAAAGAAAAGAATCACATATCGCTAGTTGTTAAACTGTATTTTGGGTGCCTTCCTGACTCATTTCATGCGCGCACGTGTGTGTGTGTGTGTGTGTGTGTGTATGTGTGTATATATATATATATATATATATATATATATATATATATATATATATATATATATATATATATATATATATATATATATATATATTCAGATGATAATCAAAATTTCATGGTGCCAATTATAAGTATTTTGACACATATTATTGTATTGGCTCTTCAATACAGCTAGATATATTTCTATATAGCTAGTAAATATTTCAAATTGTTTAAACAAATATAAAAAATAAAAAAAATAAAATGCAAATAAATATGTGTGTCACTGAGGATCAGGAACTGTATGACTGGGAGAATATTCATTCTGATAGTACTACTAGAATTATTCTTTGGAAAAAATAACATTATGTTGAAGAAATGACTTATTCATTTTTGACCAGTAGATGTCCCTCTTATACCCATTTACAGTATTGGTTATTGTATAAGCATAATAATAAGATGTATATGAAAAAGTAAGTGGTGTAACAATATTTTAAATTAAATGTGGATGTCCTCACACACACACACGCTGATTGTTTGCCTATTATTCTAAAGAACTTAAAAGATATTAATACCATTACTTAAGAAAGCCTTTTTTTGCTAAATAAAAAATAAAAAAGAATAGAATATGTTGTAAAGTGATTTAGTTTAGTTTAAATATCATATTTGTACAATGTAATAATACATTATATTTTTACATCTGTGCTATGATATAAATGAATGGTTTAGAAATTGAACAAATTGATTGTCCATTGTGTTCAGGATCCCTATAGATTTTAAATATGCAAAGCCTTGTGTCTGTAAAGGCGACAATTCTGCATTTGTTGGGAAGTATTTTCTTTCATCAAAGTCCCCATGATCAATCACATAAAAGCTAGTCTTTACAGGAATTATATTATTTATTCAGAATCATCTCAGCCAGTCAAAAACAGCATTAAAATGATAATGGTTCTGCTCATTATGAGATATAAACCTTATAGGGAATGGAAGCTTTTGTTTTTTTCGTTTTTTGTAATAAAAAACATGTCATGCTTACCTGCTCTGTGCAATTGTTTTGCACAGAACAGCCCCAATCCTCCTCTTCTCAGTTCATCCAATAGCACCCCTCACTGAGTGCCCCCATAGCAAACAGTTCGATATGGGGGCACTTGTGTGGGCTCGCTCCAGAGCTGCTGTGTCTGAGACAATTATAAGGGAGAGAGCCAAGAGAGCCTCTGTTTTCACACACATTGATAGATCAAGATCAGGCTTAGGTAAGTGTAAAGGGGGCTAACGGGGGAGCTGCATACTTAAGTTTTTTTTTTTATCTTAGTGCAGAGAATGTATTAAAAACCTTCACGCTTTAGAACCACTTTAATACAGAGGCATTGACAAAGAAAAATAGTTTATAAGATGATAATCGAGCATAAAAATAGGTATAGTTCATTTAAAGGGAGTGACTTTTTCAGAATGCAGATGCGGTGGTGTCAACTCTTCCACACCCATTGTTTGACTGGCTCACAAGAGACTGGGAGAGAAGCCTGAAATTGTGGGTGACTCCCACGTTTCCTGAGAGAATTGACAAAGCTTCACCCCTTCTAAGCATTTAACCTCCTAACTGTCAAATCCAACAAGTGCTAATTGTCTTATATTCATAGGAATATGGGAGTTATTTACTAAAGGCAAATCCACTTTGCACTACAAATGCAAACTACAAGTGCAAAGTGCACTTGAAATTGCACTGAAAGTGCACTTGGAAGTGCAGTCACTATAGATCCGAGGGGGACATGCAAGGAAAATAAAAAACAGCATTTTAGCTTGCACATGATTGGATGATAAAATCAGCAGAGCTTCCCCTTATTTCAGATCTTCCTCTCAGATTCACAGTGACTGCACTTGTAAGTGCACTTTCAAAGGCACTTTGCACTTGTAGTTTGCACTTGTAGTGCAAAGTGGATTTGCTTTTCGTAAATAACCCCCTATGTTCCACAATGCACTGTGCTCAATTCTTAGACAATTGTTTAATAATGAAAGCCATACAAATAAACTAAATAAAAACAGTTTCATGAATGCATGTAAGTGAATATATGTGTAAATGAAGCAAGTAAATATGATGAATAAATGACTCTTTTTAAATAAAACAAACTTTGAAAAAGTGTATACAAAGTACCAGTAAGTTCTAAGGTCTGGGTAAACGCTGATGTGATTTCAGGTGCTACTTGGGTTGCACCTTGGGTTGCACTGAATCATATGACAATGTAAATAAACATTGCTTCCAAAGTTGTCCATTCACATCTATGCAGCACTGCTTCAATGGAACTTATTGGAAGGGTCCTGCGCAAATTTGGTGTGATGCAGTGTGATATAATGGTACATAGACTTCAATATAAATGCAATCAACATCTACATTTGTTTTTATGATGTGATTCTATGGGGTTGATTTACTAAAGGCAAATCCACTTTGCACTAAAAGTGCACTGCAAGTGAACTTGGAAGTGCACTTGTAAGTGCAGTCGCTGTAGATCGCTGTCGATCTTAGGGGAAGCTATGAAATGCGTGGTAGCTCTGCTGATTTTATCATCCAATCATGTGCAAGCTAAAATTCTGTTTTTTATTTCCCTTGCATGTCCCCCTCGGATCTACAGCGACTGCGCTTCCAAGTGCACTTTCAGTGCACTTTCAAGTTCACTTAAAGTGCACTTGTAGTGCAAAGTGGATTTGCCTTTAGTAAATAACCCATAGGTGATTTATGATGGCAGTTAGGAGCCTGCACCCGTTCCTCACTTGTCCCTGCTGTAAGTAACAGGGATAAGTCACTGGTTGTTAAGTTGCCGACATCCACCAGCGTCCTAACAATGATGATCATCATCTCTGCTGTCAGTGGGGAATGGCCAGCTGACAGCAGAATGTAAACAAAAGAGCCACCATAAAAAAATAAAAAAACAGTATGGGGGCCCCCTCCAATCCATAACAGGCCCTTCAGGTCTGGTATGTATTTTAAGTGGGACAATACTACAGAAAAACAAACCCAAAAAATTTGTGGGGTCCCCCTCAAAATCCATACTGGGCTCTTTTGTCTCTTATGGATTTTAAAGGGAAGACAACACCAATAAAAATGTTGTGGGGTCACCACCAAAATCCATACAAGACCCTTTTCTGAGCACCCCCCCCCCCTACTGAACCATACCAGGACACATGGGGAGGCATTTTGCTAGGGGGTCCCAGTGGTGAGTTCCTTGTCCCCGTGTTGATGAGGACAAGGGCCTCTTCCCCACAACCCTGGCATGGGGTATGTTGGGACATCAATCGGTGGCCCTGCCCTCTATGAAAGCATGGTGTTAGGTCTCTGAGACACGCCATAGGTACTGGAGTTACCCAATAGTGTCATTGGGCATGGCACTGTCATTCGGAGAGTGTCAAGTTACGGGAGCAGTCATGCTGGGTGGTAGTGTTTTTCTTTTTGTATGTTCTGCCCATGTTGAGGGCATGTGGCCTGGTATAGTTTAGGAATGGGGGTGCTGGCTCAACTTACCCCTTTCCTGGCTTGCCAGGCTGCATGCTTGAATAAGGTCTGGTATTGAGTTTGGGGTTACCCCACCCCACTATTTTTTATGGTGTGCGGTTCCCCTTAAAATTCATACCTGACCAAGGGTCCTGGTATGTATTAAGGGGAGGGGATGCTGTTTTTTTAGTTAACGCAGGCTCTTTTGTTTACATTCTGCTGGCAGCAATCACCCAATGACAGCAAGGATGGCTCATGTTTTTTTTTAGGATGCCAGTTGGTGCCAGCTCCTTAAAAACTGATGACTCATCCCTGCTGCTTGGCAGCAGCAGGAGTCATATACAGGTCTGGAAATCACCCAATCCACAGCTTATAGCACAGTGATCACATACCAAAGTATCTACATCACTAGAGGCTGGATACACACCTCTAAAACCAGAGAGTGCTTTGCTGCAACTGGCATAGTTAAAACAAGTCTGGAAAATAGCATAATTCATAGCCTAGTGCCCGAAGGTCACATTTCAGTAAATTGTTCCCCTGTTCATTGTCTCACTCACAAAGTGAGTGTTCAGAGAAATGTATTCACCAGAGACAGATAATTAACCAATCCAGCTACTGAGTAAAGTCTAGCTCAAGCAGCTGAAGAAAAATCTTAAATGAAGGGAAAAAACATCTACCAAGTACAGAGAACATTGATAAAAGAGAAAAAATGGAAACAATATAGACAGAGTTTTCTTCAGCAGAGTTCAGGAGAAAGTATTCAACCATCTCTTAGGAAGCTAGCAAAAAATGGAGGCATGACAGTTGGGGGTGGGGTTTTATTAGACTGGCCCTCATTGTTTTTTTCTGTTTGCCAGTGTCTGCATCCTGAATGCGGCAACACAACCCACATGTCTATGTATTCGACAATTACATTGGTATCCAATTTTTAAAGTTAAGTCAAATTCTAACTAAGGCTATTCCTGCTCCCACCCTCATTCTAAGCAAATTATATCTAACCTTGTAAAGAAAAGATGTGTATACTTACCTATTCTGAAGCTGCTTTGGTCCAGTCCCACGATCTTTCCAGCAACAACTTCTGTGTAGAGGAAAGATTGCCAACAATGGCTGCAAATGCCTGGGAGATATATATGCTTACTATGAGGCATTCATTGTTGGCTGTCCCTCCACTACATCTCCCCAACGACGCCTCTCTAACTATGTACATACAGTAGTTACATTGGTCTAGCTTGGATCAAAGTATCGATACATATACCATACCTGATCAATCCCCCGGAAAGCTGGAAATCACTGAATAGACACTGCTACTCCAGTGATCTCTACTTACTTCCAGGGCCTCCACCACAGGGCTGTTCTGCTGCAGTCTGAACACTATTCACAGATTGCAGACCCTGGCCTGGTATGGATTTGGGTGGGTGAAGGAGGGAGGAAAAAGATGAGGAAGGCTTGAGGAGCCACTAACTATCTTCGCCATGCACTCTGGATGTATAGTGCATCCACTGACAGAAAGAAAAGACAGATATGCCCTGCCTCACAAAGTTGTGATTCAGCCACCAATTTGGTGAATGCAGAACCTGTCTCAACTAGCATAACTTGCTGCATCTTTGCTTCTTACTTTAGGACTGCCTGACTTTATAAGTACAGGATGTTTCCTAACTAGTGATGGCCGAACGGTTCGCCCGGCGGTCGTTTCGCGGCGAATTTCCGACATTCGCGGTCCGCACGTTCGAACGCCTTTTTCCGTCGTTCGCCGCGGCGGACTTACGTGTTTAATGTATACAAGAACTTTAACCTTTGGTGACACGTTTATCATGTGATACAGGACAGCCAATTGAGACATGACAGCACATGGACACTTGTACATTCCCCCTAACCTATAAATACACCCGATCCGGTGGCCATTTTACATTCTTTCTTCTGTTACGATAGGGACAGGTTCCTGTGTGGAGTAGGGAGAGATAAACCACTAGCTATTTGGTACACAAAAGTTCTTTTCAGGACTGGTATAGGTGTTAGGTGTTGATAGGTTTGCTGTGCTGCTGATTCTTGCAGCAGCCTGAGTGTCTTTTGTTAGTTTAGAGAAAGGGAAAGGACGGTGTATGCTACAGGGACAGCCAGATTAGTCTTTCATCATCATCATCATCATCATCATCATTAGCTGTTACTATCAAGGTCCACAAAAGAGCTGTTCCAGTAACCACTAATCGTTCTCTTTTTTTGCCAATTTGTATAGGGACAGGAAGGAAGCAGTGTTGTCAGGCAGTGAGGGTAATTTTAAAGACTTGCTGTTATTATTAGTTCCACAAAGGTTCTTTTCAGGACTGGTATCAGTGGTACAGTAATAGGCTTGTACATGTATAATATTCTTTCTTCCAAATATAGAAAGGATATTATACTTGACTGCTGCCCTTCTGCTGCAGTCTGCTAAACATTCACAACTCACTTGTTCCACAAAAGTTCTTATAAGGACTGGTAACTTGGTATAGGGTGCTACGGTACATAGGCTTGAGTGCGGTACAGTCTGCTGTTCTGTAAGGACCGCTATCGGTCCACAATAGATAGGGTTGACGTGCACCACTGCTGACCGCTGCCCTATACTGCAGCAGTCCTTCAGCGGTATAGGGACTGACGTACAGTCTGCTAATCACTAACACACAACCTGCTTGTTCCACAAAAGTTCTTATAAGGACTGGTAACTTGGTATAGGGTGCTACGGTACATAGGCTTGAGTGCGGTACAGTCTGCTGTTCTGTAAGGACCGCTATCGGTCCACAATAGATAGGGTTGACGTGCACCACTGCTGACCGCTGCCCTATACTGCAGCAGTCCTTCAGCGGTATAGGGACTGACGTACAGTCTGCTAAACACTAATACACAACCTGCTTGGTCCACAAAAGTTCTTATAAGGACTGGTAACTTGGTATAGGGTGCTACGGTACATAGGCTTGAGTGCGGTACAGTCTGCTGTTCTGTAAGGACCGCTATCGGTCCACAATAGATAGGGTTGACGTGCACCACTGCTGACCGCTGCCCTATACTGCAGCAGTCCTTCAGCGGTATAGGGACTGACGTACAGTCTGCTAAACACTAATACACAACCTGCTTGGTCCACAAAAGTTCTTATAAGGACTGGTAACTTGGTATAGGGTGCTACGGTACATAGGCTTGAGTGCGGTACAGTCTGCTGTTCTGTAAGGACCGCTATCGGTCCACAATAGATAGGGTTGACGTGCACCACTGCTGACCGCTCACCTATACTGCAGCAGTCCTTCAGCGGTATAGGGACTGACGTACAGTCTGCTAATCACTAACACACAACCTGCTTGTTCCACAAAAGTTCTTATAAGGACTGGTAACTTGGTATAGGGTGCTACGGTACATAGGCTTGAGTGCGGTACAGTCTGCTGTTCTGTAAGGACCGCTATCGGTCCACAATAGATAGGGTTGACGTGCACCACTGCTGACCGCTGCCCTATACTGCAGCAGTCCTTCAGCGGTATAGGGACTGACGTACAGTCTGCTAATCACTAACACACAACCTGCTTGTTCCACAAAAGTTCTTATAAGGACTGGTAACTTGGTATAGGGTGCTACGGTACATAGGCTTGAGTGCGGTACAGTCTGCTGTTCTGTAAGGACCGCTATCGGTCCACAATAGATAGGGTTGACGTGCACCACTGCTGACCGCTGCCCTATACTGCAGCAGTCCTTCAGCGGTATAGGGACTGACGTACAGTCTGCTAAACACTAATACACAACCTGCTTGGTCCACAAAAGTTCTTATAAGGACTGGTAACTTGGTATAGGGTGCTACGGTACATAGGCTTGAGTGCGGTACAGTCTGCTGTTCTGTAAGGACCGCTATCGGTCCACAATAGATAGGGTTGACGTGCACCACTGCTGACCGCTCACCTATACTGCAGCAGTCCTTCAGCGGTATAGGGACTGACGTACAGTCTGCTAAACACTAACACACAACCTGCTTGTTCCACAAAAGTTCTTATAAGGACTGGTAACTTGGTATAGGGTGCTACGGTACATAGGCTTGAGTGCGGTACAGTCTGCTGTTCTGTAAGGACCGCTATCGGTCCACAATAGATAGGGTTGACGTGCACCACTGCTGACCGCTGCCCTATACTGCAGCAGTCCTTCAGCGGTATAGGGACTGACGTACAGTCTGCTAATCACTAACACACAACCTGCTTGTTCCACAAAAGTTCTTATAAGGACTGGTAACTTGGTATAGGGTGCTACGGTACATAGGCTTGAGTGCGGTACAGTCTGCTGTTCTGTAAGGACCGCTATCGGTCCACAATAGATAGGGTTGACGTGCACCACTGCTGACCGCTGCCCTATACTGCAGCAGTCCTTCAGCGGTATAGGGACTGACGTACAGTCTGCTAAACACTAACACACAACCTGCTTGTTCCACAAAAGTTCTTATAAGGACTGGTAACTTGGTATAGGGTGCTACGGTACATAGGCTTGAGTGCGGTACAGTCTGCTGTTCTGTAAGGACCGCTATCGGTCCACAATAGATAGGGTTGACGTGCACCACTGCTGACCGCTGCCCTATACTGCAGCAGTCCTTCAGCGGTATAGGGACTGACGTACAGTCTGCTAAACACTAATACACAACCTGCTTGGTCCACAAAAGTTCTTATAAGGACTGGTAACTTGGTATAGGGTGCTACGGTACATAGGCTTGAGTGCGGTACAGTCTGCTGTTCTGTAAGGACCGCTATCGGTCCACAATAGATAGGGTTGACGTGCACCACTGCTGACCGCTGCCCTATACTGCAGCAGTCCTTCAGCGGTATAGGGACTGACGTACAGTCTGCTAAACACTAATACACAACCTGCTTGGTCCACAAAAGTTCTTATAAGGACTGGTAACTTGGTATAGGGTGCTACGGTACATAGGCTTGAGTGCGGTACAGTCTGCTGTTCTGTAAGGACCGCTATCGGTCCACAATAGATAGGGTTGACGTGCACCACTGCTGACCGCTGCCCTATACTGCAGCAGTCCTTCAGCGGTATAGGGACTGACGTACAGTCTGCTAAACACTAATACACAACCTGCTTGGTCCACAAAAGTTCTTATAAGGACTGGTAACTTGGTATAGGGTGCTACGGTACATAGGCTTGAGTGCGGTACAGTCTGCTGTTCTGTAAGGACCGCTATCGGTCCACAATAGATAGGGTTGACGTGCACCACTGCTGACCGCTGCCCTATACTGCAGCAGTCCTTCAGCGGTATAGGGACTGACGTACAGTCTGCTAAACACTAATACACAACCTGCTTGGTCCACAAAAGTTCTTATAAGGACTGGTAACTTGGTATAGGGTGCTACGGTACATAGGCTTGAGTGCGGTACAGTCTGCTGTTCTGTAAGGACCGCTATCGGTCCACAATAGATAGGGTTGACGTGCACCACTGCTGACCGCTCACCTATACTGCAGCAGTCCTTCAGCGGTATAGGGACTGACGTACAGTCTGCTAAACACTAACACACAACCTGCTTGTTCCACAAAAGTTCTTATAAGGACTGGTAACTTGGTATAGGGTGCTACGGTACATAGGCTTGAGTGCGGTACAGTCTGCTGTTCTGTAAGGACCGCTATCGGTCCACAATAGATAGGGTTGACGTGCACCACTGCTGACCGCTGCCCTATACTGCAGCAGTCCTTCAGCGGTATAGGGACTGACGTACAGTCTGCTAATCACTAACACACAACCTGCTTGTTCCACAAAAGTTCTTATAAGGACTGGTAACTTGGTATAGGGTGCTACGGTACATAGGCTTGAGTGCGGTACAGTCTGCTGTTCTGTAAGGACCGCTATCGGTCCACAATAGATAGGGTTGACGTGCACCACTGCTGACCGCTGCCCTATACTGCAGCAGTCCTTCAGCGGTATAGGGACTGACGTACAGTCTGCTAAACACTAATACACAACCTGCTTGGTCCACAAAAGTTCTTATAAGGACTGGTAACTTGGTATAGGGTGCTACGGTACATAGGCTTGAGTGCGGTACAGTCTGCTGTTCTGTAAGGACCGCTATCGGTCCACAATAGATAGGGTTGACGTGCACCACTGCTGACCGCTGCCCTATACTGCAGCAGTCCTTCAGCGGTATAGGGACTGACGTACAGTCTGCTAATCACTAACACACAACCTGCTTGTTCCACAAAAGTTCTTATAAGGACTGGTAACTTGGTATAGGGTGCTACGGTACATAGGCTTGAGTGCGGTACAGTCTGCTGTTCTGTAAGGACCGCTATCGGTCCACAATAGATAGGGTTGACGTGCACCACTGCTGACCGCTGCCCTATACTGCAGCAGTCCTTCAGCGGTATAGGGACTGACGTACAGTCTGCTAAACACTAATACACAACCTGCTTGGTCCACAAAAGTTCTTATAAGGACTGGTAACTTGGTATAGGGTGCTACGGTACATAGGCTTGAGTGCGGTACAGTCTGCTGTTCTGTAAGGACCGCTATCGGTCCACAATAGATAGGGTTGACGTGCACCACTGCTGACCGCTGCCCTATACTGCAGCAGTCCTTCAGCGGTATAGGGACTGACGTACAGTCTGCTAAACACTAATACACAACCTGCTTGGTCCACAAAAGTTCTTATAAGGACTGGTAACTTGGTATAGGGTGCTACGGTACATAGGCTTGAGTGCGGTACAGTCTGCTGTTCTGTAAGGACCGCTATCGGTCCACAATAGATAGGGTTGACGTGCACCACTGCTGACCGCTGCCCTATACTGCAGCAGTCCTTCAGCGGTATAGGGACTGACGTACAGTCTGCTAAACACTAATACACAACCTGCTTGGTCCACAAAAGTTCTTATAAGGACTGGTAACTTGGTATAGGGTGCTACGGTACATAGGCTTGAGTGCGGTACAGTCTGCTGTTCTGTAAGGACCGCTATCGGTCCACAATAGATAGGGTTGACGTGCACCACTGCTGACCGCTCACCTATACTGCAGCAGTCCTTCAGCGGTATAGGGACTGACGTACAGTCTGCTAATCACTAACACACAACCTGCTTGTTCCACAAAAGTTCTTATAAGGACTGGTAACTTGGTATAGGGTGCTACGGTACATAGGCTTGAGTGCGGTACAGTCTGCTGTTCTGTAAGGACCGCTATAGGTCCACAATAGATAGGGTTGACGTGCACCACTGCTGACCGCTCACCTATACTGCAGCAGTCCTTCAGCGGTATAGGGACTAAGAGTTTTGTCACAGGGTCATTTAAAAAATGACATGCAGAGGAAGAGGCAGGCCCTTCCGCAGGGGTGGTAGGGGTAGGGCAGGAGCAACAGGCTTGAGCCAAAGTGGGAAGTTGCAGAAGGTGCGTTCAATTACTTTAAAGGATGCACCAGACTTGGTTGAGTGGCTCGCTCAGCCTTACTCTTCTGCACCCTCCTCATCCTCTCGATCTGCACCCTCTTCTTCACTCTCTGCTATGTGCACCCCCAAAGACACTACCACCAACAACACGACCACCACCACCACCACCACATACCTTCCGCTTGAGTCACTGGAATTATTTTCCGATCCATATCAAGAGGACATTTCTGATGCGCAGCCACTCTTGGTATTGGATCAGGAAGAGGAGGTAGCAACAAGCGCTACTCAGCAGTCTGACGCCAGTACCCAGATCAGCCCAAGGAGGAGGTTGGTCCCCGGTGTTGCTGCCTACTCTACTTATAGCGGTGGGGAAGGTGACGTTGATGATGACGTGTCTAGTGATGTCACGTGGGTGCCCACAAGAGAGGAAGAGGAGGGGAGTTCAGAGGGAGATATGGACCAGCAGATAGGGAGGAGAAGCAGCAATGACTTACATTGCACAGCAGGGACAAAGCAGACTGCAAATGTATCAGGAGCGAGTCATCGACCATGTACGGTCACATCTGGCGCTCCCAGGACACCGGCACATGGCTCCGCAGTGTGGGCTTTTTTTAACGTGTCCGCTGCTGACAATAGCGTTGCCATCTGCAATCTTTGCAGTCAACGCGTTAGTCGCGGTAAGCCCAATACTCACCTAGGGACGACCGCCTTAAGAAGGCACATGAGCAGCCATCACCGAGCCCAGTGGGAGCAACGGAACACACAAAGCCACACTGCAGGCTCTCACCGTCCAGCCTCGTCTTCTACTTCTCCTTCTCCTCTCTCCTCACAATTGTCCTCCACTCCACCTTCCATCACGCCAAGCTCACATTTTTCTGCAAAAAGGCAGGCTTCCGTGGGCCTAATGTTTGAGCGTAAAAAAATGATGACGCCGGATAACCCTCTTGCCCAACGGTTGGCGGCTGGCTTGTCAGAACTCATAGCCCGCCAACTACTGCCATATAAACTGGTGGACTCGGAGGCCTTTCGCAAATTTGTGGCCATTGGAACACCACAATGGAAGGTCCCAGGAAGGAAGTATTTCTCAGAGAAGGGCATCCCAGAGCTATATGGCCATGTTCAGCGGCAAGTGAATGTATCTCTGGCACACAGTGTCGGTGCCAAGATACATCTGACCACAGACACGTGGTCTAGCAAACACGGGCAGGGAAGGTATATCAGTTTTACTGCCCACTGGGTGAACCTTCTGACGGCCGTCAAGCATGTAACCCGTGGCACCCGTGTAGATTTGGTTTTACCGCCACGGATTGCATGCAGGCCTGACTCTTCTTCTCCTCCTCCTACTCCATCCTCCTCCCTCTCCTCCTCAGCTGCCTCCTCCTTTTCCGCTGCTAGCGTCTCTTCCACTGCACCGCCCAAGCTCCCCAGAACCTATTCCACATGCCAGGTGAGACGTTGCCATGCCGTGCTGCGTCTGTTGTGCCTGGAAGCAAAGAGCCACACTGGCCCGGCACTCCTTTCAGCTTTGCGTTCACAGGCAGATGAGTGGCTAACACCGCTCAATTTGACAGTTGGTAAAGTGGTGTGTGACAACGGTGCCAATCTGCTTAGCGCATTGAAACAGGGCAAAATCACGCACGTGCCGTGCATGGCACACGTCTTAAACTTGGTCGTGCAGCGATTCCTTGTCAAATACCCTGGGGTCCAGGACATCTTGCGGCAGGCAAGGAAAATCTCGGCCCATTTCAGAAGATCTTACACGGCCATGGCTCGCCTTGCTGACATTCAGCGGCGACACCATCTGCCGGTCAGACGTCTTATTTGCGATTGCCCGACGCGATGGAACTCAACCTTCTATATGCTTGATAGGCTGCTCCAGCAGAAACGTGCAGTTAACGTCTACCTGTATGAACTCTGCGAAAGAAACGGTTCTGGGGAGCTGGGTTTTTTTTCACCGCGCCAGTGGCTGCTCATGCGCGACACATGCAGACTTCTGCGGCCATTTGAGGAGATCACCAAACTGGTCAGTCGCAGCCATGGCGCCATCAGTGACATGGTACCTTATGCCTTCTTTCTGGAGCGTGCATTGCGTCGTGTCATTGATCAGGCTGTGGAGGAGCAGGAGCGGGAAGATGAGGAAGTCGCAATGCTGGATGAATTCCCAGGGGGGGCTACTCTATCTGAGACAAGTCAACAACAGGAGTCTGATGAGGAGTCAGAGGAGGATGGTGCCGGGGCGGATGAGCAGGAGCAAGAAGAGCATGCTTTAAACCTTTCTGGGATCCCTGTTGTGCGAGGATGGGGAGAGGAGAATGAAGAGGACGACATTATCCTGGATGATGAGCAGGAGCCAGGCCACCACACCGCTTCCACTTTAGTGCAAATGGGGGCCTTCATGCTCCAGTGTTTTAATAGGGACCCCCGTATAAAAAGCATGAGGGTCAAGGACCAGTACTGGGTGGCAACGTACTTAGACCCCCGGTACAAACACAAAATGGCGGAAATGTTACCGCCGTCGCAGAGGGCTGTCAGAATGCAGCACTTCCAGGCCTTGCTTCGAGAAATGCTGCATTCTGCTTTTGCGTGCGCTGGCAGAGGAGCAATTCCCACTCCCAGAGAAGGATTTGCGGGTACCAATCCAACAGCGCCTGCAAGAAGAGGCCGGTTTGAAGATGTGTTGGTGACTTCGGATATGAGGTCATTCTTTCAGCCGACCCATCGACAGGTGTCATCCGGATCCAGCATCAGGGAACGCCTAGACCGTCAGGTGTCCGACTACATTGGGTTAACGGCCGATGTGGACGCTCTGAGGAGTGATGAACCCCTAGACTACTGGGTGGGCAGGCTTGACCTCTGGCCAGAGCTTGCCCAATTTGCAATCGAACTGTTGGCTTGCCCCTCATCCAGTGTCCTGTCCGAAAGGACGTTCAGCGCAGCAGGGGGGATTGTGACCGATAAGCGTACTCGCCTAGCTCACCACAGTGTTAACTACCTCACATTTCTAAAAATGAATGAGGCATGGATCTCGGAGGAATTCAACACATGTGATCAGTAGACCATGTATATGTCTATAAACAATTTTTGGAATCAAGCACACAGACCTTCTTAATTCATTTGGCTCACTTCCCTGACCCAAAAAAGCACACCGTACTATATGCCCCTACCCTCCTCTTTGAAGAGGTTGAGCGGTGTCATATTTCTACTGGGGCTGCTTATTATGAGGGGTTCCCACCATCCCTGTGCTGTGCTGACTTCCTCCTGGGTGTTCTTATTATGAGGGGCTCCCACCATCCCTGTGCTGTGCTGACTTCCTCCTGGGGGTTCTTATTATGAGGGGATCACACCATCCCTGTGCTGTGCTGACTTCCTCCTGGGGCTGCTTACGGTGCTGCTGTCAGCGCTGTATGTCACGGAGCTGCTGTCAGCGCTGTATGTCACGGAGCTGCTGTCAGCGCTGTATGTCACGGAGCTGCTGTCAGCGCTGTATGTCACGGAGCTGCTGTCAGCGCTGTATGTCACGGAGCTGCTGTCAGCGCTGTATGTCACGGAGCTGCTGTCAGCGCTGTATGTCACGGAGCTGCTGTCAGCGCTGTATGTCACGGAGCTGCTGTCAGCGCTGTATGTCACGGTGCTGCTGTCAGCGCTGTATGTCACGGAGCTGCTGTCAGCGCTGTATGTCACGGAGCTGCTGTCAGTGCTGTATGTCACGGAGCTGCTGTCAGCGCTGTATGTCACGGAGCTGCTGTCAGCGCTGTATGTCACGGAGCTGCTGTCAGCGCTGTATGTCACGGTGCTGCTGTCAGCGCTGTATGTCACGGAGCTGCTGTCAGCGCTGTATGTCACGGAGCTGCTGTCAGCGCTGTATGTCACGGAGCTGCTGTCAGCGCTGTATGTCACGGAGCTGCTGTCAGCGCTGTATGTCACGGAGCTGCTGTCAGCGCTGTATGTCACGGTGCTGATGTCAGTGCTCTGTATTACGGTGCTGCTGTCAGTGCTCTGTATCTCCTGCACCCTCTTGTTTGCCTACCCTGGTCCCTGACCTTCCCTCTCCTCCATTGCCTTCATTAGCTCCATAGTCCTGAATTGTCAGAACAATTTCCCAAATAAAAAAAAAATGCTTGTAGTTATCGATCCCAAATTCACCTCATACATGTATTATGCTATTGTCCAGGTGGTGGGACTACGTGCTACCCCCTAATAATTACCCCGTGGCCGCAAATTCGACCTAAAGGTTTGCGAAATTCGCCTCCCATTGAAGTCAATGGAGCCCGCGGCGAACGGTCGTTTTCGCGAACGTTTGTGTCCGTTCGCGTTTCGCGTTCGCGAAACGTCCCGTCGGAAGTTCGTCCATCACTATTCCTAACTGTTTCCTAACTTTATTATCAACTATGGCCATAGATGGAATGAGTGTATGGTGCTTTAGTGTACTTAAGAATGTGGTGATGTGGTACACTAAAATATATCACACAAGTATGAGGTGATGTACTGCAAACAAATAAGTAATGTGCTGGCTCAGTGACAGATGTGTCTGATCTTGCTGACACTAGTAATGTCTCTGTGGATACAGGGGCAGGCATCAAGACAGTGGTGGCAAGTCCCCAAATCCTCCTTTTTTATTTCCTGCCTCCTTGGAGCTCAATATTCAGAATATCTCTTCCATCTAGTATGAGCAAGATGCCTGTGATGCCAGGTGCATTTTTACATCAATAAACCGGGTCAATGGCTGCACCCAGTCATTGAGAACTTCAACAGGAAGTAAAAAAAACCTGCCCCTACTATTTGCACCAGCCTTAATTGCCAATTTGAATGTTGCCTTAATCACCCCTTCTCAAGAGAAAATAAATTCAGCTCAGATAATGTTTCCTCATAGTTGAAGTCCTTCATGCCTCTTATCAGTTTGGTTGTCCTTGTCTGTACTTTCTCCAGTTCCCCCATGTTCTTTTGTGAACTGGTGCCAAAAACTGAACTGCATATCCCAGATGAGGTCTTACTAATGATTTGTACATGGACAAAATGATATCTCTCTCTCTCTCTCTCTCTCCCTCTCTCTCTCTCTCTGGAGTCTATACCACTTTTAATGCAAGAAAATGTTTTGCTATCTTTAGAAACTGTATCTTGGCATTTAATGCTATTATTTAAGCTGTTCTAAAGGCAGAATGGTCTTTATCTTAATACATTCTATGTGTTAGGATAAAAAAAACGTTTGTGTGCAGCAGACCACCTCCCTGTCCAATCTCCAATCTCGATCCAGCGATGTTTCATGAGAGTCTCGGCTATCCAGGACTCTCGTTACTCATTGGCTGTGACAGCAGTGGGCACCATTGGCACAGATGGGGTCGAGCCATGGGTCTGTGTCTGAATGGACATACAGAACAGCGACTTGGCTTGTGTGTCCTCATAGCAAGTGGCATGCTATAGGAGCACTCGGCAGGAGGGAGGGGACAGGAGCTCCGACGAGGGACCTGAGAAGAGGAGGATCTGGGCTGCTTTGTGCAAAATCACTGCACAGAGCAGGCAAGTATAACATGTTTGTTATTTTTAAATAATAATAAAAAAATGTTATATCACTTTAAGTCCATGATCTGCAAGAACACCCAGATTATTCTTCACCATTGACTCCCCCAGCTGTGCTCCTCCTAGTATGTATGATGTATGCATGTTTTCAGCCTCCAAGTGCATCAACATTAGACCCCATTTGCTACATAGGTGCCCAATGAAATTATGCATTGAGGTTGGCTTGTAAGTTGGAAACATCCTGCAAGAACATAATTCCACTGTATAGCTTGATGTCATCTGCAAACACTTTTTAATCCCAGATCCTGTATCATTTTTAAATACGTTAAAAAGTAAGTGTCCCAAAACTGGAGAGCACCACTAAAATTGCAGTTTATCCATTTACAAACTAAAAAGCCTGTAGACTTTAATTTACACATTAGCTATGTGTGGGTAACTCTTTGGCAAAATCCAAGTATACTACATCCATAGCCGCTCCTTTGTCTAAGTTTTTGCTTACCTCTTCATAAAAATAATTCAGATTTGTTTGACAACTTCAGTATTTCGTGAATCCATTGTGACTATTAGCCCTTGTACACACTGTCGGAGATTCCGACAACCAAATCCGTCGGAGTAATTCCGACGGATTAATTCCGGAAGAGGTCCGGAAGTGATGTTGCATACACACGATCGGACTAAATTGTCGGAAAATCCGTTTGTACATAATGTGATGACGTTATTTCGTTACGACGGGATTATGTTCAGGCTAGTAGCCAATAGCTTTGGTCTAGGAATTTGATCTGAGCATGCGTGGCACTTTGTCCGTCGGAGTAGGCTACACATGATCGGAGTATGTCCGATAGGAGCATTTTGTCGGAAAATTTTACCGGCAAGTTGGAAAACTTGGTCCGTCGGATATTCCGACGGAACAGTTCGATGCAGACTACACACAGTCGGAATATCCGTCAAAACGGTCCGATAGGACACATTCCGTCAGAATCTCCGACCGTGTGTACAAGGGCTTAGAGTTGGATCGAACACCCCTGTTGAGTTTGCACCAGAACTCCTGAACAGAGAAAAAGCTCTGACCCGAACAGGGAACCCTAAAGTCTATGGGACCTGAAAAAGTCCCCATATTGAAGACGTATATGCAGGGTATAAGCCATAAAAAGGGTGTGGAGGATTGGGTACTTCACTGGGGGACATGTACTAATGCAAAAAAAAAATGTAATTACTTGCCGATCACCCGCCATCATTATAATGCGGCAGGTTAGCTTTATTGTGTGAATCGCCATAGGTGTAAGTCCCTTTGTGCAATAGATACAGTGGCTCCGGAGCCGATGCGAGTGGCCGGCAGCCATGATGCCTGCCGGCCCCCCATGATTGCCTCACACAGAGCCAGAATGGGGATCTGTCAATGTAAACAAACAGTTCCCCATTCTGTAAGGGGAGTAGAAGAGAGATAGTCTGTTCCTAGTGATTAGAAACAGCGATCTCTCTGTACTCCGTCAGTCCAGTCCCCCCACAGTTAGAAAAACCTCCCAGGAAACATATTTAACCCATTGATCGCCCCATAGTGTTAACCCCTTTCCTGCCAGTGTCATTTATACAGTAATCAGTGCATTTTTTATAGAACTGATCGCTGTATAAATGTCACTGGTCCCAAAAAAGTGTCAAAAGTAAGGATGAGCCGAACACTCCCAAGTTAAGTTTGCACCAGAACCTGCGAACAGACCTAAACTTTGTGTGAATTTTAGAACCCTATTAAAGTCTATGGGACTCGAACGTTCAAAATCTAAAGTGCTCATTTTCAGGTTTCGCAGGTTTTCGTTACATCAGAGGGGGGCGGGGTCACCCAAACGTCATTGGGAAAGCCAGGCTTTCCCACTTGCGTCATAATGGGGCGGGGTCAGGTGACGGGTGGCCCCGCCCTCCTCATATAAGAAATGTCAGGCTGCCGGGATCCCTGCAGTGTCTCCGCCAGTGGAGACAGAGGATGGATGGATTTTCTGCACTGGAGGGAGAGATCACCCATCGCTGGATCAGATCAGCCATCCCTGGACCCCGGAGAGATGATCATCCGTCGATGGATAGCAAGATCGGATTACCACCGCTGGAATCTTTTTTTAATTTTTTTTATTTTTAATAAAGGACTTTTTCAACAGTGTGTATGTCTTTTTTAACATTCTTTTACACTTTCTTTCTGAAATGGTTGGGGTACTTTTGTACCCCTTACCATTTCAAACAGGAGGGGCCAGAATCTGGGGGTTCCCTTGTTAAAGGGGGCTTCCAGATTCTGATAAGCCCCCCACCCGCAGACCCCCACAACCACCAGCCAGGGTTGTGGGGATGAGGCCCTTGTCCTCATCAACATGGGGACATGATGCTTTGAGGGGTCACAGACCAACAAAGCATCCTCCCAATGTTGAGGGCATGTGGCCTGGTAAAGTTCAGGAGGGGGGGCGCTCTCTTGTCCTCCCCTCTTTTCCTGTGGCCTGCCAGGTTGCGTGCTCGGATAAAGGGTCTGGTATGGATTTTTAGGGGGAACTCCACACCATTTTTTTTAAATCTGGCATGGAGTTCCCCTTAAAATCCATACCAGACCAGACCATGAACCCCACGTAATTTTGTTTTAAAAAAAAAAAAAAAAGCGTGGGGTTCCCCCAAATTCAATTACCAGGCCCTTCAGGTCCGGTATGGATATTAAGGGGAACCCCACGCTTTTTTTTTTTTATCAATGACTTTCTTTCAATGACTGTTCTCTGTATTACAGGGAGCCGACAATTCATTATAGCTGTGAGTTATTTTAAATTACTTTTTTTCCTGTAGAAATTACACTTTGTGCAGGGACAGTTCTAAGCACGGGAAACATGCACCCTTTACAGGCATACTATACACCAGTGTTTCTCAACTCCAGCCCTCAAGGCGCCCCAACAGGTCTTGTTTTCAGGCTTTCCATTATTTTGCACAGGTGATTTGATCAGTTCCACTGCCTTAGTAATTATCACAGCCGCATCATCTGAAGGAAATCCTTAAAACATGGCCTGTTAGGGCGCCTTGAGGACTGGCCTTGAGAAACACTGCTATACACACCCCCAGGTATGAAATTTAAAGGAATATTACACTTTAATTGTTTCACTTTAAGCATTATTAAAATCACTGCTCCCCAAAAAAACGGCCGCTTTTAAAACTTTTTTGCCATTGATACATGTCCCCTGGGGCAGGACCCAGGTCCCCAGACACTTTTTAGGACAATAACTTGCATATTGGCCTTTAAAATTAGCACTTTAGATTTCTCCCATAGACTTGTACAGGGTGTTCCGCGGCTTTTCGAATTTGCTGCGAACACCCCAAATTGTTCACTGTACGCTGACCAGGCGAACAGGCAATGTTCGAGTTGAACATAAGTTTGACTCGAACTCGATGCTCATCCCTAGTCAAAAGTGTCCAATCAGTCCGCCTCAATGTCACAGTCCCGCTAAAAATCACTGATCACTGCCTATACTAGTAAAAAAAAAAAAAATGCTATAAAACTATCCCCTATTTTGTAACCAGTCAATATACACTTATTGCGATTTTTTTTTTTTTTACCAAAAATATGTAGAAGAATACACATTTTTTTTTTGGGGGGGGGGGATATTTATTATAGAAAAAAGTAAAAAAAGTATATATTTTTTTCAAAATTGTCAGACTTTTTTGTTTATAGCGCTTATTATATTATTAAATAAGAAATGCAGAGGTGATCAAATACCACCAAAAGAAATCTCTATTTGTGGGGAAAAAAAATTGTTTGGGTACAACGTCGTATGACCACACAATTGTCAGTTAAATTGACGCAGTGGCGTATCGCAAAAAATGACCTGCTCATTAAGGAGGTAAATCCTTCTGGGGCTGAACTGGTTAAAAAATAAAACATTTATAGGAGCAGTGATTTTAGTGATGCTTAAAGAGCAACAATAAAAATAAAAATAAAATATTTAAATATAGTGCCTGCGGGGCCCCCTTAGTCTGCCTGTAAAGTGGCACATCTGTACCATGGAACCTGTTGCAAGAAAACTAACATTTCTAAAGAAAAAAAATGAATGAAATTATATTTAAATTGCTAGCAATATAATACCATTGCCAAAAACAGAAGAATAGTAAAAAATGCATGCAGCCTGGCAGGTCAAGAAGGGGGAGGGGGTGAGAGGGCACCCCTCCTCCTGAACCCTATTAGGCCACATGCCCTCAACATGGGTTTTGCTTTGGTGCAGGAGGGGATCTGCCCCTCCTGTCCCAAAGCACTCTGTCCCCATGTGATTGTGGGGATCCGCCGGCAGGGGGCTTATTGGAATCTGGAATATTCTGCCAGATCCTGCCCCCCATGTGAATGAGTATGGAGCACATAATACCCCTACCCATTCACTAAATAGTGCAGTAAATGCAGTAATATTGAGAGGGGGAGAGGTGAGGGAGGTATGTACAGGTTGTCGGGTGGAAGGGGGTTGAAAAAATGAGAGTTTGAGGAGAGATGTCACTATTGCAAAGAAAAAGATTAGTATGAGCATGTTGGAAGGTGGAGAGAGGGAAAAAAAAGAAGGCTGAGGGAAAGAGAAAAAGATGAGAACGAACTGCCAGACAACACTAGACCTGAGCACTAATATTTGTACTTGCTTTTGTAGAAGTGCTTTTGTTAAAGTGTCACTCTGTATTCACTATATCTGGTCTCCCACAGTACATAGAACATGGAAATGCAATTATTTTAGTAAATATATACTGCTAAATACCTCATCAGCAGTATACAGTATAGCAGTCTTGTGACTTCTATTAGTGTCTGGTTAAAGCTTGTAGGAGGAGTTTTCATTCTGCTCTGACTGTCCGTTGAGGCTGCATGACCCCTGACCCTCTGTCTGGACAGGCCTGATTCGCTGTCCTGATCAAATGCACCCTCCCAAGATTAAAAATACTCTCTAGCAAAACACACCAAACTGAGCAAATGCAGAGTGCCCCCAAGGCTCTGTTCAATGTGCAGATGGATTGGGGACAGTAACTGAAGGGGAAGATCAGAGAAGACGGGATCAAACAGCCTTTTAACACAATAGATTAACCCCCATTAGGTTCCACAGTGAGTTTAGCAAGCATGCTTTACTGCACATACAGATTAATTTACTGTTGTGGGGTTAGTAGTGGCAGACGTCAATAAGCGGTGCAGGGATGTTGCACCACCTAATCCATGCGCCCGTTCCATAATCTACATGCAGGACACTGGATGCATGGATTTCAATGTTTTTTCATATGATTAGAGCCTGAGGCTCTAATTGGCTTCAAAAAGGGGGGGGGGGGGGGCTCGGGTGTAGAGCACTGCTCCTTGAGCCCAACCAGTTGTGTTACAATAGCGAATTAATAATCAGGAAGTGGGCCAATTGGGTCTCAGGACCCACTTCCTGTTCAACTGGGAGGAGAAACAATGGCCTGAGAGCGAGGAGCAGCAGCCCTACCCAGGATCCTTGTCACTTGCCTCCTAAGGTAAGGAGGCCTCTGATCTCTGCCTTCCCATCCGTCTCCTGAGGAGGGGGGGATTGCTACCTTCCCGTCTATCTCCAAGGGAGGGGGGTGATGTTGGTTTTCTGCCCCCCCCCAAAAAAAAAATTTGAGCACCAACCGCCACTGTGGTTTAGTAACACTTTAAAGTGCTGTGTTGAATGTTTCAGGCACTTATTAAAGAAAGGGCACTTTGCAAAAGAAGTGGCCAGCATCCCCTCGCAAGAATCAATTTCTTATATCCCTTATATTCCATTCCTTGCCGGTTTAGAGGTTTTCAGTTAAAATAACCATACAAGTAATTCAAATATACACAACAACTACTACATCTAACCAACAGACTTTATTAAAAGAATGTATTAAGAATTATGGGCATTTATTGGATAAAATTTGACTACCCAGAGGGAGCCAATATTATTAATGGACAGACCAAACAAACAAAACATCAGATATCAAGAGCGAATATGCATGCCACCATTAATTTATTATTTCTCATACAGAGCTCCGGGAAGGCTTCGTATCTTTTTGTTTTGTCTGAGAGATTTTTTTTTTTGCAAATGTCATTTAAAACTGGGCTGTTTTACTTTGTTTGCTTTCAGATCCTGATAAAAGTAAAGAACTAAGCCAAGCTTAATTTGGCATAGTATCAACGTCTCCAGTTGCTGCAAGACACATACATTAAAGAAAGGAAGTCGTCCAGTTAGTTTGGCCAAACTCAGTTGTACACAGACTATTCATAATAGTTTTATACTGTGTGCTCATGGTTTAAGTGTTTCTAAATGTTACAGTTACAGTTAAGATTGATGATATATTAACTCCTCTGCTGCCCAATCCTCACAAAGCATTTTGATTGAAGTGATATCCCCATTGTAGCCCATTCTATTTAAAGTGAATTCTTAAATTAAACAAACTGATCTTCTTGCCAAGAAGTCTTAGTCATCTGTGACATCCAAACCTTTCAGCTTGATAGGTTTCCTCCATATTTTATTGGGTCTTTAACTTCAAATACATGTATTTGAAACAAAAAAAAAAAACAAAAAAAACATTGTGGTGAAATTAATCAGGGCTTCTGCGTTTTCAATTGATATATGTACAATAACTATAGAAAAGGTAGTTCAGTAACAAGAACTATTGCAATCATTACTGATTACAACCACACACATATTTTGTTTTACTTGCTTTAAAATTGTTATTTAAAGAGGAAGTAAACCCCTTCAAACCACTTTGACCTACAGGTAAGCCTAGATTAAGGCTTACCTGTAGGTCCAAGCAATATCTCCTAAACCTATATGGTTTAGGAGATATTTGCCCGAAAATGGGCACCGCTGTCTACGGAGCATGCGCCGTAGACAGCGGCGCGCAGGCGCACTAAATGCGGCAAGTCCAAGAATGGATTTGCCTAATTTGTCGACTCCCGTGCGCATGCGCGGGAGTGATGTCATCGCGGCTTCGCCGAATGGCAGCGGCGGAGCTGCGAGACGCGACTCCCGTGCGCATGCGCGGGAGTGACGTCATCGCGGCTTCGCCGCTGTCATTGGTCGGAACTGCGAGACGCCACCAGCAAGATGGATGCGGCGGACTACAGGGATCAGCGGTGACATCGCTGGCTCCTGTGTCAGGTAAGTGACACATAATGAGCTACTATGCGATGCATAGTAGTCCATTATGCTTTACCTTTGCAGGGAAAAAAAGAGGAAGTAAACCCATCAGGGTTTACTTCCTCTTTAAACTCCCGTGTGCACTTTTTTTGGCAATAAAAGCGAAGCTAAGTTTGGTGTTGAAAGTCTTTTGTACAAATAAAAAATGAGTACACAAACAAAGCATTGAACATGTAACTGATATTGGCATACTGTTACCCCCCCCCCACACACACACATATACAATACATTCTCTTTTATAACACATTGGGGGTTATTTACGAAAGGCAAATCCACTTTGCACTACTTTGAAATTGCACAGCAAGTGCACTTGAAAGTGCAGTTGCTGTATATCTGAGGGGTAGATCTGAAATGAGGGGAAGCTCTGCTGATTTTATCACCCAATCATGTGAAAGCTAAAATGCTGTTTTTTTAATTCCTTGCATGCCCCCCTCGGATCTACAGCGTCTGCACTTCCAAGTGCACTTTCAGTGCAATTTCAAGTGCACTTTGCACTTGTAGTTTGCACTTGCAGTGCAAAATGAATTTGCCTTTTCGTAAATAACCCCCCCGTGCCTTATAAAATGCCATGATTCATCCAGCCTGTCATTGTCGGTGTGGGCATTTTCCACAACTTTTGAGACATTGGGGGTTATTTGCGAAAGGCAAATACACTTTGCACTGCAAGTGCACTTGAAAGTGCACTTGGAAATGCAGTCACTCTAAATCTAAGGGGTAGATCTGAAATGAGTGGAAGCTCTGCTGATTTTATCATCCAATCATGTGCAAGCTAAAATGCTGTTTTTTATTGTCCTTGCATGTCCCACTCGGATCTACAGCGACTTTAATTCCAAGTGCACCTGCAGTGCAAAGTGGATTTTCCTTTATTAAATAACCACCATTGTGATCTATGAAAGCATTGGCACCTTGATTGACCTTCTTTTTGAACCATCCTACTGATTTGTTACAATTAAAGAGCAACTGCAATCTGCTCCCATTTGGAATAAAAAAATCTTTGCCATTCTGCAGCTTCCCTCCAACCACTTTGCATATTATTTAATATATACTGTGATTCTGTACTTGCCAAATATGCTGCAGAAATCTCCCTCCACCAAGTCTGGTTGCAGCCATTTTAACTGTGGGCAGCTGAAGCTGCTGAGTGTTCACTTCCTGGTTTTACACAGACACAGCTTTCATTGGCCCTCTTATGACTCACCCCCCTTCCCTTCCTGGCAAATGCTCACGAGAGTGAGAGAGAGCACTGTGCATGATGTCATAAGCCTAGGCTTTTTACCAGACAAGAAATAGGAAGTGGGCTGTATAAGGTATTTACTGGCAGAAAAAAAATTACAATCCAAAGTTTAAATCAACAAGGGCAGAGGATTTAATAGATGGAAAGATGAAAAAATAACTGAAGTTCCACTTTAACTTGTTTGCCTTAACAGACGTGCTTACCTAATGTATAACCATGTTACATACTAAAGATAGTTGTGGTTGTCCAGATACTGTATATTATGCTACATGTAAACCTTAGCTATACAATATATTTAAAGTGATTGTAAATGGTCACCTAGTAAAACAACCCATTCAGTTTAAAATACAAATGAAAAGCGAAAAATGCGTGTATAGATATTAAAGAAACATTATAAATACATCACATTCCCTGTGTTTTCAGCTGCATAAGAGCTGTGGGAGGAGGAGAAGCAGCAGCACACTGAACTTCCCAGTAAATGGCTGTGCAACACGGCATGACAGGGCAAGCCTGATCATTGGAAGAGAGTACACTGAGTTCCCTGCATAGCTAGAGAACTGGCCATGGTGTGTTCTCCAGCTTAGTGTGATCAGTTTTTAATAGGAGAGCAGAAGGACTGGCACATATCAGGAAAATTAATTGTGTGGGGATAATAAACGCTTTAAAGTAGAACTATGGGCAAAAATGTTGTTTTCATTTTGGATAGAGCAATGGAGGATAATAACCACTGTCAGATTTATTTTTGCCATGTGTGTCCCATTGCGGAAGATTTTCCTTCACTTCTTGTCATATAGCCAAACAGGAAGGACAATAAAAATCACAGATCGCCGACATTACTAATAAAAAATAAAATATAATAAAAATGCCATAAATCTTTCCCCTATTTTGTAGATGCGATAAATTTTGCACAAACCAATCAATATAGGCTTAGTGCGATATTTTTTTTGCCAAAAATATGTAGAAGAATACATATTGAAATAATAAATCCCCAGATGATGCCTGTTTAGGAGAAACGCGTCAGTGTTGTCTAAAACATAGAATCATTAATAGTGTTAATTTATGCAGAGTTTTTTTCACTATTAAAGTTGATTATATTATTTACACTGGTAAAAGATTATATAGATATTGTCATATATATAATCTAAGCGCTGTACCTTTTTTATTATTTCACCATTTTGTTTGTTGCAGTAAGTCTGCGGTGCTGGCAGCTCTTATTTATTTGTTGTTTGTGGATAGCGCAGTTTTTTCTCACTTTATATACACCAAGAATACATATTGGCCTAAACTGGGGAATAAATTTGTTTTTTTTATATATTTTTTGGGGATATTTATTATAGCAAAAAGTAAAAAAATATAGCTTTTTTTTTAAATTGTCACTCTTTTTTTTGTTTATAGCGCAAAAAATAAAAACCGCAGAGGCGATCAAATACCACCAAAAGAAAGCTCTATTTGTGGGAAGAAAAGGACGAAAGTTCTGTTTGAGTACAATGTTGCACGACTGCGAAATTGTCATTTTTTGTACTCTTTATTTCAAAATGTCATAGTTCATTTTAAAGTGGGACTCCTGTTGGGCCTATCAGACTAGATCACACACTGGATAGAAAACTGTCTAAAAGACCATATGTGGAGAGTAGCGGTTAATGATTCTTGCTCTGAATGGTCTTAGCCCTTGTACACACGGTCGGACATTCCGATGGACAATGTCCGATAGGACCGTGTTGTCGGATAATCCGACAGTGTGTGGGCTCCATCGGACTGTTTCCGTCAGAGTATCCGACGGACCAAGTTTTCCAGCTGGGCTATAAAATTTTCCGACAACAAGATCCGATCAGACTTTGGCCGATCATGTGTAGAGAATTCCGATCGGATAAAGTGCCACGCATGCTCAGATCAAATTCCTAGACCCAAGCTATTGGCTACAAGCCTGAACGTAGTCCCGTCCTAACAAAATAAAGTCATCACGTTAAGTACGATCGGATTTTTTTTAAAATTTGTTCCACTGTGTGTATGCAACAGTTTCGGACAAAATCCGTCGGACAAAATCCAACGGATTTGGTTGTCGGAATGTCCGACCATGTGTACAAGGGCTAAGATTATCAGTGGTATACCCCAAGGTTCAGTGTTGGGACACTTACTTTTAAATATTTTTTTTATAAATGACATATTGTCTTGGATTAAAAGTACTGTTTTAGTCTTTGCAGACAACACTATGCTATGCAGTGGAATAACATCATCCTACTGACATGCTGACCTCAATGCACAGTTTAACCCTTTCCCGCCGAGCGTACGCAGATCTGCGTACTCGGCTTCCGGGGGGTATACCGGGATGATGCCCGCACCTGCAGGCATCATCCCGGTACCGTTTTGTTCAGCGGGCGATTGGCTATCCAGCCATAACAACCGATGCGGCTAAAAGCCGCTCGGCTGTTATGCCGGAGGAGCGGGAGGGGACGTCCCCCCCTCCCGCCGCCTCCCGCCGCTGTTACCGGTGCTCCCGTTCGATCGGGAGCACCGATTCAACTTGCGCTGCCTCCGGCCGCTGGGGAGGAACTGGAACGAAGCTGTAATCGGCTTCGTTCCAGTCTCCTCATAGTAAACACGGAAGCGACGTCATGACGTCACTTCCCGTTTACTCGGCTGCCAATGGCGCCGGTTTTAAAAAAAATATCCGGTATTCAGAATCGCCGTTTTCGGCGATCTGAATACACTGAAGTGTAAAGGAGGGGTGGGGGGTCTTTTAGACCCCTGATCCCTCCATAAAGAGTACCTGTCACCGTCTATTACTGTCACAAGGGATGTTTACATTCCTTGTGACAGCAATAAAAGTGATCACATTTTTTTTTTTTTTAAACAATTTAGTCATTTTAAAATAAATAAAATAAATTAAAAAATAAAAAATAAATTTTTAAAGCGCCCGCCGTCCCCGCGAGCTCGCAAAGCAAAGAAAACGCATACGGAAGTCGCGCCCGCGTATGTAAACGGTGTTCTAATCACACATGTGAGGTATCACTGCGATCATCAGAGCGAGAGCAATAATTCTAGCACTAGACCTCCTCTGTAACGCTAACCTGGTAACCGTAAAAAATGTTTAAAGCGTCGCCTATTGAGATTTTTAGGTACCGTACTTTGTCGTCAATCCACAAGTGCGCGCAATTATAAAGTGTGACATGTTTGGTATCTATTTACTCGGCGTAACATTATCTTTCACATTATGCAAAAAAAATGGGATCATTTTACTGTTTTGGTTTTTTTTAATTCATGAAAGTGTCCCTTTTCCCAAAAAGTTGCATTTAAAACACTGCTGCGCAAATACCGTGTGACATAAAATATTGCAACAATCGCCGTTTTATTCTCTAGAGTCCCTGTTAAAAAAATATATATAATGTTTGGGGGTTCCAAGTAATTTTCTAGTAGAAAATATGGATTTTAACTTGTAAACACCAAATTCCAAAAATAGGCTTAGTCATGAAAGGGTTAATTGGGCAACTATGTGGCAAATGAGATTTAATGTTGATAAATGTAAAGTTATGCACTTGGGGGCTAAGAATATGCATGCATCATACATACTAGGGGAGTAGAACTGGGGGAATAAATGGTGAAAGCTTCACTTTCCAAAAAGCAAGAAAAGTCCTTTCTTGTATTAAGAGAGGTATGGACAGCAAAGAGAGAAATATAATGTTATCCCTGTACAAAGCATTAGTAAGACCTCATCTGGATTATGCAGTTGAGTTTTGGGCACCAGTTCATAAAAAGGATATCTGGGAACTTGAGAAAGTGCAGGGAGGGGCAACCAAACTGATAAGAGGAATGGAGGAGGTCAGCTGTGAGGAAAGATTAGATGAACTGAATTTATTCTCTCTTTAGAAGAGGAGATCAGGGGGGGGGGGGGGGGGGTGTATGTCCAACATGTATAAATACATACAGTAAGTGGCCCATATAGTGAACTTGGTGTTCAGTTATTCACTTTAAGGTAGAGAAAGGTTTCTTCACAGTAAGAGCTGTGAAAATGTGGAATAGACACCTTCAAGAGCTGGTCATGGGCAGCTCGGTAGATTGCTTTAAAAAAGCCTGGATTCTTTCCTAAATGTACGTCATGTAACTGGATACTAGCATTTTAGGTAAAGTTGATCCAGCAAATATGCGATTGCCTCTTGGGGGATCAGGAAGGGAATTTTTTCCCTGCTTGAGCAAATTGGATCATGTTTTGCTGTATTTTTTTTGCCTTCCTTTAGATCAACTGTGGGTATAGGATTGTGTATAAAAAGATTGTATTTTTTTTCCTTTTATTGGTTCAACTAGGTGGACTTGTATCTTTTTTTAAACCAGACAAACTATGTAGCTTCTGGTGGACCTTTGAGGTGAATGTATTCCCCTGGTGAGCTAGTTTTGGTGATTCAATGTAGCTAAGTCACTGCCCTGGTATGCCTGTGTAGCTAGGTCTAACTTCTTGACGGGCCTGTTTAGTTGGGACTGACCTCTGATTACCTTGTGATGCTAAATCAGGCTCCTGGCAAATCTGTGTACCTGGCAAATCTGTGTAGCTGTTGTAGATTGAGCTCTGGCTAAACCCGTCTAGTTATGCTTTGGTTAAACAACTAAGGTCTGCAAAGTTAGTTTGTATTCCTGATTATTCTTTGTAGCTAGTTGGCCCTCATAGTGGGCCTGTTTGACTATTCCAGACTGCTGGTGCCCTTTGTAGATAGATAAGGTTTCTGGTTAGCCTCTGCAGCTAGGTCAAACTTTGAGTAGGCCTGCATAACTAGGTCATTCTCCTGGTGGATCTATAAAGCCAGGTAGGACTCCTGGTGAGCTTATGGAGCTACATTAAACACATATTGGGTCTATTTAGCTAGGTTAAACCACTGGAAAGCCTATAGAACTAGGTCACAATCATGATTGTCCTTTGTAGTTGTTCACCATTCGAGTGGGCACATGGAGATATGCTACATTTCTAGTGGGTTCTATTAGCTAGATCAGACCACAGGTGGACCTACTGTACACATCTAAATTATAATTCTAGTGATTCTATGCAACTACTTAAAGAGGAAGTAAACCCTGATGAGTTTTACATCCTCTTTTTTTCCCTGCAAAAGTAAAGCATAATGGGCTACTATGCATCGCATAGTAGCCCATTATGTGTCACTTACCTGACACAGGAGCCAGCGATGTCTCCGCTGTCCCCTCTTCCATGAAGCATCCATCTTCCTTCCAGTTAGCGCGGATCTGGCGCTAACCGGAAGGCAGGTAAACCTTAATCTAGGCTTACCTGTAGGTCAAAGTGGTCTGTAAGGGTTTACAACCACTTTAAGTTAAATACTTGGTGGCCTAGGTAGCTAGTTCACACGTTTGATGGGACTTTGCAACTATGTCAAACTCTTGGTTGGCAAATATAGTTACATCATATTTCTGGTGGAACCCACAGATCTAGATAATACCCCTTGTGGGCCTTAGGAGGTAGATCACACTTCTGGATGAACACATTAGTTAGTTCATATCCCTGGTTAGCATATGATGCTAGTTCTTTTACAAAATAATTTATTAGCTGGCTTGGAATAATATTTACAACCAACTTTTAATATAATAATGACATTGAATGTAAACAAGCTATGTTGTGCAAAGCACATGAACAGGGAAACACAGTGATCTGTAGTGCAACCCATGCTCCTGCCAACAGAGAGGAAATAATAAAGGCATAAGAATATATGCAACAAAAGAGGTTTGTAAAACTATCCTGTGTAGCCTATAAAAGTAAATCATATAACAACATTATATAGACAAAGATCAGAGACGATTAGGTAGAAGAGAGAGTGCAATCTATAAGACATAAAAATAGAAGGGATATGGGGTAAAGAAAGAAAAAGCAAGAGAGTAAAGCCGCGAACACACAATCTGATTTTCTGATGGGAAATGTGTGATAACAGGCTGTTGGTGGAAATTCTGACCATTCGTACTTTCCATCGAACAATTGTTGCCGGATTTTCCGCGGACAAACATTGGATGGCAGGTTTTAAAATTTTCTGCGGACAAATGTCTGTTGTCGAACTTTCCGAGCGTGTGTACACAAGCCCGTTGGACAAAAGTCCAAAGTACAAACACGCATGCTCGGAAGCAAGGTTGAGCCAGAAGAGGTCGGTCTTGTAAACTAGCAATCGTAATGGAGAATTAACATTCGTGATGTGGCAAATTATGAAATCTTGAAATGCAGCACACATTCTCTTCTTCTTTAATGAAATAATAAAAGGTTTGCAGGTGACACTGGTGTAGTTATGGCAAACACATTTTCAAAAGCTTTTTTTTCTAGTGATATCAATATTATTATGCTTTTTTTTGGACAAGTTACCACAACACCATTATCCCTTCGTTTTTTAAGATCAAAGATACAACTATGTTATTGTCCCTTGCCAATTTTTACATAGTATTTCTTTAAATGTAACTGCCTACTCCCAAACTGTCATTTGAAGTAAAACACATAGCCAAGTATTATTCTCCACAATCTTTTTATTATGTATCAAAAAAAGAAAACAAATAAAATTAGACATGCTATCTGCCAATAGAACTTAACCAAAAAGTGCATTCTATGCATCCAAAAATATAGAAAATATAACAATAAATAAATAAATAAATAAATAAAATTATCATTATTCAACCACAAAATAAAATAAAAGCCTCATGCATGTGTCCTGCTTCTTAATATAGGGGGTCAGCAATGCCAAGAGTTGGTGAAAGCAGGGGTGCGTCATTTGGAGATAATATTGAAAATCATCTGGATTATTCTTCTTGAGCTCCCGCAGCAAAGGCATATGACATAATTGGTCACGATTAATAAAGCAACCAATTTATGGTCCAAGAACTCCTCCTCCTCCTGTTTCCAGACTGGAAAGCAATAACTCCAAGGCCAATAATAAATAATACGTTATCTCCTCCAATTCCGTAACATATCTGGTTGATGAAGGGCCATTTAGAAACAAACTGAAAAGCACAAAATTAAAAGCACAAACTGAAAAGCGCTAAATAAAAAGTGCAAAATGGAAAACGAAAATCAACACTCATCAAATTTCTACTAACTAAATTAGCAGAAGGAGCCCAAAGAGTGGTACTAAATAGTTGAAAAACCCCATAACCACATAGGCACACGTCTTAGGACAAAAGTCCAAAGTTTTGTCTGGGGAAAATCAGAATGTGTGTATGAGACTTAAGGCTTCATGTACTTGAGTTTAGGAGCTATTGGCATTTTTTTTTTTGCCAAAGCTCCTAAACTCAACTCCATAAAAGCCTGTGTCAATGTATATATAGGCTTTTAGCAGAGTTTAGGAGCTTCTGCAGTTAGGTGAGGTTCAAATGCAAGGAAAATGCAAAACATGTGTAAGAAAGCCTATGATGCTAGTTCACAGTCCTAATGGGCCTATAAATCTAAGGCCCAAGCCTTGTAGGCATATGTGTCTGCGGTGTAGCTCATATACCTGGTGGGCCTACATTGCTACATAAGAACAGAAAATGTTAAATTTAAACGGTCAGAAAAAAATGTGAAAAACCTTCCAGAAATAGAAAAAAGAACAATATGGAAACGATTTCATTGTTCTGTGAAAAATCCAGAGGATTTGTACTTTATGTATCAGTTTAAATTTAGCACTGACAGCATGTACAAAGCTTCTTTCTCTTTTCACCTGGTTAAATCTTGTTCTGAGAAATCAGTAGCAACATTTTCTTGACTTTAGAAATGTCTGTGTATTACACTAAGATACACAGTAATTTATTGTTTTCTACAATTCAGTGAACAATGAAGTTTGGCAATAGGTTCAGTACTATTAAACAGGGTTCGGGGTAAAATCAGACATTTTGCAACCACATCCCCAAAAAACATAATGCAGTCTGTTACCCAGGGTATACAAGAGAATAGTTATGAGTGGAACTTTTGAGGTGGCTGATCTTTCAAAGAAATAAGGAAGAAACAAACACATATTAAAAAAATATACCACCTGGACCACTCTACGAATTTATGATAACATTTTGGACTCTTTAAAGTGACTACTGGAGGAGTGTTCCTGTTTTCATGAGATAAGGTTTGTGCATCATAGTGACGTATGTGTGAGCAAAGCTACTGGGTATTTTGTATAGAGGCTCTATTAGGATGCTCCCCTGCAACTGATTTAAGATATGTATATCCTTTTCAGACACTCTCAGTGGTCTGTATTTCCTGGGTAGTTTGATATCCAGAACCCCCTCCCACCACCTAGGCTACAGGAATAGGAAACACTGAATTCCCCAGCTAGGTGTTCTCTGACACAATATACTCTATATTATCAAAAGTATTGGTAAATCTGCCTTTACACGCACGTGAACTTTAATGCATCCCAGTCTTAGAACTTAGGGTTTCAACATTGAGTTGGCCATTGAGTTAACCCACCTTTTGCAGCTATAATAGCTTCAAATCTTCTGGGAAAGCTGTCCATAAGGTTTAGGAGTGTGTCTATGGGAATGTTTGACCATTCCTCCAAAAGCGCATTTGTGAGGTCAGACATTGATGTGGACGAGGGGGCCTGGCTCACAGTCTCGGCTCTAATTCATCCCAAAGGTGTTCTATCAGGTTGAGATCAGGACTCTGTGCAGGCCAGTCAAGTTCCTCCACCCGAAACTCACTCATCCAAGTCTTTATGGACCTTGCTTGTGCAATGGTACGCAGTCATGTTGAAACAGGACAGGGCCATCCCCAAACTTTTCCTACAAAATTGGGAGTATGAAATTGTCCAAAATGTCTTGGTATGCTGACACCTTAAGATTTCCCTTCACTGGAACTAAGGGGCAAGCCCAACCCTGGAAATAAAACCCAACACCATAATCCCCCCTCCACCAAATGATTTTGACCAGTGCACAAACAAAGGTCCATAAAGACATGGATGAATGCGTTTGTGGTGGAGGAACTTGACTGGCCTGCACCTCAAACTGATAGAACATCTTTGGGATAAATTAGAACAAAGACTGCAAGCCAGGCCTTCTAGGCCACATCAGTGCCTGACCTCACAAATGTGCTTCAGGAAGAATGGTCAAACATTCCTATATATACACTCCTAAACCTTGCGGGCAGCCTTTCCAGAAGAGTTGAAGCTGTTATAACTGCAAAGGGTGGGCCAACTCAATATTGAACCCTACGGACTAAGACTGGGATGCCATTAAAGTTCATGTGTATGTAAGGGCAGGTGTCACAATACTTTCCTCAATATAGTGTCTTTCTTACTCAGGTTAATTAGCATAGAAGTTATGATGGGGAGGGAGCAGTTTTAAGGCTTGTTAAGTGTAAGCTGGAATTCAACTGTAAAATGAAGAATATATGTTAAGCAGGTTCCAGCACTGAAATAAGTTTGCACATGTTAGTAAAGTAAGCATATTCCTTCTATAGCTGTGAATGCTTTATACATGGATACCAGAAGAACAATGGTCTTTATTTTTCAGCAAGCTGGAACTGTCATATGAGCATCCTTCACGTTGAATTGGTTAAAATTTAGTGTTACCTGTATATTCTGCTTCCGCATTTCATCTGCTGAATGTAAACCTTTTCATATGCTGGTAGTTTAGTTTTTAGCACTTTTTATTCTTTGCAGTTAATCTTCATAATGCCATATGGCATCTTACATAAGGCTAAATATAATCTAGGTTTTCAGCTGTGTACAATAGATCAGGGGTGTCAAAGTCTTATGAACCCATGTGGCAAAGTCTTCAAAACAGGAGTGGCATTTGGCCTGTAATGGCAGGCTGAATTGAAGATTAGGGAAAGAGACCTTACTTTAGAACGAATAAAAATTAGATATTTCCCTCTGTTCTTCCATATGCCTCTTTTTTCTCAATCCTAATGTGCTCATCTGGGATCTTGCCAATATTCCATTACCAAAATGAAATGCATGAGGTTCAAAAGTGTGGCAAGTTAAGAAACAGTAAAACAGCAATGACATCTAAAGGACACATATACATTTATTCAATCTTCTGGTCATAAAGTAAGATATAGAAATCAATGCAATTAGTTGATCATTAAAAAGACCCAACTAGTCAAAATGAAAATGATTTATATAAATATGTAAAGGTAAGTTCTCACTAATGTCCTGTTCTTTTATCCTTTGCTCCGTTGGTCTTGTGGTCAGTTTTATTATGGATGATATAAAGGCTTTAAAGGAAACTATGGTGTTTCACACATTTAGAGATATTTTTATGTTTGTTTAAAATACATTTTGACCTCCCCACTGGGTGTTTGCTGTGCTGCATACTATTCAAGGCATTACTGAATTTTATTTACAGATTTCCACACTCCTAGTAGCAGTCTGTACATTAAAGTTACATTGAGAACATATTGATAATGAAAGTGCAGAGTGGCTGGAATTAGGCCCTAGGCTGAAGAAAGCATCTGATTCTGATGAGGGGTTCACTTCCCCCAAACCTTTGCATTGTACATACTGTCAGTGGATGCTGTGGCTGGAACTTATCGTGAACAAAATCCATTAAAGACTATATGGATGCTAGACTAAATAAAAAGGACTGCCAAGTTTAACCCCCTTTACCTAAGGGTAAAACAAACATTAATACCTAAGCATACTTTTGCAACGTGTGTTAGTAAAACTGCACATATTATTACAACTACTTTGTGCGTCCTGGTGGATTATATCTTGTTTTTTTGCAGGACAATTGGGCTTTAATTTGATGGTAAATAGTAAAATATAACTCGTATATATTTTTCTTATCATAAACTGGTCCAAAGTAGTAAAAAAAAAATCATATTTTTTTTAAATTTAACTGTATACATCTTGCTATTTGGTACCGGTAGTACAGCTCAGAAACAATAGTGCGCATTTTGCTTTTTCTTTTTTAATCTTACCTAAAACGCACTGACATTAACACTAACTAACACTGTTACTAATTAAAAAAAAAAAATCCTGTCCAAAAAAAAAAATCCTGACCCTGAACATGACCCAAACATTTTTTTTTTAATTCCTTCATTTTTATTAGAAAAATTTTTCTGTACAAAGAACACAGTGCTTTCCACAATTAACAAATATCCACATTACATACATAGATAGTACAATACGGAGGGACGCCCCCGACCCGCACTTCGCGCCGGGCGCGCCCTCCGCCCCAACCTCCCCGTTCCGCCCACCCGCCCCCACTTCGAGCACACACTGCTAGTACGAGCCCCGCCAATCATGGTCAGCTGATTAAAGAGCAATAGCCACAAGTTGGTATGGAGAGGGAGAAAAAAAAAAAAAAAAAAAGGGGAAGCCAAAGAGGGAGAGCCATCGCCGCCAGCGATTCAGAAAGTGCTAAGCCGCCCTCACGATAGCCTCCCCAGGGGGATAGCCCATATCGATCAGCCACGGGTTCCATATTGCTCCAAATTTTTTTAAGTTGTTTTGCTTTATAAGCATAGCTCTCTCACACCAAATGGTAGAATTGATTGTATTAGACCATTGTTCAATTGTCGGGGGGTTTTTGGCTTGCCAATTTACAGCTATCAGCCGTCTGGCCTGATATAAACATCTCAAGACCGGCAACTTGATTAGAGGGGAGATTCTGTCCTCCTCAAAAATCCCTAATAAGCAAATCCTGGCATCTGGTTTCAGGGAGATCTTAAAAATCCTGTTTATTCTAAGTACAATTTCTAACCAGTATCCATACAATTTTGGGCATTTCCAAACCATATGAAAAAGGTCCCCCAATGCCCCACATCTGGGACAGCTGTCGCTGGCTTTCCTGCCAATTTTCCACAATTTATAGGGGGTATAATATACCCTATATATAAGAAACAAATGTGACATGCGCTGCGATGGGGATATAGAGACCAATCTCCCCTGTTCGAGGATCTTATCCCATTGTTCCTTGGTTATCGGGCCCACATCTCCTATCCACCCCATCCTGCTCTTCTCCGGGCCCTCTCCCTTCAGGGTCCTTCCCCTGATCTTGGTATATAATCTGGAGATCTGGCCTTTTGCTTGCCTGCGGTCCATGAGTCCCTGGAGTAAAGGAATTTCGGTCCGTTCAATCTCAAATGACCCGTATTGAGCTTGAATACCATGTCTAAACTGTAGATATTTGTAAAATGTCTTATTAGAGACATCAAATTCCTGTCTAAGGGCTTCAAAAGATTTCATTACATTCCCTTCGTATAGTTGCACCAACCTATTAATTCCCTGTCTGTCCCATTCTAGGGATCTATCTATATTGTTTAGTTCACATAAGTGTCGGTTGTGCCATAGGGGCGTGTAGCCGGTTACCCCCACGTATCCCATGGTTTGCTTTGCATTGTGCCATACCTTCCTCATTAGTGTATTGGTGGGGCATCTATGGACGAATGAGTTTGCCTCTAGGGCTTCAGCAAGTAGCTTGTGGGGTACCCCAACCATCATCAATTTATGGTTTGGGGACCCTCCCTCTTGGAGCCCTGCCCCTTCTAAATGCTGGAGTTGGGCAGCCAAGAAGTATGATCTCAGGTGGGGTATGGCCAGTCCTCCCTCCGCTACGGGAAGCTGCATCGTCTGCAGCCCAATCCGGGCATGCCGCTTTTTCCAGATTAAGTCTCGGATAAGAGAATCCATTTTTTTTAAACCATTTCTGGTTAATCCAGATTGGGGAATTATGTAGAATATACAGTATTTGTGGCTGCCAGATCATTTTTATTAAGTTACAACGTCCTGCCACAGAGAGGGGAAGGCCACACCACCTATTAAGTTTCTGCTTCAGTTTAGTTAATAGTGGTAATAAGTTTTCCTTGATATACTGATTCACTTCCCCAGAGATCCAGATACCCAGATACTTCAAGCTAGATACTGTCTCCAGACCCTGGATCACCGGTGGCGCCCATTGAACCCCAGGTCTGGTCAGTGGCAGGAGAGCTGATTTACTCCAGTTAATTACAAGGCCAGATTGTTGGCCAAACTCCCCCATCATCTGCACTACCCTGTTCAGGGTTGAATCCATGTCCCCAATAAAGAACAGGACATCATCCGCGAACAGGGCGATTTTATCCTCCCCTACTCCGCGCCGGAATCCCTGGATGTCCGGGCATGATCTTGCCATGACAGCCAGGGGTTCCATGGCTAATACGAACAGGAGGGGTGACAATGGGCACCCCTGTCTTGTACCTCTCTCCAGCTGAAAAGCCTCCGAAAATTCAGTTCCCAACTTGACTTTTGCCCTGGCCTTATTATAGAGTAGTTTTATCCATTGGATAAATTGAGTACCAAGGCCAAACCTCTCCAACACTCCCCACAAGTAGCCCCAGTCCAGGCTATCGAAGGCCTTAGTCGCGTCTAAGGCCAAAATGGCTCCCGGCCCATCGTTATCCCTGGGTGTTTGAATATTAAGGAAAACTCTTCTGATATTGGTGCTGGTTGTCCTGCCCGGGATAAAACCCGACTGGTCTGGATGTATTAGTTTATGGATATATTTATTTAAACGGGTTGCTAGGGCCTTAGCTAGAATTTTAATATCCGAGCACAGCAAGGATATTGGCCGATATGATGAGACTTCCTGTTGATCTTTCCCCTCCTTAAGTATTAGAATTATATTGGCTTCCAGCATTGAGGCGGGGAGTTCACCCACCTCAAGTGCTTGGTTCAATGTCTCCAAGAGCTCCGGCAGTAGCGCTTCACCATAGCGCTTGTATATTTCCGCTGGCAACCCATCTGGGCCTGGGGATTTATAATTGGGCATTGCAGCTACTGCGTTTTTCAACTCCTCCAGCGTAAGTGGGGCCTCAAGACATATTTTGTCCTGTTCTGGTAATGTTGGAATTGTTGCTTGAAGTAAGAAATCAGTAGCAAAGGCTACCTTGACCTCGCGGTGATGATTTATATAGGTTATTATAGTAATCATAGATTACTCTCATGATCGCGGGGGGGCTAGAAACAAGCTCGCCATTTGGCGACTTAATCACCTGGACTGTTGTAGGGGAACTGTTAGTTTGGACCAAGAGGGAGAGGGCTCGGCCCACCCTCTCCCCTTCGCCAAAATAGTGCTGCCGTTGGAATATTTGCCGGTTCTCTGCCTTTTTTAAAAGAGCCATTTTATAGGCTTGTTGGCTGTCTAGCCATACCTTCTGACTTTCAGGTGATGGGGCTTCTAAATATACGCTTTCCGCCATGGTAACCCTATTTCTTATTACTGACTCCTGTTCTCGAGCTTTCTTTTTAGTTATTGCAATTTGTTGAATTAATATACCTCTAATATAGGCTTTAAGGGAGTCCCACACTATTCCGGGTGAGGCTGTACCCTTGTTTATTAGAAGGAATTCCCTTATCTTATCCAGAAAGGGACTAGAGCTGTCCATTAGCTCCAGCCAGCCGGGGTTTATCCTCCACTCCCCTGGGCCTGTTCTAGCTCCCAAGGACACCATAATGGACAAGGGGGAATGATCTGAAATCCCCCTTGCCCCATATTCGATGTCCTGTACCACTTCTGCTGCCTCTTTATTTCCAAAAATCATATAAATTCTTGACAACGTGTAATAGGTCCTAGAAAAACAAGAATACTGTCTCTCCTGGGGATGTCGCATTCGCCATAGGTCGCTCAATCCTGTTTCGGATAAAAATCCCTGCAGTCGCCCTGTTCTAGCCCGTCAGGTTTAGGAAACCTATCCAGGTTCCCGTCAAGTGTTTCGTTAAAGTCACCTAATACTATCCACGGAACTCCCGGCTTGTCCAAACAGAATGTCAGCAATTTGTACATAACCTCCAGCTTAAAGGGAGGGGGTATATAGATATTGGCAAAGATGTAGTGTTGCCCTCTCATCAGACCATATAGAAAAACAAATCTCCCCACCTCGTCGATAGAGGCCTCCTTACATAAAAAGTCCGTGCCCCTCCTAACTAAAACACTCACTCCTCTTAAATATGATGTATGGAAGGAGTGGTAGTGTGCTTGGAATTTCCGATTGTTTAGCTGTGAAGCTGTGCCGGGGGTTAGGTGCGTTTCTTGCAGAAAGAGTAAGCCTGGGCCTCCCCTCTCTGTTTCCAGCATAACCGCTGCTTGCTTCTTGGGGTCTCCCAACCCCCTCACGTTCCACGATATAATGCTTACTCTACTCATAGCCATTGGCAGTCGCTATGTTGGCCGGGGGCAGGGGGAGAGGGGGGAGGGAAAGCCATCCTCTCACGACAGGCCCCCCTCACCCCTCCCCCCCCACTCCCCCCCAGCCCCCCATACCCACAGCGTGTGCTCGAAGTTCCCCCCTCCCTCCTACCCTCCCACCCACCCCTACCTACCCATAGCCCTCCGCCCCACCCATCCCCACTCCTCAAAGTGTCCCTTAGCCCCCCCACCACCCCACCCCCACTCCTCTGCCCATCAGGGCGTCCCCTAGGGGTCGCTATGGTGGCCCTCTTATGCATTCACTCAAAAGACCCAGGGCGCCCCGCCTCACCCCCCGCCCCTCAATTTACCTGGAGGTCCGCCCCAACTAATTCCAAACATAGTGTTTATATAGCACCATCTTAACCCAGCATTCAGTTAAGCTCATCCCCTCACAGGAAAAAAAAAAAAAAAAAAAAAAAAAAAAAAAAAATTATATATATATATTATATGTTTGTGCTATTTTCACCCTATACAGGTGGCCTTGCTTAGTGCTGCTTATCCCCTAAATCATATATAAATGCTAATCCAATCACTCTATTATTCTATACTTGCTATTCTGTTCTTATTCAATTCCCCCCGGTATAGTGAAAAAAAAAAAAAAAAAAAAAAAAAGGAAAAAAGGAGGGGGGGGGGGTCTAGCTTGACCCCCACCTACCTAGTAAAAAGTGCCTCTAATATCCCATTTATTGCATAACACTCCATCTCTAGGCAATAAGTGCATTTGTGCCTATTATGTGCATACGATGTGCTAGATGATTAATTTTTTCCCCCCGTGCCAAGCTCATATTGCCTATACATATTACAATAACTCAAATTACATAACATACCATTCCTAAACATTATAATTCTGCGTGTACAATTAATATGGCTAATTAGTGATTAAATATTTCTTCGTATAGATCTTAAATTAACTTAAAAAAAAAAAAGGGGGCAAAAAGAAAAAAAAAAAATGGAAAAGAGGGGGGATGAGGGTACCAAGAGGGATCCCCAGTTTCCCAGACACAGTAGCGCTGGAGAGCTCTAAAGATCCCCCCATGTTCCTCCAGCCACCTCTTAACCTCATTTGGGGTGCTAAAGAAGAGGGTTGAACCCAGGGCAGTCATGCGTAGTCGGGCCAGGTATAACAATGCATAGGCTATATTGTGTTCTTGCAGAATACGCTTAATGGGGATGAATTCCGCCCTCTGCTTCTGTAGGTCTGGTGAAAAATCCGGGTAAAATGACACTCTAGTCCCCTTGTAGAAGATGTCCCTTAATTCTCTGACCCTTTGCATCAGAATAACTCGGTCATTATAGTTCATAAATTTCAGTATCAGTGGTCTAGTGCGACCTTCTGGTAGCCTAGCTCTAATTGGCACTCTATGTGCCCTTTCTATAGCAAAGAGTGCTGTAAAGGAATCATCCCCCAGAAGTTCTCTAAACCAGTTTTCCAAGAAGGCTATAGGGTTAGAGCCCTCACTCCCCTCTGGTAGTCCAATCAAGCGTACATTATTCCTGCGATTTCTGTTCTCAATTTCATCTAATTTTGACGTCTGGATAGTAAGCTGCTTCTGTAGCCCAGTTATTTTTTGCTGGAGTGGGTGAAGCTCATCCTCAACCGTGCTTAGTCTTCCCTCAAGTGCTGTAGTTCTTTCCACAGTGTTACTCAGCAATTGACTCATGGAGTGTAGTTAGATTTTAATGCTAGTTAGCTGGTTATCAAGGCCACGGATAGAATCTTTACAATCATTAACTGCTGCCAATATGTCTCGTAGCGTGGGTTCACCTTCCCCTGCTGGTGGACGTATTACTGGTACTACTGGTGCTGATACATTGCATGTTACCGTGCCCTCTACTAGCCCCGGGTTATTTGCTTTGCTGCCAATCGGTGAGGCAGTAGGGTTTAATGCTAGATGGCCAGTACTTCTCCTATCTGATGTCGTCCCTTGTGGCCTTGCCTGCCCGACTGTCTGGTGATGTCCTTTCCTAGTTGGTGAAGTTGCATGTGCATAGCGTTCGAGTTTTGCAGCTGCTGCTGCAGAGGCCTGGCTTGCTTTTTCTTTGCCTGCCCGGGTTTTCTGATTCCCATCGCTATGGAGTGTATCCTCCGTGGCCCTTTTACTAAGCATGGTCTGGGCCTAGGGGCAGCTTAACTGGGAATGAGAAAGTGGTGCGGCAGTTATGTAGCGATGGTGGGCAAGGCCCTCTATTCCTCCCTGTGTACTATGTAGTTTCAACCACAGAGCAATGTGGCTAGTACAGCGACCTTAATCCAAATGCTTGATAGTCTTGCTTACCCCACACCAGGATCAATGCAATTGCGGATTTAAATACAGTTTAAATAGAATTATAAAGCAGATAAGTTTATGTTGCATTATGTAGTGCTTTTCGGCTCTTAATCCCTTAGGCAGCAGTTCAACAGTCAGGCCGAATGGTTAAGTGTTTTTGCTTATCACAAGAGAAACAGGGGAGAGCAGAGAGGTGGAGGGAGGGTATCAGCTGTATATAGAACTACTTGTTACCAGTGGTCGTACATGGTAGATCTTGTCCCATACATTTCACTTATATTTCTTCCTCCTCACCCCCCACTCATCTCCCCGTATTACCACTTAACCCAGGCCGATGCCACAGGTTGCACAGATGCTCCGCTTGGCTAGTTCAAAATTCTGGGATCTCCGTTCCACATGCGGCGTTCAAAAAGCCCTCTTCTGCGCTGCAGTGTGTTTGTGGTCTCGCGATGCTTTAGCCCGTGCGGCGGCGTAGCTTTCCCTCGGCTCCCCTCGGCTCTCCTCAGCTACCTCCGGGTACGCCGCTCGCTCTGCGCTTCTCCGCGGGAACGTTGCAAGGGGATCTCGCGATAGCTAGATCACACGCGGGATCTCCCTCCGCCGCTACGGACACACAGGCTCCGTTTCACTCGGGCTACCTCCAGAGAGTTTACAGGGGAAAAAGGTAGGGCCATCCCAGTATAGGCTGCATGTTCTCTAATTAAAGCTCTACATCCAGGCAACTATCGAGGGGGACGAGGGGAGGCACAGGCAGTGCAACCTCTCACTCTCTCACTCACTCATCCGGCCACGCCCCCCTCAAACATGACCCAAACATTAACCCTGGCACTAACCTAGATCAAACCTTGATCAAAGTATTTTTATTTATTTTTTATTATTATTTTTATTATGTTTACACACACTTTATTTTCTCACTCTCTCTGTAAGGACAGAGAGAGAGATACAATGTATCTCTCTTCTCCATTCACAGAGAGAGAAAACATGGGGGCGTGCTTCACAGTAAATGATCAGCGCGATAGCCAATCATAGGCTATCACAGTGATCAGGTAACCCAGGTTCCGATCATTAGTATGGGGCCGGGGGCTCTCGGTAAGACCCCAATCTCTGTGTTAGGGGTGCTCCATAAGGGAGATGCACAAATTTGCGGCTGCATGGAAAAAAAAGCCCATTCCAATGGGGCCGCATATTTGCGTATGCTCTGCGCCAAGGGGTTAAAGTAAATGTGAATAGAACAAAAATTATACATGTGCTCAAATCCAACTAGCATACACATAATGTATAAAGAACCCATCAGGTGCTGAAGAGGTGTGACCAATGCATTTCCTGCGTTAAGATAAAAAAGTCCAACTACCTTTTCCTTTCCCCTCCTCTCAAACACTTGTCTGAGCCCTTTATCGCCCCAGTGCTGTGTCCATTCACAGCAGTGCTGGTCTCTCTTCCTCTTCTCACAGGACAGATTGAGAACAGCAGGAGCCATTGGCAGTTATCAGTCAAATCCTGTGAGGGGGGATTAGGTGTGGGGAAGAGCTGCACTGTATGTCTATGGACAACAGCTTGCTACGAGGGCACATGGAGAACAGGAGAAGCGAAAAGCACCAACGCGGGACCCCACAAGAGGAGGTGAGGGACTGCGCTGTGAAATTCCATTGCACAGATCAGGTAACTGTTACTAAACCCACAACAGTAACATCAGTCTGCATATGCAGTAGAACATGCTTGTTATACTCATTGTGGAACCTAAGGGGTTAACCCTCCTTATTGTGTAAAAATGCTATTTGATCCTGTATGCACAGCTCCTCCCAGTCTTGCATTGTCTCCAAAACATGTCCGGATAAGACAATAAGAGTTACTGGAGTCAGGCTGCACATGCTCAGTTTGATGTGTATTGCTAGACAGTTTTTTTTTTCTTGAGGGAGTGCATGTGATCAGCACAGGGCCAATCAGCACTGTCCAGACAGAGGGTCAGGGGTCCTACATCCTGATAGGACAGCCAGTGCAGTATGAAAACTCTTTCTACAAGCTTTAACCAGGCACTGAATGAAGTCACAAGGCTGCTATATACTGCTGATTAGAAAAGGTATTTAGCAGTTTATATTTACTACAATGTTTGCATTTCCATGTTCTGTGTACTGTGGAAAACCAGATAAAGTGAATGCAGGCTCCTGGGTTTAGTAACACTTTAATGTCTTTTCTTTATTTTAGGAAGAAATTCCTTTACAACTGCTTTAAATCACTAATTGCATTTGTGTTTTATTTAGAGAGATCCACCTTCACGTTTTATTGTATGCATGTATTTAATGTTTGAAGGACATCAGTTACGCTTTTTTCTTTTTTTTAGCTTCATGTATATATGTAAGTTTTAACATACAGAAAAGATTGAAAAGCAAATCCCATATGCAAGTATCCGAGTCCACTGAATCATGCATTATGAACTAATGGTGACCCAACCCCATTCATTTGGTCGAGGGATGCTTTTAGTTGAGACAAAAAATCCATTACACATTTTTATAACATGCCGAAGCTTAAAGAAATTGTCAGCTTACTCTCACAAGCCAGCAATAACTGCCTGAAATAAAGCATAAATACTTTTGAATGGCCATGATTTTTTGTGACACCAAGAACTATTATTGCAATAAAAGAACATATAGGGATCATTATGTTTTGAAAATGCTTTTACAGAAGCATATTTACCTTACTGAAAGGATAAAACGCCCGACATAATAAAATGCATTTCTGAACTGAATGTGCTTTCAGCATCTGTACATACATAATGTTCTCCACACACTAAAACTGCTGTGCAAATAGCTATTGAATCTAAAATGTCTCAAGGGTAAAAGCAAAGATTAATGTTTCAGCTGGATTTAGTTGTTTCTAAAGAATGGCACGGTTTTCCTGGTCATGTGGCAGTTACTTAGCTAACCTTCAAATGTCAGTTTAAGCTGAGTTCAGACAGAACAATTCAGCTATTCAGGTCTCTCCCCTCTTCATGGGTAACATCTGTTTGCATGGCCTTTGTCCATACGACATGATGTCGGGTTTTTAAAAAGTACACTGTGGCAGAGATTTGGAAAGCTCTGCCAAGTATTTACAGCATAAGGACTAATGGGACCTTTGCAAAAAGAAAAATCTACTAGGTTTTAAAGCATAGACTGTCTATCTATCTTTATATATATATATAAAAAATAGAGATAGATAGATAGAAAAATATAGTATATATATAAAATATAGTAATACAATCAGCGTAAGAGAAAATAAGATATATAGATAGAGATAGATAGAGATAGATAGAGACAGATAGAGACAGATAGATAGATAGATAGATAGATAGATAGATAGATAGATAGATAGATAGATAGATAGATAGATAGATAGATAGATAAATAGATAGATAGATAGATAGAAAAATATAGTATATATATAAAATATAGTAATACAATCAGCATAAGCGAAAATAAGATATTGTGAAATGTGAGAGTTCAACTAGAAAAAATAAAAATAAAATTATATATATATATATATATATATATATATATATATATATATATATATATATATATATAATCGCTCTCTCTCTCTCTAAGGAGCGATTGTGGTTCGCTCAAGGACATCGCAGCCCCACACGCCTCCTATAGCTCTTAAAGCGGACGACATACACCTGCGGCCGACGTACACCTACGGTGATATGTGCCTTCGTGCCAACCTGCAGCAGTATAATGATGATGGCTGGTCGGGAAGCGGTTAACTGTATCCGTTTTGTTAATGCAACTACAAAGTTACACTAAAATGTATTTTAAAATTTTTTTATCTACAGACGAAAGAGTAATATATATATATATATATATATATATATATATATATATATATATTTTTTTTTTTTTTCTAGTTGAACTCTCATTTCACAATATCTTATTTTCTCTTATTCTGATTGTATTACTATATTTTATCATTGCATGTTATGTGTTTATATGCGATTAAATAGCCATAGTATAAATGGAAAGATTAAAGGTCACTCATTCTTGGGTTGTTCCTACCATATGGATAAGAGGTGAGAATTTGGTGCCATGTATCCAAGGCTGATGAACATTTTACACTTTTGGACTTCTGTTTCTGTTTTTATTAAAAGAAAAAGAGCAAGGATGTGACTTGGGTATGATAAAGGAACTAACCATAACACGGCATATTATAAGACTGGCCATCTATACTACTAGTTCCTCACTGACACCCATTGGAGATTGATTATTATATTTGCTATAATCTGCTCTTTCGTCTGTAGATAAAAAAAATTTAAAATAAATTTTAGTGTAACTTTGTAGTTGCATTAACAAAACTGATACAGTTAACCGCTTCCCAACCCGCCATCATCATTATACTGCTGCAGGTTGCCATGAAGGCACATATCGCCGTAGGTGTACGTCGGCCGCTTTAAGAGCTATAGGAGGTGCCCGTGGCTGCGATGTTCTCCAGCGACCCACAATCGCTCCTTAGAGAGCCAGAACGGGGATCTGTCAATGTAAACAAACAGATCCCCATTCTGCCACGGAAGTAGAGAGAGAGCTGCTGTTCCTAGTGATCAGGAACAGTGATCTCTCTCTACTCTCGGTCAGTACAATGTCCACACAGTTAGAAATACCTCCCTAGGATACGCTTAACCCATTGATCGCTCCCTAGTGGTAACCCCTTGCCTGCCGGTGACATTTATACAGTAATCAGTGGCTATTTTTATCTCTGATCGCTTTATAAATGTCAATGGTCCCAAAAAAAGTGTCAAAGTGTCCGATCTGTCCACTGCAATGTTGCAGTCCCGCTAAAAATCGCTGATCGCTGATATTGCTAGTAAAAAAAATAATAATAATACAAATGGCATAAATACATTCCCAATTTTGTAGACACTTCAACTTTTGCCCAAACCAAGCAATTTTTTTCCCCATAATTATGTAGAAAAATACATACTGGCCTAAACTGATAAATACATTTTTTGGGATATTTATTATAGCAAAAAAGTTAAAAATATTGTGATTAATCTTTGTCGCTCTTTTTTTTGTTTATAGAGCACAAAATAAAAACCGCAGAGGTGATCAAATACCGCTAAAATAAAGCTCTATTTCTGGGAAAAAAAGAACATCAAACTTGTTTGTGCACAACATCGCACAACCGTGCAATTGTCAGTTAAAGCGATGCAGTGCCGTATCACAAAAAATGGCCTTTTAAGGGGGAAAATCCTTCTGGGGCTGAAGTGGTTAATGTGTAAAGAGCAGATACATTTATTTCCATATTAAAGCAGTAGTAAAATTTATTTTTAAAACCCCGTAAGACAATTACATAATGTCCTACTATTCATTGCATACTAGCACTTATGATGTCACCACTGAAGGAGCTTCCATCTTCACCCGGTCTTCCTTTCCGGTTCATGCCCTCTTGGCCATCTGAGTCACGGACCATGGCACGGAGCTCTGAAAGGACTGCATGGGTATGTCGTCCCTTCAGAGTGCATGCACCGGTGACATCTCCTGGTGCATGCAATGTGAATATCTCCTAAACAGTACAGGTTTGGGAAATATTCACAGTACCTACAAGTAAGCCTTATTATAGTAAAAATAGTAAAAATAGAAAAAAAAAGGACTTTACTTCCACTTTAATAGCAGATAAAGCTATTTATACATTAGCAAGCTACAGAGATTATGAATAACACAATTTTAACCACTTGAAGGTTTTAAACAAAGTTTTTAGGATGTATCTTCTATGCTCTGCTCCTTCCCTTGCTGTCACACAACTCTGTTAGTATAGGCAATTATCAGCTGTCAAAATGACAGCAGGGAATTGTGATGTCTTGCATAGAAGGAGCAGATGTCAAAATGCAGCTGCTACTGTGCAAAATCAGATTTGTAGTCTTATGCCACGTACACACGCCCGGACTTTTCAACGGACTTGATCCGGCGGACAATCCGACTCCTAGATTTTGTAAAAGTCTCCACTGCAGGGCTGCCATGTCCTCTCACTGCTGCTGAATCTCCCACGCCATAGGGGTTAACAGCTTTAGGTCTCTGGGCTAACTTGCACTATGGATGATTTCCCGGGGCACACCCCCTCATACCCTCTCTTCTATTGAGAAAACTACTTTCACTGATTAGACTATCTATATTTTCTGAAATCAGAGACCCTAGAGAAAAAATGGGGGTTGTTGCAATTTTGTATTTCACATAATACTTTCGCAGTGGATTTTCTGGGAAAAATATACATTAATGAATTTTAGTGCACACAAACGCAATATAATACCCAAATGTTTAGTAAAATATGAAAAATTATGTTACACCGAGTAAAAAGTTACCTAAAATGTAATGTTTTTAAAATTGAGTACACCCGTTGAATGACGACAAACTATGGTACTTAAACATCATCATACAGTAGATGATGCTTTAAAAGCATTTACAGGTTAGCAGTCTAGATGTAAAGAGGAACTGCATTCTGCTCACATCATTTGTAATAAAAAAATCTTTGCCATTCCGAAGCTTCCCTCCAACCACTTTGCATATTATTTTATATATACTGTGATTCTGTACTTGCCAAATATGCTGCATAAATCTCCCTCCACTGAGTCTGGCTGCAACCATTTTAACTGCCTGTTAACTTCTTGGAGTGTGTCCCATAACTAGATACTTTTGCTAATAGGTGTCCCTCATTCCCATCTCAAAAAGTTGGGAGGTATGTTTGTACAGACACACAAAGACACACCTCCAGCTCTGCAGCTCTAATTGGCCCTCTTATGATTCACCCTCCCCCCACCTTCCTGGAAAACACACAAGAGTGAGAGAGAGAGCTGTGCATGATGTCATAAGCCTAGGATTTTTACCAGACAATAAACAGGAAGTGGGCTGTATAAGGTATTTACTGGCAGAAAAAAAAATGTTTTACTATCCAAAGTTAAAACAACAATGACAAAATATTTAATAGAGGGAAAGTTAAAAAAAATAACGGAAGGTCCACTTTAAACAGGAGGTCTGGTGCTAGATTAATTGCTTTCAATCTGACATGTGTGGCAATACCTCACATATGCCATTTTACATATGCATGCAGAACCTATTTATGCATTCAGATTTGGGTGTGTGCATTGGGGAGGTGGAGGCACTATAGTTTTGGGATTGGGGGGGATGGGGGGGGTTGTGAGGGGCGGCCTTACACCACATGTAAAAGTGATCTGGTGGCTGTATAGCTGCTCAGATTACTTTTAAATTATTAAGCATTGCCAGCTCTAAAACAAAACATACCAGGGTCATGACTTCAGCTGCAGCCACGACCTTGGTAAAACCACTAAAAACCAAAGATGTATGGGTATGTCCATTTGAGGAAAGCGGTTAAAGCTGTAGAGAGAATTTTTTTTTTTTACCTAAACTTCAGCTTAAAACTTAAAACTTCACAAATGAAGAAAAAAATCCTATTTAACCCCTTATTAACGCTTAGGTTAATTCTGTTTAGCCCCAATGAACTCCCTTGTCCATTTATCTTTAGCTATTATTTAGCAGATTTTTATTCCTATTTTTCAGCATTACTGTTTACAATTTTTGTCACTTAAATTATCTTTTTCAGCATTCCGTTTTTAAAAATTGCTTTCTTTTTCATTTGCAAATAACTTTGCCATGCTAGAAACATAATTTTATTGTCATTTTAAATATGAGAAATTATCAAGTAAAGTTTACACTTTTGATATACAGCAAAATATTTTTTTAAACTGACACTAATGAAAGTCAAAAAATTCATTTTTTCTTCTTTTCTTTTCATGTTTTTTCTTTATTAAAGAACAATTTTTGTAATACTTTGTTTTCTTAAGCAATGACAAAGTTATTGCTGCAGAAGCAGACCCATAGAGGAATATATAAAAAGTGCTTTGGCCTTAAAAGGTATAAAGATACAGTGCTACTAGCAATATTAATACTATAATGTCAAAAATGTCACACATTATCAGTTTTGGCACTTGTTTGCAATACACCATCCTCCTGCCAAAATTCTCAGCCAAAATCAGTTGTTCTATTTCTCAAGATCATTTGTATTTTCATGGAAAGTAATTTGAGAGAAATCTATATCAGAGCTCAATATCTGTCTTTCATCAGAAAGAGACATTTAAGGCATGTCACAGACATTAGAGCATGGTTGGATATGCAGGCAAGATACCTGTAAAGTGCAACCTATTTATAGACATGAACAGTTGTATTTACTGTCAAAATATTTTATTTTCAAAATATATAGAATACACTTCGATACCTTTAATAATTGTTTTAAAGGCTCATTAACACCAAATTCTGCATAATGACGAGTTCATGAAAATAAGCTATAAACAACAATAAACATGGTGAAAAGGTGTATTCCATTCCTGCTAGGTTAACTTACTAGGCAAACTGGCCTGGAAGAGGACACCCAGGAAATAGAGGTACTCCCGACCCCCCGCCACCCCTAAAGGGATCATACTGTGCCGGAGGGGCGAACCCTCCACCCCCCCCCCCCCCATGATCTCACCCCCCCGGTCAGAAAGGATATTTTGACAGGCATATCCAGCCCAGCAGAAAGGAACATAAGAAAAACCTATCTATAACTTGTAATATAATAAAATAGAATGAGAGACAAGTATCTTTCAATGTCATTTCCAGGTATAATCAGAACAGAAAGATAAAAGGACAGAAAAAGGAAAAAAGAGAAAAGGAAAGGAGGGTAAAGAAAGGGGATTTGGGTCTATCCGAATCTGATTGCTGTGAAAGGGTGAGGTCCAGTGTGACATCATGAGAAATAGAAATCCCTACATATTTAGCCCAAGGTTCCCAGATTCTTTCGAACTGTAGGGTCTTGTCGGCTAAGATACTGGCCATTTTTCTTGGGTCATTATCCAGGATATTTTTCTTCTGACCTCCGACATGAAGGGCCTAGGTTTCTTCCAGGCTTTCGTTATTGTAAGCTTGACTCTTGTGAGTATGAAGTTGATAAATTTTTGTGTGTATTGGGGATGAGAGGTATTTGGGCGTTTAGAAGAGCTACAGGAATGGACCTAGGAATCTGAAGACCAGTCACCTTAAATATTATGTTACAGACTTTGTTCAAAATGGGTGGATCCTAGGACATCCCCACCAAATATGAACCATTGTCCCCAGTAGTTGACAACCTCTGAAACAAGTTGGATCTGCAATTGGGCATATGGTTGCAAGTTTAGTGGGGCTTAAATACCACCTGGTTAGAACTTTAATGTTAGCTTCCATCAGGGAAACATTAAGAATTCCCTTGAAGGATTTTGAGCAGGCAGTATGCCAGGTTTCTAAGTCCCAACTGCATTTAATGTCATTTTCCCAGGCCTCCATATAGGAGGATTTAGCTGTAGGGTGAGTGAGACATGAGTAAATCACAGAAATTCCTCCTTTTTGTTCCATGGCTTGTTCACACCAGATCTCAAATTTTGTGAATTGGAGCAGAAGCGGTTTATCCCTACAAATTTGGTGTAAGAATTTAGAAATTAGATCAAAACTGAGTCTTTCAGAGTCTGGGAGTTTCAGAGTATTGATGCAATAGTTAAGAGTTATGGACTTGCCAGATCTAAAGAAATGTCCTATACGATATAGTCCCTTGTCTACCCACCATTGGAATGTTTTTCTATCTAAGCCTGGAGGGAAGTCCGGGTTATTGAATAAGGGTGATAGGGGACGTCCTGTGGAAATGAGGGTCAGGTGATTTCTGAGGCTATTCCAGAGTGCGCACGATTGGAACATAGTTGGGACCATTATGGAAGGTCTTTTCTTAGGTGGACACCACAATAGATAATCTAAGGATAAGTGAGGTACTGCCTGTTGTTCTATATTGATCCAGTCTAGTTTTTCAGGTTATCCATTACACCTTATGTATAATTTTTTCTTGTTCACTCTGCATATGCCCATTTTTAACACTTCCCCCTTATTGATATATATTTTTTCATCATGTTTTACACTCTCACTTTCATATTTAAAATTCACTTTACACCCATTTTCACAATTTGGGTCTATATAGTCTACAATATACCCATTTATTTTACCTTTTTCCGAGACTCCAGTCGTAATTTTTGTGGCTCCCCCGAGTCACTGTGGGAGACCATGCAGGTCCATGTTTTCTGACACAGGGTTGCACAAGTGCCCATACCTGCACTCGGCCGCATGTTATATAAGGACACAACAGCTGTGTCTGTGCAGCTGCATGTCCCAATAGAAATGAATGGGATGCTGGCATGGGAATGCATACAACAACTCTGCAGGTCTGTGTTTACCAGCAGTAAAGCACCACATGTGAATGGACTTAAATCTGATTGCTGGTTGAAAAAAACATTTTTTAGTACTGACTTTTTTTAAATTAGGCTTTCTGTATGGGAGATACATCTGAGAGCCTGCAGTGAGTGTGTTCAGGAATTCTTCTATTGCATCACAAGCAGTGTATTTCTTAGATGAGCAAATTACTGCGGAGGACTGATGCACTACAGCAATGTCTAAAATATTGCAATTCTCACCATATAGGCTGTGCTTTTTCCAGCTCAAGGTTTTCAGTACTGGCTGTAATGTGTTTTTAAAGTGTATGTTAGGGAAAAAAACATTTTGTAGCAGGGAGCTGGCTATCTTACCTGCAGCATCAGAAGACACTCTGCACCATTTCTGCAGTGAGACTATTTCCTTCTAGTGCCAGCTAAGTCTCATCATTTCCTGCCAGCAGGGTGATTATGCCCAGGGAGCAAAGCATACAGAGAATTGTAGTCCCAGGGCTCAAGTTACACATGCCATTGAACTGCCAGGAAACTACAACTACCAGCCGGCTGGAAGAGAAGAACAGATTTCTGGGAGAGCTTATAAAAAGACTAGGCTAGACCTAGATCGCTCTCTTGGTACGCCGGCCTGGATCTGCAAGCAGGGGCTCTGTGTTGGAGAGTGTTGAGGCTGAGTTGCGACCTGCACAAGAAGAGTTACCACAGTGCATCTTTGGAGCACCTGCGGACACCACTTCTTTACTGTTCAGTGGCCACCTGGAGGCCGCTTATGCTCCATCTGAATCCCAGAGCAGCTGATCCAGGTAGACCACGATGGAGGTCGGACGCCGTCTCCTGAGCTAGGTTCCTGAGGAAGAGCTTGCCAAGTCATCACCATCATCATCATCCTTATCCTCATCTCTCATTCCCAGATTGGTGAGCAGGCATCAGCCCATTCTTTTGAAATAGACACTGTATACAGACACCATTGTCTCTGTTCACTACCTGTTGCTCATGGTGCTGAAGGAAAACACCATTCATCCATGTAGACACTGTATACAGACATCACTGTCTTCATTCACCCCACTGTTACTTCTAGTTCTACAGGATACAGCACTTTTGAACCAGCAATCACTGAGATTTAATTTGCATCTTGCTAACACAAGAAGAGTCTGTTCTTTAATTATCACATCCAAGTCAGTTAAGTTGCTTTGCTGTGCTATTCAGGAATTCTTCACTTGCAGTTTCCACAAAGCTAGCTGAGGACAAAAGCATTGCTTCTTTACAGTACAGGACTACTGCAAACCTCCCTATCTAATTGACCTACAACTCTCTGAAAAATGGGTTAAATTCCATTACAGCCGACTATTATTGAATATTTTGGATTTTTGTTGCATTTAATGTTTGCTCCTGGATGTTGAGGAACAGAAGGGAGTGGTCTCACATGGCTGAAAGTCATTCTTCTGCCCTTCTGCTGCCTGTTCACATAGGCTGTGTATATACTGTACATATGTGTGTATAAGAGCTGTTTATGTTCAGGTATTCGTTATATTTGATCATATGATATTCTTCCATGGTGGTTGCCATTTTACTATTGACAACATTGAACCTGAAATATTATTTTAAAGTGTAATTTTATGTTGTTAACTTTTAAGTGCCTTTATCATATCAGTAAACATACTTTATGATATGCCACATGTTGTGTTCTTTCTACTGCTGTGTTTTGTTCTAATACTGCATATTAGGTGTGCCAGAGGGGTGGGCACTGTTCTTGGGGTTGAGGCAGAATACGGAACCAAAAATACTTAATTGGCTCCTCCAGGGGTAGCGCTACACAGTACATACTAGCAATATCCAGTACATCTCTGGAATAGGTTGAAGGCTGACAACTCACCTTATTTGTGATGATACCCATTCCCTCCCAATCTCCTTAGCCATCTCCTGAATAAACGGTCTAATGCCCCGTAGTCTACAATAAAATCTAGGATGGCTAATTAGACTGCTTGAGATAACACAGGAAGTGTATAAGGAGTACAAGATAGTTCTGAATTTCTGACATGACCAACAGTTGTAAGAAAACCTTTCAAATGTATATTTAAAATACCAATGCTTATAGATAGAGTTAAGCAGGTAATGCTAATCAAATTACCTAGTTACAGATGACTGAATGATTATGTAAAATGGAAAATCTCCTTGTAATTGTTGTTGTTTGTTTACTAGACGTGGGCTGAATAACCCCCTATAGGAAAAAGTTCTAAACCGAACAGCTAAACCCTATTGAAGTCTATGGGAGCCAAATAGCAAACTTCAAAAGTGCCCATTTTGAAGGTTTATATGCAAGTAATTGACAATAAAAGAGTATGGGGGTCTGGGTACTGCCCTGGGGAACGTGTATCAATAATTATTATTACTTTTTTTGTTTAAACAATTGTTTTTTTTTAAGGATTTTTGCCGTGATTTTAATAATGCTTAAAGTGCAAGAATAAAAATGAAAAATGTGTCTAAATATAGTGCCTGGGGGGGTCCCCTTAGTCTGTCTGTAAATTGGCGCATCTGTGCCATAAAAAAAGAGTAAAAATCCCATTTAAAATGACTTGCGTTTACCTGAAAAAATAAAGAAAAAAAGGGTGTGGGGTCCCCCAGTCTGGTATGGATTTAAAAAGCAACACTATGCCAAAATTAAAAAAAAAATTGTTGGCCCCCCCTAAAATCCATACCAGACCCTTATCCAGGCATGCAGCAGCCTGGCAGGTCAAGAAAGGTGGGGGGCGAGCAAGCGCCCCCCTTCTGAACCATACCAGGCAATATGCCTTCAACACCCCAAAGCACTTTGTCCCCTTGTTGATGGGGACAAGGGCCTCAGCCGGTGGTTGTGGGGGTCTGCAGGCAGGGAGCTTATCAGAATCAGGAAGCCCCCTTTAACAAGGGGGCCCTAAGATACTGGCCCCCCTCACATGAATGAGTATTGGGTACATCGTACCCCTACTCATTCACCAAAAAAGTGTCAGTAAAGTAATCAAAAGTAATAAAAACAAGAGACTTTTTGCGCTTTGACATTTCTTATATAGGTAAAGGAACAGGCCATCTGACTACATCACATCCTTCTGACATCATGGACAGGTGCACTATTTTTTTATTATTCAGCTGTCAGCCGGGAAACCCATTGACAGCTGATGACTCATCGTTTGTTAAGGTCACAATGGCCAGCTTCCCAGCCCACTCCTTAACAATCAGCTTACACTGAACCCTGATTGGACAAAGCTTTGCTTAATCAGGGCACAGAGTGTGCTGTGCAGTGCTCAGTGCATTGCAGGATGTTCGTTGGGGCAAATACCCTGCAAATTCGGAGGTTCGGCGAACAAGCCAAATTGTTGTACGCCCCTTTCACACTGGCACTCTCTGGCAGCAGATCTGCCTGCTCAGCTGGGGATCTCTACACTGATCCCCACTGAGCAGGCGGATGACAGGTCCGTGTCTGCTCCCCTTGGGCAGAGTGAACACAGACACAGCCTGCTTTCCTCTATGGGTGGTCAGATGTAAACAGACCCCCTGTCTGTTTACATCTGACTGTCATCCGAATGGAGAATGGATCCCCCATCCGTCTGTTTTTAGTGGACAGGATCTAATTGGATGTTAATGGGTGTAAACAAACATGTGTTAGCTCAAACCCGCCGCTCCATAGAGGGCAATGGATGGTTCCATCAGGTCTGTCTAAAAAACTGACAGGTGGACCGGATTGGTCTTCTCCTGAGAAAGGGGCCTTAAAGTTTTGGGCTTGATGAAAAAAAACAACAAAAAATAAGAAAAAAGCCTGTGAAAAAACATAAAAAAATATGTTACCCCAACATTTCATATTCTTGGTATGTGACTGTTGTACCAAAAAGTATCCTGTTTTCTTAATTTTGCTTCCTTTCTTTGAAATACCTGGTGTTCCTGCAAGTCCCCCCTGTTTTCCTATTTCAAACTGACTACACTAGACAAGAGAGTACAGCATAATCAATTTTCTGGTTGTGTTGGGGGTAAAAAAAACGGAAAATTCCTATCAAAATACTTACCGTAATTTTCCTTTCCTGATGGACTCCATGGCAGCAACGTGTGGGTTAAGTCCCGCCTCCACTACCCTATAGGACACCACTCCCATAAATCTTTGCTCCCTGCCCATGGCCGTGTTCGGTAACTAGCCTACTCCAGCCATTTTGGGAGGGAACTCCTGCTGCCATGGAGTCCATCAGGAAAGGAAAATTACGGTAAGTATTTTGATAGGAATTTTCCGTTTTCCTGACAGACTCCATGGCAGCAACGTGTGGGAAATAACTCGCCAAACACACTCGGGTGGGCAAAAATGCTGAACAAAAATGTATGTAACACTGTCAACCGACAGCACCTTTAAACCAAAATCAATGGAAGATAAACTGGTAGGTTCGACACAATAGTGAGCCATAAATGTATGAATGGATGACCAAGAGGCAGCCTTGCAGATAAACTCAGGAGCCACATGACGTGAAGCTGCCCAAGAAGTAGAGAGACTTCTCGTGGAATGTGCCGTAACCGCCTCAGGAGGAGCCAAGCCCTTCTCTTTAAAAGCCCACTGAATCGCCTGAACCACCCACGTGGCGATGGCTCCGACCAAAGCCCAAAGGCCTTTGTTTTTACAGTGAAAAAGAACAAAAAGATATTCCGATTGCCAGAAAGAAGCTGTTGCCTCCAAGTATCGTTTCAGAATAATTCCCATGTCGAGAGGATGAAGATCCTGACTCCCAGCCGAATTAAAGGTAGGAAGAGTAATATCCTGAATTTCGTGGAAGACTGAGGTAACCTTTGGATTCGACCCCAGTATTGGCACTAGGACCACTCTGTCAGGAAAAAATGTGAGGAAAGGATCCTTTGATCCTAAAGACTGAAACTCAGAGACTCTCTTTGCTGAAGATATGGCTACCAAAAAAGATGTCATTAGGGACAATTCTTTGATTGAAAGTGTTCTGTACAGTTGTGAGAAGAAGACGAGAACCAGCGGTAAATCCACTTTGGGAATCTAGGTTTCCTCTGTGATCTAAGTCTAATTGCTCCTTTAAAGAATTGCTGAACCAAGGGATGTTTAGCCCAGGATACTCCAGAGACTTGTACATGAAGAGCGCTGACAGATAGGGGAATGTCTAGTCTGGACTGTAAGAGACCCAAAACATCCTGAACCGTCAGATTACCATTAGAGCAAGACTTGGAAGACAAGTGACTTGTGAATCTAGACCAAATCCTCTCATACACCTGGTTGGTACTTTTCCTCCTTGCACCCATGAGAGTAGGAAAGGCCTCCTTGGGACAACCCAGAGCCTCTAATCTTCCCCTCTCAAAAACCAGACCCTCAGACATAGATGGGCCGGACAGGGATGGAGCTTCGAGCCCTGGGATAGAAGATCGGGTCTGAGAGGTAAGGGAATCGGATCTCTGACGCTGAGGAGCATTAGAAGCGGAAATTATGGCCTGTTGGGCCAAAAAGGTATTACAGCTATCACCTCTACTGCTTCTGATTTGAGTCTCCGCAGGAACTGTAGAATAATAGGAATCGGAGGAAAGGCGTAAGCTTTGTTGAACCGCCATCGATCCGTCAGTGCATCCACTCCGTAAGCCTGAGGATCCCGAAACCTGGAATAATACCTTGCCAGTTTCTTGTTGCAAGGAGAGGCAAATAGGTCAACCTCTGGGGAGAAACACAACGTTAGAATCCGCCTGAAAACTTCCTCGTGAAGAGACCATTCGTTGTTGTCCAGATTGACTCAAGACAGGAAGTCCGCTTGGACGTTCTGCGTTCCTGGAACATAAGTTGCTGTAATGCTGACCAGGTTCTTCTGAGCCCAAGACATGATTGGCTCTACCCCCTGAAGAAGGGACAGACTCTGAGTACCTCCTTGTCACCTTATATATGCCACTGCTGTTGTGTTGTCTAGTCTGAGAAGAACCGAAGTTCCTGAGATCAGATGACGAAAGGCTAGGAGCGCCCGGAAGGCTGTCTTAAATTCTAGAATATTCGACACCATCCCCCTGGAAGGGAAGTCCCAGGTGCCTTGTGCTACTTCCGTCAAACAGTGGGCGCCCCAGCCCCTGTTGCTGGCATCCAAAGTTATTGATATCCATGAGATGGGGAGAATGGAATGACAATTGAATAGATTCTCCTTCTGAAGCCACCAGGGCAGAGAGATTCTCATTGAAGATGTGATCCGGATAAGTTGAGCCTTGTCGCCTAACCATTGGTGAAGAAACCTTTTTTGGAATGGTCTCATCTTCCATTGGGCCCACTTCACCATTGGAATGGTGGCCACCATAGTGCCAATAATTCTCAGGCACTGAAGAGCCGGGAGATGGGAGGCTGAGAGGGCCGGACGAATTCTGTCCCGAATTACCGGTACTTTCTCTTCGGGTAATGAGATGGTGCCCTTCACTGTGTTGAAGAGTGTGCCTAGGAATACAAGAGACTGAGAAGGAATTAACTGACTCTTTTCTAGATTCAGGATCCAACCGAATTCTTGAAGAGTGGAAATAACCTGATCCTTGTGCAATAACAGACGGTCTCTGTCCTGGACTAGCAGCAGAAGATCGTCCAAATAGTGGTGAAGACGAATCCCCTTGGATCTCAATAGAGCCACTACGGCCAACAACACCTTTGAAAGACTCGGGGGGATGTCGAAAGCCCGAACGGAAGACATACGAACTGAAGATGTGGTTTTCCTACTGAAAATCGCAGAAACTGCTGAAAATCTTCTGCCACAGGGACATGAAAGTAAGCGTCCTTTAGGTTTATTGAAAACATCCAGACGCCTGACTGTTGTATTGTTGACAAGGTTTCCATCTTGAACCTTTTCCTTTTTGATAAAATGATTCAGATGTGTAAGGTCTATGACTGGCCTCCAAGAACCGTTTTTCTTTTGGACCATAAAAAGAGGAGAATAAATTCCTCTCCCTCGTTGATCATCTGGCACGGGAACGGCAGCGCCTTGAGCCAGTAAAGATTTCACGTAGGCCAACAGGATCTGCCTTTTTTCTTCTGAGGTCGGAAGGGAGGTGGGAACATACTTTAGTCTTGGGGACCTGCTGAAGGTCCAAGAATGACCTGAAGAGACCGTTCTCACGGTTCAGAAGTCCTGGACTGAGGCTGCCCAGACATGCCGAAAAAGTAGAAGATGAGCCCCCACCTGGCCTATCTGAGCGGGCCCAATCTCAAAAAGATTTGGTTGGTTCCCTCTCTCCTGTCGCACTGCTCTTGGCTCATTTCTTGAAAGGAGGACTGCCTTGACTTCCATGACCTGGAATATTTTTGACCCGGTCTATAGCTACGGGCCTCCCTGGCCTGCTCTTGATATTGCTTTTTAGGAAAAAATCTCCTCTGGCTTTCTAAACGTCTATCCTGAGGGAGAAACCCCGACTTCCCACCAGAGGCCCGGGTTATGGCATTATCCAACTTATTCCCAAAAGGGAAGAACCCTCGAAAGGGATATGGCACCACACCTGTTTAGATGCTGGATCAGCCAGCCAGGGACGGAGCCCAAGAGCCCGTTTGGCGGTTACAGCTGAAAGCATAACCTGAGACACTAAGCGGATGATGTCAATCGAAGCCTCCCCCAGAAAAGCCGATACAAGCCGTAACTCCTGGATAGGAGAGTTTTTGCGACTTCATCCGAAATGTTTCTGAGGGTATCATCCACCCTGTCCGTCCAGACTTCCATGGCCTTGGACATTGCCGTTAAAGCCAATGCTGGCTTGCATGCCAAACCAGCAGTGAGGCATCCTTAAATGAAACTGTATCTTCCAATGGAAGGGTTACATGTTTTACTAGTCTCATCACCGCTGCATCCACGAGAGGAGCTGAAACCAGATACTTGACCTCATCCTCCTTAAAGGGATATAACCTTAGGACTTTTGAGAGCATACTATTCTTTTTCTCAACTTTCAGTCCATTCATCCGTGATGACCTCACCAAGTTCAGACAGGAATGGAAAGTTAAGACGCTCCCTTTTAAGTTGCTTAAAATACTTCCTTTGTTTGGAAGGATTAGCCAAGTTCACAGCCTCTCTGATAGCCTCTCTGATAGCCTTCACCAAGGGGGAGAGTAAGGCAAAGTCAAACCCCACACAGGTACTATCTTCCTCAGAAGCTCTTGAGCATGCGACTCCCTGACTGGAGACTGAGGTGACTCTGACTGAGGCACAGGAGCCTGACTGGCACCGATCCCCTTGAGGGATTCTTCACCACATTTTCCACAAGGGACCTTAGATGCTGGTCCGTACCCCCTCTCTCACTAGAGGCTTTGGAAAAGCAGAGGTCACACAGGGATTTCCCAGTAGAAACTTGCGATCTGCATCCCCAGCAAGTATTAATAACTGAACGGCTGGATGAGCCTTGGGGGAGCGAGATCGATCCTCGCTACGGCGCCCGGATCTTGAGGGTGAGCCGTGATGTTTAGACTTAGAATATGAATGCCGGTGGTAAGACTTAGAAGAATCGCTTCCTCTATGCGTTGAGCTGTGTTGCTGTTCTGAACTAGATGGGTTAAGACAGAGATAGAAGAGACACACAGATAAGGAAAGATAACAGACTGACTAATACCGGACCCCCCCCCTACTCCCCCCCCAGACAGTACCTATTATGAGAGGGCTGGCCAAATACAGGCGGAGGTGAGTCCATATCTCTAGGGGTTTTCATAAATGCTGCAAAGACATATAAGTAAGGCTGAGAGCACCATACACACACACGCCCACCCCCCTCTTCCCAGAAGGCCACCTACATCCACAGAAGAAATCCTGGACAAGGGGAAGTCATATAATAGCCTACAAGCAATCCCAAAGCTTGCAGGCTATTTCCTATATTTAAATAGGGCGCCTTAGTGACGTCATCATCGTATCCTGTGCGCCGCTACTGCGCATGCGCGAATAGCGTCATTTTGCCGCTATCGCGCATGCGCGAACCAAGCCTCGTTCCTGTGCCGCACTCGCGCATGCGCAGAACGAACGTATCTAACGAAAAACCAGGAAGTGAGCGGCGGCTGGAACGCAGGCTAATCCAGCCGCCATGCCTATACCCTTATACATGAAAACACAAAAAACGAACGGAAATGAAGGAAAAGCAAGGAACAAACACAAACTGCTGCCATGAAAAAGAGGAACAATCTTACAGCTCCCACACGATCGTCTCCAGGCCGAAGGTAAGAACAAAACATACCAGACTTCTCAGGGCAAAATAGGTCACCTGCTATTTAGCTGGGCTATCCGACCAAATGCGCAGCCTGCCTGCCAGTGGCTAGGTTCCTGGCTTCCTCCAGCGCTTATATCCAATGCCCACTCCATACCCCGCTAGTAGCTAGGGCTTAACGGAGTCATGCGACAATTCCATCCAGTCGCAATTCGGCCAAACCAACAATGGAACCGTGTGGGAGCAATCTTCAGGTAGAAAGACCATAACGTCTGGTCCTACGGAGGAGGACAAAAAAAGAACACGGCCATGGGCAGGGAGCAAAGATTTATGGGAGTGGTGTCCTATAGGGTAGTGGAGGCGGGACTTAACCCACACGTTGCTGCCATGGAGTCTGTCAGGAAAGGTATTTAATATACACTATACAATATATATATATATATATATATATATATATATATATATATATATATATATATATATATATATACCACAGTGATTGTTCATCCTCAAAAGAAGTGCACACCACCGCCAGTAAAAATGCACGCTCATCTCCCAGATGAGTCAAAACTCATATGCGGATCTCCCCACGAGCTCTTTGCTCTCACTTACTCTTTCCAATCAGCAGTGGGTAATCCAGATGACTCTTTTCTTAATGGTAACTCACCTCATTAACATCCAAAAAAACAAATCACCTCCCAGCTTGGCTCAAGATTCCATGAGTTCAGGACATGTAAATAATAAGTATAGAGACCATAGTGTTCTCTGTATACACATGTATTCAAAGCTCCCAAACAGACAAGTTGCACTTACAAGATAAAAACTTTTAAAATCACATATAAACCTCCAGAGTAGCACCGTCGTGTCCACATGCACAGTGCCTGGCTGGACATCACTATCAGCACTTCCCTTCTAGGTGTGTATCGGTCAATCACAGGCCTTCCTCAGTAGATCTACTGAGGAAGGCAAAGATCTAGCAAAGAGCTCGTAGGGAGATCCGCATATGAGTTTTAAGTCATCTGGGAGGTGAGCGCGCATTTTTACTGGTGGTGGTGTGCACTCCTTTTGAGGACGAACAATCACTGTGGTGGAATTGTGTGGATACACTGATCACAAGAAGAGTTTTTCATGTTTTATTTCTTCATTTTTTCATTTTATGGACTATTGATTTATATGCAGGATTTATTTATTTTAAAGATTTGCACTTTATATATATATATATATATATATATATATATATATATATATATATATATATATATATATATATATTTACACATAGCGCTACATTTATTTATTTACTATCTATTTTGAAATGAGTGTGATGTACCACTTGGAATGTTTAGCAGCTGTGCACGTGCATTATTAGGTTATCTTATTTAAATCACAATGTTTTTTGCTTGAGGCGCTGATTGTTTCATCTTATAATTTTCAGGTATGTAGAATGCCTGTGTTTCCCCAAGTGCCTTTCAATTCTGCCTGTTGGGCATTTTGCCACTAGGGTATTTCTGCCTGCAGCTTTTGCATATTTATGGCCTAATTTTTCTATATACACTCTCTTTAAGAGGAACAGAATAAAAAGAAGGAATGGTGGCATTCATAACTATGTGAGAAGTGAATAATCTTAAAGAGATTATGATGGACTTGACACATTATAGATGAAATTAAATATGTAGGCAAATAAAATATTTTTTGCCTGTTATCATTGGCACTTCAGCCTTCAATCTTTTTATGTTAGTAATTTGATGTTTCATTAAAGGGCCAGTGTCAGATTTTAACTAACATGAAGACATGTTTGATATGAATGAGCAAACAGAATACAACATAATTTTCTATGGAGCAGTGAAAAGAAGATATTTACACACATTGTTGCTTAGCTCTGACAATAGGACATCTGCTAAAAGTGGCATGGCTAGCTTAGTAACCATAAGAACTGAGATTACTTCTTACTTTGTATGTCCAATACCTTCAAATACAGAAAGGAAATCTGCCAAAAGTGGACTAGACCATTCATCACTAGACCATTCTGAGATATCATCTCATTCTTCCTCAAGGAGGTTTAGCAGTGGCTCAAACAAGTGCCAAAACTACAGAGGGATTGAAGCAGCTGTTCTGCAAGAGTTCACTATGGTGATTTCCGATTGGAACATTGCATGCTCCTTTGAGATTTTCACTTTAACCCTATGGATTATTATGTATTTATATTCTTTTATGATTCTGTACTGTCTTTAATTTTGGTTATTACACAATTGTCTGCACTATTTTTTTGCACGGTTACGTTAACACATAAAGGAAAAACCTTTCATTTGTAAATAACTTTGCTATGTTTTGTATCAGGTTTATAATTTTAGAATATTTTTAAAACATTACAAATTACAGAATAAAATGTATACTTTTTAATACAGTAACACTATATTTTTAAAAGTTTTAAAACTTTGCTAAATGTTTAAAGTGAAACATTTAAAACATCCAATACCTTGAAAAAAATGCCAGGAGAGGTGCCCTGATCCTGCCTGTAAAAGGGGGGCATTGATTTTTATTTTTTTTATCTTGTCTATTCTCTTCTGGAACAATATTTTTTATTGAAGGAAATAGAAAAAAATAAGGAAATAACAAATAATCCTGCGCAGGGGATGTAAACATGGAGCACAATCTAGTGCCACCTAGGGTATACATATATGCATATTTCACACAAGAGGAACTATCAAATTGTAAAGACCCTCTAGTCTAAGCCCGCTCGACACAAGGCATTCGAGCGGGATTGCTCAGGGATTCGAGTATGGACAGTCCGCAAAATTGGGATAAAGCCATCGGAAGCTTATGGAGCAACGAAAAAAAAAAAAAGAAAAAAAGGAAAATAAAACAAAACAAAATAAAATGAGAAGCTGTGAATGGTGATATAAGGGGGAGGGAAAAGTTAGAAACAGAGGGAGACGAAGGAAATAGGCGAAGAAGACCACAGAGCAAAAGGAGCGAAAAGAAGCACAGGATAGTAAAAGAGAGAATTCCCCCAGGCCAGGAGGTAGAAGAGATCAAGTTGAGAGGCCAAGGCTGAAGGCTGGACGGGTGCAAGGTTGGAAGAGCGTAGGACCACCAGGGACCCCATACTTTAATATATTTAGCATGAGAGTCCTGGAGGATACTAGTCATCTTCTCAGTGATCATGAGTCGTTAGAATGCTCTTCACTTCCAAGAACGAGACCGCCGGCCTCTTTCATGCCCTAGGAATTTGGGTTAAGGTATCCCCGCGCTGTCGTCAAGGGCCTAAACTATTTAAAAGGATAGGTTGCAGCAAACTACCGACAGGGGTATGAACCCTAACCCCCAGATAATAAAATGAAAATCAAACAGATGGTGTTGCGCTACCTGAACTAGATATAAATATAAAGAGCCTAATACTGGAAGAAATAAAATCTAGCTATAAATCGACTAGCCTATCTTAAATAAAAATTAAGGTGCCTTGTGCTATGTTGGATAAAAAAAAAAAAAAAAAAAAAAAACAGATAGTAACCAGTGTATTATAAAACTTAAATTCCAGAAATCATGTGTTTATATATCAACATAAGTAACTCTAAGTAAAAGGGGAAAATATTCCATAAAGTGCAAATGTCTTATATTAAAACGTGCAATTCATAGTGCATGATTACAAAAAGTTGGTAAAATACAGTCTTTAGTGAAATTAAATGAAGTGCCAGTGATTATTAGTTCCGTAATCTTCTTAATAAAAAAAATTAAAATATGTATATAAGACAGTTTATATATAAGCTGAAATAGGTGCTCAGTGACTTGTTCAGTGCTTCTCAAAAAGAAAAACAGGTGCCAGCAATCGTGTTGTAATTTCTGTGTCTCCAGTATACACGGCACACTAGGTAAAATGGCCCCTTACCTTACTGCTGTAAGGTAAACAGCAAATCAAGCAGCAAAAACAAGGGTCCAGGGATTCTATCCCAATTCCTAGCAGGTGGATATTGGTCCCCTCAGGTAGGTATTTTTCCTCTCAGATAGTTTCCATATAGATCTTTGGCTTCAGTATAACTCCCAGAGGTCTCATAGGAAAGGTAGAGGTACACTCGGATGGTGAAGTACGTTCGTAAAATTTATTATAACGATATATAAAAAGAGGTACTCACAAACATACGATAAAATACAGCTTTAAAAACGGACGAGCATTCCGCTCGTGTATGCGAACGTCACTTCCGGTATCCTCGTTCCGACGCGTATCGTCACTAGTCACGTGACTTCATCAGGGAATTCCCCCAGGCCAGGAGGTAGAAGAGATCAAGTTGAGAGGCCAAGGCTGAAGGCTGGACGGGTGCAAGGTTGGAAGAGCGTAGGACCACCAGGGAGCCCATACTTTAATATATTTAGCATGAGAGTCCTGGAGGATACTAGTCATCTTCTCAGTGATCATGAGTCATTAGAATGCTCTTCACTTCCAAGAACGAGACCGCCGGCCTCTTTCATGCCCTAGGAATTGTTCGTTTGACTGCAATGAATAAATAGGTGGCCAATTTCTGTTGATAGGCGAAAAGGCCTGGGATTGGACAGTGGAGCAATGCCAGTTTGGTGTCTTTGCAAATGGGCCCATGAAAAAACATAAACAGAAGGCCCAAAACCTTCAACCAAAATCCCACCAGGCAAGGGTAAGACCACCATATATGAAGTTTGTCTCCTCGCTGGCCACAAACACGGAAACATTGATCATTGTGACATGATGGGAAAAGGGGAGGGGGAAATTTTGGGACTTTAAATGAGGTCATAGCCTCCATCCCTATCAGATATAAGATATAAAATTAAAAACAAGAGCTAAGCGTGACTTTAAATGAAGTACGGGGTCTTTTATTGAAAAAAAAAGGAGAAATATTGTTATGCGATTATATGATGCGACAAAATTACATGTATATTAAAGAGGTGCACAGACAGACACATTATTAACATTGACATTTTGTTTTATATAATCTTACTGACCAATACAGAGTAGGTTATAAAAGCGCACCTCCATTATATACATAAGACAACCAAATATGGAAATAAATTAAACAAATAATACAATGTAGGCAACAACTTTGAATCTATGACTTCTTGGTTGTTGCAGTGGATTAGTAAAGAAAAAAACAACATAGTTGATGCAATTTTTCAAGAATTGATGCTAGTTGAAATTAGGGTACCAAAATACACGGCGATTATTGGCTCTACGCGTTTCGCGGCTTACTACCGCTCGTCAGGAGCAAGCTCGTGATTGGTCTGAAAATACAGAGTAGTGGTAAATTAATGTTTGCAATGATGGAACATGGGGAGATTGAAATACCCCTACCTAGTGGTCCCTTACACATAGCCATGCAGTCAAAAGTGCAGCGCCGAAAGCCTAGGCACCCAAAGCGATGATACAGGAGTTGAGGAGGCCCATCCAAGGGCGAGGAGGCCCACAGAATGCACACACAGGCAACCACCGGGACAACAAGGGCGTTTAGTAAGTGAAAACGAATATGGAAATATAAAACTGAGCCTAATGGGTGAAAAAATGCATGGTAAGAACTACAGATAATCTGAGAATTGTGAAAGAAAAATGCGTTGAAAAAAGAAAATGTTGGGGTGGATGTGTGATGAGTGTAGGAGAGGGTTAGCATGGGAAAGGGGGGGAGGGGGAAGAGGGCGGAAGAAAAAGGGGAAGGAGGGGGAAAGTGGCTGTGTATGACATGACCCAGTCTGAATGCCAGGTGACAGAGTGAGTAGTGACAGAAACAAGTAAAGAAAGAGGGACATATGGATTGATTGTGCAAAAATACCTTGTGTGTGGAAAAAACGCGAAAACAAGGGGTGACAGTGTATGGTAGGTGAATAGCCCCAGTTGTTCCGGTCCCGCCTGCCGCCGCCAACCATGGATACATTTATTTTTTTTCAATAAAAGACCCCGTACTTCATTTAAAGTCCCGCTTAGCTCTTGTTTTTAATTTTATATCATTGATCATTGTGAGTTGGATTGGATCTCGTAATATGGGCCGGGACCCAATACCAGCGCAATAAGACCTTATAGGCTGCTTCCAGAGTAATCGTATTAAAGGAGCATTTAGCAATGCTTAACCAGGCTTTGCTCCAATTTGCCAAGTCAATGGGGGACAGTTCATTTTCAGAAGGGGGACATTTTTATTATGTTAAGAAAATGCTGCAGCAACACTGACATTTACAAAGAAAAAAAGTGTTTAACCACTTCCCACCCAGCCACTGCATATACTGTAAATGGCCGAAATGGACAAGCGTTTGTCTAAGAGGATGTATCCAAAACTCCTCCCAGATCTGCACCTGGGGCACTTCATCACAATCCTGAGTACCGAGTGTCGGAGATCTGCCCATTGTCCAGTAGTATACATGGCTGCTATTCATACAGCCATTGTGCATATGTGCCAATATTTTTGTCATCCACTTTACCCCAAAGCTGAGGATTCATATTGCCGTTTTTTTTATATTTTCAGCAGGATTTTTTATGTGACCTTGCCAACATTTTCAGTTGTATCATGACCCTTGGACTGTTCTTTATCCTTTGGTTGTAACAATATAGGATCTTCTCAAAATAGTTTTGATGTCCCCAAGGATTCCAGAACTCCTTTCACCCATTGAGGTTTTAAGGAGGGGTGTCTGCCCCTTCAGGTGTTTCATTAGAGGTTCTTGTGGTGCAGGTGTTTATCACAGGGGGGGGGCATTCTGGGAGGATCCACCAGCACCCATTTAGGGTGTGTTTTAGACCAGTTAGGGTATTGGATTGGGAGGGGATCTGGTCAGTGGTATAGGTAGGATTGGGGTCTAGTACTGGGATGTGGGAGGGGGATCTGGTGCTATGGGGGGTGGGGGTCAGAGAGGACATTTTTGATTTGATGCTAGTTTTATAGAATTTTTCAAGAAATCATTGTGGGGTTTACTCAATAGAGTGTGTATATCCTGTTCCTTTTTTTTTTTTTACTTTGCTAAAGTGGTATATCCTGTTCCTTTTTTTTTTGATAGACTTAATGTTAGATGACCCCCTCTTATTTTGAGGTGAGTAATCCCTATTCATATGGGTTACTGAGCAAGGTACCCAGGCTTATTCTCTTCTGTTTGAGCCATTGAGAAATACTGTGATCTCTGTGATAATATAAATATATAGTGTAGAAAAGAAACCTCCTTTAAAATGATCACATTTTGTTGTTTTGCAGCCTGTTGTTTTGCAGACACACTTTTTGCTTTATCCATCTGTATTTACTCAATGCAGCTTATAACATCCAAGTGAAAGATATAACACCAACATGTCAGACAAAAATTCAAAAAAATTCAAAAACAGAATTACTGAGTTGAAAAAAAGGACCACCCCTCCTAAAAATGACCTGTAAACTCAGACAGGTGTAGCTAATCACCTTCTTAATGCCACACAAAGCCATTTGACTTTCAACTGTGATCAGCTTTTCCCATTTTGATTAGCTCAGCATAAAAAGAGCTTTCCTGGACCATTTTAGTCCATGGTAGGGGAAAAATTTAGCAATTGAAGCAAGCAATCAGCTATGGCTGACAAAAGATCTTTGGGATAAATTTGTGGACATAGGTCAAAGGCTTTATTAAAGCCTAAAAGCACAGTGAAATCTGTTATTAAAAAGTGGAAGGTATTTGGTACAACACAGAGCCTCCCTGAATCAGGACGTCACTCCAAACTATACGAAAGAGCCAGGAGGAAACTGGTCAGAGACTACCAAGAGACCTACAACAACTTTGAAGAAGTTGCAGGAATTTATGACAAAGAGTGGTCATTGTGTGCATGTGGCAACAATATTACAAATTTTCCACAAATGTGGCTTGCATGGGAGGGTTGCAGGAAAACAGCCATTCTTCAAGAAAGGCCACATGCTGCCATGACTGAGCTTTGTCAAAACACACCTTAAAGAATCTGAGGCCACATGGAAAAAGGTGCTATGGTCAGATAAAACTAAAAATTAAACATGCAGGTTGTAATATCCAGTAATGGGGGTGTTTCTCTGCAGCAAGGACTGAAGCACTTATCAGGATAGGAGGAAAAATGGATGGAGCAAAATACCATCAAATTCTTGAGGAATAGCTGCTGCTCTCTGCCAGAAAGTTGTCAGTGGGAAGGTTTACCTTCCAACCTGACAATGATCCAAAGCACACAGCAAAAATTACCAAATTTGAAGGAGAAAAAGGTGAATTCCCTTGCATGGCCTAGTCAGAGCCCAGACTTAAACCCCATTGAAAATCTGTGGAATGCCTTTAAATATCTGCAGTCCACAAATGGTCACCATCAAATTTAACTGAACTTGAGCAGTTCTGTAAAGAAGAATGGGTGTCACGTACCTGGTGATGGAGCCTGACGTGGAGAGGAAGACAATCTCTTCTTACACTTCAGGCTCAGTACCTCTGATAAAGTAATAGGAGGCACGATAACCTGGAATGGCATGAGTGCCTGGCAGTTCTTGCAAGGACAGCTACAGATGAGGAGTCTGTGCGTACTTGGATGCAGGCTGGACCATAACACAGGACAGCAGGCACAGCGGGTGGATAGATGGTTAGTAGGCACCTGTCAGGCTGGCAGGTCACAGACAGCAGGCACTTGGAGGTCTGGCAAGTCACATAAAGCAGGCTGGCTGGCTGGCAGGTCTCAGACAGCAAGTATTTGGCAGACTGCAAAAAAAAAGGATGACAGCCACAGGCTGGACACAGAGCAGGGCCAGGCAAGCCAGATGATTCCACTAGCAGGCACATCAGGAAAAGAGCAGCAAGAGGGGGAGTAGTTAGATTCAGGCCAGTGTTAGCAACAGTAAGCAAACAGGCAGAAGAATCAGGCAGAGACATGGTCAAGAACAAGCCAGGGGTTGGTTCAGGCAGAGTTCAAGCAGAGTCATATGGATCAGGATGGCAACAGGAGATCAAGCACAGGAACAGGCAGAAGGTTAGCAGAACACTGTAGACCATCAGGCAAAGTCCTATAGCAGCAGTGATGTTTTAAAATCTAGTGGTGGACATGCAGGTGACAGTGCATGCTGACACATGCACATACGCTTGAGCACGGATCTAGCCAACGGGAATTCTTCTTCTGCGCATAACAATATGCCTGGGCATATTTTGCCTTTCCTGATACCCCGCCCCCCCCCCCCCCCACCTTAAAGGCAGCTTCAAATAGTTCAGGGGTGTGAGGTTTTGACTAGGGTTCCTACTAATTTTCTTCAGATCCGTAGCCTTTCCATTTGAACCAATATTTTAGATGATACCTATTTTCCTAAAATCTGAAATAGCCCCCACTTCATACTTTTCTTCATTATTGACAATCACCAATTTAGGAGGACCCGAATTCCACTCTGGAAAAGGACTAGGAACTGTGGTCTTCAGCATGAGACACATGGAACACAGTATGAATTTTCAGTGAGTATAGCAATGTGCTGTAAGTTCATGTGTATCATTACTCTTTCTTGGGACAAATTTGGGACCAAGCTTCTTCATAAGACATGCCAACTTTAGGTTGTAGACACCCACCCAGTGTCAGAGTCAAATCTCCCCATCTTCTTATCAAAGAATCTCTTGTTGTCCTCCCTAGACTTAGCCCTTGTACATACGGTCGGACATTCCGATCACCAAATCCGTCAGATCATTTCCGACAGATTTAGTCCAGAACTGGTGTTGCCTACACATGGTCGGACAAAGTTGTCGGAATTTCCGGTCGTCAAGAACACGGTGACGTAAACCGCGTACGACAGGACTAGAAAAGGGAAGTTCAGCACCACGTGTGACACCCTTTGGGCTCTTTCTGCTGATCTTGTGTTTTTTGCATGTTAGTAGAAGTTTGGTTAGAGACGATTTGCGCTTTTCAGATTTGTGCTTCAGATTGTTACTGCTCTTCAATTTGTGCTTGCTTATCAGTGCGTGTAGTCCGTTCGCATTTGTTGGTCATTGCGGACTATATCTTGGTATAGTATGCTTTGATTTTCCGCTTGTTTCTGGTTTTCAGTTCGTTCTTTCAGGCCTTGCTGTTAATCGGTGCTTTCTGTTGTCTGTTCTGACCAGCCGACCGTTTTGAAGTCATGTTTCATGTACGTACTCATCGTAGAGTTCATACTGTGCAGGGGCTTGATGTTGGGCTTTTAGCTTTGACACAAGCCCAGTCCATGAATGGGGCGAGGAGGAGTTCATGGAGCAAGAATTGGTTGCTCCAGAGTGACCAATTCTCGCACATGCCTTTGCTGGTGAGGTCCAGGAGAATAATCCTGATGATACCTGCATGCGGCAAGCCATCACTCCAGAGCAGAGGCTCATCGCCACGTTGCGGTACTTGGCAACAGGGAGAAGTCTTCAGGACCTGAAGTTCTCTACAGGCATCTTATAGTTTTGGCTTTAAATACTCATTTCCAAAAAGGTTATACTGATCTTGGCCAAAAATGTTTGTGTCTAATCTGTTGATGTGCAAAATGACTATTTTTGTTTCTTGTTTGACTCCACAGTTTCCTTCAACGCCACAGGAATGGCAGTCTGTGGCCTCCCACTTTGCCACCCATTGGGACTTTCCCAATTGTGGAGGTGCAATTGATGGGAAACACGTCCGCATTGTCCCACCTACCAACTCGGGGTCCTACTATTAGAATTACAAGGGGTATAATAGTATCGTGATGTTTGCGGTGGTGTCAGCTACCTAAGAGTTCCTGTATGTGGATGGTGGAGTGATCGTGCAGACGGAGTTCTTCTGGCATCTCCAGGGTGGCAGTCTGGGCTTGCCACCTCCAGAGAAGAATGTGGAAGTATGTGGAAGTACTCCCTTTTGTCTTTGTCGCGGATGAAGCATTTGCTCTGGGAAACCATTTGATGCAGCCTTTCCCAATGAAGACCCTCACCCCGGACCAGAGGGTCTTTAATTTCCGGCTGGCCAGAGCCAGAAGAGTAGCGCAGAACACTTTTGGGATAATGGCCAGCCGGTTACGCCTATTTTTGACTCCAATCCCCATGGCGAAAAACTCAATCATATTGTGCTTTCATGCTGCATTCTGCAATTGTTTGAAGAACCACTCACCGAACTATGTGGCCTCAGTTGGGCCTGATGCAGACTTACCAGAAAATGCCAACCTGATGGCCCTTGAAGCTGGTCATCCTGGCTCCCCCCCCCCCCCCCAGCGCCTGCAAAGTCAGAACAAGATATATGGAGTACTTTGTGGGTAGGGGGGCCATTGATATGCCCGACAATGTCTGAGAGGCATTTTTTTTAAATGTTTCATTCAAACTGCAATAATCTTTGTTTTCATTTACTGCTTGGCTTTGTTTTAGGTGTCTCCTAGGTTTTTTGGGGGTTTTTCTTCAACAGTGCAAACCCAATTTCTGTGCGAGATGAGGTGACAGTCTCTTCTTCAGATAATATTACTATTTTGTGGGTCTGCTACACACATACTTTGTTTTTGTTGTTAACCACTTGCCTACTGGGCACTTAAAGACCCCTCCTGCCCAGACCAATTTTCAGCTTTTGGTGCGCTCACACTTTGAATGAAAATTACTCAGTCATCCAACACTGTACCCAAATGAAATGTTTGTCCTTTTTTTCCTACAAATAGAGATTTCTTTTGGTGGTATTTGATCACCTCTGTGTTTTTTATTTTTTGCGCTATAAATGAAAAAATTTAAAAAAAAAAAAAAATTTTCTTTGTTTCTGTGATAAAAATTTAAAAATTATTAATTTTTCTTCATAAATTTTGGCCACAATTTATACTGCTACATATCTTTGGTAAAAATAACCCAAATGAGTGGATATTATTTGGTCTTTGTGAAAGTTAGAGAGTCCACAAGCTGTGGTGAGAATCGCACAAAATTGATCACATCTGATGTGGTCTATCTCATTTCTTGTGACCCGAACAAGCCAGGAAAGTACAAATACCCCCCAAATGACCCCTTTTTTGAAAGTAGACATTCCAAGGTATTTAGTAAGAGGCATGGTGAGCTTTTTGATGTTGTAATTTTTTCCCACAATTCTTTGCAAAATGAAGATTTTTTATTTTATTTAAATTTTTTTCCCAAAATTGTCATTGTAATAGGTTATTTCTCTCATATGGCATGTGTATACCACAAATAATGCCCCAAAATAAATTCTGCTACTCCTCTTGAGTATTACGACACCACATGTGTGGGACTTTTCCACAGCCTGACCACATAGAGAGGCCCAGCATGCAGGGAGCAGCGTCACGTGTTCTAGGAGCATAAATTACACATCTAACTTGTTGACTACCTATTACACTTTTGAAGGCCCTGGAGCACCAGGACAATGACACGTGACACCGACATGGTACTGATGACAGATGGCACTGATACGTGGCACTGATACATGGCACTGATGACAGATGCCACTAATACGTGGCACTGATGACACATGACACTGACAGATGGCACTAATATGTGGCACTGATGACAGATGGCACTTATACATGGCACTGACAAGTGGCACTGATGACACATGGCACTAATATGTGGCACTGACAGATGGCACTAATACGTGGCACTGATGACATGTGACACTGATGAAAGATGGCACTGATACCCAGTATTGATGACACGTGACACTGATACAGATGGCACGTGACACTGATAACAGATGGCACGTGACACTGACAGATGGCACTGATGACAGATGGCGCTGATATGTGGCACTGATGACATATGGCACTAATATGTAGCACTGATGACACGTGACACTGATATGGCACTGATGACAGATGGCACTATGTGGCACTGATGACACGTGGCACTGATGACAGATGGCACTATGTGGCACTGATGGCACTGTGGCACTGATGACATGTGGCACTGATGACAGATGGCACTGATGACAGATGGCACTTATACGTGGCACTGGGACAGATGGCACTGGGGACAGATGGCACTGATGACAGATGGCACTGATGACAGGTGGCACTGAAGACAGGTGGCAGATGGCACTGACAGGTGGCAGTGGGGGAAGATGACAGTGGGGGCAGTGGGGACAGGTGGCAGTGGGACAGGTGGCAGTGGGGATAGATGGGCATTTTATTTTCCTTTATTTATTTATTTTTTACACTAACCACTGTGAGATCTCACAGCGGTTCATCTCTCCCTCCTCACATGCTGTCTGGCGTGTGAGGAGAGAGAGATGAACCGCTGATTGGGGGAAATGGCGTGATTGGGGGAATTTAAAAAGCACTGTGGGTGTTATTTACTAAAGCCAACTCCACTATGCACTACAAGTGCACTGCAATGGCGTGATTGGGGGAATTTAAAAATGGCGTGATTGGGGGAATTTAAAAAGCACTGTGGGTGTTATTTACTAAAGCCAACTCCACTATGCACTACAAGTGCACTGCAAAAGTGCACCTGAAACTGCACTTGGAGTGCAAAGTGGATTTGCCTTTAGTAAATAACACCCATTGCCACAGAAAACAACTTTACTACAAATACTGCTTTTGCGCATTGAAAAAGGAAGCCACACATTGTTGATAATTAAACTTTTTACCTAAAGTACATTCACAAAGTGCATTTAGAAAAGGGTTTTACAACAAACCAACATATTTGGTGTATATAAAACATTATTTTTGGTAACATTTATATAATTTGGCGTTTTTGTGTAAACAGGCATGTATCAAAGCATAACATACAGAACACAGGAACTTACAAAGTTCAACTTTGAAAAGGGAAGACAATATCAGGCATGAGTATGTACAAACTGTGTTGCTGTTGCCTTTGTCACATGGGGTGTCACCCCTGTAAAAGCCAAATTTAGAAAATTCACACAAATTGTGAATCAAAAAATGTCCATTTTCCTCCTGATCCCATGCCTAATGTCAACATGTGCCCCATCATGGGTTATCAATGTACGTGTACGTCTTCATCTCAGCCACTTTAGTAGCAAGGAATGGGTTGCACCCACAAAACGCGTACATTGATCCCCCATGATGGGAGATAGTACATGTTGACACATTGTGTGCATCTTCCAAATTTGGCTTTTCTAAAAATATAAAAGTGTTTTGGAAAAATTTCAATGGATGCTAGCTAGTTTTGGGTGTTTCAGATTCTCCCTAAAACATCAATGATGTTCTTAATTTTTTGTTGAACATCATTGATGTTTTTCTTGATATTATCTAAATCACGTTTGCACCCCATTATCTCCCCAATGAGGATCTAGGCACTTTCACTGGTAAAATGAGATTCTTCTTCCACAACATCCACATCACCTAAAAATAAACCAAAAAAAAACACAGTGTATTATAAATATGCAGGCGTACATTGATTAGCTTACCTGAAGCTGTGGTCTCAGACGCTCACCTGTTGTGGTGCCAATTTCGCCAATCTCTACAACATGAAAGTGGCCATTTTAAACTGTACAACATTAAATTAAAGCACATGGAGCAGTATGCAAGCAATAATAATATGAACACACGACAACTACTTACTTTTTTGAAGAAATCACTTGATCCTTTTGTACTGATTGTGTTCCCTCAGTTTCAGGTCTGACCAGCGTTTTCTCAGTTGATCCTTGGATCATCGTACCCCAAAATTCTTCTGAAGACTCTTTACAACTTTAGTCATGATCTTGGCCTTTCTGACATTTGGGTTTGGGTAAGGTCCACACTTCCCATCATAGTCGTTCCTCTTCAATATGTCAACCATCTCCAACATCTCTCCAAAAGACATATTTGAGGCCTTAAATCTTCTCCTCCGGGATCGGGACGTTTCTGGCTCCGGGCTTTCCTCGTCCTCCGCCTCGTTAGTGGAATTCTTATCATGCCCCTGCTGTGTCTCCGCCATGTGCTCTCCCCACTGCGCTGAAAGAGAAGGGGCGGGGAATAGACTAGAAAGAACATCAGGGGCAGGCGGAGTTTCACTCATATGTACAATCTGTGAGCGGAGGAAGGTGCTGAAGCACCGACTGTTCGAACAAAGGTATAATTTAAACTTGATACATCACTAGCCTATACTGCTTCTAGATTGAGGCTTATATTGGGACAAGATGTTAATTTAGCCTGACATTATTAGAGTTTGTCTTGTGTTGTGTATCACAGAGAAGATGGATCCCTTCAAGGAACCACATTTTCTGGAGCTAATCATTGATATGCTCAGGGAGCTGCCCTGGTTTGGTGAAGATCATGCTCCCCATGGCAGACATGACCTATGTGATTGCCCAAATTGGTGCCCTGAGGAGTACATATCTGAGGGAGCACAAGAATTTCCAGGATTCCCTGAGATCAGGAGATCCAGATGACATTTATGTCCACAGGATGTTGTACTACGAGAGGCTGCATTTTCTGGCAGACCAGAGGGAACCCAGGCCAGCACTCCACAGTCTTCCTTCAAGGCTTCCTTCCCCCCCAGCTGAGGCTTCCAATGTCCAACCTGGGCCTTCCAGGCAGCAACATGTGGAGGGGCCCAGCTTTAGACAGGTATAGCATTGTTCAACATATTTATTGTCGTACATTTAATGATGTTAACTAGATGTTATTATTGATCAGTAAGTTGTGATTTAACAAAGTGGTTTACATATCAATAGACAGTAGTGACCAAAAATGATTGGGACAAGAATGAAAAATGCTGGGCTCAGAATGATAGTCTGTTCTATTTGGTAACATTCAATTGGTAACAGTCATGAGCACAAAATTGTGTGATTGATGACCAAAAAACTAAAACTATGTCCCATTTTCATACACAGGAAGATCTCAGCCGGGAGGAGGCTGTGGCAAGTGGCAGCCGCCGGGAGGAGGCTGTGGCAAGTGGCAGCCGGGAGGTCGACCATCGCCCTCCTCCTCCTCCACCTCCTGCCACAACTACCAGAACAGAGCCACAGCCTGGAAGGAAGCCTGGAGGGAAGTGCCTAAGTAAGACCAGAGAGTGATGGCCTTGGTTCAGTCTGGTCTGACAGAAGATGCAGGCTCTTGTATGACCACAGCCTGGGGACATAGATGTCATCTTCTATTCCTGATCTCTTGGACTTCTGGACCAGACTGTTCTCCCTTTAGATATGTACTCCTCAGGCCACCAATTTTGCTTCGCCAAATTGACCAGTTTCGCCAGCGTTGCCTTCCTGTTTATTTGTTTATGACACCTAAATAAAGCTTTTTTTTGGTTCAAGAAATACTTGCCTATGTGTTTTACTTAAAAAAGGACAGTTTATTTGTGAGTAGGCAGGTACATCTCAGAAATACAAAGTCAAATTAACAACAAAGGGCACCAACACCAAGCAACCTCCTAGAGATTAAAAAAGAAAACAATAAAATAAAAAGATAATAATGGTGTTGTGGTAAGATGACACACAAAACACACCAAAAAAATTACGAAAATGAGCAAAATGTCATAAAAGGAGACCTTGATTAAAAAACCAACCACAAACTTTACAGAAAAAAAAACAACCAAAAATGATTGGAGAGATCCGACGAATTAAAATATTGTATTCATGAAACCAGGAAAAAGAATAAAGAAATACGTTTTGGAGAAGTGTGTGTGAATATGAGCAGCAAAACAACTGCATTCTTGTAGCATTATTGTCTCACCGACATCCGAGCGGCATAAGTCGCAGAAGATCTTCTGTGCGGTAAGAGCGTTCCCGCGGTCGGCGGTGCGCGCGCGCGAGAGCGCACGCGGCCGTTTGACGCAATTGGCGCCAATGGCGCTATTTAAAGTGGATCCTTGCTTTACTGCCCGATCAACAGCGTTCCTGTGTACTCTGGTATCCTGTATCTGAACCTGAATCTGAATGCGTATCCTGATCCGTATTGAACCCGGCTTGTTCCTGACTTCGCTGTTTGCTGCCTGCCCCCGACTTTTGGCTTTGTACCCGACTACTCTTCTGGGTTTCGTTTCTGTACCTGATCTGCTCGCTTGTGCCTGACCTGGACTGTTATACTATCCGTTATCTGCCAGTTGCCTGTTTTACCGCTGCTGGACTACAGGACACCTCCCAGCCACCACCGTACCCGCCTTTTGTTCCCTCTGTGCCCTGTTGTCTCCTACCTCTTGCTGCGGACTACAGGACTTTTCCCACTCCACGCTATATCCAGTTTGCACCTGCATCCGCTGTTGGACTACAGAATTCCTCCCGTTGTTCGCTGTACCCTGCGATCACTTGCACTCCGTTGCCGGACTACAGGAATCTTTCTGCTGTCTGCTGAACCTTACCATTGCCTGCATTCTGCTGCTGGGCTACAGGACACCTCCACCATCAACGGTCTGCTGCTTCCTACATCAACCATCCAGTCAGGCACTTGTGCCCCTCTGTGCTCCCGAGCCCCTGTCATCACTACCAGGGCCTCCCGAGTCAGAGGTCTACGAGACGCCGCTCCCTGCATTCCGAGCTCTGCCTTAAGGTACGTGACAATTATAAAGAAAAAGAGAATGCGCTGCATTAAACAATTTTTAACATTGCAGTGTGACGAATGTGCTATATCGATTACGAACGGTAGTTTTGCCTGACCAAGCGATTCCGTCTCAGAATTTATTCTAAGAATGCATGGCACTTTGTCCGTTGGACTAGGCTACACATGATCGGAATTGACGCGCATCGGATCATGTTGTCGAAAAAATTTATATCCAGCTCTCAAACTTTGTTGGTCGGACATTGACGGAAAAAGTCAGATGGAGACCACACACGGCCCGATGGAGATCAGCCAACGGTAATAAGCCAACCTAGTCATCTTGAGCAAAAGATGCAAAACAACTGATATATTGTTCAAGGGTTCTGATTAGTTCTTTCTGTCTGACAGTTAGTCTGAGGGTGGTATGCAGAGGAAAAAGAAAGTTCTACATTCAGTGTTTGACAGAGAACCCTCGAGAACTTTGACATAAATTGAACTCCTTGATCAGAGACAATGCTTCTACGAATGCCATTGAGCCTCACAATCTCCTTTATAAAGACTTGGGCCATCTTTAATGCAGAAAGTATCCCTTTTATGGGCACAAAGTGAGCCATCTTCGAACACAACAAAGATGGCTCAACAACCTTCAGATGGTGGTAGATCCAGGGCAAATTATCTTCTGGATCTATTGGGGACTGAAAGGGGCCCCTAGTAAACCCCAGGTATTACTTCTGTTACTCTTGTTACAAATACAAATGGTGCAATAATTCACTAATTCCTTAAAGTCTTTGTCCATATTAGACCACCAGAACAGGCATTGTACCAGAACCGTGGCTTTGTGAATTCCAAAATGTCCTGCCAAGAGATGAATGTGACACAGCCCCAGAACCACCACTCTGCCACTCTTGGGTACAAATATCTGGTCTCCATTCCACAGTAAGCTTTATTTTGCAGATAGAGTCAGCCCACATGGAGAGGGAACCTGCAATGGGGCCTGCTTGATATGTGACAGAAGATCCATTTGCAGCAACAAAAAGTTCCCTGCAGATAGCACTTTATCCAAAGTGGGTGGTTCTTTGGAGTCGTCAAACATTCTAGACAGGGCACCAAGTTTGAAGTTTTTTTATCCTCGCTTGTAAGTTATGTGAAACATGAATCTGAAAAAAGGGCCCACCTGGCCTGATGTGGTTTCACACTTGGCCGCCTGCAAATACTCAAGATTATTGTGATCTGTGTAATTCAAGATGAGATGAGTTGGCCCCTCCAGGAGGTATCTCCATTGTTCCAGAGCAGATTTTATTGAGAGCAATTCTTGGTTTCCCCCCATCATAGTTTCTTTCAGCAGGGACAGTTTACGGGAGAAAAACACCCCTGGGTATTGTAAATACTGTTGGGAATCTAAGTCCTTGGAGCAATTCTGGAACTAACAGAAAGGGATACCAGTTTTTAACTGTAATTTTATTCAACTCACGGTAATCCACGCAGGACCAGAGGGAGTTGTCTTTCTATTCCATGAAAGAGATACTTGCCTCTGCTGGTGAATTAGAAGGATGGATAAAGCCTTTGCTCAAGTTGTCATCCAGGTAATCATTTAATGCCTCCAGTTCATGTTATGACAAAGGGAAGTCATGATAAACTGGCAGGATGAATTTCTGTAATTCAGCATCAGTGTCTATACATAGTAAGCACAAAGGCTGGGTTGGAGGTTCTGGAAGGCAGTGTTTATGACAGTATGAGGATTGAAGTCCACTTTGCCAGACACCCAGTCAATAATGGGGTTATGTGCCTGCAGTCAGGGTATACCCAAAATGACTGGGAACAAAGGTGGTGAAATTGCATCTAGACACAACAGTTCCTTGTGACCAGATGGTGATGTCAAGACTGGCAAAGGAGTCTTTTGAGTGACAGTTCCAGATTTATGTTGGCTCCATCAGCCAGATACACAGAAAGTCCCTGAACCTTGGTTTGCAAAGGTATCTAGTGCTGGGTGGCAAAAGTCAGGTTACTAAAGTAGCTGCAGGCTCCTGAATCAATTATAGCAGAGACTGGAATGGCTTTTCCTGGAAGCTGGAATGATGTGGGGAGAACAACATGAGTGGAACTAGCAGGTACCGGTGACAGATTAACAGATGAAATGCTTAGACACGTATGCGCCTTTGCCGGTCAGTTCCACACCTAGTTACCCAGTTCTCAGCAGTAGAGACACAGATTGTTCTGACTGCTCTTTGGGTGTTAAGAAGGTGCAAAATAATCCCAGCTGCATTGGCTCAGGTTTCTCAGCAGTGGGTGAGGCAGGAATGGTTGGGGCCCACGTTTGCTGGTGGGATGGGCTTGAGCAGAGGACCTTTCCAGCCTTCATTCCCTGAGATGGCATTCAATCTGGAATTAAAGATTAATAACTCCTTCCAGCGAGCTAGGTATCCCTACTTGAGCCAGTTCATCTTTTAGGGGTTCAGCCAGGCCCAGGCGGAACTGGTAACACAGAGCGGTGTCATTTTAGTTAGTGTCAGCACTCCAGTGCCTGAATTCTGTCACATAATCTTCGAGTGCCAGTGTGCCCCTGTGCTGTTAGGGAGGGGTGGGCTCCCTCTGGCTCACCTGCCCTCTCCCTTTCCATTAAAATGCATGTGCTTCCACTGTGGAGAATCTTAGAAGTTAGAGTAATGCCCCGTACACACGAGAGGGATTAAGTCTGACAGACTTCCGACGGAGTTCTAGCGGAGTTCCGCCGGAGTTCTGGCGGACTTTTTGACCGAACGGACTTGACCACACACCATCACACCAAACTCCGACGGAGTCGAACGTGATGACGTACGACTGGATTCGACGTAGGAAGTTCATAGACAGTAGCCAATAGCTGAACTAGCGTCGGTTTTAGTCCGTCGGAGTAGCACACACACGAGCGAAGTTTTCGAAGGGGACCGGGTCCGGCGGAGTTCCGTCGGGAAAATTTGAAGCATGCTTCATTTCTAAAGTCCGTCAGACTTTTGCGAAGCTAAAGTCCGTTGCAGCCCACACACGATCGGATAGTCTGACGGACTCAGTCCGTCGGACTTTGGATGTCGAAAAGTCCGCTCGTGTGTACGGGGCATTAGGGTCTACAGAAAATGGGGTGCCTTTAACTTACATGTGTATTTACAAATGTGTGCATTGTGACCCCAGTCCCAGAAGGCAAGTCCATTGTAATGCCAAGGCGGTTGGGGAAAAAGAGTCTGAAAGCCAACAAATGGAATCACCTGTTAAGCATGTGGTGCAGCAATAACTCAAGGTGTGGGGTATATCCCGCATGCGGAGCCAGACCACCACTCTATCTGGCTCCCTGGCTGACGAGGCCCAAAAGGATCCGGGCCCATCACAGCCTTACAATGTCTCCCCCAGCTCTTTAGATAGTGAATTGGAGGGAGATGAATTTGTCAGAGGCTTCGACTTCGCTCTTGTTTCCCCACTAAGTAATGCAGTCAAAGAGGCCCTTAAGTGGGAAGATCCTTTTACTCCTTTGGCTAAACAAAGGACTTTTTTAAACATTTGAGAAAGGAACGTTCCAACTTCCCGCTCCTTTCTGTTTTAAAGGATATCTTTGAGGAGGGGAGTAAGGTAGACAGGAATACTTCTATATTAAGCAAAACCTCCAGGTTATACCCCTTCAAGGCAGAGGAAGTGAAATATCTGGAAAATGCTCCCCTTATAGATGCAGCTTTGATGTGACTGGCCAAACATGTCACTCTTCCCCTAGAAGACGCTGTATCCTTCAAGGACAGGCTCAAGAGGAGAATAGACCAAGACCTCAAGAGAATTTACGGGCTAGCCGGTATGGCTTGCAAACCCACCCTGGTCCTCACGGCCATGTCCAAGGCTATGGAAGCCTGGACAGATAATTGACTCCGTGCTCAAGGGTATTTCAGAAGAGCTAACCAGGTGCTCGGCAGTCCAGGAATTGAAGTTGGCAGTGGCCTGCCTTCCTGGGGGGGCTTCTATCGATATGGTCTGCCTGTTGGCCCGGACTACGCTATCCTCAGTCATAGCTAAGCGGACCCTGTGGTTGCACCTTTGGTTCGCTGATCCAGCATCTAATCAGGCCTGGTGTAAGATCTTCTTTGAGGGACCCTTGTTGTTTGGTAACAGGCTGGATAGCACCATAGCCTGAGCCACGGGTGGGAAGTCAGGTTTCTTGCCCCAGGATAGGCATCTGTTTGGTCAGGAGAGGCCTCAATGCAGAAGAAGCAGTACTGAGCTTTCAAGGTAAGCACACTCTTACAGGCCCGGCTGAGATTTCAGAAGGAATTGGAACAGAGGTCAGGAATCCTTCCAAAAGTCTGTCAAAAGCCAGGCGTCCAGTGGATGTGAGGTGGCTGATTTGTTTTGAGATTGGGCCCGTCCAAGCAGGTTGGGTGAGGGAGCATTTGTTTCTCTTCCGGCATGTTTGGGTGGCCTCAATCTCAGACTACTGGACCATCAAGATGGTCTCCACAGGCCACACATGGTCCTTCATCAGTAATCCTCCTTCTAGATTTATTTACACCCTGCTACAATGGTCAGAAGGAAAGAAGCAAGTGTTACTGTCCTACATGGATTCACTGATAGTACAGGGGACCGCATTGCCTGTCCTGAAAGGCAAAGAGTTCCAAGGTATATACTCCCCTTTCTTCCTTGTACAGAAGAAAAATGGTTCATGGAATCTCATAGGCTCTGAGCTCCTCACGCCTAAAGGCCACACAGTGCCTAAAAATTATTGGCACGATGGTCTCTACGACCCCCATGGTCAAATGGTCTCTGTGGAGGTTACGCACTTTTCAGACAGGGTTTCTCCAACAATGGAGTCCAGGGGACAACAATCTGTCGATTTACATAACCTCATGAGGGACAGCCTCTTCTGGTGGCTCCAGCACAGGATTCTGCTCACTTACCACTCCATTGCCCCATTTCATGGGTCATGGTCCTGACCGATGCCAGCGGTACTGGCTGGGGAGACCTTTGCAGGTTGGAACTTGCTCAAGGCAAGTGGGATGCCCATCTCCACGACCCGGGCTCAAACGTCTTGGAAATACGGGCAGCCTGGTGTGGTCTTTAATCTTTCACTCATCTCCTGAAAGGGAAGTCAGTTTTACTGAATATGGACAATACCACAGTGGTCTCCTAGGTGAAGAGGCAAGGGAGCACTCGGGCTCCACCCTGCTCCAAGAAGTCAAGCCCACCATGTACTGGATTTAGAAAAACCTGGCCAATATTTCAGCGGCCTTCGCCCCCAGAGTTCAGAACATCCAAGTGGACTTCCTGTCTTGCACACATTTGGCCAACGAGTGGTCTCTTCGTGTGCAGACATTCAAATTGATTCTGCCCTTGGGAGTCAATCCTGAAGTAGACCTTTTAGCATCCCCCGCAATTTCAAGATCAAGAGGTATTGGCGAGGTGGTAATCCCGCACTCCAGGGGCACCCCATCCCCCACCACACCCCCCCCCAACCTGCCCCCCAACCCACCCCCCAAGACAAAAGCCAGGGGGGGAGGGGGGGAGGGGCGAAGGGGAGACGAACCGGAGAGACACCCCAAGAACTGGGACCCTATCCCTTCAATAATTCACATCTCTCTTTCAACTCTTTTCCACTCCCCCCCCTCACTTCATAGAAGGGGGGGCGGGATTAATTCCCCGCCCCGTCTCCCCCCGCCCCCCCCCCCCCCCGGTACTGGAACATCTAATTTTCTACAGAATGCTGCTATTTCTTCGATATATCTCAGTCTTGCTGTCCGACCATTTTTTTTCCCTATTAAGCATGCAGGGAAGCCCCAATTATATTGCACTTCATTCTCTGTTAGTACTGTCAGTAACGGTTTTAGGGCTCGTCTCCTCCTTAAGGTTTCTTGTGCAAGATCCTGAAATATCTGAATGTCATTTCCTTCATATCTTAGTGGTGCTTTTGATCTTATGTTTCTCCATATTTGATATTTTTGTTCTTCGTTTTGAAATCGAACTATAATATCCCGTGGCGTTTCTTGTGGGAGACCCTTGGGTTTCCTTACTCTATGCGCCCTTTCTATATTTATCACGTTAGTTATATCTTTGTTCATTAGGGAGTTACAGATCTTCTTAATTATATCTGTCAGGTCCTCTCGTTGTTGTGCGTCTGGGACTCCATCTATTCTTAAGTTTTTTCTTCTGTCTCTGTTTTCTTGGTCTTCGAATTGATATGCTTGATCTTGTTGTGCTTTTTTTAGATATTGTATTTCTGCTTCTAGATTCTTTATTATGTTCGTGTCTTTTTTCACTTTTTTTTCCACCTCTTCTACCCTTTCCAAAATATGTCCGAGATTTTTATGTAATCTTTCCATTTCGGTTTTCATAGTATTTTCCAAGGCTGCGAACATGGAAATTATGTCATTTTTAGTGGGCAATACTTGGAGGTTATCTTGTTGAATCTGTTGGATTAATATAGCTTCTGTATCTCGGTCTGATTCAATTATTTGATCTGGCTCTTCCTCTGGTGGTATATCAAGTAATGTATCTAGATCTTGTGCGGAGATGTTTTGCATTTGATGCTTTCTTTTCTCTTTATCTTTTTTATCTCTTTCTCTCTCCCTTTTATCTCTGTTCTCAGCCTGTTGGGTTCTTGTATGTTGTTGTTTTTCAACTTGTTGTTTGTCCGCTGCCACTGTCTGTGTAACATATTTATTCATTGCGCCGGGGATAGTAACCAAGCTCCGGCATGGCGATTTCGGGATAGCCCCTGACTTTGCTGATTTTCCCTTCATCTGTCACAGAAGTGGCAGGGCACCCTTGTTACTAATGTTTATATGTGTCTCTTCTTTTTTTTTTTTCCTCTCTCCTAGTTGTATCTAGGTTCGCTCTTCGTTCTGGGTACTATCTGATAATATTTGCGACCACCTGCAACCCCTGCCGTGTGATTTTAGATTTTCTTACTGTCGCGGTATCGCAGTATTGCAGTCAGGTTAACGCTAGTACACCATTATTCAGCTCTCTCCCCGCTCATTTTTCCTCTCCACTTTTTACTGAAATTCAAAGGAATTGCGTAATATATGAATCTCTCTCTCTTTATTTTATTTTACGTGGGTCACTTTATAACACATAACTTGCTTGCTTAATCAATTATGCGCCGAGACGTGGATACTTGCTTCCTAAAAATATTAAATAGGGGGTCTTCCACAGTCCCATTATTCACAGAGGTTATAATGTGGGGTATGCTTTGTGTGTTGTAATATATGTCCACTTACCCCGTGCTTGCTTTCAGGAGATTTTGCTTTCATTCTTTAGTGCTGCCAGATGTTCAGGATTCTCATACAAATTCTACTATATTTCTACTGACCTTCTTGTTTTTTTTTTCCTTTAAAAACACCTTCCAATGTCCTCAGGGAGCAGCGTCTCTCTTTGTCCAGCAGAGGGCGTCCGACGCTCCTCGTATGCCTTCCAAAGTTTACCGAGCTCCAAGCAGCCAAAGAACCCGTCACCCGACCGACGCCGGCGTACCTCCCAGCTCGTCCGACACAACGCTGGGCTCGCCACAAACAAAACAGGGGACCAATTCTCCGCCGGGCACCCGACCAGTGCCAGACGGTATGTCCCGACCGGGGGGAAATAACAGAGGAGCGGGGGAGGAGAGAGCACCCACCACCAAAGCAGCGAGACTCAAACGAGGGTCAGATCAGAGGGGAATCGCGGGTGGCTGCATTGCTGGCGCGGCGGGGGATCTGGAGCACACCCGGAACGCTAGGTGCAGACACGCACCATTACCAGACTCCTCCCCCGGAAAGGTGTCTCCCCATGGTTTCCCCTCCTGACCCAGCTCACCTTCCGGTACCTGGGGCCTCTGCCTCCCAGTCTGGACCTTCTTTCTTAGGGGGCAGACCTGCACCTTGTCCAGCATTACTTAGGCTGATGGTCTGGTTTTTGAGAGGGAGAGGCTGGAATCTCTCAGGTGTGCTTCAAGAGTGATTTTCACCCTCATGAGCTTGATAAAGGCAAGCATGAGTAAAGTCTATGGGAGAATATAGGCCAAATTTGTTGATTTCTCATCCTCTATGGGCAAATCGTTCAGGGATCCAGGAGTCCAGGATGTCCTCAGCTTCCTCCACTCTGGCCTAGATCTGTCTCAATCCATGAGCTCTCTTGGAGTTCAAGTCTAAGCTCTGTCAGCCTTTCTTGAACAATATGGGTAGTTCACCCTCTAATCCGCCAGGTTTTCCCTGGGGCAACAAAACTCAGGCCCGAGAGAAGACCAAGATTCCCCAAATGGGATCTTCCCCTTGTTCTTGACTCACTGATTGACTTTAGTACCTTTCCACAAAAGTCACCTTCCTAGTTGCCATCACTTCTGCCAAAAGGGTTTTGGAGATTGAGTCCTTGAGTCATGAAGAACCATTCCTGACTTTCTTCCCGGACTGAGTGGTCCTCATCCCTATGCTTGGCTGAAACACAAAAGTTTCTTCAGTGTTCCATGAGAACCAATAAATTGTCTTACCTACATTCAGGACCCAAGGATCCTCTGAAGTTCATCCTCTGGATGTAGGCGAAATACTGAAGGAATACCTGTAAGTTACTTCCTCCTTTAGACGCTCCGACTACCTGTTTATCTTGAACTCAGGCAGTAACAGAGGAAATTGAGCATAGTCTAGAATGATTGTGGCCTAGAACGTCCAGTCCATTCAGCAAGCTTATAGGGCTAAGGGCTTAGCTCCTCCAGAAGTATGGCGGCTTCGTGGGCAGCAGCCTGGCATATGGCTCCAGATGTCATCTGTAAAGTGGCCTCATGGGCCTCTATTAATACCTTTATGTCACATTACTGCATAGAGCCTGCGTCGCTATCTTCTGTGAACTTTGGTTTAAGAATCCTGTCAGTTGATGGGCCAAATTAAATTTTCTTTGATCAGCATACCTTGTGTGGTGTGGCTAGTTATTTCCCACACATAATCTGCCATGCAGTCTGTCAAGAAAACAGAAAATGTATTATCAAATACTTACCTTAATTTTCCTTTCCTTATGGACTACTTGGCAGACGGAGTTCCCACGGAACGCAGTCTCTAGTGATGAGCTCTAGTTGGGAGTGGGGTCCTTTAGCATTGGAGAGGAGGTGGGGTTAACCCACACATAGTCTGCCATGGAGTGTATCAGGAAAGGAAAATTACGGTAAGTATTTGATACTAAATTTTCAGTTTTTCCTAGAAAGTAGAGTTTACATACATAATGATCAAATATTATGACCACCATGTACATATACTGTAGTGACATAGTTACAGGTTGAAAAAACATACAAGTCCATCTAATTCAACCAAAAAAAAACATTCCCATATACACAATCCTATACCCACAGTTCCAGAGAATCCAGAGGAAGGTGAAAACCCCCAGCAAAGCATGATCCAATTTGCTATAGCAGGGGAAAAAAAACCTTCCTGATCCCCTGAGAGGCAGTCGGATTTTCCCTGGATCAACTTTACCTGTAAAAGCTAGTAAATATACTATGTGCAGTACATTTAGGAAAGAACCTAGGCATTTTTTAAAGCAATCTACTTAGCTGGCCAGAACCACCTCTGGGTGGAGTCTATTCCACATTTTCTCAGCTCTTACTGTGGAGAAACCGTTCCATATTTGGAGATTAAATCTTTTTTTCTATAAATGTAAAGAGTCCCCCTTGTCCTCTGTGATGACCTTAATGTGAATAACTCAACATCAAGTTCACTATATGGACCACTTATGTATTTGTACATGTTTATCATATCCCCCCTTAATCTCCTGTTCTCTAGAGGGAATAAATTCAGTTACTTTGATCTTTCCTCATAGCTGAGCAATTCCATGCCTCTTATCAGTTAGTTTTCCCTTCTCTGAAATTTCTCCAGTTCCCTGATATCCTTTTTGAGAACTGGTGCTAAAAACTGAACTGCATATTCCAGATGAGGTCTTACTAATGATATGTACAGGGGCAAAATAATATCTCTCTTTCTGGAGTCCATACCTCTCTTATAACAAAGGACTTTGCTCGCTTTGAAAACTGCAGCTTGGAATTGCATGCTATTATTGAGTTTGTGATCTACCAAAACCTCTAGATCCTTCTCCACCATTGATACCCCAAGTTGTATCTCCCCTAGTATGTATGATGCATGCATATTCTCAGCCCCCAAGTGCATAACTTTACATTTACCTACACTGAACCTCATCTGCCACTTAGTTGCCCAATTAGACAATGCATTGAGGTTGGCTTGTAAATTGGAGACATCCTGTAAGGAGGTTATTCCACTGCATAGCTTGGTGTCATCTGCAAAGACAGAAATGTTACTTTTAATCCCAGACCCTATATAATTTATAATGAAATAAAAAAGTAAGGGTCCCAACACTGAACCTTGGGGTACACCACTGATAACCTTAGACCATTCAGAGTAAGGCCGCGTACACACGCGCGGACTGTTCGCCCAACCTTGTCCGCTGAACAGTGTTTGGGCGGACAGTCCGCTCGTGTGTGGGGCTTCAGCGGACAGTTTCAGCGGACAGTTGGCCGAACAAGGTCTTACGGAAATTCCGAAAAACTGTCCGCTGAAACAAGGTTTCAGCGGACTGTTCGCTCGTGTGTAGGCTTGTTCGGCCAACTAAGTCTCGCGCATGCTCAGAAAGGATTTCCACGTCGGAAGGTTGCATTGCAGTGTATAGGACGTCGTATTTTTCGTCCCGTCGTACGTGCCGTTCACGTCATCGCGCACGGTTTCAGCAAACTGTTGGTCCGTCGTGTGTGGCCATGTCCGTCCATGCTAAGTTTGAGCGGACTGTTCGCTCAAACTGTTGGACGGACAAAGTTGGGCCAACAGTCCGCGCGTGTGTACGCGGCCTTAGAGTCATTAACCCCTACTCTCTGAATCCTGTCTTTTAGACAGTTTTCTATTCATATATAAATTGATCTTTCTAAGCCTGTAGACTTTACCTTACACATGAGCCATCCCTCTGTCGAAGGTTTTACTTACCTCCACATAAAAATAAATCAGGTTTGTTTAACAACTTCTGTCTTTCAAGAATCCATGCTGTCTGTTGCTTAAAATATTTTTTTCCAACAAGAACTCATCTATGTAGTCTTTTATTAAACTCTCCAGTAGCTTCCCGACTATAGAATTTAAACGAACAGTTCTATAGTTACTTGTTTAAAAAAGACTTTGAACCCTTTTTGAATATGGGCACCACATTGGCCCTGCGCCAATCCAGTGGTAACATTCCAGTCATTAACAAGTCCCTAAATATTATAAACAATGGCCTTGAAATGACAGAGCTCAACTCTTGGAGGATCCATGGGTGGATACCATCTGGTCCAGGTGCCTTATCCACCTTTATTCTGTCTAACTATTTATGGACGATATCACATTTGAGCCATTGTGGATCATATGGGGCTGTGTCATTACCACCCCCCATTATGGACATGACATGAGCTCCCTCATGCTCATTTGTATACACAGAGCTGAAGAAAGTATTTACTAATTTGCCTTCTCTTTGTCCCAAGTCTCCCACTCTAAATTATTTTGTAAAGGCCTACATGCTCAGACCTGACCTTTTTACTGTTAATATACTTAGATACTGTATGAAAAAGTATCCTGTTCCTTCTGTATTGCTTCCTTTGTGTGAAATCCCTGGAGTATGTGATCACATATAAAAAAAAGGGGAACAATTATTTCATATATATATATATATATATATATATATATATATATTAGACATGTGCATTCGTTTTCGTCCGAATGCATTTTCGTCCGAATTTCAGCTATTTTCGTTTTCGTTTTGACAAACGATAACGAAAGCACAAAATCCGAAAAACGAAAGATCCGACATAAATAAATGCTTTATTTTCGTTTTCATTGTTACAACAGTTCGATATAGAATAGGAGATTCGACATGACTCTGACAACAATCTGTGTCTATAGAACCTGTGGTCGAATGTGCCTAACCTTACCTCTATTAGTCCAAGATTATATAGAGAAAATATTCGACAGAGAAAAAAGATTTGACAGAGAGAAAAGATTCTGCAAGTTACTGTCCTAAAAAGTGTTTGGGGACCTGGGTCCTGCCCCAGGGGACATGTATCAATGCAAAAAAAAGTTTTAAAAACGGCAGTTTTTTCGGGAGCAGTGATTTTAATAATGATTAAAGTGAAACAATAAAAGTGTAATATTCCTTTAAATTTCGTAGGGGGGGGGGGTTGTCTATAGTATGCCTGTGAAGGGGCGCATGTTTCCCGTGCTTAGAATTGTCCCTGCACAAAGTGTCATTTATGCAGGAAAAAAAGTCCATTAAAATCACTCGCAGCTATTATGAATTGTCGGCTCCGTAATACAGAGAACACTCATTGAAAGTCATTGATAAAAAAATAAATAAATAAATAATAAAAAAAAGCGTGGGGGTTCCCCAAATTCAATTACCAGGCCCTTCAGGTCTGGTATGGATATTAAGGGGAACCCTGCCTCAAATTTAAGAAAAAATTTGACGTGGGGTTCCCCCTAAATATCCATAGCCAGACCCTTCAGGTCTGGTATGGATATTAAGGGGAACCCCGCATCAAATTAAAAAAAAAAATTGACGTGGGGGTCCCCCTAAAAATCCATACCAGACCCTTTATCTGAGCACGCAACCTGGCAGGCCGCAGGAAAAGAGGGGGGGACGAGAGAGCGCCCCCCCCTCCCTCCTGAACCGTACCAGGCCACATGCCCTCAACATTGGGAGGATGCTTTGGGGGTCCGTGACCCCTCAAAGCACCTTGTCCCCATGTTGATGAGGACAAGGGTCTCATCCCCACAACCCTGGCCGGTGGTTGTGGAGGTCTGCGGGCGGGGGGCTTATCAGAATCTGGAAGCCCCCTTTAACAAGGGGACCCCCAGATCCCGGCCCCCCCCTGTTTGAAATGGTAAGGGGGTACAAAAGTACCCCTACCATTTCACAATGAAAGTGTAAAAAATGGTTAAATAAAACAAACACACTTTTGAAAAATTCCTTTATTAAAAATAAAAAAAAAGATTCCAGCGGCGGTAATCCACTCTTGCTATCCAGCGACGGATGGTCATCTCTCCAGCGATGTCTCATCTCATCCAGCGCAGCGATCCATCCTTCTTCTGTCTCCTCCACGGAGACACTGCAGACATTCCGACGGCTGACGTTTCTTATATACGGAGGGCGGGGCCACCCGTCACCTGACCCCGCCCCCCTCTGACGCAAGGGGAAACCCGGGGTTCCCTGTGACGTAGGGGTGACCCGCACCCCTCTGATGTAACACAGGCAGGTTTCCGTTACATCAGAGGGGGGCGGGGTCACCCATACGTCACGGGGAACCCCGGGTTTCCCCTTGCGTCAGAGGGGGGCGGGGTCAGGTGACGGGTGGCCCCGCCCTCCGTATATAAGAAACATCAGCCGCCGGAATGCCTGCAGCGTCTCCGTGGAGGAGACAGAAGAAGGATGGAGGATCGCTGCGCTGGATGACATGAGACATCGCTGGAGAGATGACCGTCCGTCGCTGGATAGCAAGAGTGGATTACCGCCGCTGGAATCTTTTTTTTATTTTTTTATTTTTAATAAAGGAATTTTTCAAAAGTGTGTTTGTTTTATTTAACCATTTTTTACACTTTCCTTGTGAAATGGTAGGGGTACTTTTGTACCCCCTTACCATTTCAAACAGGAGGGGGGGGGCCGGGATCTGGGGGTCCCCTTGTTAAAGGGGGCTTCCAGATTCTGATAAGCCCCCCGCCCGCAGACCTCCACAACCACCGGCCAGGGTTGTGGGGATGAGGCCCTTGTCTTCATCAACATGGGGACAAGGTGCTTTGAGGGGTCACGGACCCCCAAAGCATCCTCCCAATGTTGAGGGCATGTGGCCTGGTACGGTTCAGGAGGGAGGGGGGGGGGGCGCTCTCTCGCTCTCTGTACGGTTTAGGAGATATTCCCCTCGGTATGCGCCGCTGACTGCAGCGGCGCATGCGCACAAGGGGGTTCTCTCCGTGAAAATCCGGCAGCGCTCGTGCGGCCGGACTGAAATCTCCCGTGCGCATGCGCGGGAGTGACGATATCGCGGCTCCGGCCACTCACAGCGCCGGAGCCACGATACCCGGAAGAGACGCCGAGGGAGCATGTCGGCTCCCTCGGCGTGGATCGGGCCAGATGTCGGGGCCTCGTTCTAAGGTAAGTATTTCATAATGAGCTAGTATGCGGTGCATACTAGCTCATTATGCATTTTGCTTTGCAGGTTTAAAAAATAAAAATAAAAAATTGCGGGTTTACTACCGCTTTAATATCCATACTAGACCTGAAGGGCCTGGTAATTGAATTTGGGGGACCCCCACGCTTTTTTTTTTATTATTTATTTATTTTTTTATCAATGACTTTCAATGAGTGTTCTCTGTATTACGGGAGCCGACAATTCATAATAGCTGCGAGTGATTTTAAAGGACTTTTTTTCCTGCATAAATGACACTTTGTGCTGGGACAGTTCTAAGCACGGGAAACATGTGCCCCTTCACAGGCACACTATAGACAACCCCCCCTACGAAATTTAAAGGAATATTACACTTTTATTGTTTCACTTTAATCATTATTAAAATAACTGCTCCCGAAAAAAACGGCCGTTTTTAAAACTTTTTTTTGCATTGATACATGTCCCCTGGGGCAGGACCCGGGTCCCCAAACACTTTTTAGGACAGCAACTTGCAAATTAGCCTTTAAAATTAGCACTTTCGATTTTGAACGTTGGAGTCCTATAGACTTTAATAGGGTTCTAAAGTATGCTATATAGTTAGCACCGTCAAATCTTCTTTATACATTCGACAAACACCATAAGCCTTCCAAGACAGATTTGACCGTAATTCATGTGGATTTTCGGACGAATGCAATTTTTGAACGAAAAACGAAATAAATAAAAACGAATTTCGGGAGTAACTAAATAAATTAAGTTTTCGGACGAAAACGAAATTCCGAAACGAAATATTTTACTCTGCACATGTCTAATATATATATATATATATATATAGACTTTCATTTCTATTCTATTTTAAATGGAATGTTTTTTTTTTTTTTTACAAGATAAGTGTTCACATATACGTTAACATGATGAGGTTAGCTGCTCCTGTTTTCCAGCACTGAACAAAATCATACAAAGATACGTACTGCAGGTTGTCTAGCTACTAAGCCAAAAAAATCATTGACTTTGTTTCTATATAGAAACATAGTACAGTATGTCAGTAAAACAAAGTTATTTATTTTACTGGTTTTAAGCCTTTGTATTTTAATTGTGTTTAATTATTTTAAGCCAGTCTTTATTTGTTGGTGTAAGTAAATGCACATGCTATTCATTTTCCAAGCGCCTTTCTTTATTGATTCTGCTGATTCTTACAAAAATACAATTTAAATTTATCTGTATCACATTTTTATTGTTGGCTATGATAACAGAATCTGTGTAATCCTGCAGAAAAAAATAATCTTTTTTTGCTTTCCACCTGTAGTTTAGCTGTCAGATATTTTCAAATCCAACTTTACACGTTAAGAATCTCTCTCTCTCTCTGGAAACATGCACATCTTTTAATGACATTCTGCTAATGCGGCTTCTCAGGAGGAACTTCATACTTTTCCCCGAAGACCAGATCAGTAGCTTTCCCCCATAATCCTCCTTTTCTTTTAGAAACAAGGTCCACTTTTAGAAAATCCTGCAACAACTGTAAATGTAACAAGAATAGCTGAAGTCATTTCAGTCATTTCTGCCCACATAGACCAGTAAAAATACGATAGGTTGAAATGACTTGACTCCTACCTTACCATAATCACAGGTTTCCAGAAAAACAATGCTGGTAAAGCTTAAAAAGCATTTTTGGCACAAACACATTTGTAATTAAACAGAGCCAGCAGGGAGTGGTTGTTCTTCTGATGTTCTCTAAACCTATACAGGATGCAAAAGGATTATTTGGAGAATTGGAACGTGTGGGCATGAAGATATTTGCTGCAGAAGAATCATTTTATGCTTTGATGTCTTGTAATGGTGAAGTTAATAGGTTTGGTCCCTAAATCACTTTGAATGGAATCCATATTTAGATTTTTGTACTTAAGATTTATAAATAATGTTCATTTCTAAAAAGGCTATAACATACACTTATCTGGTTAGAAGAACATTTTTATTTAAAGATTAAAAAGAATTACCAAATGCATACATTAAAATCAATCTGCTATCATATTGAGCTGCATAAAAGAAGATCTGCATTTTTTTTTTCAAGAATCATACTTACATTGGTGGATACGGCATTGGTTCAATGCTGCATATGTCTCTCGCCAGCTTTAAGACTGAGAACTGAGTGATCAAACACTGCTGATGGCTATGTTCTCGGAGCTCTGTGAGCAGAGAGCCAGTGACTGTCAGTCACTGGTTCTCTACTCTGCCCCCTGGGCTCACTGGAATGCTGGACTGTGGAGGGGACAGGAGTGGCTTGCTCATGCTCTCAGCTGCTCACTGAGAGGCTGAATCAGGTGCCAGTCCAGGGTTGTGGGCAGATCCCAGCCATATTGCCACACATTTGTCCCAGCCTTTACTGGCTGCATGATGTCAGCCAAGAGCAGGTTTCAGCCTGCTGTCTGCTGAAAACAGAATAAACTATACTCTTGTGATCCACAGGAGAAGTATAGACAAAGCTCATTTTAATTATTGCTGTGTGCATTCAGGCAAGTGCTAGTACATTGACTGACATTATAATGTAAATAAGAAATTGAGCTGTTAACAATATGTCTTGAGGAAAGAACACACGTGCCAATCTGAGTGTAGCATTTTTATGATATAATAAAATTCATACAGAAATTTACTCACAGAGGTGAAGTATAAAATGGCATATAGCACTGCAGGAATTCCCCATCCATGGAGCGGTGTGTGCAGAGAGACTTATGAAGCTGTAGGCTTCCGGGGACACAGCGGTGGATTCCGGCACTTCCTGGGGCTGTGGAATGCAAGGGGGAATCCAAGGAGATGCGTTTACGGAGCATGCACTCATTCTTTAGGCCTAAGATAGATAAGCCAAGAGGCTTCATCCACCTTTCAAATTTGTTATCAGTGGATCCTCCTGTGGTCTACCGGTGCCTTTTTTTACTTCTCCTACACGCTATCATCTGAGCATTTAAAGTCGGTGTCTAATGTGAATCCTATCTACTGATCACTGAGAGCTGAATTACCCTGGTGGGGACACAAACATATGGAACCTGTTGGGATTTCTACATCTACAGGTGAAGTCAGTGTTCAGCCTGAGTTCCAGCATGTGATTATCAACAGCTGATTTCCCTTTGTGGAGACATGCACATACAGAACCTGTTAGGATCTTAGGATCTGGTAAGCTGCAATCTATTTTTTCCTTAGCATGGTGGTAAAGCACCTTTGGATGAGTTTGCATGGAACTTTTACTTATGTATTTATTGTTTTGGATGGACACTGTCATGTGACACAGCAGATGATTCACAGACGAACTAATTCCTCTTATATACATGTTTTTGTCTCCAAGGCTGTTTTTAATATAATTAAAATTTTGAACCCATCAACAAAAGGTTTGTTACAACAGACATTTTTCATTTCAGATTTTTTGTTTTTCAGACCTTGTTTCCCTGTTTTGTAATTTTTTTTTGTCATTTTGTATCATTTGTTCACATACACATGGTACCTTCAAAATAAGCATATGAGCAAATGCACCCAAGTTTGACAGCGCAAATATTTCTACATTTTTTACATCCCTATTTTCCAGGTTTTTTTTTTTTAGGGCAGCTTTTTTAATTGTGCCATGACAGCTCCTATCATGACAGGTTAGCTTTTAAAAATAAATCAGTTTGATATGGAAAAAAGGAAAGGTGTGTCCAAAGAGTTCATTTAAAAATTATGTAGCATAGATGTAGACATTGATACATCAACAGATTAACAAGTTACAATATTAAAAATCTCAAAAGTTTTGTAGGTTATACTCCTAATGCCACGTACACATGATCAGACTATCCGGCGGACTTAGTCTGACGGACAAACCGCCGTAAAGTCTGCTGGACTGTCCGAACGAGCGGACCTGCCCACACACGGGACTGTGTCCGCCGGACTATCCGCCATACTTTTGAAATGAACGGACTTGCCCACACACACGGAGGAAAGTTCGTTCATTTTGAGCACGGCTCCAGGTAGCCAGGACTAGCGAAGGAAGTCAATGTCGCCACCTTCGGCGGCGAGATTGACACGTTGCTAGCATCATCACCTAGTATGGACTTAAAGGGGAAGCCCTACACCGAAAAAACGGCGTGGGGGTCCCCCCCTAGGTTCATATCAGACCCTTATCCGAGCACGCTACCTGGCTGGTCAGGAAAGGGGGTGGGGACGAGCGAGTGCCTCCCCCTCCTGAGCCATGCCAGGCTGCATGCCCTCAACATGGGGGGTGCTTTGGGGAAGGGGGGCCTTGCGGATCCCCCACTCCAAAGCACCTTGTCCCCATGTTGATGAGGACAAGGGCCGCTTCCCGACAACCCTGGCCATTGGTTGCTGGGGTCTGCGGGCAGGGGACTTATCGGAATCCAGGAGCCCCTTTTAATAAGGGGGCCCATGGATACTGCCCCCCCACCCTATGTGAATGAGTATGGGGTACAATGTACCCCTACCCATTCACCTGTGAAAAAAATGTAAATAAAACACAACACACAAGGGTTAAAAATAGTTAATTGCACAGCTCCGGGGGTCTTCTTCCATCTTGGGGGGTCTTCTCGACGGACTCCTCCGCTATCTTCTGCTCTTTTGCTAGCTCTTTTACTAGTGGTGGAGCCCAGTTTTCTTCTTCTCCGCCATCCGAGGGTCTTCTTCCGACTTCGGGGGTCTTGACCCCCTCTTCGGTTCTTCTTGCCGGGCCTCCGAGCCTTCTTCTAGCTATTTTACAAGCGGTGGCCCGGTCTTCTATCGCCGCTGTTGCCGCTGTCTTCTCCGCCTTCTGTACTTCTCTTCTTGAGCTTTTGACTCATTGCTGTCTCTGGCCACAATGACAGGGACGCGGCGTGCAGCGACTTATATAGGGACATCGCCGGGTGATGTCCCTATATAAGTCGCCGCACGCCGCGTCCCTGTCAATGTGGCCAGAGACAGCGATGAGTAAACAGCTCGAGAAGAACAGAAGGTGGCAAAGACAGCGGCGACAGCGGCGACAGCGGCGATAGAAGACCAGGCCACCGCTTGTAAAAGAGCTAGAAGAAGGTGCGGAGGCCCGGCAAGAAGAACCGAAGAGGGGGACAAGACCCCCGAAGTCGGAAGAAGACCCCCGGATGTCGACGAAGAAGAAAGCCGGGCTCCTCCCCTAGTAAAAGAGCTAGCAAAAGAGCAAAAGATAGCGGGGGAGTCCGGCGAGAAGACCCCCCAAGATGGAAGAAGACCCCCGGAGCTGTGCAATAAACTATTTTTAACCCTTGTGTGTTGTGTTTTATTTAAATTTTTTTCACAGATGAATAGGTAGGGATACATTGTACCCCATACTCATTCACATAGGATGGGGGGCCTGGATTCGGATAATTATAAAAGGGGGCTTCCGATAAGCTCCCGCCCGCAGACCCCGACAACCACCAGCCAGGGTTGTCGGGAAGAGGCCCTTGTCCTCATCAACATGGGGACAAGGTGCTTTGGGGTGGGGGGGCGTGCCCCCCTTCCCCAAAGTTCCCCCCCCCATGTTGAGGGCACGTGGCCTGGCACAGCTCAGGAGGGGGGGCGCTCACTCATCCCCACCCCCTTTCCTGACCGGCCGGGTAGCGTGCTCGGATAAGGGTCTGATATGGACCTGGGGGGCCCCCACACTGTTTTTTCAGAGTAGGGCTTCCCCTTTAAGTCTATACCAGGTGACGGGGCCAGCGATGCTTACTTTGCTAGTCCCGGCTACCTGGAGCCACGCTCAAACCTTCCTATGTGTGGGAAAGTCCATTAATTTCAAAAGTACGGCGGACTAGCACACATACAGCCACATTGTCCGCCGGACTGCGAGTCCAGAGGACAAATTTTGGTGCAAAACTACTTTCTAAGCCTGCCAGACTTTTGGGTAAAAAAAGTCCGCTGGAGCCCACACACGGGCGGATTGTCCGGCGGACTCAAGTCCACCGGACTTTTCCACCCGATTGTTTGATCGTGTGTATGCGTCATTAGTTTGACAATCCAGCTACATAGGTAGAATGAATGACTCTTTAATATTACATATTACATATTTTTGCTGCCATAGAGAAACATGGGAAAGGGAAGGGGTAACAACAGGGATATTAACAGAAATATGAACAACAATACCAGTCTTCCAACCTAGGCATAGTGTGAGTGGTTACTAAGTGCTTCAAGTATGGGTCAAATATATCTATCTTGTATACTTGACCAAGTATGAGAAACAAGAGGTAAATAATTTCTCTAACTATGTCTAAAAAAATAATAATTCAGAAGAATAGTAATATTAAGCTAGAAGCATATAGCATATGTCACAACTGTTTCTGGCTGGTTGAATATTGTTCACTCCAATGTACAGTAAAGCAATTTCTATAGCAGTGTTCCTCAACCTTTTTCCAGTCATAGCACCCTTTTAAATTATGAACATTGAGGCACACCATTCTGAAATGCAAAAAGCTAAAATAATAGTTTTTTTTTTTTAAATATTGCAGCAGCATTCACACATTTGGGCCACCCAACATTATAGGTGATTTATTCCCCCATCTTTGTAAACTGGTATTGATCCATTCGGTAGCTTTCTGAAAATTTTTGAACAATTGTCAGTGTCAGCATTAAAGCATTTTGCCAAACCACCTATGGAGAATACAAAAAGACACCCCAAAGCGCCACGGTACTCTGGTTGAAACGCTGTGAAGGGGTAATAGATTATATGTTGCTATTTATGATACTTGATGGAATACTTTGTTCTAAGAAGATCTTAATCTTTTCTACTTTCTAACAGTGTTGTTAGACAGCGATAGGGATGAGAAGGAGAGCACACTGGTGACCACAGTAGCTCAACAACTGCTGTATAGATTTGAACAGACCAGGTGCTATTTGATTGTTGAATCCCTGGGGGCATATACAGTATATTTATATATATATGATGGTGTATGATATAATAACATCATTGCCGCAGTGTAAAGGCAGTGCAGAGAAAAAAACTAAAGTCAGATATGCAGTTCCTGTAGCAAACAATAAAAGTTCCAGGTAAGTAAGTCAAACAACTTAAAGTGGTAGTAAACCCGCTATTTATTTATTTATTTTTAACACCTGCAAAGCAAAAGGCATAATGAGCTAGTATGCACAGCATACTAGCTCATTATGAAATACTTACCTTAGAACGAGGCCCTGACATCTGGCACGATCCACGCCGAGGGAGCTGACATGCTCCCTCGGCGTTTCTTCCGGGTATCGCGGCTCCAGCGCTGTGAGTGGCCGGAGCCGCGATATCGTCACTCCCGCACATGTGCGCGGGAGATTTCTTTCCGGCCGCCGGTTTTTTACCTACAGGTAAGCCTTATTATAGGCTTTCCTGTAGGTAAAAGTTACAAAAAAGGGTATACAACCACTTTAAATATAAATTCTGATTTGTTGCTCAGTGATATGGCATTTTATGCTTTGCCTTCTGCATAAAACTGTTAACTTGTTCTCACATTCCCACACTGAGATTTGCATTGACAAAAATACTGTTAATGAATATATAGAGGATTAGATCACCACTTCCTTTGCTGGACAAAAAATTAAGTTGTAATGGATGATATAGCAGAGACCCTCTTTTAGTTTTTCACAGCAGGCAATAAAATGTATTTTGTTCATATTTGATTGTCTTCGTTTTTGAGGTGTTTCCATTTCAAAGTATTTGATATGTCAACCCAAAGGAACGCTCTTCTGTTGAGTTGATTACACATCAATATGCAGGAAGAACATAAACATAGAGGATCAGGGCTCAGTGACAGTGAATGATAACATGAAAACCTGAATCCTCCTGGGCTTGGCACTTTTATCTTTTAGATAATTGCCAAGAAGTAGAACAGGATATATTAATGCATCAATGGATAATGAACAAAAATGTTTAATAAATATCTTATTAATAACCTGATTTGAATTCCCTATTCATCATTTACCTTCAAAAAGTAAGAATCCAGCCTAATCAATACTGGGCTGACCAGAGTAATATACATCCATCATGCTGCTAAACAGAGATGTGAATGGAGAAGTACAGTTATGGCTTAGTGTTATAGATCTTGAAAACTCATTATGGGGAATAAATGAAATCTTAATGCATTGTGCTAGCCACAATAAGAGTCCCCGGTGAGGCTGGGATGTACTAATATATTTGAGGAAATTGCACAAACTGTTTTATCTACAGCTATAGTAGGCAGGATTGTATATTTTACCGCATGGTCACACATGGAACAATGAGAGCTGCTTTTTATATCGTATTGGTTAACACTTTTGATGATGGTTTTGCTAGCCTTCATTGTCAAGGTAGGCATATTTTTGCTAATAGCAATAGAATTAACCTGTTACCAGTGCTCAGACACTCAATATAATAATTTTAAAAAGTCTGAACTACTCTCTGGAAAAGAAAAAAACATCTCCCCTACTTCACCCAAATTGTGACATGATTGCATTTCCCTGAACACTGCAATGGGACAAGTAAGGCATTATTCCTAAATCTAAGAAGTAATTTTCAGCAAACCTATATAGAATGGTTGGAATAGCTTGGAAGGGTACCACAATCATGCATGTATTAAAACAAAGGGTGTATGAATTGCAAGTTTATATTCGACTGCTGATGCTCAAATTGCGCTTTTGTTGAAATGGTTATACACATCTACTCCTATCTGGAAGCCCTTGGACACACGGTCGGAGATTCCGACGGAATGTGTCCTATCGGACCGTTTTGTCGGATAATCCGACTGTGTGTGGTATGCATCGGACTGTTTCCGTCGGAATATCCGTCGGACCCAATTTTCCAACTTGTTGGAAATATTTTCCAACAAACTGGTCCGATTGGACATACTCCGATCATGTGTAGAGAATTTTGATCAGACCAAGTGCCACGCAATGCTCAGATCAAATTCCTACATCAAAGCTATTGGCTACTAGCGTGAACGTAGTCCCGTCGCAACGAAATAACGTCATCACGTTCTGAACGATCGGATTTTCTGACAACTTGGTCCGAACGTGTGTATGCAACAGTTTCGGACACAATCCGTCGGACAAAATCCGTCGGACAAAATCCAATGGATTTGGTTGGCAGAATGTCCGACCGTGTGTACAAGGGCGAAGACACCACTTGTTTTACAGGACATAGGTATTAAAAGATCATGGAAGCCAAGCTAAAGATTATCGCCTTGTAAACTGGAGAGACCCTGTCACTAGACCTCACTTTTTAAATGAAAAGTATGCAGATGTACTGTATCTTGCAATAAACTTTTTGTTTTTTTGTTTTTTTTAGGAACAGAATGAGGTTTAGACCTAGGACTCCCTTTTCCCAGACATTATTCAGTTTACATTTTAATATTTGTATATTTACAAAATTTTGTAGTTTTTTTTTAACTCATGAAACCATCCCTGCTCTAGTGATGCACACTTACAAATAAAAAGTATAAAAAAGTTGTAAATATATAATCAAATGTGCAAAATAATTGTATATACCAGCCACGAATGCACATGCACAAGCTGCAGTATTTGACAGTTGTTGTCATCCTACATACTTCCTCCTAATATACTGTATTTTTTTTTTTTACTTTTTATTTATAAATTGTTTTTAACAAAAGAGAAATTATTCAAGACAATCATTTACACAATACATATTTCTTCATTAACATATCTTATCCAAATATGAGTATCTTACGGTGATACATAAAGGTATATAGGTAACCAATTAACAAAATTCTATCAAATTCAAGTTGGCAGGTCACACCCACCTCAGTTGGGATCATACTGTAGGTATATACCAGTCAACCTGTTGTTATTTTCATTATAGAAGATGCTTTTTCTACTTAACTATAGTTTGAGGTAGGTAATAATAGAGTTACTATATACTGTATATTTTAACCATCCAACTATGCAGTGTGTTTACTATGCTACATTTTGTGAATGAATAGGAAGTCTCTGTATAGAAGGTTCTATTCTTTCATCTGCAGCTCAGGCTGCAGAGAAAGGTAAGGAGGGCTCTATGTCCTCAATCCCTTTCTCTGTCTAAAAAGGGACATCAGGTGTCTGTTTAGACCAGGGGTCCTCAAACTACGGCCCTCCAGTTGTTCAGGAACTACAATTCCCATCATGCCTTGTCATGTCTGTGAATGTCAGAGTTTTACAATGCCTGATGGGATGTGTAGTTTCGCAACAGCTGGAGGGCCGTAGTTTGAGGATCCCTGGTTTAGACCCTTGATGTTTCACTAACCCTCCCTCAAAAAGTAAAAAAATTATAAAAATAAATGTTCCAATATGACATCTGTGTGGGTGCCGGTGCATGTCCCTGAACTCACACTTGTTCAGGACCATGCACCTCCCACAGATATAAGATTGGAAGCAGGAGCTCATGTGGTTATACACTTTAGTAAACCCTATGTGAAAAAAGCTTAAGGCCTGACCACTAGGGGGTACCTGCAATCGCTCCCCACGGAGACAGAACTAAGATCTGTCAATGTAAACAGACAGATCTCCATGCTGTCAGGGGTGAGGAGAGCGATCTGTTGTTCATACTAAGTATGAACAACGATCGCTCTCCTTACCCAGTCAGTCCCCTCCCCCTACAGTTAGAATCACTCCCTAGGGAACACAGTTAACCCCTTGATTGACCCCTAGTGTTAACCCCCTTCCCTGCCAGCGACATTTACACAGTAATCAGTGCATTTTTGTAGCACTGATCGCTGTATAAATACCAATGGTCCCGAAAATGTGTCAAAAGTGTCCAATCTGTCCACCATAATGTGTCAGTCCTGATAAAAATTGCTGATCACTGCCATTACTAATAAAAATGCCATAGAACGCTTATTGTGATTTTTATTACCAAAAATATATAGAAGAATACATATCGGTCAAAACTGAGAAAAAAAACGGGGATATTTATTATAGCAAAAAGTACAAAATATATATATTTTTTTAAATTGCTGCTTTTTTTTTGTCTATAGTGCAAAAAATAAAAACCGCAGAGATCATCAAATACCACCAAAACAAAGCTCTATTTGTGGGAAAAAAGGGACGTCAATTTTGTTTAGGGAACAATGTTGCACGACCATGCAATTGTCTGTTAAAGCGACACAGTGCCATATTGCAAAAAATGGCCTGATCATTGAGCAACCAAATCTTCTGGGGCTGAAATGGTTAAAGATAACCTCAGGAGACCAGGGCCGGATTAACATAGGGGCTATTGGAGCTGCAGCTCCAGGCCCCTTTCTCAAGCTAGGCCCATTTGCCCCAAAAAAATAAAATAATCAAAAAAAAAAAGCTAGACTTCGAGGATTGTAGCTCAGCGATCAGGAGTCACAGAGACCCCACATTTGGGGGGTATGTAGCTAAAGACCCACTCCAGCACTGATTAAAATATGGGGCTGCTATCATCTATGGTTCCAGAGATAAATAAAGGTCTGCTTGCACAGCCTGTCAGAAGCTACATACAGAGCGGCCAGTTTAAATACAAGCTGGAACACTCTGCAGCAGACTGAGAGGATGAACTCACAGTGCTTATAATAATTATTTGTATATAACTTATGATAATTAACCCCTTGCCACCCAGGCCCAATCTGAGACTTCTCTCCTACATGTAAAAATCATCATTTTTTTATGCCAGAAAATTACTCAGAACCCTCAAGCATTATATATTGCATAGTGCCCACTGTCATACCCTCCACACTCCTGTACATATTGTTCACTGTCATACCCTCCACACTCTTCTCCTATACATAGTGCCCAATGTCATACCCTCTACACTCCTCTGCTGTGCATACTGCCCACTGTCATACCCTTCACACTCCTCTCCTGTACATAGTGCCTTCTGCCATACCCTCTGCACTCCTCTCATGTACATAGTGCCCACTGTTAGACCCTCCACATTCCTCTCCCTCACTTGCACATACTTCCCACTTTTATACCATCCATACTCTTCCCCTATGCCTCTTACCCACAAAACCTGTTCTTTAAAATTATACTGAATATCCTCAATGTTACCAGCTCTAGAATGGGCACACTTTTGTTAGTTCAACTAAAGGAAATCTCACAGTCCTCATATTTGTTCTGCCCCATTATTAGTACTTATTTAATTTTGTAATTACTATTGTGATGTATAGAGGAACATAGGGGATGTCAGCTACTCTAAATATAGCACTTGTAAAAAAAAAGCGCCCCTGAAAATATTTTTGAAATGTTGACAACTATGCACTTAGGCACTGCCCAAGGGCCACAGGGTCAGTAGGGGACCCCATGAGGGGCTTCTGTTATATCAAAAGCGGTAGTAAACTTTTCTAACATTACTACTTTTTAGAGGCCCTGGGGTAGGTTGTGCCATAATGTACAAGTAAGTATGCACAGCATATAAGCACATTAGAGTACACTTAAATTGTCAGACTGAGCCCTCCAGTGCTGTGCTGTGATCAATTCGGCGGGGCCTGGGCACTTCCATCTTCACCCGGTCTCCCTTCTGGGTTCTGTGCCTTCGGTCACTTGCCTTGGCCAGGCTGCGTTGATGTCATTCCCACTCATGCTCATGTGCATCCTCTTTCTCTAATCCCTCTTTCTCTCTTATCCTCCCTTCCTTACCCCTCACACCTCTTTCATCCCCTTTCTCGCTCTCTCTCATCCTCCCTCTCTCTCTTTAATTTAATTTGTTATAACAAAAAATAGTTTGCATTTTTATTTATTTATTGTTTATAAAAGGCCTCACCAAAATCCTTAGCACCAGGCCAATGATGTTCTTAATAGGGATGAGCTTCGTGTTCGAGTCGAACGTACGTTCGACTCGAACATTTGCTGTTCGGCCGTTCGGCGAATTCCGAACGTTTGGGCCGTTCGCGTCAAAATTCGAGAGACGCGCGCGCGGACCACAATGCACTGCGGTGGCTCAGTGCATTGCTGCCCCATGATTGGCCAAGCATGCACTGTGACCCCGCATGCTTGGCCAATCGCAGCGCCGGCAGCGAGGAGAGCCATGATTGGCCACAGGCATCCTGCCTGTGGCCAATCATAGCTCAGGCTGTGTAGTGCACGCCCCACACTATATAAGGCCGCCTTTGAGGCGGCCTCGTGTAGTGTGTTACTTAGCATCTGAAGCAGTGGGTGTTCTGTGTACCTTCAACACAGTACACACCAATCGTTTTTGGCTGATTTCCTATCTTGCTGCTGTGTAGTGGTTGTTGTCTGTGCCCTGACTGCAGTATACACCACTATATTCACCTCACCTATATAGCTAGTGATCTAGCTTTAACCACTTAACAACTGCCCATTGCCGATTAACGGCTTCAGGAGGGTTGTTTAACTCTGAGAGGCCGTTAATTAACGGCCTTCCAGAATTCTGCTCTCGCGTGCCCCGAGGTGTGCGCACTCGAGAGCATCCGTGACCGCCGGGTCGCATCACGGATCACGGTAAACGGCCGCTCATAGCGGCCGTTTACCACGTGATTGCTCCGTCAAATGACGGATTGATCACTTGGAAACAAACCGGCGTCATGTTATGACGCCTGTTCCTCCCTCCCCTCTCTGTACCGATCGGTACAGCGGAGGGGAAAGAGATCGGTGTCAGCAGCGATGTGGGCTGCATCTGCAGTGCCCACATCGCTGCTCACCGAATTTAACCCCTCAATTCCCTGCCAATACTCTGCAATACCAGTGCATACTCTGCAGTACCCTGCCATTACTCTGCAGTACCCCGCCATTACTCTGCAGTGCAGTACCCTGCCATTACTCTGCAGTACCCCCCATTACTCTGCAGTAACCCCCATTACTCTGCAGTACCCCCCAATACTCTGCAGTACCCGCCATTACTCTGCAGTACCCCCCATTACTCTGCAGTAACCCCCATTACTCTGCAGTACCCCCCAATACTCTGCAGTACCCGCAATTACTCTGCAGTACCCCCCATTACTCTGCAGTAACCCCCATTACTCTGCAGTACCCCCCAATACTCTGCAGTACCCGCCATTACTCTGCAGTACCCGCCATTACTCTGCAGTACCCCCCATTACTCTGCAGTAACCCCCATTACTCTGCAGTACCCGCCATTACTCTGCAGTACCCGCCATTACTCTGCAGTACCCCCAATACTCTGCAGTACCCTGCCATTACTCTGTAGTACCCCCCAATACTCTGCAGTACCCTGCTATTACTCTGTAGTACCCCGCCAATACCCCGCCAATACTCTGTAATACCCTGCCATAAATTGCCATACTCAGAGATACCCAGCCATACTCGGTGATACCCTGAAATACCCAGCCATAGACGCCCCCCACCCCTCACCGCCCTCCGGTGCTTCTACCAACTCGCCAGTACGATCAAAGCCAGAATCTTTTTTTTATTTTTTATTTCAGGCTTCCCAGCCTAGAGGTGAGATGTGGGGTCATATTGACCCCCCAGATTTCACTGTAAAGAGGACCTGTCACCCCATATTCCTATTACAAGGGATGTTTACATTTCTTGTAATAGGAATAAAAGTGATCAAAAATATATTTTTGGGGAAAAAAATGTCAAACTAACATAAATAAAGTAAAATGAACAATAAAAAAATAAAATAAAAATTAAAGCGCCCATGTCCCCATGTGCTCGCATGTGCCACGCATGTGAGGTATCGCCGAGAATGTTAGAGCGAGAGCAATAATTCTAGTCCTAGACCTCCTCTGCAACTCAAAACATGTAACCAGTAAAAAAATAATTAAAGCGTCGCCTATGGGGATTTTTTAAGTAGCGACGTTTGGCGCCATTCCACGGGCATGTGCAATTTTGAAGAGTGACATGTTTGATATCTATTTACTCAGCATAACTTCATCTTTCACTTTATGCAAACATTGGGCTAACAAGTGGTTAATAATAGAGCTGGCAGTCAGTAGTGTGTCGCTGTCTGCGTGCTCTGTACCCAGTACATACCGCTATAATATAGGGCAGGCCCCTACTTTCAAACATCCAACTTACAAACATCTCCTACTTGCAAACGCAAGGAGACAGCAGCAAGTGAGATGAAAAAAGATGGACGACAAAACAAATTATACAGGGGTGATAACCCTTCCCTATGTTTTCCAAAAAGCTTAAAGATAGTTTTTTTGACTGGAGCTACACTTTAAAAATGTACCGGTTGAAAATGACAAACAGATTCAACTTAACACAACAAACCTACACAGTCCCTGTCTTGTTTGCACGGCCTGTATACTGCTGTTCTGAGTATATAGGGCCTGGGGGCCACACGCATTTCCTTTTTTTAATATGGGTATGGGGTTCCCCTTAATATGCGTACAAGACCCAAATAGGCTGGTAATGGGCAGGGAGGGCTACCCATGCCATGTTTCTCAATGATTTTCAACCATATTGCAGGAACCAGATATAACATTAAAACCGCAAGCAGTTTTAAATGGTGTTATTTCCGTTTAATGTCATTTTGTGCAGGGGGGCTGTTCTAAACACGGGAAACACGTGGCACTTCACAGGCATACTACAGACACCCCCCAGGCACCATATTTAAAGGAATATTTCACTTTTTTTTTTTTCACTTTAATCGTCATTAAAATCAGTGCTCCCGCCAAAACGGCAGTTTTTAAAACTTTTTTTTGCAGTGACCCATGTCCCCTGAGGCAGGAGGCAGGTCCCCAAACCCTTTTTAGGACACTATCTTGCATATTAGCCGTTAAAATTAGCACTTTCCAATTCGAACGTTGGAGTCCCATAGACTTCAATGGGGTTCTAACGTTCGTACCGAACGCGGGGGTCGTTCGCAAGTTCTGGTGCGAACCGAACCGGGGGGTGTTCGGCTCATCCCTAGTTCTTAATATGGCCCTGCAGGAGACCCTCCCAAATGTCCACAATGCAGGAGAAACATGTAAATTATTAACTATTTCAGCTGTTCTGTGAGAGGAGAGAGTGCAGTGTGATTTCACTATGTATTCTCTCTCTATCTGTTTCTCTCTGCCTCTTTCTGTCCATCTTTCTCTCTCTCTCTGCCAGTCACTCTCTCTCTGTCTGTCTGTGCCCATCTCTCTCTCTCTCTCTTTCTATGTGCCTATCTCTCTCTCCCTGTCTCTCTCTGCCAGTCTCTCTCTCTCTCTCTCTCTCTCTCTCTCTGTGCCTGTCTTTCTCTCTCTCTCTCTGCCCATCTCACTCTCTCGCTCCCTGCCTTTTTCTCTCTCTCTCTGTCTGTCTCTCTCTGCCAGTCTCTCTCTTTCTCTGTCTGTGCCTCTCTCTCTCTCTCTCTCTCTGCCCATCTTTCTCTGCCTGTGTCTGCCAGCCTCTATATCTGCCCTTCTCTCTCTCTCTCTGTGCCCATCTCTCTCTTTTTCTATGCCAGTCTCGCGCTCTCGCTCCCTGCCTGTTTCTCTCTCTATGTGCCTGTCTCTCTACTGCCTTCTCTCTCTGTGCATATCTCTCTCTCTCTCTCTCCCTCTCCCCCTCTCCCCCTGGCAGGCAGCAGCATGTGGTGAATATTGTGTTTCTCCCATATCTTACATGTTCCTCTTTAAAGCGGTGTGCCACCCAAAAATAGAACTTCCGCTTTAAGGGAAGGTTGACCCCCTGACATGCCAAATTTGGCATGTTCATTTTTGGGGGGGAGGCGGAGCAGAAACACAATTTTTAGAGGGTTCCAGCTCCCACTTCCTCCCGGGGCACTGCGGCGCTGAAAGTAAGTTCACCTCTCCACCCTCCCTCTCGGCAATCATCTGGGACACGTCAGAGGTCCCAGATAATTGCCCGGCCAGTCACAGAGCGGCACACGCATGCACAGTGCGTGCCTGACTGTGAAGTCACAGCCGGCCACCCACAGTGACAATATCGGCCCTGCAGAGAGGAGGGGGAGATGAGCGGGGCTTCGTTCCCCGCATCGCTGGACCTTGGGACAGGTAAGTGTCCAATTATTAAATGTCAGCAGCTGCAGTATTTGTAGCTGCTGACTTTTAAGTTTTTTTTGTTTTTTTTTACAGCAGTGTACATGAGGCCTGAGTAGGAATCAAGCTTGAATATGTGTATATGTGTGCTAATAATTATTGTAGTGTAAATAAAAAAGGAATGCCCCTACTATATGCAACTACTGCTGAACACAAAGATAAATCTACCAAAAAAACAAAGAAACAAGTACCGTAAATCAAAAAATGTAGTTTATCGCTAAATTTGAGACTACACGATATTCAAATATACATGATTCACCAATACAGATAAAAATGATCTAGAATCATAGATATAGTGCGTCCAAACATACATAAACATATTAGTGCAGCACCAGAAGTGAGACTAAAAGTAATAAACGTAACAAGCACAGTCCAATAAATAGTCCGTGAAGCATGATAAAGACTGTGTAAGAATTTTAATTCTTATGTAGATCTTGCCCAATAATCTTATTGCTCATGAACTCACCATGTGACTACACACACACACATACACACACACACACACACATATATATATATATATATATATATATATATATATATATATATATATATTAATCAATATATGCTCACCCTACCTGAGACCTCTAAATCATAGGAGGTCTATATTTACTTGATGTTTAATTACTTCCCTTTGCCACAGGTGTCCCCCTCCATGCGCAGCCAGATTTTTCCATATGGATCCACTCTTATTCTAAATCCAGATCTCTCCAGGTGACTCCACTCTGAATAAAAATCCTCCTCTCCGCCTCCATTCTCAAATAAAATGAAAAACTATGTAATGCTCTCTGTGTATGTTATTTTTTTGAGATATGACATAAAAAATCTACTCACATGAGTATACTGTACAGCTTTAAAATGCAAACAACGGTTTTGTATCAATTCCCATTAATCCTCCACAATGACACAGCAGTCGGATTCCCGGCTGTCACACTTCGCCTAAGCCGGCTGCCATGTCATTGTAAAAGATTAATGTGAATCAATACTGGACACTTGTTTGCATTTTAAAGCTGTATACCCATGATTTTTTTTCTCTTTTAAGCCATATCTCAATAAATAACACAGAGAGTATTAGTTTTTTTTTTTGTTTGTTTGTTTGAGAGTGGAAGCAAATGATTTAGGCGTGGAGCCACCATTTAAAAAAAGGTGCAATTTAAAATTTATAAATATTTTTATTTATTAACTCAGTACAGTTTTAGATTTAATATGTAGTATAAATTCCTGGTTAAATTTTGTAAATGTTGCTGTGTTCGTGTCCGGTAATGAGTATTTTAGTGTATTTTTAGTGAAAAATTGTTTTGATAAACATTTGCACAAATATCACGGGGCCTACAAAATCCTCACTTTATACACTGTATTTTGTACATTACATAGACCTGACAAAAGTGTTCATTACTACAATAGTTGCTGCTTTTAAAGTGGTTCTTCTTTAACCACTTAAGGACCACCTCACACCGATATACGTTGGCAGAATGGCACGGTTGAGCACAAGCACGTACAGGTACGTTGCCCTTTAAGTGCCCAGCCGTGGGTCGCGCCGCTGGCGGCGCACTCGCGACCCAGTCTTGAGCTCCGTGACCATGGCTGTGGGACCCGTGGACCCGGTCGCCGCCGGTGTCCCGCGATCGGGTCACAGAGCTGAAGAACGGAGAGAGGTAAGTGTAAACAAGCCTCTCCCTGTGCTTCCTGTCATAGGGAAAGATGATCAGTGATGTCACACGCCAAACCATGCCCCTACAGTAAAAAAAGCACACACACTTACATTTAATCCCTACACTGCCCCCTAGTGGTTAACCCCTTCACTGCCAGTGACATATTTACAGTAATCGGTGCATTTTTAATCGTACTGATCACTGTATTCATGCCAATGGTCCAAAAAATGTGTCAGAATTGTCCGACGTGTCCGCCACAATGTCACAGTCACAATAAAAATTGCTGATTGCCGCCATTACTAGTAAAAAAAAAATATTAATAAAAATGCCATAAAACTATCTCCTATTTTGTAGACGCTATAACTTTTGCACAAACCAATCAATAAAAGCTTATTGCGATTTTGTTAACCAAAAATATGTAGAAGAATATGTTTCAGACTAAACTGAGGAAAAACATTTTTTTAATATATTTTTGGGGGATATTTATTATAGCAAAAAGTAAAAAATATTGCATTTTTTTCAAAATTGTTGCTCTATTTTTGTTTATAGCACAAAAAATTTAAACCGCAGAGGTAATCAAATACCCCCAAAAGAAATCTCTATTTGTTGGAAAAAAAAGACACCAATTTTGTTTGGGAGCCACGTTGCACGACCGCTCAGTTGTCAGTTAAAGTGACACAGTGCCGAATTGCAAAAAGAAGCTTGGTCCTTTAGCTGCAAAATGGTCCGGGGCTTAAGTGGTTAAGATCGGTTCAGTCAGGCAAAATGATATCATTTTGTGCATATGTACCATTTGTGGTAAAGTAAATTAGGAGGATTTGGTAGGTACCATGACTGTGGCATATGTGTAGAGTGCATAGAGGGACTAGGCTAAGGTTCTGTTTAATTATTAATCTGTTTAATTATTCCCATTTAGGCCACTCCCCATGTTAGGTGCAACCTGACCATGATCACCAATTGCCACGGTGCACTATATGCGATGTTGGACTTGTTTTTTGCTCAGTATTAGTGTTCCTCAAGTCTTTCATAATGCTAGTCATGCTTACATACTGGCGCACTGTTTTGACTTTTTCATTGTTAAGCCAAGCAAATTATTTGTTATGGGCAGTGGTAAATTTTACATATTGTTTATATATTGTTTATAGTTTTTAAAGTGGTTATAAACCCTTACAAACCACTTTGACCTACAGGTAAGCCTAGATTGCGGCTTACCTGTAGGTCCAAGAAATATCTCCTAAACCTATATGGTTTAGGAGATATTTACAAAATGACAGGCACCTGGCGCACAGGCACTATCACCTATCGCCACTACCTATAGCCGTTAGCAGCATGCCGCTGTTAGCGGCGATATGCCGTTAGTTGCGGCCCCCGTGCGCATACGCAGGAATGACGTCATCGCTGCTCCGGTGCTGTGAGTGGCCGGAGCAGCGATACCCAGAAGAAGATGGATGCTTCGTGCTACAGGGGGCAGCGGTGACATCGCTGGCTCCTGTGTCAGGTAAGTGACACATAATGGGCTACTATGCAATGCATAGTAGCCCATTATGCTTTACCTTTGCAGGGAGACAAAGAAGAAGTAAACCCATCAGGGTTTACTTCCTGTTTAAATATTAATTTGTTTCAGATTTTTTGGCATATTCTAGATTGTCATTAAAAAATGAACGCCGTCAGTATATTTTCCATGTTTTGTCCATGAAAAAAAGTTTTGGAGGGGGTTGGCAACCCTGTTGGAAAGGTGCCGAGTGGCCACACACAGCAATTAACCCCACAGCCGGGTGGCATCTTTACTATGTAACCAGCATGCACTACCTAAAGTCACTGAAAACTATATAAAACAATAGCAAATGTTTGCCGCACTTTGTTTTTCTCTGGCAGAGGGACCCAAGGTATGATCTTACATGCAGGCCCACTGCTTTCATAAAATGCTGAGAGCTCAGGATTGGGGTTTAAAGGCTTTTTCATAAGGGGGGTACTGTATTCCTTTTTCCTGAAACTTTTTTTTTTTTTTCTTTTTTTTTGCCACCTCAGTGAGTTTATGCAGGAGACTTAATTCACCTTAAAGCTCATCTTTATCTCCTCCCAATTTACACATCATTGTGGCTTGTTTATTTAAATATTTTCCTTTTCGCTTTCCTTTCTTCTTTTTCTTTTTAATTTAAAAGAATTAAAGTACATACAAAACCAAGTAAACAACCAAGATATCAAACCCCACCACCTGTTAATCTTTTTAAACTAACCACAATAGTTATTTACCTTATTCTACTCCTAAGTGTGTATGTTCTTTTTTATTCTACCCGCTTCACCCCTCCCCCACCCCCCCCCTCTCAATCCCACCCCCACCCCCCAACACATAGAAAAACACACTAAACAAGGAAATACATAGCAAGAGCGACTAGGAAAGATCTATAGACTGTAAGGGCACACGTTCTATCTCAACTACTTATGAAAGGATCCCCAGTTTCACCAGTCTGGAGCCCCATATCCTTTCGAACTTCTTGCTATTACCCTGCTTAACCCCTTCCCGCCGAGCGTACGCAGATGTGCGTACTCGGATTCCGGGGGGTATACCGGGATGATGCCCACACCTGCAGGCATCATCCCGGTACCGTTTTGTTCAGCGGGCGATTGGCTATCCACTGAAGTGTAAAGGAGGGGTGGGGGGTCTTTTAGACCCCCGATCCCTCCATAAAGAGTACCTGTCACCGCCTATTACTGTCACAAGGGATGTTTACATGTTTACATTCCTTGTGACAGCAATAAAAGTGATCACATTTTTTTTTTTTTTTAAACAATTTAGTCATTTTAAAATAAATAAAATAAATAAAAAAATAAAAAAAAATTTTTTAAAGCGCCCGCCGTCCCCGCGAGCTCGCAAAGCAAAGAAAATGCATAAGGAAGTCGCGCCCGCGTATGTAAACGGTGTTCAAATCACACATGTGAGGTATCGCCGCAATCGTCAGAGCAAGAGCAATAATTCTAGCACTAGACCTCCTCTGTAACGTTAACCTGGTAACCGTAAAAAATGTTTAAAGCATCGCCTATTGAGATTTTTAGGTACCGTACTTTGTCGTCAATCCACAAGTGCGTGCAATTATAAAGTGTGACATGTTTGGTATCTGGTTTACTCGGCGTAACATTATCTTTCACAAAAAAAATGGGATAATTTTACTGTTTTTTTTTTTTTTTAATTCATGAAAGTGTCCCTTTTCCCAAAAAGTTGCATTTAAAACCCCGCTGCGCAAATACTGTGTGACATAAAATATTGCAACAATCGCCGTTTTATTCTCTAGAGTCTCTGTTAAAAAAATATATATAATGTTTGGGGGTTCCAAGTAATTTTCTAGTAGAAAATATGGATTTTAACTTGTAAACACCAAATTCCAAAAATAGGCTTAGTCATGAAAGGGTTAATAAAAAAAACCTTTCATTACTAATTATTTTCATTGTATTAGCTAGCCATGTTTCAGGTAGGGGGCTAGAATGTGACTGCCAGTTTTGGGCAATTAACTTTCTTGCCTGAAACAGGCATCTAGTAACTGGTGTAAACGTGTTTTTGGGGATTTTATATCCCTCCGGTATAGGCAACAGGCAAGTCCTCGCTGTTGCCTCCAATGTTAAGCTGAACATTCCATTTATATGGCCTATAACCTGTGTCCAGTACCTAAAAAGTTTCGGACACCTCCAGAACATATGAATAAAATCTCCAACCTGGCCGCATCTGGGACACTGATCGTTATCTCTCCACCCCAGTTTAAACATTTTCCTAGGTGTATGATATACTCGATGAAAAAAAAAAAGTTGAGAGGCTTTCTGTGACGGAGAGGTAGAAACCTTAGTTCCCTGTTCCATTATCCAATCCCAATCAGGTATGGACACTGGGCCCACGTCCCTCTCCCATTTCCTTTTACTTTTAATCATACCGTTTCGATCTAATAGTTTATCCCCCCAGTCTGGCGTATAGGAATGAAATCAGGCCTTTAAGCGTGTCTCGAGACATAATTTGTGATAGCACCGGGATCTGGATAAGCTGCACCTCTTGGAATCTAAATTGAGCCTGAATTGCATGTCTGACCTGGAGATATTTATAGAACGAACGGTTCGACAAGAAGAACTCGGACTTTAAATCTGCAAATGATTTAATATCTAAACCCTGAAACATTTGCGCCAATTTATCTATCCCTTGATTTACCCATTCCCTACATCTTTCAACTTTAAGTAGCTCAGCTAAATTTCTATTATCCCATAGGGGAGCCAGCACGGATACCTTCTGATATCCCAATAGAACCTTGACTGTTTTCCAAAGTTTAGCAATCTGAGTAATCGTTGGGCAATGCATATTGAACGAGTTTGCCTCAAGCTCTTCCATGAGCGTGTTATGTGGACATCCTAACATCAATAATCTATGACAGGGACTAGCTTCATTTGTTACTGTTGCTCCTGCTAAGTGTTGCAACTGAGCCGCTAAATAGTAAAGGCTGGGATGTGGAATCGCCAACCCCCCCTCTTCCTGGCGGCAGCTGCAGCGTCCGTAAACTAATCCTAGGCAGACCCCTTCTCCATATAAAGAGTCTAAATAAGGATTCTATTTTCTTAAACCACCTTCCACCAATCCATAATGGTGAGTTGTGGAGAAAATACAAGATTTGAGGAAGCCATACCATCTTAACCAAATTGCAGCGTCTCGCCATCGAAAGGGGGAGGCGACTCCAAATAGCAGACTTTTGTTTTAACTTTACTAGAAGTGGGGATAGGTTATCTTCCAAATAGGAATTTACATCCCTTGTAATCCACACCCCCAGATACTTGAACTTCTCCACTTTCTTCAAATTCGCAGTATCCTGTGGAGCATAGCTAAGCTCCCTTTCCAATGGGAGTAGAGCGGATTTATCCCAGTTAATAGTTAATCCTGACATAAGACCAAATTCTCTAATCATTCTCATCGCCACTTTCAATGAGGCTTGAACATTCCCCAGAAAAAGCAAGACATCATCGCGAACAATGCAATTTTTTCCTCCAACTGTCCTCTCCTAAATCCCTGTATGTCAGGATTAGCCCTAATGGCAATGGCCAATGGTTCCACTGCCAAAACAAACAGTAGGGGGAGAGGGGGCAACCCTGCCTTGTACCTCGTTCCAACAGGAACGTCTCAGAAAACTCGTTGTTGATTTTAATTTTCGCTCTTGGGTTTGTATAAAGCAGTTTTATCCATTTAATAAAGTTTGGTCCAAACCCAAATCTAATAAGAACTTTAAACAAGTATTCCCACTCGAGGCTATCAAATGCTTTGGCTGCATCCAGGGCCAAAACTGCTCTGGAGCCTCTGTTGTCTACCGGAATTTGAGCATTCAAAAAAAGTCTACAGATGTTAGTACTGGTAGATCTATTCGGGATAAAACCCGACTGGTCAGGGTGGATAAGCTTATGGACACTTCTTTTCAAACGTGTTGCAAGCATTTTTGCTAAGATTTTTACGTCCGAGCCCAGGAGCGAAATCGGACGGTACGAGGCCGGGTTCGTAGGGTCTTTATCCTCCTTGGGGATAACAACTATAGTGGCTTCCAACATCGAGGAAGGCAAGGTTCCAGTCTCCAAGGCCTGCCTCAATGTCTCCAACAGTTGTGGCAGTAGGACCTCCCCATATCTTTTATAGACCTCAATTGGTAATCCATCGGGTCCTGGTGCTTTTAAATTAGGCATCTCTGCCACCGCTCTTTGAAGTTCCTCAATAGTGATTGGGGCCTCCAATGCCGCTAAATCTTCTGCTGTTACAGTTGGTATATTTAAGTTCCCCAAGAAAGCTGCCGTAGCTCCCCCTTCGCTCCCCCCTTGAGATTTATATAACGAGCTATAGTAGCGATAGAATATGTTGTTAATGATGGATGATTCAGAGGTGATCTCTCCCTCTGGAGTCCTAATCGATAATATCACTGGGGGGGCCGTATTTACTTTAACCAGCAAAGACAATATTCGTCCCACTTTCTCTCCCTCCCCAAAGTTCGCTTGTTACTGCAATATGCGTCTATTATCAATCTTACGCCTGGTAATCATCTTATACTCTTGCTGTTTGTCTAACCAAGCCTTCTGTGTAGTAGGATTTGGATTAGTAATATACTGCCATTCTGTCGCTAGCACTGCCTTAATGGCTTCCTCTTCCTGTTTTTTCATCTCAGCCTTATTTCTAGCAATTTGTTGAATAAAAAGACCTCTTAAAAAAGCTTTTAAAGAATCCCAAACCGCACCCGCCGATGCCGTACCCGTATTAACATAGATAAACTCTTTTAACTCGGTTGTCACCCGGTCAGTATCCTTCATTACCTCCAACCATGAGGGATCCATTTTCCATTGCCCAGAATACTGTTTCTTGCCTATGCAAAGTGTCAATATTAAGGGAGAGTGGTCTGATACTCCTCTCGGGCCATATTCTACCTCGTCCACTCGTGACAACGCACTACTATTCACCAGAGCCATATTGAGTCTCGATAAAGTGGAGAAAGATGCTGAGCAACAAGAGTATTGTCGCTCCCTCGGGTACCGGGTGCGCCATGCGTCGCATAAGCCAACTTCATGTAGAAAACGAGATAGTCTCGTTGCGTCCCTCACTACTGATGTATTTACAGTTGGGAATCTATCTAAGGATTTATCCAAAACTTCGTTAAAGTCCCCTACTGCTATAACAGGGATATCGGGTTTATCTATTACGAAAGATAGTAACTCATGTAGGATCTCCAATTTAAATGGGGGAGGGACATACATATTGGCTATTAGACATGTGCAAAAGGAAAAAATTTGTTTAGTTTTGTTCCGTTTTAATTCGTTAATTCATTAATTTCGTTTAGTTATATTCGTTAACTTCCTTAAATTCGTTTTCGGATTTCGTTTAGTTTTCTACCGAATTCGAAAAATCGGCCACATTCGAAAATATTTCAACCAAATTCGAAAATATTTCTACTGGATTCGAAATGATTTCAACATGATTCGACATTATTTCAACCACATTCGAAAATATTTTGTGACCCGACTTTAGGGCCATGTATCTCGGGGCCACTTGGTGCTAGAAACTCCAAATGTGTTGTAGTGCTAGTACTATTGTGTTTGCATACCAAATTTGGGATTTCTAGCTATAAGTTACCCCGAGATATGTGGCCCCAAAATCGGGTCGCAAAATGTTATTCTCTGCTCTAATAACTAATAACATTTTGCGACCTGATTTTGGGGCCACATATCTCGGGGTTACTTATAGCTAGAAACCCCAAATTTGGTATGCAAACACAATAATACTAGCACTACAACATATCCAAATTTAGCTCCAAGTGACCCCGAGATACATGGCCCTAAAGTCGGGTCACAAAATATTTTCGAATGTGGTTGAAATAATGTCGAATCATGTTGAAATCATTTTGAATGCAGTTGAAATAATTTCGAATGCGGTTGAAATAATTTCGAATCATGTCGAATTCATTCGTTATATTTCTTTCGTATTCTTTGTAATTTGTTATTTTTTATTCGGACATTCGGATGCATGCGAATGTCCGAAAGATGCAAAATTCGGCCGAATTTCGATTCGTTACGAAACGAATTGCACAAGCCTATTGGCTATCACGTAGGGATTGTTTTCAATTTGGCAGTATAAAAAAATGTACCTACCCTTTGCGTCTATATGACTATTTCCTGAAACTTAACTAATTATATGTATAATTTAGAGGCAAATGTAGTTTAGACATCTTGATTAATTAGTAAAACAATGTGCACTAATGAAGTTACTCTTGAGAAGAATAAAAGCAAACCAAAATAAATGTATGGCGATTTTGTCTTTTTCCAATAAAGTCTAGAAAAGTTAAATCCATTCATTTTTGTACCAAATAATTTTTTCAGATACAAGACTAAAATGTAAAAAATAAAAAATAACTTGTATATAAAAACACATAATATTTTGCAGTCTTTCAATCCACCAAGCCAACATGTACTTTTACTGACCTTTGGGCATAAAGTATAGATGTCATTCTTTTCATGTGCATTAAGCATCACTTTTAACAACAACAATATTAATTTAAAAGTCCAGGATAAAAAAAAAGTATGAAATTTGGCGTTCCAATTCAATACGTGACATTATTTTTCCATAATGTACCATATAATCTCATAGTTACATGTCAAAATGTATAATAATATGTGTAATCTTTACTGTCAGTTAGATCTTATTTTCAGTGACTAAAGAGAAGGCACAAGGGTACTTGCTTAGCAGGGATATTTTCACAGGTGTAGACATCCTCATAATTGTAAAGTGCAAAAATAGCTCAAAAAAGATTTGCAATGGATGTGACCTTCTAGGGATTATCTAAGTATTGCATTGTGTAAGTAAGAAAGATTGTTAATATAATGGATGCCTGTATTTAATTATTTCTTGAAGGTCACTCTGTGCATTTAGATGATCTTTCCCCTACGCTAAGGTACCTGTGGCTTTGTGTGTTACCTTTTTTTTCAAACAGAGATTGCCATGGAGAAGATTTCTATCATTTATATTCAATGATTGCAGAACACTTTTACAGTAAGTGACCTAGGTCATCTCATTCTAACTTTTTTTAGAACTCTTGTTGTAATACAGTCTCTATAAAAATGGGAAGCAGATGGAATAGCACATTGTTTTTTGTCTCAGGTCAGTGCAATACTTTGCCAATTATTATTATTATTTTTTTGCCTTTTAGTTTTCTGTTTGCTTTTTAAAAAGTAATTCCACAGTGAGTCTCTCTGTACAAAATGTTCATTCAAAATAAATGTAATTTAAAGAGAACTACTTTTTCTAAATCCAGGTCTGTTAGATAATAAGCGGGCTCTATTTAGCTTTTATGCTGAATTATAAATAAAGCCCAGGGGTGTGACTGTCATGAGGCAAGGAAAGTTTCACAAGATCCAGGATACTATATAGGGTCATATGATGCACCCTTGGGCAAAACCCTTTAATTCTGTGACCATATGTTGGCAGAATGAAACTTGGGTAGAATTTGGAAAATACACATTTGCCAGCATTATAGGTGTCCCTGCCCACTGACCCTTGAGAAACAGGAATCACCCATTCGGGTCTGCATATTGTTGGGAGATATCCAATCCCGCTTTTTTATGTAGCATGATAGAAACCCTTTTGGATTTGGATTTGGGGTTTGTAGCATGAAAGACCTGGGGGTAATGTTTATCTCCAAGTTTTTGAACTGCCCCTGTTTAAAATTAGTTTTTTGTAGGAATAATACATTTTGGGTTTATTTTCTTTATTTCTCTAAGTATGGACGTACATTTTTCTGGTGTATTCAAGCCTCTCACATTAGGAGAGACCAAGAAAGGTCTTTTATCAAGCATAGAGTAGGCCATATCCAGTTTTGGCAATTGCTTTTCTAGATCTGATTTCAGTGTCCCTGATGGGGTGAGTTTATGTAGATGAGGACAGACTAAGCAATCTCAGTTAAAGAATAAAAGGAAAGGGAAAAAGGAAGTAGAAAGAGTACAAGTTAATTATTTTGTGATTATTCTAGCCTATTATGTAGTTCTTAGGTATAGTAAGCATGTGTCATGTCAAACTATCTCAGCCCTTAATGAAAGAAATCAGACCTGAAAAAGAAGAAAAAAGTTGGAGTATACATCTCTGGGTTAATAACCTTAAGGAGAAATTAGGGATTACTCGCTCAGCTGTTTGGCCGAACTTAATCCACTGGTAGAGGCAGTGGAAGGTGTTTCAGCAGGGATATAAAGGAAATATATATATATCTAATTACTGTAGTAGTATTAGTATTTTTATCAGAGGATTCTCTAAGATACCTCCCACGGCCTTTTTATTAAAGTACTTAAAAGGAGCGAATGTGCTCCTTCCAGCCCTAAATTCTGCATTTACAGCAACACGGACAAGTGTCCACAAAGTAGTTAACTTAAAACAAATGAAGAACAATGACAACAGGGATAACAACTCATCCTGCATCTTGGTTGCATTCTGCCACATGCAGTAAGCACAAACTTTGCGTGCTCACAAGTGAGTTGTCTCAATAAGTGCATACAATGGACATATGTCAATTTATTATAAATATATTAATCTTCAAATAAAATAAACATTTTGGATGGTATGTTAAGCAACATTTAAAGCAAATGAACGTTAATTTGTTCAATGTTCACTCTTACCTTTTAATGGCATTGCATGGCTTTGTAGTGACTTGAAAAAATTCTTGTCACTGGTGGCGCCCTTTTGTCCTGATGGGCCTCAAATGTATGGGAACTGCCTTGTGCAGGCTTTCAAAGTTCCAAAAGACATCAAACTCTTTAAAATGTACTGCATCGAGTACGCATGTGCGGGATCCCAGAGGAAGTCACGCTCTGACCGGGCTCCTTACGCCCTGACCCAAAAAAGCGATATTAAGCGCAGGTAGCAGAGCAGGATCCCAGGAAACTGGGTGGCAGACACCCTGAGAAGGTGATGAACCGGCGGGTGACAGGTCAGCCAAAAAAAAGGCAGCACAAGCAGCCCAAAAGTGGCGGATTGGCCGGGCCCTCTTCAGTACACAGACAGCACCCCAAGATGGCGCCAGCATGGGGGACAGCACGAGGCGGTACGGAAGCAAATGCTGATACAGATCCAGGTATGGGAAAACCCCAGAGGGGAATAGCAAACAAATCCCAGCCAGAGCCTGAATGGACAAGGGACCCCTTCTCCTCTCAATCATCTGGAGATTTGGAGGCAGATATCCAGGGAGATATCCAGGGAGAATTCCTATCACAGCCCCCATCACCGGCCATATTCAGGGACATACAAGAGCCTGCTGACTCCTCAATGTCCTCCATGGATAGAAATATGGCAGAATTGACAGATGCTATCTTCAGCCAACCTAACTCGGACATTATTGAACCTGAACTGCAGGCAGCTCACTATGCTGGGGATGCTGTATTACTTGCACACTTTTCTACAATGCTACAACAGGAGTTATCAAAGGCATGTACAATAATCACCACAGACCTAAAAAGGGACATTCAATGTATTGGCGAACGATTTGAAATGATCGAAAATAAGCTAGAGGGTACAGTCAAGAAAGTTAACCAGAACTCACATATGATCACTGACCTCCAGGATAGACTGGAAGAAGCTAATGCCAAAATTGAAGATCTGGAAAATAAATCTCGCAGATATAATGCGTATATATAGTGCGTATACGAGGCCTCCCTGAAACTCATACGGATCTAGAGGCAGCAATGATTGAACTAATGAAAGATCTGATTCCTGACATAAAGACACATCAAATGGAGAATGATCGAATCCATCGAGCCCTCACAGCCCCTAGGCAGGATGGCCTACCACGCGATATCATAGTTAAGCCACACTATTATAGTATAAAAGAAAAATTGATGTTTGCTGCAAGCAACAGACAGGACCTTACGTTGCTCGGAGTGCCAATACAGCTTTTTACAGACCTAGCTCCCTCCACAGTCCAAAAACGCAGAAACCTGAAGCCTCTACTTCAACAGCTTATGGACAAACAGATAAAGTACAGACGGGCATTTCCCTTCAAGCTGTCATTCACTTTTAAAGGCAAGTCCCACTCCTTTACAACATTCCATGATGGGGAAGACCTACTGCTGAATTTGGGGATTATTTCTCGAGACTCGAACACCCTTTCCCTTTCACCGTTGTGGCAGGACCAACAAAATACACGAATTAGAAGATCGCCTCAAACCACCTGATGGCGGGAGCGGTAGTTGCCTCTGAAGAGAGATTGCTACACTTTCACAACCTAGACCGAGGAAGGTCTACTCATAAGGGTAGACCACACACAGTTGCCCCTGACACATTGCCATAGAGCTGCAAGTGGCACAACCTGTTTAAATTACTTTAACGTTTAAAGTTTGTTTGTTTACTTAAATCGTCCCCGACATGTGGATCCGGAAACTGGGGGGGGGGGGGGGGGGGGGGGTTGGCCTGGACTGCTTACAAACGTTACAACATCTTTTTGAGTTTTAGAAAGTATCTGACTGCCTTTATATAGGTAACTGTTTACTGGGTCAGGGTGGCAATACATGCCACCACTTGCGAGACTGCCCCCTTCTGTTGATGAGGGTACCCTCGCACACAAACATCCGGACATTGTGTCCATCAGGGGCAGAGCCCCAACATGTCTCTTGTTTACCTAGTTATACTAAGAGTGTAATAATGGGCCTAAGGCCAAACGTTCTATTTTCTATTTCTTATGTAAGCTGCTCTCTTATCTTTTCGTTCCCTTCCCCTTTACTGATCCTAATTACGGCTCCATGCTTCAACCATGAAAGCTGGCCCTGGTCAAATAAGAAGTTGGTGACTACCACTCTAGAGGGTCTGCTTTATAAATATGTGACACAAGGTAAGAGTGCTCTGCCCTGCCACGATGGCTAAACTTTACCCCACAGATTATTTCATAATCTCCCACAATGTACATGGCTTTAATTCCCCAACTAAACAAACCAAAGCTTTCCAATTTTACTATACCCAAAAAGGTACTGCTTCAGGAGATCAATATTAGTTCATGTCAGGCCCAGAGAAACAAGGTGGGGTGGCGATCTGTTTCTCCAAGCGAACCCCATTCACCCCTGTCACTATAATTAAAGACAAAGTAGACAGATACATCATGGCAGTGGGGCGTCTTCACGACCAAATGGTGTAGTTTATTTCATATTATGCCCCTAATTCTAATCAGACAGAATTTGTTGGTAAAATGCTTAAAATTTTGATGCCTAGAGCACAGGGACAGGTGATCATGGGAGGGGACAGCAATATTCCACCGGATAGAACAATGGATAAATCAGACCCCTCTAAAATACTCCTCAAAAAACACCACTTAATAGCAGTAAGATTGCACGTCTCCTTCATTTCTATAACCTGAAAGATATTTGGAGGGAAAAGAACCCCACAGTCTGGGATTACACACATTATTCACAGATACACCACACATACTCCTGGATCGACCATCTTTTAGTGCATACCCCTCTGTTACCACACAAAACATTCGGCCAAAATACTGAATACTCCTTGGTCTGACCATTCCCCTATTAATCTCTCCACTACATGACTCTGGTCCAAATCACACCTTTCTCCATGGAGACAATATTTATCGTCACCTATCACTTCTCTCCCTAATCTATATGCCATACTACAACCATTTTCGGAGATCTCAGGCCTTAAAATAAATCAAGTAAATCTAGGCCATTAAACCTTTCACTGCCGAATTCCATTAAAAAAACAGTGGAACAATCCCATCAATTCATATGGGAACCAGAAGCTCTTCCATACCTAGGGATACGACTGACATCCTCTATACAGACCTTACATAAGCACAATTACCTGGCCCTGTTTAAAAGGTTGACGGAGGATCTAGCAAGATGGCAGATCCACCCCCTATCGTGGTTTGGCAGACTACACTCGATAAAAATGAATGTTCTACCAAGAGTTCTATACTTGTTCCGTACATTGCCAGAGTCTCTGGTATGCTCAGACTTGCAAGCATTTCAAAAAAATATTCACCAGTTTATATAGGGTGACAAGAGGCCTAGGGTGAACAAAACAGAAAAGGGGACTGGGCCTACCCAACCTGCAGAAGTACTTTAATGCAGCTCAGCTGGCCCAACTCAAGAAGTTTCACTCCCAACAATCCCAAACGATATGGATGTCTATGGAATCATATTCCTGCCACCCTATTCCAATATCACACTTGATGTGGTTAACAATGAAGGAAAGGCCACTTATATTGTGCCCTACTCTTTCCTTCTCCTTGGAGATATGGGATAGACTCTCAAGAACCCACAAATTCAGATCTCCCCATAATCCGTTAGCACCTCTTTTGAGGAACAGAGAATTCAACCCGGGCCTCTCACCCCCCACATTTGAATGATGGACCAATAAAGGACTGATAAGGATTGCAGACCTTTGCGACCATAGAGGTATACTAATTGAAAGGACCTTGATAGATAAATATCAAATGCCACCTACCGAGCATTATAGAATAACCCAAATACACCATTTTATTTTAACTGTGGCACGAAAGGGTGACTTAGCAACAATGACCCCCATGGAAAATATGTGTAGACTGTATGATAAGCTCAGAGGTCATATATCTTCTATATATACTGTGTTAACATATATTAATGGGAAATTGAGTTATATGACTTTATGGGAACAGAATCTCCAAGAGACCTTACATCTCGAAGAATGGCATTTGATAACAACAGCAGCATCTCACTCCCTTATAAATACCTTGATTATTGAGGCCAACTAAAAGGTTTTGTTAATATTATATATGGTACCGACCAGATTGGCCACTTTTGTGCCTGGAGCCACTCTGGATTGCTTTCGAGGATACGGAGCGGGGGCAGTTTACCATATTTGGTGGACGTGCCCCAAGGTCAGGAGATTCTGGATCAGGATCTACAACTTTATTTACACCCTTACCCAGATTAACCTACCGAAATCCACAAAACACGTACTCCTGGGTGGCACGGTAGGCGGGGCCCCCAAACACAGAGGGAGGCTTCTCACCTTCATATTTATATCAGCTAAAATCCCAATAGCCAGGAATTGGAAGTCTGTGGTCCTACCATTTGATCAATTTAAACATAAATTGCCATGGATTATGCTAAATTAAAGACTTACGGCACTAGTTCAGCATAAAATTAAAATGTTTAATAAAGTATGGGACCCATGGATCAGATATTTGACAAACGACCCTCGGACCCTGCCAACTGAGGACCCTTCTTAAATGAACTATGGAATGTGGAGCCTTTCCCCCCCTCTTTTCCCCATTCTTTATTCCCAACTTCATTCTTACTATTTCTACTCTCCCCCTCTCTTCACTTAGTTAATGACCAATAACTTTCCTGTTTTTGACAAGTTGAAGTTGTCAATGACTGGGGGGACCTCACACCTGCAGCCTGGGAGCCGGTAGCCCCCACTGTTAGGGGTGTAAGGCCGGCGTCGCGGGTCGGGGGGGGGCCCTCGAATATCATAGAATTATAGGATGGAGCCTGTCTCAGCCCAGAAGCTAGGCAAGGATGGGTATGCCAGCGAAGGCCACATAAAGTTAAATACACTTACCTTACTGCAGGTTTAAAAACTGTGGCTGTACACTACCGAACAGTGGACAATGAAAGCAAACTTCACTTCCTATAGTTCTAGTAATAAGGAAACTTTGCTACCCTTAAAGGTACATTGTAGGTGAGGAAGAGGCACAAGGCAGCTAGAAACAGACCATTCAAGAGCTCTTACAAACAAAAAAGTACAAACAGATCAAACTAAAACTATTTACATATAGTAAATGCTATTTTGCTGCCCAGTTCTAGAATATCTTCTTTTTCAAAAAAGCATTGCTTATTTTTACTTTATTTAGGTCCATCTCTTCAACTAGGGCAACTACTGCATAACCTGGATCCAGTTTTGCCTTAGAAATTGCAGCACAAGCAGTTTTTTTTTTTTTTTTAATAAAGTACTGCAATATGATGTGTATATGTGTGTATTTGTGAAATAATCCAAAGCAAACAAGTTTTTGGTTTAAAATATAATTAAGATAAGGTTGAAGATTCTTTTAGTGTCTTATTTTCTGTATGCCTCAATGAAGTTAAAAATTTTCTTCTACAAAGCACAGAATCTGGAACGCTGCTTTTTAGATGACTTAATTTTTTCATTAAAATAACACAATTGATAGACCTGCCAATAACTGACATTTCGGTATCCTGTGGAGTTTAAGTCATCTGCTTTCCTATTATATTTTCCTAATATATTGAATTCAATATCTCAAGGTCTCTAACGATAGAAAGCAAAATGAAAAACTCCTGAGGAAATCAGTTGGAGACCTGAGAAACAGTAGAAGCTGAAAAGATGAGTAGAAAAGGTCTACCCGGTTTGAAATGTTACATTTTGGGTGGCTTTGCCTTTGAGAAAATGACTTTGTTTACAATTCTCATTTGATTAAGAAAACTTTTGAAATATAATGAATTGTTACCTATGTTTAAAAGACAAGCTACTGTAGGCAAAAAAAAATAAAAAATATTTCAACTTATGTACTTACAAATGATTTTGATTCCATTATCTTGTGATTGAATAAGGTTTAGTTTAAAGTGGTGTTCCACACACCAAAAAAAAAAAAAAAAAAATGCTTAAAATTCCTAAAAAAAAAAAAAAAAAAAAAAAAAAAAAAAAAATTAGAAAATAAAGAATTAACTCACCTCTGAATGCCTGTTGCTAGGGGGTCCCTCGTAGTCTGCCTCCTTCAGTGCCTGGGTTCCTGATGTCACTTCCCCTTGGCGCAGGAAGGACTCAGCTCTGCCCCTCTCCTGTCAGTCATCTGGGACACGTGACAGGTCCCAGATGACTGCGCGGCCAATCACGGCGCCGCCTGGAGGGGGGACAAGCGGGGCTTCTGGGACAGGTAAGAGTCCGATTATTAAAAGTCAGCATCTGCAGTATTTTTTTTTAAGGGAAACTCCTCTTTAAAATAAAACTTCCCTATACTGTTTCTCACTTGCATTTAACATGCACTGGGCTGGATTTTGCATGCATTGTGCAATTCGATTTGTCTGATTCCAGCTGCTGTTTTGTCAATCAACATAGTGGAACTAAAAGGAAATATAAAGGTTACACTCACTAATCTTTAGCAGAAGTTCAGCAGCTCCTGACTGATTCAACGCAATTGTCCTAGTTGTATAAATCTTTAAAATCCAAAGGGAAATGATAAAGGTAGACAAATGTTGGCATTCAGAAAGGTGGGGAAGTATTTCTACATGGAGACTTGTTGTAATTAACAGGTATATCAACAGTAAATGAGCAATGGTTAGCAAGACTCTGGGGGTTATTTACGAAAAGCAAATAAACTTTGCACTGCAAGTGCACTTGAAAGTGCACTGAAAATGCACTTGGAAGTGCAGTCGTTCTAAATCTAAGGGGTAGTTCTGAAATGAGGGGAAGCTCTGCTTAATTTATCATCCAATTATATGCAAGCTAAAGTCTGTTTTTTTTATTTTCTTTGCATGTCCCCCTCAGATCTACAGCGACTTTACTTCCAAGTGCATGTTCAAGTGCACTTGCAGTGCAAAGTGGATTTGCCTTTCGTAAATAACCCCCTTTATGTCTAAGGATGAGCTCCCCACCCACCCCATTCAGCTGTCAGTTGGGGATTTCCATCTGACTGTAAACAAAGGTGCTGGAATAGTTTAAAATGTGAAAAAAAACAGGATGGAGTCAAATCCATACAAGACCCTCATCCTAGCATGCAGGCTGGCTGGCCAGGAAAGAGAGGGACCAAACATTCATGTGATGCAGTGATGCCAGTCAGTGGCCAGAAGTGATGCCAATCTGTGCCCAGAAGTGATGGCAATTAGTGTCCATTAGTGATGCCAATTTGTGCCCATTAGTGATTCAAGTCAGTGCTGCCTTTCAGTGCCCATTAGTGGCACCCGTCAGTGTAGCCTATTCATGGTGCCTATCATTGCCCATAATTGCCACCTATCAGTGCTGCCTATCAGTGTTTATCAGTGCCGTATATCAGTGCAACTTATCAGTGTCCATTAGTGAGGCATATTAGTGCCTCTCCATCAGTGCCGTTTCATCAGTGCCCATCAGTGCTGCCTCATCAGTGCCCATCAGTGCAGCCTAATTAGTGCACATCAGTGAAGGAGAAAAATTACTTATTTACAAAATTTTCTGACAAAAGCTAAGAAAACTTTTTTTTTTTCAATTTTTTTTCCTTTTTTTTGTTTTTTCAGCAAAAAATAAAAAAACCCAGTGGTGATTAAATATCAGCAAAAGAAAGATCCCTTTGTATGAAAAAAAATGATAAAACTAGCATTTGGGTACAGTGTTGCATGACTGCAAAATTGTCAATCAAAGTGTGACAGCACTTGAAGCGGTTAAAGTAATTTTGTATTTTTAATGCTTGCTCCCTATTGTGGTAAATATAAAGAGCAGGGAAGCCTGATCTTGCTATATTGCTGGCTTTAAGTCTATACTTACTGTGCTATAACACCTTTGCTTTATATATTGATCATTTTGATTTTTTTTTTTTTTTGGGGGGGGGGGGTCCACCTGGTTATATGCTTAGACTGCCTTGTTCACCTACTGGTGCTGTCCACTCTCTTAAACTTTGTGGTACCACACAAAAGCTTGGGATACAAAAAATAGGTATAAAAAGTTGAATTTTTATTTACAACAACATATTAAAAACATACACATTTTTAAACAAAAGAGAAGAAAGGGTATGTAACTCTAGGTTCACAGATAAGGTAACACTGGAGAAGCTGACATTACCAATTCACCCTACAACGTATGTGCATTTATATGCTTGACATGTTTTGTGGAAATAGTCACCACTTCTTCCGGAGCTTTTTTCATACATATGATGTTATAGAACAGAGAACATTATCATACTACAAATGAAAGAGAAAAGAAACATTAATCATAACATAAATAAAACATTTAAAGTCATTGATTGTGATAAATACACCAAATATCCCCCATAAGCTGCCTTACCCAGGACAAAACAATGTGCATAAGTTCAGAGAAATAGATGCGCCCCAGCGGGTGTGTGGCCCCTCACAAACAATGGGGGGAGGGTGCAGGCTGTAGTTTGGTAAAGAGATTAATAAAAAAATATGGATTGAACTCAAGTATATGCTACTAGAGCAAACACAGTTAAATCAGTCTAAACTGATAGCAGATAACACACCGTAACAGCAGGTGCAGCAATCCGGGACAGATCCTCTCAGAAATAGGGCTATGAAGTCATATAAAAGATTTTAACAACAGCCGCAATACATTGCAAAAAGAGGATATCACATTGGGAGCAAAACTATTAAAAAAATGACATGTATGTGTATGTATATATGTATATGGGGTCAAGATGTATAAGCTATGTGACAGGGCAACAGGCTATACATTGAGTTTTATGGTTTACGAGGGAAGAGATAGTTATGTAGAGCCGGAGAAATGCCCAGATTACATAGGGAGTGCTGGATAGATTGTGTGTGACTTGGTGTCACCCTTATTTGGAAAGGGGTACCACTTGTATGTGGACACTTATTACACAAGCGTGCCACTTTTTAGTCACGTTTGATCATAGAATTGGTGCATGTGGCATCATGCGATTTAATCACCGGGGCTTTCCCCAGCAGCTTGTAGAAACCCATCTTAGGCTGGGGGAGAGAGCCTGCTTGAAATGTAATAATTTGCTTGCTGTAAAGTGGAGGGATAATAAGAATGTTTTCATTCTGTCCTCTATTCATGCAGATATGAAGGTCCAAATTCAAACTGCGACTTGTGTTGTGGAGAAACCCCTCTGTGTCTGCGAATACAACCTTAATATGGGAGGGGTGGACCTCAACGACCAGTTGATGGCGCCATACTTAATTGTCCATAAGGCCAGATGCTGGTACAAAAAAGTGTCTGTATACTTACTTCAATTGGCTCTGCTGAATGTTTATGTGCTATACAAAGCTTCAGGATGAACTGGATCCTTCCTTAAATTCCAGGAAAAGAGCATCACATCCAGACAGTTCTGTGGCCCAACTTCCCAATGCAAATGCAGTGAGCTGGCGGAATGGGAGGCATTTTCTGTATGTCTTCCCTGGTACCCCTACCAATCGAGCGCCCCAAAGAAGATGTCTTGTCTGTGGCAAGTGCAGATTTACAACCGCTATTGTTGTCCCTCCTGTCCTGACCAACCTGGTGTCTGCATTGATGAATGTTTTGAACGCTACCACACACTAGTGGAGTATTAGTGTAGGGTAAAGCACTGCACAGACTAGGACACACTGTCACAGGGTCTCCAAAGATGCCATTGCATTTTTAGAGACCCAAATTTGGAACCGTTACAGTTACAAATGAAAGTGTTAAAAAAAACGAAAAAAATATCAAATAAAAAAGCCAAACATAGTTGTTTTATTCTTTCTCTACTCTCTCTCTATTGTTCTACTCTGTTTTGCTTTATTTTTGACATGCCACATGGCCACATGGCCACGTGACAATGTGACATGCCACATGGCCACGTGACATGCCACATGGCCACGTGACATGCCACATGGCCACGTGACATGCCACATGGCCACATGGCCACGTGACCACGTGACATGCCACATGGCCACGTGACATGCCACATGGCCACATGGCCATGTGACAACGTGACATGCCACATGGCAACGTGACATGCCACATGGCCACGTGACCACGTGACATGCCACATGGCCACGTGAAATGCCACATGACCACGTGACATGCCACATGGCCACGTGACATGCCACATGGCCACGTGACCATGTGACATGCCACATGGCCACGTGACCACGTGACATGCCACATGGCCACGTGACCACGTGACATGCCACATGGCCACGTGACCACGTGACATGCCACATGGCCACGTGACATGCCACATGGCCACGTGACCACGTGACATGCCACATGGCCACGTGACATGCCACATGACCACGTGACATGCCACATGGCCACGTGACATGCCACATGGCCACGTGGCCACGTGACCACGTGACATGCCACATGGCCACGTGACAACGTGACATGCCACATGGTCACGTGACATGCCACATGACCACGTGACATGCCACATGGCCACGTGACATGCCACATGGCCACGTGACCACGTGACATGCCACATGGCCACGTGCCATGCCACATGACCACGTGACATGCCACATGACCACGTGACATGCTACATGGCCACGTGACCACGTGACATGCCACATGGCCACGTGACATGCCACATGGCCACGTGACCACGTGACATGCCACATGGCCACGTGACATGCCACATGGCCACGTGACAACGTGACATGCCACATGGCCACGTGACATGCCACATGGCCACGTGACATGCCACATGGCCACGTGACATGCCACATGGCCACATGGCCACGTGACCACGTGACATGCCACATGGCCATGTGACATGCCACATGGCCACATGGCCACGTGATAACGTGACATGCCACATGGCCACGTGACATGCCACATGGCCACGTGACCACGTGACATGCCACATGGCCACGTGAAATGCCACATGACCACGTGACATGCCACATGGCCACGTGACATGCCACATGGCCACGTGACCACGTGACATGCCACATGGCCACGTGACCACGTGACATGCCACATGGCCACGTGACATGCCACATGGCCATGTGACATGCCACATGGCCACGTGACAACGTGACATGCCACATGGTCACGTGACATGCCACATGACCACGTGACATGCCACATGGCCACGTGACATGCCACATGGCCACGTGACCACGTGACATGCCACATGGCCACGTGCCATGCCACATGACCACGTGACATGCCACATGACCACGTGACATGCTACATGGCCACGTGACCACGTGACATGCCACATGGCCACGTGACATGCCACATGGCCACGTGACCACGTGACATGCCACATGGCCATGTGACATGCCACATGGCCACGTGACCACGTGACATGCCACATGGCCACGTGACATGCCACATGGCCACGTGACCACGTGACATGCCATGCCATGAAATGCCATGTGTTTAACTATGCCAAGCCACAAACTGCTTGCCACGTATCCGACGGTGCTTATTACTAAGGGACATCCAGTTCGGTGTGACCTCCTCAAAAATCTCCTCCCACTTCATGCTGGTGATATGGCGGTCACTGTATTCAGCACATGTTTTGTCCCATAAGCCAGGCCTGGCATGCACGAGCTGAATAAGCCTTTCATGTGAGACATCTCTTGCCATTTTTTCTCTTCTCTCCAGGCTGCTCTCCTCTCTCTCTCTCTCTCTTGGCAGGTCTCCAATCTCCTGGCAGGTCTCCTTTCTCTTGACACGTCTCTTCAAAACACACAGGTTCAGGCAGCTCTTTCTATACACTCTCCTCTCCTCTCTCCACTCTCTCCACTAGCAGGATGTGGTTGTACATGTGACTGACCACTACCTGGGTCAGAGGTCACCTGTACATTAATATATATTTTTTGCTCAAAAACGGATGTCCGCGGAACGGATCGTCCGCAAACGACCGTTTTACGTCCGTTCCGTATTTTGGACGGAAGAGAAAATAGGGTTTTCTTCCGTTAGGAAAAACGGAGCTGAACGGAACGGACGTAAAACGGTCGTTTGCGGATGGTCGTCCGCAAACGTCCGCAATGCCATTGACATGCATTGTGCTCCGTTTTCGTCCGAAAACGGATGTAGAGAAAAACGGACGAACGGTCCGCACATGTGAAAGGGGCCTTAGGCTAGGTTCACATTGCTGCGATGCGGGAACGCCGCGAATCCGCGGCGTTTTCCCGCATCGCATACCTCCCGCCGGCAGTTCACACTGCCCTATGCGGACGGCTGGGGGTGTCAATGTTATGTTAATGACACCCCCAGATCCGTCGGCATATCGCAGTGCGATCTGCCGACTCGCACAGGAATCGGATCGCATGGTGTGAACCCCCATGCGATCCGATTCCGTTGCGGACCCAAAAAAGGGTCCCGTGCGAGTTTGCTGCGGGACCGCTGCGAGTTCAGCCATACTCTCTGTATGGCTGAACTCGCAGCGCTACGGAGATCGGATGTGATTTGCTGTGCGAATCACATCCGGATCTCCCCCCGCAACAGTGTGAACCCAGCCTTATTGTTACTGTGTTTTAAAATAAAAGAAAGAATAGAAAGAAAAAGGAAGAGATTTTTTTTAAATAATTAGAGCTATATATTATGTGCCACTAGGTGTCGTGCTACTCAATTATTGAGCGCGTCACCAATGCCGACAATAAACCCACCGTTTTTTTGGTAGAGAAGGTGTGGGTGTTTTGGGTACTTTTTAGTTTTTTATGCTTCTGGCCCTTTTTTAAGTTTGATTTTAAGGTAGGTCCCCTGGTACGTAAGGCAGACTTTTTTATTTTAAGTCTATTCATTTTGTTTATTTACCAGGTTATATGTAGTGGGTATTTAGATATAGTCTGTCTACATTGCCCCATTTTTTTATTGCACATTGCGCATGTTCATTTACGCAATGTGGTTTTTAATGACGCTCGGCTGGGTTGGTATTATAATATGGGTCGGGTCTTACGTGACTTTATATTGTATATTGCGCATGTCCGTTGGTGGACTGCGACTCAGAATGAGGCTTGGTTGAGTTGTCATGGTATAAAGGGAGGTGATGCAATGAGTCGACCGTGCCCCTGGATGACGTAATTATATTACAAAATGTGTAGGGAAGAGCAGGAGGATGCGCTGACGTCACCTCAAGTCACCATTCGTATCCAGTAGGACGGGTTTGTCAGTGTGTGTTCGGCTGATATACCGGTCTTTCCGCTCTCCATTCGATACTATATTCAACACCATATTCGATGCTACATTTGTAAGTGCACAATTTTGTTTTAAAATGTTTTAATAAACTTGAAGGTGTTACACTATCAGAGCTTTTTATCCTTTATATGCCATATGTATCTGTATCAATAAGATGATCTGAAGAGGTGCTAGCAAGCAAACAAGCAGCTCTGATGCGCTCCATAGTTATAGCTGTGCCTGGAGTATACGCTTTTCCTGATCCTCTGTAGTGGGGGGTTGTGGTTATTTGGTAAGGAATGGACTTTCTCCCTAGTGGTGGTGGAATACAAACATTCATAATTGGTTTAAGATTCATCAATTGATGGACTTTACTTTTGATTTTGGCACGGGAGGTTGTGACACTTTTTAGTTATTTTCACAGACTGTCTGAATTTTTGTGTATTATTTCATCATTTGCATTTTTTCACAATTTTTCACAGTGTTTATGATATATTATTTATTCACACATATAAGTTATTTACATTGTATTTTAGGTTGGTATGCACATTCATGTACGCAACCTCAATTTTTTTATTGTATCCTGATTGATTTGTATATTTTGAGCAACGCGTTTCTTCATTTATAGCCACAGGTTAGTGCAATTCTAATTTTTTTTTTATAACAATAGGTTTTTCCACAAGAATAGCAGTAAAGGACATTCAACAGCATACATATGCTCAAACTGTAATACAGAGTATAGTCATAGGCAATAAAAATTCAGCAGATGAAGCAATAGGTACAGAAGGTTCATCATTACTCTAATGGAGAGCAGAGACCAACTAAGTTAATATGACTCTAGTGGAGACCCGAGATCCGCCAAAGCAGAAAATTGAATTATACACTGGGTAATATAAGATAATATATCAAGAGGGAAGCATCCCGATCTAGATATGTGTGTATAGAACAACCACTGGACAGTCCTCAGAGAGTAGAGGTGAAACGGTGAGATAGGGAGCCTGCGGCCCCCTGACCCGGGCGCCCCTTCTGGGATCAAACTGCACCCGAGCCAGTGGGCCGCATCCCCCCATGCTATGGGTCATGGATTTCTCCACTCTCAGGTGACTAGCGTTGCCCAAAAACTATTTAGTTACATATTAGGAATATGCAGTCATACTTTGTTTCCCTTATACCAGTTCAGCCACGGTTCCCATTCTTTGCAAGCCTGCCTATACTTGCCCAGAGAAGAGGCAAACATCAGTTCATAAGAAATGTGTAAGTGCGTTGTCTGTAGAATTACTGAGAGCGAAGGTGCAGCCACCGTCCTCCACACCCTGGCCAACTCCAGACGTACACTCAAGAAGATATGAGTTATAGTTAGTTATAGTTATAGCTAGTTCTGGGCATGGGTGCACAAGGATGCTTGAAAGTATGGATATTGTGTTGAATACGTTAGTCCATAAAGGTTGTATCACTGGGCATTCCCAAAAGATATGTATGAGCATGCCTCTACAGCCACAGTTCCTCCAGCACAATGGCGAGGCTTGTGGGGTATAGCAGGCTATCCTCGAGGGTGTGAGGTACCACCGCAACAGCAACTTCTGGTAAAGTTCCCACAAGTTGGCGCTTCTGGTGGTCTTGTAGGTAGAAGATATGGCTATACGCCATTGATCGTCGGTGTAAGATTTGGACAGGTCCAACTCCCACGACCGCATGGAGGGAGTTTTAACAAATGTTGTTTTCTGCTGTAGAAGGCTATACATTAGTGAGATTCCTTTAATAGATGTGGTAGGGTTGTTGAAATAAAGATAGACCTTCCACGGTAAAACAGTGGACGGATCGGGAAGTGTCGAAAGTAAGTGGGAAATTTGATTGTAAGTAAAAATGTCATCTGGTTGCAATCCGAATTCCAACTGCAATGTTCTATAGGTTTTCGTAGCTGGTCCTATTTGCAATGCGGTAACTGTAGTGACGCCTTTGGCCAACCATTGTTTGATTTTTAAGTTCGGAATAAAAAGTTGAAGACTGGATAGGGGTAGTGGAATGGACTTTGAGGGAGCATCCTCTGATGGAGTGTGAAGTAGGAGTCCCCAAGCCTCTATGGCTGCCACCATAGGTGGAGAAATGTTAGGGGGTAGTGCGGACATAAATCTAGCTGCTAAGAGTAGATCCAGTGGTTTCCTGTAAGGACACTGGTAGATTTCCAATTCGATCCATCTAGCATTGGCCCCACTCAAAAACCACTGCCTGACTTGGGCTAAGCACGCTGCCAGATAGTAGTCTTTTAGAGCGATATGTCCTATACCTCCTACTAGTCTAGACTTGATAAGTTTGTGAAATGCGCATCTAGCTTTTTTCCCTGCCACAGAAAATTATTCAGCATGGATTGAGCTCTAGTAAAGTAAATGTTCGGGATAGGAATAGGGAGAGTGCGGAACAGATATATAAATTGGGGGAGTATTGTCATTTTAAGGGCTGCTAGTCGACCGGACCACGTTAGTTCTACTTTAGATAGAGAGTGCAGTTTGGGCTCTAAATGTTGGAAAAAAGCTGTGTAGTTTGCTTCAGCTAATTGTGCAGTCCTAGCCGTTAGTGTGATGCCTAGACACTGTATCCCATTGGTGTTCCAAGAGTAAGGGTAGGTTCCCTCTAGGCGAGCTTGAATGGCAGGGTTAATGCCTAGGCCAAGAATTTGGGATTTGTTTTCATTAACCTTATAGTAAGAAATTCGGTTAAACATAGTCAAAGTATCAGAAATCGCAGCCAGGGAAGACTCCACCTCTGTCACGATCAAGATTATGTCGTCCCCAAAAAACTGATAGTATGGCTCCTGCGCCTACTGGGAAACCTCTAATTTCAGGATGGCTTCTGATATATATAGCTAGGGGTTCCATTAACAGGTTAAATATTAACGGGGATAACAGGCACCCCTGCCTTGTGCCATTGGAAATTGCGAAAGGAGTGGACAGAACCCCAGATGCATTCACTCTAGCCAAGGGGTTCGAATATAGTGCTAAAATGGCCAGAAGTATATTGCCAGCAAAACCAAAGGTTTCCAGGACTCTTTTCATATAAAGCCAGTGTATGCGATCAAAGGCCTTCTCTGCGTCTAAAGTCAGAAGCAGAGAAGGCCTCTTCTGCCTCTCGGCCATGTGGATGATATTAATCATTCTGCGGGTGGCATCCGACGTCTGCCTGCCCAAGGTAAACCCCCCGTTTGATCCGGATGAACAATGGTAGGGATTATGTCGACTAAGCGCTGAGCAATCAGCTTAGCATATAGTTTCACATCTGTATTAAGGAGTGATATCGGCCTAAAATTAGAGGGGGTATCGGGAGTCTTCCCTGGCTTGGGTATAGTAACAATTATTGCTTCTAACATTTCAGGAGGGAAAGAGGCAGAGGCAGCCGCATCATTAAAAACTTTCACCAAGTAAGGGGACAGTGTAGGTGCAAATTCTTTGTAATATTCCCCCCCAAATCCGTCCGGACCTGGGGATTTATTTAGTGGTAAAGTGGCAATAACTTTGTGGATGTCTGTTTCAGTAAACGGTTCGTTCAGTGATTGTAGTTGGACTGGCGTCAGTCGGGGAATGGAGATGGAGGATAGGAAGTCGTTAATCGTACCCAATTGTGGTTGGTGTGTCGTTGGCTGTAAAGACATAGGGATAATTGCTATGTGAGCATTTGGGGGGAGCCGAGGAGTTAAAGTGTGTCTCCTGAGCGCAGACAATATCGCAGTTGTGGAGTAGGGCTTCCCACCATAGGGATTTCCGCTTTGCGGGGTGATTAAGACCCCTAGTGTTGATAGTGAGGATCCTCAAAGCCATATGTTCTGGGAACTATGCACTAGGATGTAGCGGAGATAAGGATCGGAGGTTGCGGTGCAATCGTCAGGGGGGAAGTGGGGGTGCACCAATGAAATAAGTCCTATAGCCAGTAACAAAAAAAGTGTACTCACATTGCCGATCATAGAAGCATAGGGTTCACCTGAGGGACTCAGAGAAGTAATATGCCAATGGTCCGGGTCTCCTGTCAGCTCGGTCTCCTGAAGGTTCGCAAAGGTTCCTGCCTCTGTTGCAGGTAGACATCTCGTGGAAAATAAACTGAACAAATTAGGAAAGAAGAAAGGAAATAAACATGTGAAAACGTAAAAAAGAAACAAAGTCCAGTGCAGCTGAGCACCAAACAGGGTGCTCCTCTAAAGGAATAACAAGTCACCCACAGTCAGTGGGTTGCTGCTGCTATTTGTGGGGGTTTAGTCCGACTGTACAAGTCACGGCCCTACACTCCAGGGATACAAAGTTTCTGATGACCAGCCGAGAAGCTCATGAATGCGAGCGAGCGTTCTTGCCAGTGACCTCCTTCCAATCCCTGTCAACTTGTCTGGGAGTACTGGTAGATGGGGGAGTGATCACATCCTCAGGAAGAATGTCCCATTCTCGCAGAAGAGCAATACCTTCCTCCAAAGAAGAGATCGCATAAGTGCGATTGTCACGTGTCACTACAAGCTTCGTGGGGTAACCCCATTTGTATGCAACTTTGTGGTTTCGGAGAACTTTTGTAACAGTATTCAGGTTTCTCCTCTTTTGTAGGGTGTATTGGGACAGATCTGCAAAAAACTGCAGGTTCTGATACTGTGGGGGAATGACCTCCTGCTTTCGCATGTATAACATGAGGTTTTCCTTAACGTGAAAGAAGTGTAGGCGGAGGAGTACATCTCGTGGTATTTGCTCAGACAAATGGGAAGGTTTAGGCAGCCGGTGTATTCTGTCAATGGTAACATCAAGATCAGTAAGCTCAGGAATGAGGGTTTTAAAGAGCGTTGTAGCGTAGGAGCTTAAGTCAGGTTGTTGCACAGATTCGGGGATACCCCTTATTTTCAGGTTGTTTCTCCTAGATCTGTCTTCCAAATCGGCCAATTTTGCCTTAACCCATGCAGTGTCACTTTCTTTATCCTCATACACAACGACCAGATCGTTAATCGTATCAGCGTATTCGCCCATCTTCACCTCAATATGATCTACCCTCTCACCCAGGTCATGAATATCACGATTAAACTTGTGCATACAGGACGCCAAATCTGACTGAATGGTACTTCTAAGGGACAGCAGCATGTCTTTTAATACAGTGTCCATCACAGGCTGATTCTGTGTAGGGAAAGATTCGATCGATTCCGGCATGTCCTTCGTGTCATCCCCGGACTCGGGGCCTGGGCTATGCAATTTGTGCAATCCGTTGCCATCCAGCCTGGGTCTGGACTTAACTGGGCCCCGGGTCGCTGGGGAAGGTGGGGAGGAGGGCCGGGAATCAGGTGAATGCGTCATCCTAGCAGGATTCCCTGTCCTAGTGGGATGTCTTGCTGCTGGGGCTGCAGGGAGGGAGTAGGCCTCGGCGCCATCTTGCTTATCCTCCATAGCTTTCATGTGGAAGAAGTCCGTTAAGCGCTGCGGGCGCCCCTGGTTCCGCCGCTTGCTAGGCATGATCACGCCTGTTACCCAAGCTTGATCGCCGGTTTTTGGAGTGAAATCGGTGGTCGGATGGTTCGCTAGTAGCCGCTTAATCCCTGAAGCGCCGGAGCTCTGGTTCTATGCGACCATCCGGCTCCGCTGCAGGCCACGCCCCGCAATTCTATTTTTTTCTTTTTATGCGTTACTATATTGGTGCTATATAGGAGAATTGCTGCTTTCATTTGATATCACATTCATTAGTTTTTTTTCATATATCTTAGCACAATTACCCTTTTTTTCTTTACATACTGTGTTTTATTGTTAAGCATTATTTCATTTTCAGGTACGCCATTCAGCTGCAGCACTGATTTATTCATCTTGGCAGTAACAGTGTTTGCTCTCACGATACATAAATCAGCAACTCCAGCGCTGTAGGAGATGATTTCACCACTACAGTTAAAAAACAGGAGCATATATGCTGAAGAATGGGGGCAGGGGTGGAGAGGCGATTTGCCCCTAACATTAGGGGTGGATTGCCCCCATTCTTTGGCATATATATTTTTTACACAAAGACAGGTCAGGAAGGGGGTAAAACCATCCGGGCTGAAGTGGTTAAGTAATAATAAAACGGCTGCTCCCATTTTTTTGCTTTGATACATATCTCCCAGAGCAGTGCCCAGCCCCCAATGCCATTTGTTTAACAATCCCTTACTTATTAGCCTAGTAAATGACTATTACATGTTTCTAAAGTATAACTATAGGCAAAACTTTTTTAACATAGTGAATGAGATGAAGTTTTGCTGACTTCCGTCATCCCTTCATGAGAAAACAAAAATGCTGTTTTTATCATTTCCTTGCATTTGATTGGGTATTCTTTTCAAAGTGAAGCCTCACCACATTCACTAAGCGCTGGGGTAAATCCCTTTGAAAAGTCAACTTTAGTTGCAAAGTGAAAACCTATTTGCCTTTAGTAAATCAATTCCAATATCTCACACATATAAAGAAGCTGTCAATTAAAACAAATGGAAGGGCTGTAAATTGCAACATTCTTTTTATTAATATCATAATAATGTAGACTGAGCCCAATGGAATTTCCCCTAGCAATTTCAGATTGGTCATTTATGATCAATTATGTTGATACAAAATCCACTATTTTAACCACTAGTCCATAATCACAAACCTGGTGTTATATTTCCTTGGATACCCTGTGTCACCCCCGCTTTAAAACCCAACAGTTTCTTTTGACTCTCCCATACAAAAAAGTCCCATAATAATAACAAAAGTAAAACACTAAAAAAGTATCAATAATAAAGAAGTATGCGATAATTTCCAAAAATGTTCAACACAACTAAAACATGTCCACAGAGACAAAATCAGTGCTATATTGACACAGCTAGAAGCATGTCCAAAAAATACTACCAACGTGACAAATCTAGGAACATGTCCACAGAGAAACAATCACTGCTGTACTGACACAAACAGAGATATATCCATAGATACAGAAATAGCACTATACTGACACTATACTGGCACAGCCAGAAATGTGTAAACAGAGAACTAATCAGTTCTGCACTGACATGAATAGAAAGTCCACAATCATAAGCTTACTGACAGACAGGAATGTGTCTACAGAGATGCAAATATAACCATACTGACCAGGAAAGTGTCCACAAAAAGACAGAATTAGTAGCATACTGACACAGACAAAAATATGTCTGCAGAGAAACAACCAAACCATACCGGCACAACCATGAACCTAGCCGCAGGCACAAAATCTGTACCATCCTGACACAACCAAAACATGGTGACACACATGCACATTACCACTCTGAGACAACCAGAAATGTCCACTGAAAAAAACATGTCCACAGAGACAGAAACAAGACTGCTGTGAAACAACTAGAGGAATTTCCACAGAGACAGGATCAGTACTTTACTGGCAGAATCAGAAAATTGTCCACAAAGACAAAACCAGTTATGTCCTGACACAGCCAGAAAATTGTCCACAAAGACAAAACTAGTATCGTCCTGACAGAGCCAGAAAATTGTCTACAAAGACACAACTTGTATCGTCCTGACACAGCCAGAAAATTGTCTTTGGTGCCCGGAGCACTAGGGCGCGTGCGCATGGAGGTCAATGACATGCGCCCTGCTCAGACCATTGACCCCGCTGACGTTATACGCCGGCGACACGGCGTTGCGTCTATAGCGGGGTTGAGGGGTATTTAATGGCGTACCATACGCCAGTCAGCGGTGGCGACCGGACCCGGAGGAAATCCAGGGTGCAGGTGATGCAGGGGTAAGTGATACAACTTGGGACATTATATGGGACTATCGAGGTATTTATTCACGTCACAAAAACGATAATATGTTTTGCCTTTCATTTATCAGTATGGCATTGAGGAACTGTGGACTCTATACGTACTACTCAACCAAATAAAAAAGGAAATCCCTATCGCATGTCCTGTTGTCTTACACCCCCTGCCGATTACCTTACTGGCCAACCAGTTCCCTGCCCTGTACCTCCGGGACCAATTATTATATTTTCTCTTCTCTTTTCAATTTGATGAGAGGGTAACTATGTTTAACTACTGGGTTGATATTTACACTTGGTGGAGTTTTCTTCCTTTTTGTATTTCTTTGTGATGATCAGTCACAATCCTCTTTTTTCTTAATCTTTCACACCACTCTCACTCTTTACACCTTGAAGTGGATTCTTCTTTGAGGTCTGGGACCAATTCACGCTCTCACTTCAACAGTTGTTCACTATATCTTACGCTGGTGATCTTTAGGCCGCGTACACACGCGCGGACTGTTGGCCCAACTTTGTCCGTCCAACAGTTTGAGCGAACAGTCCGCTCAAACTTAGCATGGACGGACATGGCCACACACGACGGACGAACAGTTTGCTGAAACCGTGCGCGATGACGTGAACGGCACGTACGACGGGACGAAAAATACGACGTCCTATACACTGCAATGCAACCTTCCGACGTGGAAATCCTTTCTGAGCATGCGCGAGACTTAGTTGGCCGAACAAGCCTACACACGAGCGAACAGTCCGCTGAAACCTTGTTTCAGCGGACAGTTTTTCGGAATTTCCGTAAGACCTTGTTCGGCCAACTGTCCGCTGAAACTGTCCGCTGAAGCCCCACACACGAGCGGACTGTCCGCCCAAACACTGTTCAGCGGACAAGGTTGGGCGAACAGTCCGCGCGTGTGTACGCGGCCTAACTCACCTTTTCCTCCGGATCGGTGTTTTTTCCATCACTGGAGCCCTTTTCCCCTCCTCATAGCACCTCATCGTATTTTCATCTCATATCATTTTATCTTTTTATATATTCAGTCTATGTCAATTAGATTTGGATCCAAGTCACCAGCCTGACAATATAATCCCCTCCCAGTCGCCGGGAAGGATCCTTTTTCTGATGTGCACTGTTGGGTTTGACCAGGCACAGGAATAGGTTTGGAGAGGTAGGAGCGCAGTCCCACTTTGAAACAGTCTAACCATGTCTCCATTTGCAAATGATTATAGTCTGATACTGTAATGACGAATGTACAATATCTTGTTATACTAAATTTATGTATTTTCAGACTTAGGTAATTTCCTGATGAAGCTGTAAAGCGAAACTAGTCGAATCATTACCATATTCGTCTCTACCACTGTGTGACGTGTATTTTTATGTTTGTATATAAGTTTGTGAATAAACGCTTTTTATGTAATATTAGTGTCTTGATACTACTTTATGTAAAAAAAGTTTATCTGTGCCCCGCAATAGTCCCCATGCTCATACTCCCCTGTTGATATTTTTGATAGGAGACTCAAAATGTCAACACTTTCTTTCTATTTAAAATTAATGGGATGAGGTCGCACATTATCAGCCATACCATTATAAAAATCTTTAAAGCCATTCATTTCTCACAGCCAGAAAATTGTCCACAAAGACAAAACTAGTATCGTCCTGACATAGCCAGAAAATTGTCTACAAAGACACAACTTGTATCGTCCTGACACAGCCAGAAAATTGTCCGCAACAATAAAACCAGTACTGTCCTGATACAGCCAGAAATATATCCACAAAGACAAAACCAGTACTGTCCTGATACAGCCAGAAATATATCCACAAAGACAAAACCAGTACTATCCTGATACAGCCAGAAATATGTCCACAAAGACAAAACCAGTACTGTCCTGATACAGCCAGAAATATGTCCACAGAGACAAAACCAGTAATGTCCTGATACAGCCAGAAATATGTCCACAGAGAAAAAAACAGTAATGTCCTGATACATCCAGAAATATGTCCACAGAGACAAAACCAGTAATGTCCTGATACAGCCAGAAATATGTCCACAGAGACAAAACCAGTAATGTCCTGATACAGCCAGAAATATGTCCACAGAGACAAAACCAGTAATGTCCTGATACAGCCAGAAATATTTTCACAGAGACAAAAACAGTAATGTCCTGATACAGCCATGAATATCTCCACAAAGACAAAACCAGTACTGTCCTGATACAGCCAGTAATATGTCCACAGAGGCAAAACCAGTAATGTCCTGATACAGCCAGAAATATGTCCACAGAGACAAAACCAGTAATGTCCTGATACAGCCAGAAATATCTCCACAAAGACAAAACCAGTACTGTCCTGATACAGCCAGTAATATGTCCACAGAGGCAAAACCAGTGCTATCCTGACAGCCAGCTAGAAAACGACTTAAAACCCCCAAATATTATATATATTTTAAGCCAAGGCCCTATGGAATAAAATGGTGGGTATTGCATATTTTTATGTCACACAATATTATGTCACACGTTCAAATTTATGCTGGAGTGTAAAGGACATGGGTCTTTGGTTAAACATGCTCTTTCCGCAGTGTCTCTTTATTTCTAATGCATAGTCCCAATATACTTTATCTGGTTGTGCTTCATGTATGCATATGTTCCTGTTTGTATATGCATGGGTGTGTCTTCTGTTTTTGCAGTCATCCTATCTCTAAATATTTTAAAAAGTTAAACATAGCTGATCACCAGGCAGAGAATGAACTTTTTCTTAAAAGCATCCAAGCTTGTTGTCGTGGTTACAAATGTATCCATACAAACCAATGACTAATTTACTGATAAATGGTTTTTGCAACAGTTTTATTTCCTTGCTTTACTGGTTCTCATTATTCCTCTTAATCTGAAACATATTCCTGGTTTGGAAAACATATAATTTGACAAAATGTCTTAGGAACCTGCTGATGGTAAAATAGCTGAACCTTTCTCATCTTCAGAGATTGCAGCAGTGTGAACCTAGCCTTACTGCGTGTAAGGAACGTTTAACAATTCTGTTGCTAGTACCAGGATAGATAATTAGACCACTCCCCTGCTCCTATTGTATCACATCCTTTGTTAGCCAAAATGCTGCAGAACCTCATTCAGTAGTGAGAGAGCAGAATACAGTCAGGTAATGAGCAGTTTGGTGGTCTTGTGTAATGCATCATTAACAGGATTGGGTCTTAAAAGGAGCATAAAGCTTAATACACACTGATAGTTATTTTTTTGTTCAACCCAACAAGGCTGAACTAAAAAAACTGATAGTTCAGGAGGAGTCGCTGTACTAACTATATGATGCCAGTACAGCGATCTTCCCTGCTGCCTCCCACCAGAACACTCCGGTCAGCACTCTCAGCCATTGGCTGAAAGCACTGGTTGGGAGTCGATAAGCAGACCTTTTTCGGTCATGCCCCTTTGAGAGAAGACAGACCGAATGGACTGGAGTACACACGCACGGGCTGAATGACGGCCTGTTTCTATTGAACCGGCATTTGCCCCCGACGTTTGGCCTGTGTTTACAAGGTTGAAGACAACTTCTAAAATAAATGCATTTAAGTTCTGGACTCACTAAGGAAAAAAAAAAAGTTCATATTAATAGTATTAGAACAGACCTTCATGGCAGTGCAGTGTTCAGAGGCCAGTGCCTGCCTAGGAAATGTTGTTTGCCAGGGTCGAATCTGAACTTAACTAATCTGAGTTATTCATGGAGGTAAGAAAGGGTGTCAAATATCCAGATATTAAAGTGTAACTTTACCCAAAAGGTAAAATTTGGCTTATTTGCATCCAAACTTGGCATTTGGCACTTTTTGGGAGGGGGGCGAGCAGGGAGGAGCGGGTACCTGTTCCTGTAGCCTTCTGGGACACATCACAGGTCCCAGAAGACTGCGGGGCCATTCATAAAGCACAGCTCAGCTCACACATGCACAGTAGCCGCATGGCTTCACTGCCAGTTTCCCTTAGTAAAGATGCTGGCTCCTGGACCCAAAGCCAATTTAAGAATCCCTGAACAGGTAACTGTCCAGGAGACTGAAAAACCAATGTAAGCTCCATCAGCCTATTGATAAATGTCAGTATAAGTAGAATTCAATGACCTAGTTGTGCAAGGCACTGCCCACAGTGGCCATGTCATCCTTGGTCTAAATGGCTTCATGAAAGTTCTGGCCCTGCATATCAACAGTAGTACAAAATGATCAAGGTTCTAAGTGTATAAAATAAAGTAGTAAACAAACTATAAAATATTATATTATACAGTATGTGTTTCCAAAAAGAACAACTTTAGATTCAATCACAAATGTAATATACAGTATATTTCATTACTATACTATAAATACGTGGACATTTATTATAGTACATTTTTGTTCCTGTTAAATCTGCAAAACAGTCCTCAATGTGCAAATGAGTTCCCCTGGCAAACTTGACAGCATGAATAATTAGTTGTCAGCAGTAAAACACTGATGAGGTTATCATCTGCGTCTGTCAGCAGTCTCTCAATATTAGACTGACCTCCCAGCCTGAGAGTTCTGTGGAGAGATTATTGTACATATGCTAGTTTGAAAAACAAATGCAATTATTTTTTAATAAATATATGACTAGGTTATTTTTTTTAATGTCTGCCTGAAGTGGGGAGCCCTACACTAACTCAACTCTTTTACAAAGTGCATGAAAATAATGAGTCACCTATCTAAATTAAAACTCCACTTCTTTTCTCTTCTCTACATTTTTTTAATATGGCTTATTGTTTTCCAGTGGATTTGTCTTTTTTTCCCCCAAATAGATTTTTATTGTTTTTTCAATAATACAACTGTACAGTCATTGAATTGTTCAATTATAAAGCAGTACAAAAATTTGGTACATTTATATAAATTTGTTTTAACCAATTAAGTACCGAGCCTCTTTTATGCACTTTTTGTTGTTTTTAAAATCAATTTTCTTTGCTATAAAATTACTCAGAACCTCCAAATATTATACATTTTTTATCTAGCACCCCAGAGAATAAAATGGCGGTTCTTGCACTACTTTCTGTCGCACCATAATTGTGCAGTGGTCTTACACGTGCAGTTTTAAAAAAATAAAAATAAACCTTGTTTGAATAAAAAATAAGAAAACAATAAAGTTAGCCCAATTTTTTTTTTATATTGCGAAAGATAATGTTACCTTGAGTAAATGTATACTCAGCTTGTCATGTTTCAAAATTGCGTCCGCTCGTGGAATGGTGACAAACTTTTACCCTTAAAAATCTCCATAGGCAATTTTTAAAAATGTCTACAGGTTACCAGTTTTGCGTTACAGAGGAAGTCTAGAGCTAGAATTATTGCTCTCGCTCTAACGATTGTGGCAATACCTCACATGTGTGGTTTGAACACTGTTTTCCTATGCGGGCACTATTCGTGCATGCGTTCACTTCTGCACACGAGCTCGTTGCGACGGGGCGATTTAAAAAACATGTTTTTTATTATTTATTTTACTTAAAAAATTGTATTTTGACAATGTCTTTAAAAAAAAAATGTGTCGCTTTTATCGCTATTACAAGGAATGTAACCATCCCTTGTAATAGAAAAAAGCATGACAGGACCTCTTAAATATGACATCTGGGGTCAAAAAACCTCAGATCTCATATTTACACTAAAATGCAATAAAAAAATAAAAGTCACTTGAAAAACAAATTTAAAAAAAATCTCCTTTAAGAGTTATGAGCCGAGTGGGGGACATCTTCCCCTCATTCGGCAGGCAGGCATCCATAGGAGAGAACGCAATCTTCTCCGCCACTACCAGCGGGTCCGGTAAGTGGGGGAGATGACCAGAGCATGGCGGGAGGGGGGTGGGCACCTCTCACATGAGGATAAAAGTGATCTTGCAGCAAATCCGCCATGGAGTCCACTTTTAACTTAAAGAAAAATGCATGGCATTCCTGAAAATACTGAGGTTATGGCAGCTATCTGCTGCCATAATCCCGGTATTTAGTGTCAAAGTACCGACATACGGGTACTTGTCATTTTGCGTGAAGTGGTTAACAATATATGCACAAAACAAGGTGTGTGTACGCATGTTTAACTGTGGTAAACATTTAAGTATAGGAAGAAAATAAAAGGAAGGGGTTGGAGGGGGGTAAAGGGGATGAGAAGGAGGGGATGAGAGGAGGGAGAAGGAAGAGAGCACAACAGAAACTACATTTGGTATAGCAATTCGGACCGAATGTAAAGTAGTGTCAAAAGATTTTTAAGTAAGTCTTTTAGCATACCATCGTTCCCAAGGAAGCCATAGGTTATGTAGTTTAGAGTACGCAGGTTTTCCTTGTGACATTAAAGATTCATATGTGTAATGTGATTGTACTAATACAACTATGTATGTGATTGTTGGAGTAGTATTTGTTCTCCAACGTCTAGTTATTAGGGATGAGCTGAACACCCTCCTGTTCGGTTCACAGCAGAACATGCGAACAGGCAGAAAATTCAACAGACACTGTTAAAGTATATGGGACACGAACATGAATAATCAAAAGTGCTAATTTTAAAGGCTTATATGCAAGTTATTGTCATAAAAAGTATTTGGGGACCCGGGTACTGCCCCAGGAGACATGTATCAATGCCATTTTTTTTTTTTTTAAACTGACATTTTTTCAGGAGCAATGATGGCAGGACCACCCGGTGACATAAAGTGTGACACTTTTTTTGTGAAATGGTAGGGGTATTTGTACCCCGTTACCAATTCACACAGGGGGGCCTAGATCTGGGGGTCCCCTTGTTAATGGGGGCTTCTAAGATTCTGATAAGCCCCCCACCCACAGACCCCCACAACCACCCAACCCATACCCAGTGGAGAGAGGCCCTGGACCCACCTGTCTATGGATTTCATTGTGGAGTTACCCAACTCACAGGGCAACACAGTTATACTTATGGTGGTTGACCAGTTCTCGAAAATGTCTCATTGTATTCCACTTAAGAAGTTGCCCACTTCTAAGGAACTGGCTTCCATTTTTGCTTGGGTGATCTTTCACTTACATGGATTACCCATGGATTACCTTGGACAGGGGTAGTCAGTTTGTGTTTCGTTTCTGGCGAGCCTTTTGTGCATGGTTGGGAATTCAGCTTGCTTCCTCCTCTGCATATCCCTCGCAGTCTAATGGGGCCACCGAATTAGCCAATCAGTCCTTGGAGCAATTCCTATCTTGCTATATTTCTGACCTCTTACCATACTTTGAATTTTTCTTGCCGATTGTCCCCATTTATGGCAAACTATGGTTTCCAACCTTCCAGTTGCCTGACTAAGTTGTTCTGCAGAGTATTCCTGCATTAGAGGAGCATCTCTGTGGTCTTTTTTCCACTTGGGCACAAGTCCAGGAGGCTTTGCAACATGCTAATGATAGGTACAGACTCCATGCTGATCACAGACGCCTGCCTGCACCTTCCTACCAGGTTGGGAACAGGGTCTGGCTGTCATCTTGCAACCTCCGACTTTGTGTTCCCTCTCTGAAGTTTGCACCTTGGTTTATTGGGCCTTTCTGTATTCTTCGCAGGATTAACCAGTGGCTTACACATTACACATTCCAATTAACCTCCCTGGCAATATGATTATTTCAGATTTTAGGTGCTGAAAGCGGTACAATTATTTTGCATGAAAATTTGGCATTTTATTTTGTAGTCCTGTAATTCTTAGGAATAACTCACTTCAATCTGTCCAAACCAGAGTCTAGCAGACATCTCGGGTATGATAAAGTTTGAAAAATGAAATCATAAATTATAATATAATAAATAATTATACCAAATAATAATATAACAATAATAAAAATTATTCAATAATGTAATCAAATCAAAAACACAGAAATTTGCTCAGTTGCAGATTTGTCGCTGTCATTACTTTTCAGTATTTGATGACGGATCACCCCACAAATCGCTATCGCTCAATTCTGCGAGTGATTCAAATTTATTATCTCTGTTTTTGTTGCTATGGACAATCTCCAGTTTCCAGGCATAAAGAACAGTTTTTATATTATAAAACTGCATGCAGGACACTGGACAGAACACTAGGGACAAAGGGGATGTGAAATAATTACATACAGCAATGTAATCTGTAAGATTACATTATACTGTATGTAATGTGTGTGTTTCACTTTTTGAGTTTGGCGCTGTCCTCTGTCCCCGTGCATCACAACACTCGCAGGGAATGGAGATCGGCTCCGTGATAGATTGAGCGGAGCACGGCTCGCTCGTACAACGGGGGGACATTGCTGAATCCAGGGGAGAAGGTAAGTAAACTCTCCCTGCATTCAGCGATGCGGTCCCGAGTCTGGCTCGGGGTTACCGATTTTGGTAGAAAAATCTCCACCCCGAGCCAGACTCGGGAATACCGTCAGGGAGGTTAATATGCGTATCTCGACTGTGTTTCATGTCTCATTAAAACCTTTGGTCTGCAACCGCTTTACCACCTCAATGCCTTGAGGAGAGTATGAAGTACAGTCCATTGTTGACTCTCGTAGGTTCCGTAGGTGCATACAGTACCTGGTGCATTGGAAAGGGTACAGTCTGGAGGAACGCTCTTGGGTCTCATTCTCGGACGTACATGCACCTGTCCTCCTCCATGATTTCCATAGACGTTTTCCCCTCAAGCCTCAAAAATAGGAAGAAACCCCCTAGAGTGGACTTTTTAGGCACACAATTAATTAGCAGTACAAGTATTTTTGAGTAGTAACATCGTAGATTTTTTTTTTTTTTTTATTGTTAGACACATTAGATAAAATACATAGAGAATAGAATGTTTAAACAATTGATAACATTGTCACCATATCCTAAAATGTCAAAAAGGATCCTCTTGCGCCCTACGAAATACAGATACCGCCTTCTTCAGGGATGTATATTGAAGAGGCTAATGTATCTATACATAATTTGAGGAAACAGTAAGTATCTAGCAATGAAATGAAATTATGGGGGCGTGGCCGGCCGGAACGGAAGATGGACGCTTAGACACAGAGCTCCAACGTGAGGGGAAATGACGGAACGAATTGGTCCCGAACGCGCCTGTGATTCCGGCTAAAAACACAACCCAGTAGCGAACGAACGTCCCGTTTAACGATGTCACGTAAAAGAATGGGAGAATACCGACCGAAAAAACTTACAACACTACTGTGTGCTCCCGGAGAACAGGTCAGTGAAATCCAAAATGGCACCGACGGAGTATCGGTACCTCAGGGAATATACACCGTTCTCCCCACAGAACAACAGGGGAAAATAATTAAAGGAGAAATGCCACGATTCTCTACTCAAGATGCCCATGCTGATCCTATGCTAAATAGCCCTGCAAGGGCACGAATGAGGATAGATGTACTAGCAGCACAGCAGAAAATACAAGAAATACAGGCCCAGGCTTCTAATTCTATACAAACTAACCAGGCCCTGCAATCTCCTATGGAATCATTCCCCACATCAGGGCAGCCAGTTATAGACACTACGTTAAAGGAAATGTTAATATCACTACATTCCTCATTAGTGTCAGATTTGTCAAAAATATTTCATAAATGACATACCGATGTGAGCTCATTAGATAACAGAGTTTCGAATATGGAACGGGGAATGACAGAATGTTCACACACAGTGAATGATCTCATAGACGCCTTTGATGATGTGAAAGATGAGCAGGAATGGGTCCGAGCCAAGCTGGCCAATTTGGAAGATCGCTCCAGGCGTAACAATGTCAAATTAAGGGGTGTCCCTGAAAGTGTTGCTACGCCAGATTTGCCCAAATACGCCAAAGACTTGATTCGCACAATATTACCAGAAATTACACCAAGAGATTTGATTATCGATAGAATACACAGAATTGCAAAACCAACACACTTGGCAGCTTCGGTACTGAGGGATGTACTTATGAGGATTCATTTTTTCCATATTAAAGAAAAAATTATGCATGAAGCTAGAGCCAAAGGACCACTTCCACGCCCGTTCGAAGGTGTACAAATATTCCCTGATCTTTCCAAGTACACACTACCATTAAGAAGAGACTTAAATCCAATAACTAAGAGTATGCACAATCATAAAATCCTTTATAAATGGCGATACCCAGCCACACTGATCATTACTAGAAATGGAACGACACATTTCATTAATGATCTCCAAAAAGGGCATCAAGCTCCTGAAGGAATTCTTGATCTCCCCAAAGCAATTGATCCATCTCTACCAAAACGTGTACCTTTGCTACATCAACGAAACCAGGAATCCCGGAATCATCAACCAATGGAAGTATCTGGCTCCTAAAAAGATCCATCTACAGCGTATGCAATAGCCCCTCTTCGAAATTTGTTCTGTCTTCCGTCCCACCGGGACGTAATTGTTTCCTCCAACAGCGGTTTAGCTGTTTCAGCTTCTGCCTGTGTATATCACAAGCCGCCGAATATTGTTGTTGTATCTGTGATTGATAAGTTTACAACTTGTTTTTTTTTTTTATTACGGTTCTGTTTCAGGTCTACTAAGAATAGACATACATCCAAACACCAGTCAACTTAATTCATTACAACGCTGAGTCTTGATCACTCTTAAGTGTGTTTCCCTTTTCCACATATCACTCTCAGATCGTACCAGCTACTATGCCATTCAAAATATTGTCCTTAAACGCCAGAGGACTTAATCATCCGGTTAAGAGACAATCCCTATGGCACTCAGCAGAAAAGCTTGGTAGCGACATTCTTTGTGTCCAGGAGACGCATCTGACTCCTACGTCAGCTTCTTTATGTCGAAACAACAAATTCCCTCTTATTTTTCATTCCACCTTCACTACTAAAAAGAGAGGTGTACTTATAGAAATTAAAAAAGACACAGACTTTACTTCTTTACAAGAAATATACGATCCTAATGGTCGCTTCATCATTCTAATTTGCACAATTAATGGAATCAAATACACAGTTCTCAACCTTAATGCTCCCAACACCCATCAAGCAACTTTCATTAGGAAAATTTTTACCAAAGTCAAAACTATAAAGCAAGGACTTCTTGTATGCGGAGACTTCAACCTAGTTCCTTTGGGCCAAATACTGACTTCATTCGATCTTTACGATGTCTGGAGATGTTATCACGGATCAGAGAAGGACTACACGTACTTTTCTCCCCACCATAAGTCGTATCCCAGAATCGATATGTTTCTCACAGACAAATGGTTATTACAAAATGTTAGTTTGTCTGCTATCCACACCATGACATGGTCTGACCACAATCCAATTTCAATTACCATTGATGACGCTTCTCCCCAGCGGAATTCCTTTCTATGGCAAGTTAATAATTACATATTATAACATCCAGTATATTCCAAAGAAATTGCTAATCACCTGACAGAATACTTTGAACTCAATGTTGATTCAGTGTCGGACCCTGCCATGGTGTGGAATGCACATAAAGTGGTTATTAGAGGCACAAATATGAACACATGCAACGTAAATTTAAAGCCACGTCATATTCCACATCTAACAAAGCTGGTAAAAAATTAGCTCAACGACTTAAAGGTATACGAACTAAATCTAAAATTCATTATTTCTTTCACCCACATTCAAAAGATAAATTATCAAATCCACAAGATATAGCAAATGTTTTTAGTGACTATTACAGTGATCTTTATAATCTTCATACAGATGCTTCCACCCACCAACCGTCCCCGAAGGAAATTGATGAGTTTCTTAACCAAATTAACCTACCTACCCTAACAGAATCTCAACTAACCTACTTAAACGTGCCATTTTCTGCCACAGAAATTCTTGCAACCATTGCTTCATTACCAAGCAACAAATCCCCAGGTCCCGATGGTCTTTTGTCAGAATACTTTAAACAATTCTCCACATATTTGACTCCTCATTTGATGACATTGTTCAATATCGCTGCGTCGTCTTCTGATTTCCCTACAGAATCGTTGTCAGCACTCATTGTCACACTCCCGAAACCTGGGAAAGATCCAACCTCACCCCAAAATTTCAGACCAATTTCCCTACTTAACCTTGACCTAAAAATCTATGCCAAAACCATAGCTAGATGCCTAGTTTCCATTATGCCTGACCTGATACATAAAGATCAATCCGGTTTCATTAAAGGGAGACAGGCTCTTGATGCAACACGGCGGATGATAGATCTAATTCATCATGTGGAATCCAGCGGAACGCCTTCTCTGCTTCTCTCTTTGGATGCAGAGAAGGCGTTCGATCGGGTCCAATGGATATATCTGCGAAAGGTACTATCAAAAAATTTGGATTTAAGGACTACATATACAATGCTATCATGGCATTATACACGCACCCATCAGCCCAAGTATTTTCCGCCAATATGCTTTCCCAACCATTCCACATATCAAATGGTACACACCAAGGCTGTCCCCTATTACCTTTAATCTTTAATTTGGCAATGGAACCCTTGGCTGAACACATACATAAGAATTCTAAGATTACGGGACTAACCCTAGGTTCCACCACACATAAAATTACTCTTTTTGCGGATGATGTAATTCTCATACTAACAAACCCTACATCATCATTAGCCGCAGCTTGCAAAACACTGGACTGGTTTGGTTGGGTATCCTTATACAAACTAAATACAACCAAATCACATATATTGGATCTAAAATTAGATGCTACCACTAGACACCTTCTACAAGCCCAATACCCTTTTACATGGCCTGACGACAGTATTTCTTATTTGGAAATACAACTCACAAGATCTACAAAACACATTTTTAAGTCAAATTTTAAACCCCTTCTGAATAAATTACCTATAGACTCCCAGAAGATCACTAAATTGGAACTCTCGTGGACCGGCAGATTAGCAGCGTTCAAAATTATGCATTTGCCCCAAATTCTTTACCTATTTAGAACTATACCTATCCCAATCCCTAAATACTTCTTCACATCTCTACAAAGGTTACTCAACCAATGTATCTGGCACAGAACCAAACCTAGATGTGCTCATTCCAAACTAAGAAATCATAAATTGGCGGGTGGTTCAGGGGCGATAGATTTTGAAGATTACTCTGTTCAAAATTTTTTTATTGAGGATAATAAAAAGGCAAAACAGAAACAAATAATTGCGGGCGCAGCCGCTAGATGCATGGTACAATAGGTTAAGAACAACAAGAAACCAACAGTCATAAACAGTTTTCCAGCAGGTATTGATTCTGAAGTCTATCCATTTAAGGCTGAATATGAGACATATAAGGCAAAACATGTAAAACATGTAACCCTTAGTTTATGTATTGTGCCTTACCCAAACCAATATTGTTTGTGCTTAATGGTCGTATTCGTCGTGTGTGACTGGATAGAAAGCATATTTTAATACCTGTATATGTCTATTGGGAGATTATGTTGAATACCTGCACAATCTGTTATATTCAGAGTTATAAGATTTTGAAGATTACTATATAGCAGTAATAATCGATCAAGCCAAAGAATGGTTCCAAAATCCCCCAAGTAAACTCTGGAGTAACATTGAACATACCTCGCTACTAAGTCCCGGATTAAAGGAATGGCTACTGAGCACTTCACTGGGGACAAAGCTGCCCAAAGATCTACCTCCTACCATGATAGCCACAACCAAAGCCTGGAAAATTTTAAATCAAGAAATACACTATGAACCAAATATAACACAAATCTCGATCCCTATCGAATCTTTACACCATCTATCACCTGATCTATCACTACAACATTGGTCTCAAAAAGGCATCAAATACATAAACCAACTTCTCATAGGTACACATGCGCAACCCTTTTCTGTCTTACAAAACCAATTTAAGTTACTACATTAAGACATCTCTACATATACCCACATACAACAATGCCTCAACAAACTCAAACTTCCTCTATACAATATCTCGCCAACAATATGGGAGTTTCTCAACTCTTCTTCTTCTCACAAAAAAGGAATATCCTTAGTATATAATATCCTACACCTCAAAAGTATTTTCACAAAATCAACCTCTCATACACACTGGGAAAATGACTTACAAACGTCCTTTACAGACCAACAATGGGAACAAGCGTTAAAAAGCATTTACAAAGCTACTAAAAGTTCAGCACTATGGGAACTAACTCAAAAAATAACACTTAGGTGGTATCTGACATCATCAAGGTTAACATCCTACAATTCAACTTTATCAGACTTATGCTGGAGATGTAACTCTGCTAAAGGTGACATGCTTCATGTTTTTTGGAGTTGTAATAAACTCCAAAACTTCTGGAAAACCGTTTTCCTTATATTAACAGACATAACCCAAATACAAATTTCATCTACCCCTGGTTTAGCTCTCTTAAACCTGACTATAGAGGACATACCCTACCCTTTTCGTCATTTAACGACACATATTCTCCTGGCAGCCAGAATATCCATAACCAGATTATGGAAATCGGTGACACCTCCATCCATATACCAACTTCTGGATACTGTGTACTTGCGTTACAGTTAAGAATTGATGATGGCCTCCAGTGAATAGGGATGAGCCGAACACCCCCCTGTTCGGTTCGCACCAGAACCTGCGAACAGACCTAAACTTTGTGTGAACTTTAGAACCCTATTAAAGCCTATGGGACTCGAACGTTCACAATCTAAAGTGCTAATTTTAAAGGGTAATATGCAAGTTACTGTCCTAAAAAGTGTTGGGGACCTGGGTCCTGCCCCAGGGGACATGGATCAATGCAAAAAAAAGTTTTAAAAACGGACGTTTTTTCAGGAGCAGTGATTTTAATAATGATTGAAATGAAACAATAAAAGTGTAATATTCCTTTAAATTTCGTAGCTGGGGGGTATCTATAGTATGCCTGTGAAGGGGCGCATGTTTCTGGTGTTTAGAACTGTCCCTGCACAAAGTGTCATTTGTGCAGGAAAAAAAGTATTTTATTTAAATGGTTTTTATTATGATTTTGCAAGAAAAAGAAAACAGAACAATAGCAAGTACACGCCCACACCAGGCAGTAATGTATATAAAAAAAAAACACATCAGTCATATTGACAATATATAATCAAGTATCCAAGGTATAACATACATATGTAAGGCACTTTACAAAAGTCTCCACTTCAAATCTATCACATGCGTGAATAGTATGCCTCATACAATATACTACTCTCCAGCCCAGACATGTACAATACTACTAATAACCATCTTATACGAAGGTTAATCTGAAAGGAAATAAAAAAGGAAAAAGAGTGATAGAGAAAAGAATAGAATAAAAAGAACAAAAGAAGAAGAGAATCGAGGGTATCGAGGGACGACCTAGCTTATATTTGACCATTACATAGCCCTATTCCTAATGGAGGCATTCCATGCAGACCAATTATTTAATCGCAGCTCCTGAAGTTGAACTGTTTCTGGTATCCCACGGATTCTAATATTATTGCGCCTTGAGCGGTCCTCGAGGTCCGCTAATTTCGCTTTAATGGCCGCCATGTCCTCTTCTCTATCATTGTGTGCATCCACAAGCTCATTAAAGGTTTGGGCAAATTCCCCCATTTCCGTTTCAACATGGGACACTCTGCTAGTTAGTGTATGCATCTCAGATTTAAACTGCTGAGTGATAGCCAGTATATCTGCATGCAAGGTTGACCTTAGTGAAACTAACATGTCCTTTAAAGTAGTGTCCAGAACAGGTTGATTTAATGTGGGAAATTCAGTAATAGAGTCCTGTATCATCCATGGAAGAATTAAGAGCACTCACCTCCCCTGTGTCACTCAAATGCTCCTCTGTTCTTTGCTTACTTGTCGCTGGGCTGGTAGATGCAGAGGAGGAGGCAGAGTGTGATGCCTGTAGCGCTGCTTGTGGAGCGCCATGATCTGTGTCGAGCCTTCCATTCCCGCTGTGTCTGCTGGCCTCGTGCGCCGCCGCCATCTTGGATAGGCCTCTGTCGTGGCTGGACAAAGAAATCCAGCATTTTGCCCGGTTTTGTAAGACCTTTTCTTTTCCGTGATGGCATCAGGGAGGTTGCCTGCAGGTACTGGCAAAAATTTTGGCCGAAAACGAGGGCTGGAGACGCTATTATTCATTATTCTTATATTATTATATTATTATATTATTATTATATGGATATACACTTTGTGCAGGGACAGTTCTAAGCGCGGGAAACATGCGCCCCTTCACAGGCATACTATAGACACCCCCCAGCTACGAAATTTAAAGGAATATTACACTTTTATTGTTTCACTTTAATCATTATTAAAATCACTGCTCCTGAAAAAACGGCAGTTTTTAAAACTTTTTTTTGTATTGATCCATGTCCCCTGGGGCAGGACCCGGGTCCCCAAACACTTTTTAGGACAGTAACCTGCATATTATCCTTTAAAATTAGCACTTTAGATTTCTCCTATAGACTTGTATAGGGTGTTCCGGCTTTTCGAATTTGCCACGGACAGCCCAAATTGTTCACTGTTCGCTGAACAGGCGAACAGGCAATGTTCGAGTCGAACATGAGTTCGACTCGAACTCGAAGCTCATCCTTACCAGTGAAGGTACTTTACCAAAAGAAAGACAAAGGTGGTCACCATGGGAAGGGTGGTCAAAATCCGCAGATTTTCTGAAATAATCTTAAACCATATCTTAATATACTTTAACTGTGTTTTCAATTTGCTGTTGTAGTATTTATGGATGTATTGTAGCTAAAGGTAATTGAAGATACTCAACTTTTGCGACATCACCCTCCCCCGAGACACAGTTGAGCACCCATTGGGGTGTCTAGGGGAGGCAAACATTTATACAATATCATATATACCAACTAATTTTGCCTTTCTTTTCATGAACCATATTAATGCTCTCTTATTTAGTATATGAATTGTGCGTTTATAGGAAAGTTATTATTTTTTATGGGATATATTATGTTTACTTATATTTCGATATATATTGTACAATGTGTATCTTATATGCATTATCTTAAATCCAATAACAATTGATTGATCAAAAAAAAAATAATTATAAATGATATTTTCAAATTTTATAGGTAAATTTACTTTTAGATGATGTGGTGAGTTAACATTCCATCATATTAAATTTAAAAACAGAAAAAAGAAAGAAAGCATCAAAAAAGGAAACTGTGCTTGCTGAGTTCCTGCTTGGGTATCACACCAATCACAAGGAAAATTAGAACCGTGTGGCTATGCCTATTCCAGAGAGCCAATTCTCAGCCCCTACTAAACCCCACACAGGGTTACTACTCAAAAACACTTTTACTGCTAATTAATTAAGTGTGTCTAAAAAGCCCACTCTTCTTTCTATTTTTGCCAGCTCCTATCTCTCCATAATGACTCACCTGTAGATGATATCCTGCTCATCAGTCCTGCCTACTTAAGCTGTCAGATGATCTCTGCCTTCACCTTGGTCATATCTCTAGAGACGCTCTCCTATGTTCCTCCTATGTTGCTTGGCTGACATTCCTTCTGGCTCAAGATCCTGCTTGCTGTTCTACTATGCTCATCTCTGGCTCCCTGATTTTTGGCTTGTATGACTATCCGTTACGGTTCATGAACTCTGGCTATGTTTGACTACGTTTACTCGGTTTACCTTTTTTGATTATTATTAAACAAGTGAAATTCAACTGTACTTCTGTCTCAGTCTGATTCATAGTTTCTGGCAGTTACCTGTTTTAATATCCAAGCTGGTATAATTAGGCCAGGTGATACTAATTGGAGAGTGTGGAGAGGTATTTGGAGGATTTTGGTGGCGAGTTGAGACAATTTAGTGAAATGTAGTCATTTCCATTGACTGAGGCTTGGATAGAGTAGTGAATATAGTTAGAGCGAGGTATGGTAAATTGGTGTTGGTGCTATATAACCAATGTTTAAGGTTGTTACCTGGTGTCATGCTGTTTTCAATGTTTCCCCTGGATTTATAATTTTGACAATTTACAAAATGGAAGCCATATGTAAGATTAACTGCTTACCTAGTGGCAATTAAAATTATTTGTTACAAGATTACAATGATGTGAGATGTGTTACGATTTTTGAACAACATACTAATCTGTAATAATTTAAACTTCAGACCAATATCCAAGTTTGCTAATTATCTGGTCTCATCTTGCTGTGGCACATCTTTGTTGCATTGCTGCAACCCTTGAACTTCTTTGTACACATTTCTTATTATTCTTGAGTAAGTCCTTTTCTTGGTCAAACCTTATTGTGTGCATGGATTGCTGTAACTCAGTTCTGTTCACTACTTTTATATACTATTACATCCAAAATAACCTTCATACAGTGAAATGTTAATGAATACCTTAAGGTCGAATAGCGTTGTGCTATTTGTAAAATAATTTTTACTTTTATTAACTATAAAATATATTGATTTATTTTACTATAAATTACAGCTTTTCATGTTTATGCTTCATAAAACTAAAAAAAAATGTAGAAATATCATGTGTCTTTCTCTGACCTTATAATATTTCTTAAAATCCCACTGTATGGTAGTCAATATGTATATGAGTATAATAATTTTCCAGATCATAATATTGTAGATATGTTCTGGTAAAATCTCCATTTGAATTGTTTTCTATTTAGATCCATGCAGCACAGTTTGAGTCAAATATGTACCTTTATGACATCTTACTTTATAATTTTTACTTTTTATTTGATCAGATGTTATACATTTTCACATGTATAGTAGCAGTCCTTAGTACCTTCATTGTGCAAGAGCAGCAGTTGAGATTTGTTGCCCAAACATTACCCTTTACCCAAGGCTTTGCATCAGCACATTCTTGGCTCAGAAATGATTTCTTTGTGCTGTACTATGGCACCCAGGAATGGCCACAGTGGAGCATTGATGTAGTACTAGCCTGAATAAAGTATCATGTAAAACATAAAGAGGATCTTCAGTCTAAAGAAACAAATAAATGAAATAAAATAAAAGTCAGCAGCTATAAATACTGTAGCTGCTGACTTGTAATAAAAGGACATTTACATTCAATCTGGACACTGGAAACTTAACTTTCTTTTGGTAGTTGCCCATATACTGCTAGCATCCAGATCTGTTATAACCAGATATTGGAAAAAAATATAAGGCCACCAACTTATCCAAGGTGGTTGCATCCATTAGCCTTACTTTTGAGTATCAAAAAAGTATTTCACTGCGTGGCAATATCATAGGCAAGTTTGAGAGATCTTGGCAACCGTGGTTATCTTGGATTGAGGCCTACATTTCTATATTTTGTTAATGGTATTGCTATTGCTTTTATCAAGCTTAATATATTTGTTTGACCACAAGCTATAAGATTCTTCTAGTCTGTTGTTGTGTAGTTGTTTCTGATGTACTGTATGCACTACTCTACATAATGCGTTTCTTAAAGTTGGTACCTGGTACACTGTATATCACTTTGTATCTATGCACAAACCCAAATAAAAATGAATTGTTAAAAATAAATAAATTAATTGAATAATTAAAGGGCACTTATTTGTTTAGGGATCTAGCCTCCTTACCTAGGCTGGTTCTTTCCCAGTCTTTGAATCACTGGCGCTGGCATGTTCATTGTGAGTCAGCTGTGATTCCTTGTGACTTCACAGCCTGCTTCCAACTGAACATGCATGAGTTGCACTGTGCCTTGTGAGTGATCCCACTACCTCCTAGAACCTGTGATGTGTCCCAAGAAGTTGCGGGGGAGAGGAGAGAGAACTTCTTGTGGAATCACCTAGGTAATTTCAGAGGAACCCCTGCTCCCCCCAAAAATAACACAGTGCCATTAATGTGTGTGCGGGGGGGGGGGGATTCTTAAAAGCAGAACATCCTGTTCAGGGTGAGGTTCTGCTTTAAGGTATTTCTCTGTATCTTCAGAAGCCTGCGAATTGAACAGCAGGCTTGAAAGACCTGGTAATTTCATACTTGAAGTTGATTTTGTCTAATGAGGCAAGAGTGACTGACATTCTGCTGAAACTGCCACTTAAGCAAGTATAACCTTTTTGACTCCATTGATTATACAATATTAACTTTTCACTTTAAACTAATCTTAGCTTGCAGGCTCAAAGAAAATTTAAATTAATATTTGTATTTGAATTAATAGGTAATACATATATTATTTCTGAACAAACATCAAAACAACATAGAACAGGTAGATACAAAATATCTTATTTGCATCCATGTATTAACTAATGATATACTTTAATTCATTTTGAGAAATGAAAACTTTGAAAACTATAAACGATCATATTCCCCCAGTCTTATGATGTATTCACAACCAGTAGAAGCCCTTATTAAGAAAACATTTTGGAATACTGAGGGCTTTTCTTCTCTTATTAGTGAATATAGTTATCAAAAGAAAGTAACCTTAAAAGAACTAGAAGGGATTTGAGCTGTCAAAAATAAAGTAGACAAGAATTGAAAAGTCTAGAAAGTAGGGCAGGTGCCTTCCTAATATGGTTAGAAAATACAATGCATTAAAAGAAAGTTTAAAAATGGATTAACTCATATTCTAGAGAATCCATTGAGGGCAGTACCCCTATAACAAAATAAAACGGGATTGGCTGTCTACTCAAACAGTATAATAGGCTTGGCAGAAAAGGGAAATATTATTCATGCTATTGGTAAACAGGATTGAAAGCTCCCATGGTGGAGAGTGGCATAAAGGATAAATCAAAAGGCAGACAAGAGTTGTTAGGTGAGCTAAGAGATAGAGGTGTAAAAAAAAAAAAAGACAAGCATATACACAAAATACACTGATCATGTGGGCATTAGAACTAGAACAAGTTCAATACACAAAACTACTAAGGCCAGCCGTGGGTGTTTCAAATCTTGGCCAGTGAAGCAGAAATCGGCCGAGATTCGAATCTTTAATGGGCAGGTTGAGTGTACCAAGTTGATCAATCAACTTGGGTACAACGAGCCTGTCGGATTCTATTGCAAATATCATAAGCGGCAGATATAGTCCCTAGCAGTGGCAGTGCGTCCATAAGGGTGCACAGGCACCGCCCCCTCTCTTCTGCCACCCCCTCTAGCAATAGATTCATGCATCTATGGCCGCCACTGCCACTCCCTATTCAGGCGTACAGCCCCTTTTCGGGTGTCGGGCGACTGAATTACAGCAGTGGGGGGTTGTTATTGAAGCACCTGATTAGAGCCATAGGTTCTAATAGGCGTCATAAAAAGGGTAACCTGCGAGCACCATGCTGGGTGCTCACAGGTCACTCAGCTGTGTTAGAAAGGCAAATGAATATTCATTTTCCTAACACTAAACCGCCTCTCCACCAATCAGGTGCTTGGATCTGTTACTCATCACTTGATTGGCTGAAGAGACAGGCACTGTGATTGGACGCATATCAGGCACCCAATCACAGCAGAGGACAGGAACAGAGGAAGGCAGAAGACATTGAGGAGCATCAAGGAGCTGACCCACTGAGACAGTGGGCAGGGGGCACACTGGCAGCATTTTATATGGCACAGTGGGAGCATTTGATATGGCACAGTGCGAGCATTTAATAGGGCACAGTGGGAGCATTTGATGGGGCACACTGGCAGAATTTGATGGCACAGTGGGAGCATTTGATGGGAACAGTGGTGGCAATTGATGGGCACAGTGGCTGCGTTTGATGGTACAGTGGCAACAATTAATTAGCAAAGTGGCTGTGTTTGATGGCACAGTGGCTGTGTTTGAAGGTACAGTGGCAGCAATTGATGGGTACAGTGGCTGCATTTCATGGCACAGTGGCTGTGTTTGATGGTACATTGACGGCAATTGATGGGCACAGTGGCTGTGGTTGATGGCACAGTGGCTGCGATTGATGGTACAGTGAGGCTGAAAATGATGGGTTTTTTTTCAGTTTGTTTGCGCCCCCCCAAAAAAGAATTTGAGCACCAGCTGCCACTGGCCCCTAGCAATAATCCCTGTCTCCTGCCAGACAATGGCACAGCAGGAGCGATTCCCGCATCAACACTATCTGTGTTGATGGGGGAATCGAGTGAAATTCTCTCCATGGAAGACCAACCTAATGCCTCGTATACACGATTGGATTTTCCACCAACAGAACTATGGAATTTTGTCCGAAGAGCGTTGGCTCAAACTTGTCTTGCATACACATGGCCAAACAAATGTTGTCAACTGCGAGCCAATAAAAAGGAAGTTCACTAGTCATGCGCTACCCTTTGGGCTCCTTCTGCTAATCTCATGTTAGTATAAGTTTGGTGAGTGTCAATTTGCGCTTTTCAGCCTCATGCTTGTTAGTTAGTTTCTGTTTTTCAAGTTGTGCTTGTCTGTTCATTTCTGTTTTTCAGTGCATGCTTGTCAGTTTGTTTCTGTTTTTCGGTGCGTTCTTTTTGGTTTGCTTCTGATTTTCAGTGTGTGCTTGTCAGTTTGTTTCTGATTTTTAGGTCACGCTTGTCAGGTTCTTTCTGATTTTCAGTGCGTTCTTGTCAGTTCGTTTCTGAATGGCCATTTGTCTATTGTGGTGTTCTCGTCAGAGAGATCGTGTTATTATTGGTATTGGAGTTATTGCTTTGACCCAAGTCCAGTCCAGGAACAGGGGGAGGAGGAGTTCTTGGACCAAGAATTGGTTGCTTAATCGTGACCAATTCTGTCATATAAAACAAAAAGCGTGGTAATACAGCGCTGTCTAGTGATCTCTCAAAAATTAAATGTGTAGTGAAAAATATTTAAATTAACAATTAAATTAACAAACAGTTCCTGCTGCAGCTTAATGTGACCCAAACTGCCAGAGAAGTCCATCAAAAATATCTTGAGTACTTTGTGGGTAGAGTGGCAGATGCTTTACAGCAAAATTTGGTTGATGTTGAATAAAATTTTGTTTTTCATTTGAATTATGTTTGTTTGTTATCCGTCTCCTAGATTTTCAAATGGCCTTTCAAATTTGACCATTTTTTTCAATAGTGCAAACGTAACTTATTTGCTCCAGTCTCTTCTTCAGCTAACTATTATGTTGTGCTGTGGGTCTGCTACACACACACACAATGTTATTGCTGTTAATATATGTAATGCATTAATGATAAAAAATATTTGGTCTTTTCAACTCCTTGAATTAATTGCTTGGAGTCCCTAAAATTGCCTGAGTTTGACACATTTTACAGCACATTGTCACTGTAACTACATCAACTTAACAAATACACGGGTATTGAGCATTGAAATAAGAAGCCACACATTGTTGAGTATAAAACATTTTACTCCAAGCACATTCACATGTGTGTTATAAACGTTTTTTTAAACAAACCAACATCTTGGTGTATAACATGAATATTTGACAGTATTTAGCCTTTTTTATGGCTAAACAGGCATGTTTAAAAACATAACATACACATCCACAACTCAGGAACTTACAAAGTTCGACTTTACTAAAGTGAAGGCCATATGAGACAATAGTATTTCATAACAAAGTATTTTAACACCTAAATCAGTGGACACAATTCCAACATCTGGACACTTGAATGGTGATGATAATAGCCACTTAAAATGCCAGATATGGAGGTGTGCAATGGATCAGTTTTAGGGTTTTAATATACTTTGTAAATAGCACCCTATACATTTATAGTCAGTGGTAGTTGTATCCTCTGCATTATGCCCTGATAAAACAACATTTAATTACAGTGCAGGTCAGTGTGATAATCACTATGATTGCATCAGCTAGCACTTATGTACAAGTTTCATATAAAAATACAATTTTTAACATATGTAAAACAAGTGACCTAATGGACAATTCTGAGTGAGATTCTTTTTGAACCAAAGATGTGGGCTTTATTTTTTGATTGTGCATTGTACTACAGCAGAATTAAAAAGCATACTATATAAAAATATACTATGCATATACAATATACTAAATCTAGTATTGACAAGATATCTTCTCTATTAAAGAAGAGGATATGTAGAGGTGGTTGTCCATATAAAAATGGCAGGGGTGTAGGAATTATATTATTATATATTAAATTACTATATATATATATATATATATATATATATATATATATATATATATACACACACACACACACTGTATATAGTTTAGCTAGATCTCACTGCAGACTGTTCCTGGTGTACTGTTGCTAATATACTTCAGGCAGGCAGGCAGGCGAAACATTTATGGTAGATAGCTGCAGTGTATTGTGTGTGTATATATACATCCCGGCTTTTTATATATATATATATATATATATATATATATATATATATATATATATATATATATATACTGTACCAGGCCACATGCCCTCAACATTGGGAGGATGCTTTGGGGGTCTGTGACCCCTCAAAGCACCTTGTCCCCATGTTGATGTGGAGAAGGGCCTCATCCCCACAACCCTGAGCGGTGGTTGTGGGGGTCTGCGGGCGGGGGGCTTATCAGAATCTGGAAGCCCCTTTAACAAGGGGACCCCCAGATCCCGGCCCCCCCCTGTTTGAAATGGTAAGGGGGTACAAAAGTACCCCTACCATTTCACAAAGAAAGTGTAAAAATGGTTAAATAAGACAAACACACTTTTGAAAAATACCTTTATTAAAAATAAAAAAAAGATTCCAGCGGTGCTAATCCACTCTTGCTATCCAGCGACGGATCTCCGGGGTCCAGCGATGGATGATCATATCCAGTGACGGGGGATATATAATAAACATTATGGTCAGGCAGCCGTGTACCTGATCTGCGGTGTCCCGGCGGGCAGCGGTCATTCCAGTATTCAAAAGCCACGCCTCCTCCTCGTCTGTGATAGGCGGCACTCAATTTCCCAGCATTCAGTGTTCCGCCTATCACGGACATCCGCTCATCCTCATAACACAGACGAGGATGAGAGGATACAATAAAAACAACACAGAATGCTGGCGCTTGGTAATCAAATGTCTAATAGCATAATTCAATATAATTGATAATTAGATGGATCAATGACCAAAAACTAATACTAAAGTCCATATCTAAAATTATATTTAAAAAAATACTTGGATTATATGGCTGGTCCGATTACAGTTTCTTGCTGGATGAATGAATGGATGGATGAATGGTGGATATGCAAGATCACAGAAGGCAGCTCCTCTCCAGAGTGAAGTCAGCTCCTGAGCGTAGAAAGAGAAAATATAAAACATAGAGGAGCGCCACTTCAGTAAAAAAGCTTTTATTTAATTCCAGAAACGTATAAAATCACTTACATGTTAGGGTCATGGAGTTACACATGAATGAGCGGCTGTTCCCACAAGCAAGTGTCCCAGAGTCCAAGCAGCTCTAACAGGATCCACAGAACACTGGGGGGGGGAGCTCATCTATGTAATGCGCTCGGCAGAAATGCGGACCAGCTCATGAGAGCAGCGTGTGACGTCGGCAGGGGACACAATGCGTTTCTGAACATGCGCAAAGTTCATAACAGACATGCGTGCTCCTTTCTCAAGTGATAGAAGGGAAGCACTAAACATGGCATTTAAATAGAGCTCTTCAGTAAATGACATAATTAACCTAATGATGTCTGCTAAAAAGCATAAACTAAGGATAACAACATCATTAAGGAATACTTTCCACTACATTAAAAATATATATATAAATAAAAATAATAATGAAAAAATATAAAATATATAAACAGAAGAAATAATAAATAAATAACCAATAACCTGCCAGGATATAAATGTCAATTGCTAATAGACAAAAAAAAAACAAAAAAAAAAAAAACAACTAACCACCTGTGAAATATAGAACAATACTGGTTTGTAATTGATGGAGGATAACTATTAAAAAATAAAATAAAAAAATTAAATTAAATAATTAAACAATAAATAAATAATATATATATATATGTATACCATTAAGTGTGCCAGAAAACATTTAAAATATCTATTGGGCTTATATCTATGCACAAAAGAATGTGCTCAAATATGAATGCATGTGAGTCCAAACTGAACACACCTATGAATACACATGAGTCTTACTAAACTCACATAAACATTAACAAGGTAATAAAAATAAAATAAAACAACCTATGTAAAGAATAAAAAGAATGATATCCTTAGTATCAAGAAATTCCACGGACTTAAAGGATGGTATGCATCTCAATTTCCTCATTGAGGCCATTAGTTTCACGCTCACACAATTTTGAAAAGCGTTCTGCTTTGGACACCCCACCAGGTATAGATTCAATAACCCAGACCTGGGGGCCCATCGTGGACTGGTCGTGAAACTCCAAAAAGGGCCAAGGCACACTGTGTCTGTCGGAGCCCAATTCAATAAGTCGACGGTGCTTACCAAAGCATTGTCTAAGTGGACATATTGTACAGCCTACATATAACATTTTACTTGGACAAGTCAGGCCATAAACAGCATAGTTACTGGAACAATTATGGAATTGATTGGCTTCATACGTTACTCCTTTATGAGTGAAGTTTTTTTGGTCATGATTACCAAAATCACAGGTCTTACAGAGAGATTTATTACACTTGTACATCCCTACGAGTGGAATCAGGCAGAGGGGGTTAGGATCACATTTACACTCCAGCTTGCTGGGTGCTATCTTATTTTTAAGAGTAGGCACCCTCCTATATGTGACCTTAGGTCTGTTGCTGAAGGTGGAACTCAAATGGGGGTCCTGTTTTAAAATGCTCCAATGTTTTCCAAGGATATGTTCCATTTTTTTATACTATCTATGGAACCCTGTAATAAAAGCGTACAACAGGTTCTTCCAGAGGTTTAGCAACCTTAGGTTTTTTTTCCAGGAAGAAAAGTGTTGTATGCCTGTTCCACCAAATATGGGGGATAACCCTTCTCGATGAACTTCTCTTTAAGGAGAGAACTCTGGGATATATAATCACAATCTCTAGTACAATTCCGTCTAAGCCTGCAGAAATTTAATTTGGGGATGTTATTCACCCACAAGAGGTGATGGCAGCTATCATAATGTAAATATGAATTGCCTGCAGTCGGTTTAGTGTAGTTACAAGCAAAGATATTATTACCTTCATGGTTGAGCTCAAGATCTCCTTATTCCACACTGCAGAAAAAGAGAGACCCAGATCATTTGTATTGCAGTACGTGACAAACTCGTCCACCTGGGATGAGCTACCATCCCAGATGATGATGATATCATCAATATATTGACCATAAAACATTTTATATTGAGGATGAGAGGATGTCCGTGATAGGCTGAACACCGACTGCTGTGAAATTGAGTGTTCCGCCTATCACAAACATGGAGGCACGGCTTTTGAACACTGCAATGTCCGCCATCTGTCTGCATGACACGCTGATCAGGTAGGCAGACGGCGGCTTGCGGTTAGTGTGTTAGTGGTGGTTATGGTTAGGGGTAGTGTTAGTTAGTGGTGGTAGTGTTATGGTGCCAACTTACCAAGTCATTGCAAGTCATATAGCCCAAGTCAAAGTCAAGTCGCAAGTCAGTAGTGACAAGTCAAAGTCAAGTTGAGTCATTTATTGAATTCAGTCAAGCAATTCACAAGTCCTCAAACAGGTGACTCAAGTCTGACTTAAGTCAAGTCATGTGACTCAAGTCCACCACCTCCCCTTTCCTGAGGAAAGTCTCAGCCAAGAGCTCAGCAGCCAGACTGAATCCCACGTTCCTCTCCACCACCCTCCAACTAAAAGTGCCAGGAAGTCTAGAAACTTGGATGATGCCATGTGTGCTATTAGCTCAGGCATGCTACATGTGGTATTAGCATGGCCCCTGATGCCCAGGAGGCTTTTGGTTGCATGACGGGAAACAAGCTAAATTATATGGAGGAGGACCAATGCAGCATGTGCGAAGAGATGATTCTTCAGCTCCTCAAAAAGGGGTGGAGGAGCAAAATCACCACGAAAATGCACATATGTGAAATCGACCATAATCCTCCACCACCTCCACCAACACCACAGCCACCCCTCCCACCACAGCAGCATGGCAGACTATGGCCAATGCAGCCACAACACCCCCAACAAGGCCACTGGGCTGGGAATTATCAGAAGTATCATTTATAACTTTCTTTTTGTTTAATTTGAGTTAATCATATTTTTATTTGGTGCAGAGAATGCATATTTTTGTTAATTTGGTTTATTTGTGTGGAAGGAAGCATTGAGAGTGATGGCCTGGGTTTGGTCTGGTCTGGCAAAAAACGCAGGCCTTTGTAAGACCACAGCCCCGGGACATATATGTCATCTGCTGCTGCTCCCGATCTCTCGGAGTCTAAGACCATATTGTGCTCCCTATTAAATGGACTCTTCAGGTTACCAATTTTGAACTTCACGTAATTTATGTCTGCCCTGGGGTACAAACGCTTCACCAATTTCAACTGTTTCTCCATCGTTGCCTTCCTCTTGATTTTATATGACCTTGTGCTCCCTATTGACTAAAAATGTATTTGATTGACAAATACTTGGCTATGTGTTTTACTTAAAAAAGGACAGTTTGTGAGTAGGCATTTACATTTAAAAAATTCAAATTAACAGGGGACACCAACATGGTTGTATCTTTGAGCTTCAAAAATACAAGATAATAATGGTCTTGTGGTTGACCCAAAAAAAAAAATTATTCTGGAGATCACTAGAAAAAAAAAGAAGGAAATATGTTTGTCAGAGCTCTGTGAATATCACCAACAAAGCAGCTTCATTATTATACCATTATAAAGAAGAGAATGCGCTGCATTGAGAGATTTCATAATATTCCGCATCACAAATGTGATATCTCCATTACAAACGCTAGTTTACAAGCATGCGTGTTTGTACTTTGGACTTTTGTTCGTTGAACTTGTGTACACACAATCAGAAAATCCAACAACATACATTTGTTGAAAACCTGCTAGCCAACATTTGTTGGTGGAAAGTCCTACAACAATTGTCCAATGGGGCCTACACACAGTCGGATTTACCGTCAACAGCCTGACATCGAACATTTCCTATTGGAAAATCTGATCATGTGTACGAGGCTTATGAGTTGCATGGAGGACAAAACCTTTGGGTAACAATTCAGAAGTATGACGGAATAAAAAAATAACCTTTTGTATAGGGGTTCCCATTGAAGACCAGATATGAAATAAACTACCCCCAAAGGAACCCACACTACATGCAAGGAAAACAGAGGATTAAATGAATAAATCAATTATTTCATACATTTTGAAGAAAAAAGTAAAACCATAGTATGTGTGTGTGTATGTATGTATGTGAGTTAGGGACCTTAAATTGCTCTGTGAGGGCAGGGACTGATGTGAATGTACAATATATCTATATGTAAAGGGCTGCATAAATTGTTGGTGCTATATAAATGCCTGTAATAAATAAATAAACGTATGTTGCAGTGGTTTGTATCATGGTATGCAAACCACAAGAAAGTGAGTGGTGAGGTGAAAGATTTACTCTGCTAACAAGGGATGATACCTAAATATGTTACCTTAGACATTTAAAATGGTAATCTTATGGTGGATCATGCGTGGCACAAAACTGGATGGAAGCTAGACACCAGAGCTTCGAGGGAAGCGGAGACTTAAACCTATTCCCCAGGGCCAAAGAGCACCTAATCACAGCAGTTTACACAGCAGTACCGCTGAGGGAGAAGCCAATGCATGCTGAACCCCAGGAGCAGAAACTAAAATACAGTGCAGCGGTCCCTGACAAATTATCTGCTCCGTGTATGGGAACAAACAGCAATGACCAAAGATGGCACCCAGCAGACACAGGTCCATGAGGTTTCCCCAGCTCCAGCAGCTTCACAGCCTACGATTCCGGACCACAGTGATTACACTCCCCACCTCACTAAAGCCGACCTGGAGGATAGTCTCTCCACAATGTATGATAGACTGGCCCATAAGCTCCAAGTGGAGCTACATAGATTTACCAGCACCCTGACACAGGAGATAGCCATACTAGGAGGCTGCACTGACATGCTAGAAATGAAGCATGATGAGCTTCATCTAGCATACAGTATGTGGCTCTGTGTAAAGATCACGAGGCACTCTCAGATACTGACCTCCAGCTGCAAACCCACCTCGAGGACTTAAACAACCGTAACAGAAGAAATAATATCAGAGTGCAGGGGGTCCCAGTGATGGTGGTAGATCTGCCTGCTGTGGTGAAGGCCATATTCCACTCACTGCTACCAGAACACACAGACAAGGCCTTTACCTGCGATAGAATCCACAGGGCCCTTTGGCCTCAACACCCCGAGACTTCCCTCTACCCCCCCTGATTGACTCCGATCTGGGCCACCCCATCACCCCAGAGAGAAAGGAGAAATCAGCGTAGATCCAGGGATATGGAGCCTTGATCCACGACCGCAGAGGAAGTCCATCTACCAGTGGACATTTGTTCCCCGCAGATTAAAAGCAGCTACATGCACCCCATACAACTTTTGGAAGTCAGGCATCCTAGCTCAGTCTCTGCTCGCCCGCCTGTTTGACCCCCTTACTGACAGCAGCTTCTGGTACCACCGCTTCCCCCTTCTTATTTTAGAAATAACTTGACTACTTTGACTACCTTGACTACTGCAACTCTCTCCTTAATGGCCTACCGTTAAGCAGGCTATCCCCCTTCAGTCTATTATGAATGCTGCTGCTAGACTAATACACCTCACTAATCGATCCGTGACTGCCGCCCCTCTCTGCCAATCCCTCCACTGGCTTCCCCTATCCCACCGTGTAAAATTCAAAATGCTAACCATAACATACAAAGCCATCCACAACATTGCCCCCATCTACATCACCAACCTCATCTGCAGATATCGCCAAAATTGTCCCCTCCGTTCCTCCCAGGACCTCCTGCTTTCTAGCTCCCTTGTTACCTCCTCTCATGCTCGCCTTCATGACTTCTCCAGAGTCTCTCCCATCCTCTGGAACTCCCTGCTCCAGTCTGTCCAATCAGCCCCTACCCTGTCCACCTTTAGGAGATCCCTGAAAACTCATTTATTCAGGGAAGCCTATCCCACACCCACCTGACCCACCCCCATCAAATCATTCTCTGCAGCTATTACCTTTTGTACCACCACCCCCTCCCTTTAGAATGTAATCTCTATGGGCAGGGCCCTCCTGTACCTTTTTGTATTGTACTGTAATTGTGTTGTCCCCCCCCCCCCCCCCCATACATTGTAAAGCACTGCGTAAACTGTTGGCGCTATATAAATCATGTATAATAATAATAATAATAATAGGGAGATCCCAAAGAACTACTCTTCCTGACACACAGACTGTCAGAGAGGCCCATTGGGAGATGAAGCACTGACTGAGTATTGGACTGCAAGGTCCTCAGAAGGCAGTCATTGTGGCAGGATGGACCTCACCCCCCTGGCCCCACACAGTTTTTTTGTTATATGTTTACATGTTATGTTTTCTTTCACACCATTTAGTGACTACAGAGATTACACACACTACTCCCACCCTCATGATAGCTATTCCAGACTAGACTAGACTACATATTTAGCACTCCCATACTGATAGCTAATTCCATCTCAGCCAAGATATGTGTGTGTCCCTGGTCGGGCCATCACATTGTATCCTTTCAGATTGCATACATAGCTTCGTCCCCCCCAGACAACAACATGAAGGCTGAATGACTCATTGCTCACAGACCCAAAAGTAATATCACAAAGAGGAAACATCCCCACCCATGTTATGGGCAGCTCACAAGGCGGTTCTGAGGGGACATATAATAGAGCTGGCTACTGCAAGGAAAAGACAGAGAGAGGCAGCAGTTTCCACCCTCACCAGAGAGTTACATAAGCTGTATCACCTTCATCACCAATTACACTCTACAGAAATATAGGCAAATTGACACAAAAAGAGTAGAACTTGACACCGGATTATCAGACCAAATGGAGAAATCCCTTTGCTGGTCTAAGGCACATTTTCTCCTTCACAGTAACTCAGCCTCAACAATGTTCACTCGCAAACTTCACCAGTCCCTCCAGCCAACACATGTCCACAAATTGAGAAATAGAGAGGTACAGATGGTCTCTCACCCAAAGGAAATACTACAGATCTTTACCTCTTATTATGAGGCTCTCCTTTCAGCCCCTAACCCAGGCCCAGAAAGTCAAGAGGCACCCTGGCAATATTAAATCCCTTAAGACATCGAAAGCACCAGGCCCAGATGGGTTTACCTCTACATATTACAAGAAATTTACCCTAGCCCCAAGACTCTGAAATGTATTCATTTAAATCCTTCAGGGACATAAGCTCCCGGAAGAGATGCTCCATGCCAATATTTGATCCTGAAACCAAATAAGGACCATTCAGTCCCCCAAAATTACAGACCAATATCTGTCCTCAATAATGATATAAAGATCCTGGGCAGATTACTAGCGGATCGCCTTGCCCCTATAATCTCCTCGCTGATAGGACCAGAAAAAACTTGATTCATCCCTACCAGGCAGATCACAGACAACATCAGACTGGCCTCCAATATCATTCAGGACGCAGATCTCTCTGCTCGCAAAGTATTGATCATGGGTCTGGATATATATAAGGCCTTCTATAGTGTGCTATGGCAATATATGGACAGTGTCCTAGCTAAATTTGAATTCAGCTGGGAATTTGTACTTGGATTTAAGGCCTTATACCACAACTCCCATACCAGAATCAAGCTCCTCGGCTGCTCCTCCAATGACTTCCCTTTGGGAAGGGTCACAAGGCAAGGATGCCCCTTGTCGCCTTTGATTTTTGCCCTGGCCATAGAGCCACTGGTGAGGGCGTTAAAGGCAAACCCGAATATCAGAGGGTGCCAGAAGGGAGATGAGGAATTTAAATTAAGCATGTACACAGATGATGTACTCATGTTCCTTCCAGACCCGGTAATATCCCTCCCTAACCTGGTGGAGATGTTAGGAGAGTTTCTAGGAGAGGCCTAGGAGTGAATCTGTCTAAGTGTGCGGCACTCCGGATAAATGTTCCTGATGACTTAAGAGCTAACATAAGGGACTCCTTTGGCTTTTTCAATCAGTGACAGTACCTTGCAATATTTAGGGGTTTGACTGGCCCCCTCGCTCAGGGAGATTTATAATGCAAACTATCCTCAAGCATTTTCAAAAGTCAAACAATGGTTGAGATTGGGGTCCAACTTCCCCATTTACCTATTGGGCAGTTACAGCTATTAAGATGTTCATCTTACTGAAGTTGCTGTATTTTAGAGCCTTACCCAGGGGCAGGCTGGGCCGGGGGCAGGGTGGCAATTTCCACCCAGGTTGTTCCAACTTATAAGTAAAATGGCTGGCAGCCGCCCACTGCCCGCTGATATATTTTTTCCTCTCAGAAAGTCGGTAGCTGTACCTGCCAATGCCCAGTCTGTAGATCCAGCTGCTGAGGTGGTTTCTGAGCAGTGCTGGATTCTGGGAGTCGGGACATATCTGACAAGGGGAAATCCCGCCCACTGCCCCACCATGCAGTGTGACATGCCGCCCAGACTCCGGAGAGAGGCGGCCAGGAGCAGAGGATACAATTGTAAGGGCAGAGTGGGGAGGAGTGTATGGGGGGTGAAAGTCTGTGCAGTCTCCTCATGCTGTGTTTGGAGGACTGGTGGCAGCCCGCTCTGCTGGGACTTTTAGTGCCCTCTGTGGGGGGCTGAGATATGGCAGCCTCCTATGTTGGGACTTGTAGTGCCCTAGGCTGTGGGGGGACTGAGGAATCCTCAGTCTCCCACAGAGGGCACTAAAAGTCCCAGCAGAGTGGTCTGCCATTCTTCAGTCCCCTGTAGTCTAGGGCACTACAAGTCCCAGTATATCAGGCTGCTCTTACAAAACAGGAGAAGGAGCTGGGAGGGGGATTTGAACTGGAAGGGGAGAGAAGGAGTCACAGGTTTGAGATGGGGAGGATTTGCGATGAGAGGGGGGATTTTTCTGGGAGGGGGAGATGGGGAAGGATTTGCAATGAGAGGGAGAATTTATGCTGAGAGGGGAGACGGGAGAGGATTTATGCTGGGATGGGGAATGGGGAAGGATTTGTGCTGGGAGGGAGAGATGGGGAGGATTTGTGCTGGGAAAGAAGGTGGATCCAAATATTTGTGCTGAGAAAGGGGATTGGTACTGGAAGGGGTTATATGGGTCTGTGTTGAGAGTGGGGATTGGGAGTATGATCTTGTCCCGGCATTGGCACACTCTACAAATTGCAAGGGCAGAGCTGTGAAGAGAGAGAGCCAGGTGCCGACATGAAGACTGGATTGGAAGTTGCGCCAGCCTGTACTGACATGGTGGCGACTATGCCGGCCAAGAGCAGCAGACTCGTGAGTACCTGGTGGTCCTGAATGGAGTGACACACACACACACACATGTGTTTCTTTGGTAAGATAGCCCCCACCGCTAGTTGTGTATAGAGTGGCAGTGGGAGTAGCTAGGTCCTGGTCCTGTTGATTGGAGTCACTCAGCAGAGTTAGGACCCAGATACTCCCTATTTAACATTACCACCTTCTGAATTATGTAAGTCATCTCAGACTCTATTTAACCACACCCCTTTAAGCCATGTCCAATATTTAGCGCAGCTTAAACCATGTCCATGGCGCAGCTTTTCCTTTCACACTGCATAAGGGGGCCCACTTTGGATCTCGCACACAGGCCCACTAATTTCATGATACACCCCTGGTTGTAGTCCACACATGCTCATACCCAGTGGGTGGAGAACTGAGAGGAGTGCAACAAAGCCAGGAAGAAACTCCCAGAACTTGAAGGCAGACAGAGGCAGCAGGGCGTGCAAGGGAGCCGGGACCCACGTGACTTGCTCAGGCTGCAAGTTTAATTGACCCCAGGACAGGAGCATCACACCTCCAGGACTGGAGGAGGCCATGCAAGGACCTGCTGAGCTGGCACTGGCATAGGCAGCCGCCATCGCTGAGGTGAGAGACCTTGACACCCACAGCTGAACTCCACATCCTATCTACCCCCATACACCCCATACTACCCCCATACACCCTATTTACCCTGCCCCAGGCCACCCAGTAACCTCAAAAAAGCCATTAAAAGTGTAGGTCCTGCTGGGAACTGGCCATGGCCATGGCCTGTGGATCCTGCTGGGAGCTGGCCATGGCCAGCCAGATCCACAGGCCATGGTCAGCTCCCAGCAGGACCCACAGACCAGCAGCCAGTAGGACCCACAGGTCATTGGCCAGTAGAACCTACAGGCCAGCACTGCTGAGGCTGCATTGATGGGCACTGGTCATGGTGAGATGATTCAGTAGTTCAATGGGCGACTTGACTGGACTTGCCCCCCAGGCCTAAGGGTGCCAGCCCTCCCCTGGCCTTACCAGTATATGTTTCCTACCAGACCATCAAACAGATGCAAAGGGACTTTAATCAATTTATATGGAGAGGTAAGAGACCTAGATATGGCAAGTTAATAACACATAGGCCTCTTTCACAAGGAGACGTAGGTCTCCCTGATCTCTGGCGGTATTACTTGTCAGCCAGACTGGCAGACAGCACAATGGCACACCCCGACAACTTCAATCCCCTGGCTCCAGTTTGAAACTACCTCAGTCCGTCTGTAGTACCTACCAGATCTGCTTTGACGGTATACAATTAGGACCAGAGAGTTGAGCCCTCTTAACCACATAGTCTGACAATCCCTTCACTTATGGTCTTTATGCCATCTGAAATTCAAACTCTCATCCCCAAGACCACCTCTACTATCATTCCTGGGAGATAACAGATTCCTTCCTGTAAATACTCATCAAATGATTATCTTTGGTGGAAGCTGAACGCTCTGTTTTGCCTTTAACTCCTTGATGCAAGATTCACATTTCTGTTCATTCTCCCACCTCCAGCAACAATATAACATTCCAAGAATGGAATTTTTTAAATACATCCAGATTAGGCATTTTTATGACTCCCTAAACCCTCTCAACATCAGGCCCAGATCTATGTCTTATGAATACATCTGCACTAACTCTTCCAGAGACAAATGGATCATATCACAGATATATAATTACCTAAATGGGTTATATTTACCAGAAAAGTCCTCTGTGATGGTCAGGTGGGAAACAGAAATAGGTTAGGAATCTACCCCAGATGAATGGTCTGATATGCTGATAAACATGCACACGCTCTATGTCTATAAAAGAAACAGTAATGAAACTACACACTAGATGGTAGCTGACCCCCAAGAAGGTACATCCGTTTTACCCATCAGTTCCAGATAGTTACTTTAGGGGCTGTCAAACAACAGGATCATTTCTCCACACCTTTTGGAGTTGCCTGGTCCTTCAACTGATATGGCAGAAGGTAGCCTCTAAGGTAGGCCAAATAAAGGGTTCCCTGGTCACATTAAATACACCAATGTGCCTTCTTTTCGCACAGATTCCTGAGGTCATGGCACCAGCCCAGAAAATAGCCCATACATTATTGTGTGTGGTCCTATGGGCCATAGGACTGAATTGGAGGACTCCAACTGGGCCATGGCTGCAGGTAATGCAGAGAATGGAAATCAGACTAATGGAAAGGGTACAACATACTATTATGGATACCATGCATGTGTTTGACTGTAAATGGAATCAATGGATACCCTATGGGAACGGAGTAGATAATGGGTGGGAATAGAGGTGGGGGAAAAGGTGCCTTTAGCAACCTATCTAATTGTGCGGGTTCTTAGGCCGCTATGACAAATGGCATATCTCAGGCTTTATTTCTTCTTTTTTCATTCTTTCCTCAGTTTTAGTTTTTTTTTTTCTAGTCTCTACCTCTTATTTTCTCATCTTTGTTGTAGAAGAGAATGCGTTTACCAAGATGCATAGATGATAACGCTTTATTAAGTTGTTATGGTTCCAACACCAAATGCAATAATTGTATAAATGAGTTCTTAATACAGATATTCATTCAGGTCTTAAGAAGGGTAAGAATCCCAGTACACTATAATATCCTTACTGTATAAGAATATAGTATTATGTTCATTTTGTATTCATTCTCTCATTGCCATATCCTGATAATCTTTGTATTCGACATTATTTTGTTATGCTTTCGAAATCTCAATAAAAGCATTTGTATTAAAATATAGTAATCCTATATGGACACTCATTTTTTTCACTGTCTCATTGGAATAGGTAAAGGTCCTCGACAGCATGTATCTTTTTTTTTTTTTTTTTCAGATTCTATTTTTCTGCAACTGGGTCTAATTGCCTTTGACATTTACAATCTTTGTTACTTGAAACTTCTAAGAAATGTTGCATTTCCCTTTGCATGTGACCAAAAATGCCAATAAATAAATCCATTAGACCTAGGTAGCTTTGGGAGCCAAACTGCTAGATGAAACACATTTTTGCAGCTGATTGCTCTTTTAGCAAACAATAGAACTACAGGGACAGCTACAGTGAAAAAAAAGTATGAATGAAGACAAATCAAAGTCTGTTTATAATGTAAATGATGTAATGGTAATGTCTTGGAAATATTACATATACATTTACTGTCTGTATAGTCCTCAGTGAATTATGGGGCACATACAGTATTTCAATATCCATCAATGGGTCACTGGTTAGGCAAAATGTTTTTTTTAAAATAGTGATTTTGAAGAAAAATAGGTGTAGGGCTTGAATTGTAATGGGATAGCAAAATAGTTCAAAACAACTTCTTACACCAAAGTTTCTACGTTTATTATTTATGATTATTGATTTGTACCATTTTATTACAAAAGACACAGTTACTAAGAGGTTGTTTCTTAAAGAGGAAGTAAACTCTCCCACTCCATTGCCACTTTTCATCTAGACCATTATATGAAGTTATAAACAAACATTATCCATTGTAAATAAGCCTCAATCGCATATTACTTACTTTTTATAATAACTTTTATAAATGATTTCTCCAGGGATTAGGCTGCGCCATTTTAGGTATTGTTTCCCGAGTCTGCACTGCATATTACTTCCTTTCATTATGGCTTGCTGTTATCTCACATATGCATTATTGTGTCTCAACCAAGCCTCAGTTTCGATCCAATGTTCCTATGGCGACTGCTCTCCGCTGCTCATAGCCGACCTGAGAGTGCAGAATTGTATAGCAGTTTTGCCGTTTTGCCGTGTGCCTGCCTGTCAGGCTGCTGTATGCGGCGGATAATCCCGACTATGGTATGCAGTACAAGACTACAGATTTTCTCTGCACTTTCTACTACACCCCATGTGACCGCATGACATGGGTTTTGATCGCAGTTCCGCTGGTAGAAGAAATAACACTGCACTGCATCCTATCAAATGGATAGATGGTGTAACGGCACTCAGAGCGTGCCGTGAAAAACGGGAGAGATGCGCATGCGCCGGTGACGTCACTACACAGAACGGGACGTATTACAAGAAAAGTGAGCAAGTAAGGAGACATCTACAAGCAGCAATCATTAGCATAATTTAAGTAGATTGAAATAAGATAACGTTGTGAGGGAGGGTTTACAACCACTTTAAGTAAGCCAGTGAGATTTTGGGAGAATCTGGGAGTATTAGTATTGCTGTGGGGGCTATTCCTGTCTGATTCTTCACATTTTCAGACATCAAATAAAGTGATCAAGCCCCAACACTACAAATAGCTGCTGCCACTCTTTCCTTTTATCTATATTCTTAGCTGTAGAGAATGTTTATTTATGTCAGTATTATCTCTCACATCCTTCCTATTACTGATTCTGCTGTTCACTAAAATAGTTTTGACTTTTTTTTTAAAAAAAATGCCTTTGCGTCCATTCCCTACCAACCCAAATAGGGCAAACATTCTTCATTATCCTCTTCCCTGTTGATATCTAAAGCTGTACATTAAGTGCCCAATGTCACCAGAACACCACCAAAAAGAAAAAATATTATTAAAATAAAGAAAAATACCCCAAAACAATATTAGTTTTATCCATACACTTCTAGGCCCTCTCTGGTAGGGATGAGCCAACAGTTTGGTCCAAACATAGGTTCCAACTGAACTTTGGCTGTTCAGGCATTTGGACAAATGCCTGAAATGTTGCCATTTGGCAGGAACCCAAAACCATATACAATATAGAAGCTGTATTTCTGCGTTGTCTTATCCTTCCCAGCCACCAATATTTTAATCCGATTTGTATTGCTGTCCCTATCTGTGTTAGCTTGACCTTGTTGGAATGGCCTTACAAAGAAAAACAATTACACGTTTTAAATAAAAACTATAAAATGTGTAAACAAGCAAATAATCATAAAATGCAGCTGAGAATTTTATTGGGACAGAAAATATGTTACTAGGGGGCCACACAAGCCAGGGGGTTAACTGTAAATATGTGAGCAGTTTCAGGGAATGTTTTCTTGAATGATCACATCAAAACCTTTGTTGTAGACATTCTACAGTAGTTCTTAGCCAAGTTTTATTCAGGAACTCTTTAGACCTTTCTGCCACTGTTCCTTGAGAACCGCTGCCATTTTCTTCATTTACCCAGCATACTATGCAAATTATGCCTAACAACTCATCCGATACAAACAACTACAAGTAGTTAGTTTCATCTGCAACCTGCCACAAACAGAACAGAATACCCCTAAAGATTTCAGCCTTCCCCCTGTGTTGTGAAAAGGCAGGCAATCTATAACCTTAGGTTTTCTACCTGCTGCTATACCTCTAAAGCCCCTGGCTATAATATAAATAGGTATAAAAAATATAAATAGATGCTAAGTGCCTGGGAAAAGAAAGTTTATGCTGGCAAACCCCAGAATAGCAAACCCACCTAACCCCTGCCCAAATACTGCCTTCATACCAAAAAAAATAGGAAAAAATAAATATATATAAAAATAAACAAAAATAAAACATAACTAAAACATTTTTCACTAGATTATATGGGAGAGTTGGAGTGCAAAGATCTTTGATCACTGCACTCCTTAATGTTTATAGTGTTTTTTGCAGCTCCATATGGCAGCTGATGCCCAAACTGAGCTGCACTGTCCAGCCACTGTCTGATATTTGTGACTATTGTCTCTTAAATATTACACTCAAATTCCTATTGGAACATAAACCTGTCTCATTTCTCCCTCTAATGTTGCAGTCCAAGCAAGTAATACTTTCCAGCCACTGAACAATATTTTTGCCTCTTGTCTCTCAGATCAGAGAGTGAAAAGTCTGGTGCAGTTCTGTACATAAACAAATCCGCTTCCAGGTTTTATTGTCACAGCGCAACTGAAGTTAGAATGTAATTGGCTACCATGCACAGCTGAGACAGATTCTGAGTGCTCCACCTTTAGTAAATCTTGCACTATGAAACTGTCCATATGAGCAGATTGAGAAATCCACATTGACCAGCATGACAAACCTGATGGCTTGACCTTGGATCTACAACAGGGTTGTCCATACACATTTATCTAATTTGTATTCAGTTTAGCACCAAAAAAATTTAAAAAGTCAAACACCATTTTTCTAAGTATATGTGAATCCAGGGTGAGGGTGAGAGTGCCGTGGTCACACTACCTAGTTGGCACACAGAAAGAAAAATAGACAGGGGTCCTAATCATTTCCTACTATAACCAAGTTTTGGATATGCATACAGTACACTTAAAATGTTTAGAAAATCCACTTTTGTCAAATGCTATAACATATACATTTAAAAAGTTGCTCAAAATGTAAAACATATACACAATGCATACTATACACTATACAGTAATAAGTGGGAAAGTGTTTCTTATGCCCTGTAATGTTTTAATGTTTTACAAAGGCTTCTTTCAGAATGCGGTGTCCGGAAATTCTATTTGTAACACTATCTGCCAGATTTCATTAATTCGGCTCCAGAGTGCAATTGTAAAGAGGTGATGTTGAGATTTCTGCCTGCTTTGTTAGTTGGTAGTTCCCTGGTGATCTTTTCATTGGGGTTTTGACCATGCTTTACAAAAACATATGAACATATTTCTAGAAGGATCATTAATGTTCCTCCTTACTATGAAAAAGGTTCTAGAACTGTAGAATGTGTATCTTGATAGAGGCACCTGGGCTGGAGCTAAGATCTGTGAGCGCCTGACCCCCTTATAAGTTGTGTGCCTGTGGAATCAAGCTTTGTCAAGATTTGTGGAGAGTTGCTTCAGTTAAAACTGTGTGCTCTCGAAACTGAACCCCATCTAGACACTGTCAGCACTGAGAAGCCTATATGGTCAAATTTAAGGTATTTCCATCTACTTGTACCTTCATCTCAAGTTCTAATAATGTTTTTGAAAAGTTACTTAAGGACTGGACCTGCATTACTGCAACACTGAAATAGGTGACCTGCCTTGGAACAAGGTGTTCTTACAAGAGGGTCCCTCTTACAAAGCTCAAGGTCCATATGAGTGGAGGCACCAAACTTGACATAATTCAGGAAAGTCCACTATTCTCTACCTATGCAGAGGCTCAGATATTGCAGTTTATCTAGGTACTTACTGAGAGAAAATGTAGACAACCAAAAGAGGTAGATATTGCCATACCCCCTCCCTTTTTTCAATAAAAAAAACAGGATAACATATAGTATTTTTATAGGATATATAACCTCTAGTATTTGCAATATGAGTTAAGTGAAAAGGAGTTCTGTCTGTGTATCTCTCCATTGTTATAAAGCTATTATCTCTGTGGAATGCTCATCACAAGAATAATTCAATTTAACACTAAAACATCACTTTCATGGGGGAAAAAGTATCAAGCATTAAAAGTCAAAGATAGAATGTCTGTGGCAGTATTAGTTTGAGTTTTATCGCTAGCATAATAAGAAATATGTTTGCCTTTTACTAATCCTTAGAGTGTTGGAAAAGCAGTTTTATAAAAGCAATCTTTCTCCATTACCATTTTAGTGTCTAGAATCTTTCCAAGTTCAGATTTCTGTATGGATGGAAGAAAATCACACATGAAAATAATGAAACAGAGTTTCTCTGCAATTATATCTTTGCTGTTTTATGTTTCTCAAGAAATATGATTTTCCTTTTATAATTACAGTATAAACAAAATACAATATATGTATACTCTTAAATATGTGGTTTCTTTTAAAATTGACCATGTCAATTTTGTAAATATTTGTAAAATATAGGTGATTAGTAAACTGGACCAAAAGGGGACTGCCAAAAAATGAGAACAAACACTGGCCTGTTTATAAATGAGTAACGTCAGAGTTTTTACCTTGTATGGCCTGATTTATATGCCGTAGACATCAGTTAACAAAATTATAAATCATATCAAAATAATATCATGACCTTTTTGTATCAATTAAAACATTGTTTTCATTACAAATTAATAAACAGAGAGCACGAAATAGAGCCAAAGATACAGGCCAGACAGATAGTCTGGCAGTCCTATGAATGAATAGCCATTATGTGTAGGCCTTCAGATATGCAGTGACCCTTCTATACGTTCTTTAGCATTAGGCAGAGATTTCAATATTTAAACCCTATTTACAGGCACAAGTTCCTTTTCTTACAGCCCCCTCAGCCTCTGGACACTCTCAGGGAAGAAACTTTTCTCAACTTCCCTCCCTCAGGAGCTCAGAAGGGCCATAATTGATAAGCAACAGGTAGCTGGACAGATGATCTCCGGCCAGATAAGGGGTCTTCCACACCAGTTTGTGGACAGCCAGGCAGAAGCCTAATAGCATACAGCTTCTGCAAAAGACCCAACTACTGAGGGGAGCCCCACCATGATTGCTACTAGAGTACTGCAGTTCCAGTGGGGTGATATTGCTATGCAGCCACATGCTACCCTGAATAAGTCATAGAGACATTGCTGTAAAGAGCCCATGTTTGTGTAGCCTTCATAATCTGTTTTGCAGTATTCTGCAATATATGTGTGTTCTTTACCAATCTGACCCTACTTTGCATTTTAAATTTTAACTTAAGTACCTGTTTGACAAAATGCAAGTGGAAGCTACTTCCTGGCCAATCAATTGACCTATTATGCATTATGTTACAGTTATGTTACAATGTTTTCAGCACCCTAGAGCTGGAGACTTTTATGCAACATAATTTAAAAATGTACTCTATCTGAAGGAACTAGTTGTAGGAATCTCTCATGATCCCTCAGTTCAGGTAATACTGTACACCAAGACCCTTATTAGAATCAGTCGAACAGCCACTGGAAGTCAGACTGTAAAGACATGGGGAGCAATTGTGTATTTTTTTTTTTTTTTAACGTCACAGGGTTTTTTTTTCAAATAGCAGACTTGTAATAAGTAGTCATAGCAACTGTTTTCTGTTTTAGAAGCTCATATTCTGTTTTTTTTTTTTTTTTTCTTAAAAATAAGCCAAATACAAAGAAATTTACAAGATTCAAAAGTTAAGATCAATACATTTCAGTGGACAGATCTATTTTTACACAGTCATTCGCCATGCTTGCCAGTCATATTGGCTACTGTTTGTATAATGAATTTAGAGTATGCTATACATTAATATGGATATAGATTAATATTTTGATACCAGCCTACTGTGAATGCCCATCAGGGCTTCAGCAGCTGTTACATGCTTCAAGAGAGGACCAAAATAATTGGTCACTTCTTCAAAACATCAGACTTATGGTGCTGGGCATTTACTTTTACTGCGCTTTTTAGGTCTAAGGAAGCTGCAACAAAAAGAAAAACTTTTTCGACTTACTTCCCCCAGTGGCATGTGTATTTCAGATAAGATGGGCCATTTAATTCCTTATTCAATTAGTGCATTTAAATGAGTTAAACATGATCCACAATCAGCTTGTCATGTGCTTGGTCTCATTTTATAACATATAATTCTATTTAAATGTGCACGTCTTTCTATATTTTTTTCTCTGGTTTTAAGCTGTAGAATGGCAGTTTCATAGAGATTCATTTTAGAATTACAGCATAATATGCTTTTATTCATTGAATGGAATATTGTAATAAGACTTGCTACAAGATTAAAATCAAAGTAGATTTGTAATCTCTACAGCACATGATAAAAAGCTTTTGCAAGACATTTTTTGTCTTCACTAGAGTAATGACAGAGAACCTATTTGAAGTACAACAATACCTTTAATAATAAAGAAATTGCAATGCACTGTTTACATCGAAATCTGTAAAACAACATAACCCCAGGTTTCGTACAGTGGTTTGAATTTCATTTACATGGGGACCGGTGTTAAAATAAAAACCAGCAGTGTGCCTCTGCTTCCTATGGAAAACAATTTAGGCAGCAGGTACAGACAAAGCATGTCTCCTACTGATTTCTAGTAACCCAAAACTGTACAGGCACAGATCACAGAGTGTTCTAGGTGCTTGGCTCAACATCAGCTTATTAGCAGCCCTCATATCTTCAGAAACTAAGACAAAGGTATTCGCGGTATGTGTGTGCCATTGGGAAAATTGCCTTTACTTCCTGTTCCAGTAACAAAAAAGAAGTGAAAGGAACTTTTCCCAAAAACAGATACAAAACAAAAAATCTGAAAGATTTTATCCAAAATTAGAAAATAAAGGTTCAGTCAGTGGTTCAAGTATCAGATATTTTTCTGTTTTAAGTGCAGCATAGTAAGTATTTTATCAGTGTAAAATGTTCAGACATTTGTTACTTCTAATACCACGTACACGCAACCGGTTTTCTTGTCGGAGTAAACTCTGAAGGTTTTTCCGACAAAGTTCCGCTGAAACTGTAGTACGTACACACAATCACACCACAGTCCGATCGGTAAGAACGCGGTGACGCACAGCACGTACGACGGGACTAGAAAAAGGAAGTTCTATAGCCAGTAGCCAATAGCTTCTGTCTCATACTTGCTTCAGAGCATGCGTCGTTTTTGGTGCGTTGGAACAGCATACAGACTAGCGGTTTTCCAGATAGGTATTGGTTCTGTTGGAAAGATTTAAAACAAAGTCTGATGGGGCATACACACGATCAGAATATACAATGAAAATATTCCGTCTGACTTTTTCTGTCGGACGTTCCACTTGTGTGTACATGGCATCACAGAGATCATAGCACTTCTTTGCTCTCCAGAAGGACAGTGCCAACTTTGTTCAGGCATTATCAATATCAGCATGATATGGCTCAGGTATGACACACTCATATAAATCTGGTATTTGTGTACCTTTTGCTTGCAAATGTCTTACACAGATCAGCCCTGCTGTAGCCTCTCACCTCTACTGCTACAAAGTTACAGTGATATGCTTCTTTTTTTTGCCTGCAGCAGACTTGCAATATCATCTCAGCCTAGGCATGTTTTTTTTTAATGATAAAAGGTGAAGCTTTTCTAAAAAAAATATAATGTTGCTGTCAATTATAACATGTCAGGAATTTATTCATGCAGACCTGTAAAGTTAACATGAGGTCCCATGTACCGTATATACTCGAGTATAGGCCGACCCGAATATAAGCCGAGGCCCCCAATTTACCCCCAAAAAACTGGAAAACTTATTGACTCGTGTATAAGCCGAGGGTGAGACATGGCTGTCCATCCCTGTGTGTCCGTCCATCCCTGTGTGTGTGTCCGTCCATCCATCCCTGTGTGTGTGTCCATCCATCCATCCATCCCTGTGTGTGTGTCCGTCCATCCATCCCTGTGTGTGTGTCCGTCCATCCATCCACCCATCCCTGTGTGTGTGTGTGTGTGTGTGTGTGTGTGTGTATTCATCCATCCATCCATCCCTGTGTGTGTGTGTGTGTGTGTGTGTGTGTGTGTATCCATCCATCCATCCATCCCTGTGTGTGTGTGTGTGTGTGTGTGTATCCATCCATCCATCCATCCCTGTGTGTGTGTGTGTGTGTGTGTGTGTGTGTGTGTGTGTGTGTGTGTGTCCGTGCAGCCTTGTGTGTGTGTCCAGCCTACCTGTGTCCCAAGCCTCCGTCCCGAGCCGCCGTCGTCCCGAGCCTCCTCCGTCCCGTGCCGTGCCTCCTCTGTCCCGTGCCTCCTCCGTCCCGTGCCGTGCCTCCTCCGTCCCGTGCCGTGCCTCCTCTGTCCCGTGCCTCCTCCGTCCCGTGCCGTGCCTCCTCCGTCCCGTGCCTCCTCCGTCCCGTGCCGTGCCGATGGATCGCCGCTCTTCTCGGCGGCCATTCTACAATTCAAAGTTCCGCCTCCGCCTGTGATAGGCGGAACACTCAATTTCCCAGCAGCCTGTGTTCCGCCTATCACGGACATCCTCTCATACTCGTCCGTAGTATGAGAATGAGCGGATGTCCGTGATAGGCGGAACACTGACTGCTGGGAAATTCAGTGTTCCGCCTATCACAGGCGGAGGCGGAGAAGGAGGCGCGGCTTTTGAATTTTAATGTCCGCCGTCTGTCTGCTCGATACGCTGATCGAGCAGTCAGACAGCGGTGACTCGAGTATAAGCCGAGGGGGCACTTTCAGCCTCAAAAAAGAGGCTGAAAATCTCGGCTTATACTCGAGTATATACGGTAAGTGAAAAACTAAATATCAGAAACATGCAATAAACTTGAGTCTAATGGAAACACAGAATTTTGTTTAAAATTGGTAGCTGGGGAACTCTCAAACTATAACCATTGCCCTACTTCCTATGCTTTGGAAATTACAGAAAATCCACAGGATCCCTATCCTATCGATAACATAAAATATATTCCTAATCCCTGGATTGCTTGCTGAAAAATAATTGGTGTCCCTTAACTTATCAGAGTCTGCCAACCCTGCTACCAGATACAGAAGCACACCAACAAATTTCAGGCTCGGTCTAGGGATGTCTTTTCAAGTTTTATTAAAAATCTTGAACATAGAGAGGAAGGAGAAATGAGGATAGAGGATTCTCAAAAACACATGCAGATCTTGGAGGACTGATTCTCCAGCAAAGTCCTGTTGCAGCAGTATTGGACCTTCCGTAGCTGCCTGACAGTAATGCTGGAACCAAAGAAGAGATCCAGTTAACCGGAGACTCTATAAGTATGGATGGGCAAACGATATGGGCCAAGCATAAGCGCATAGTCAATATGTTGTTAAGGAATGTAGCCGGGGAGCCAGGAAGCTGGTCACCGCATCCTTAACAACAGATGAGTCATCAGCTGTCGGCAGGTTTCCCTGCCGACAGCTGAATGAAAAAAAAACATTGGCAAGTAGAAACAAAAATAAAAAAATGAGTCCCCCCCCAAACCATACCATGCCTATGGGCCTGGTATGCATTTTGAGGGGAACACCATGCCAAAATCCATACCCTACCCAGGCCACATGCCCTGAACATGGGGGGGTGCTTTGGGGCATGGGGGACATCAACATGGGGACGAGGGCCTCTGCTCGACAACCCTTGATGGGGGTTTTGGGGGTCTGTGGGCAAGGGGCTTATTGGAATCTGTAAGCCCCCTTAACAATCCAGTCCCTTTGGGTCTGCTATGAATTTTAATGGGAACCACATCTACATGGGGAGGGGACATGTTGAGGGCAGGTGGCCTGGTATGATTCAGGAGGGGGGCCGCTTGCTTGTCCCCCCTTTATTGGCCTGCCAGGCTGTGTGCTTGGATAACGGTGGACCCAATGCCGCTCATGGATCATGGTAAACGGCCGCTCCTTGCAGCCGTTTACCACATGATCGCTCCATCAAATGACGGAGCGATCACTTGTAAACAAACTGGCGTCCTGTTATGATGCTGGTTCTTCCCTCCCCTCTCTGTACCGTTCGGTACAGCGGAGGGGGAAGAGATCGGTGTCAGCAGCGCTGTGGACTGGATCTGCAGTGCCCACAGTGCTGCTCACCGAAAATTAACCCCTAAATTCTCTGCCAATAATCTGCAATACCCTGCCAATACTCTGCAATACTCTGCCAATACTCTGCAATACCCTGCCATACTCTGCAATACCCAATACCCTGCAATACTCTGCAATACCCAATACCCTGCTAATACTCTGCAATACCCTGCAATACTCTGCCAATACCCTGCCAATACTCTGCCAATACTCTGCCAATACTCTGCAATACCCTACCAATACTCTGCAATACCCTGCCATACTCTGCAATACCCAATACCCTGCAATACTCTGCAATACCCAATACCTTGTCAATACTCTGCAATACCTTGCCAATACTCTGCCATTTTTTTATTTATTTCAGACTTCCCAACCTAGAGGTGAGATGCGGGGTCATGCCATATTCCTATTACAAGGGATGTTTACATTCCTTGTAATAGGAATAAACGTGATCAAAACATTTATTTTTGGGGAAAAAATGTCAAACTAAAATAAATAAAGTAAAATTAACAATAAAAAAAAATTTTTTTAAAGCTCCCCTGTCCCCATGTGCTCGCATGCAGAAGTGAACACATATGTAAGTCCCGCCCACATATGAAAACGGTGTTCAAACCACACATGTGATGTATCGCTGCGAACGTTAGAGCGAGAGCAATAATGTTGGCCCTAGACCTCCTCTGCAACTCAAAACATGTAATCAGTTAAAAAATGTAAAGAGTCGCCTATGGGGATTTTTAAGTAGCGACGTTTGGTGGCATTCCACGAGCACGTGCAATTTTGAAGAGTGAAATGTTAGGTATCTATTTACTCAGCGTAACTTCATCTTTCACATTATGCAAAAACATTGGGCTAACTTTACTATTTTGTTTTTTTTAGCACAACACTGTTTTTTCCCCCAAAAAAAGCGTTTGAAAAATTGCTGCGCAAATACCGTGCGTGATAAAAAGTTGCAATGACCACCATTGTATTCTCTAGGGTAATTGCTAAAAAAAATATATAATTTTTTGGGGTTCTATGTAATTTTCTAGCAAATAAATGATGATATTTACATGTAGGAGAGAAATGTCAGAATTGGCCTGGGTGCTCCAGAACGCCTGATGGTGCTCCCTGCATGTTGGGCCTCTGTATGTGGCCACGCTGTGTAAAAGTCTCACACATGTGGTATCGTCATACTCAGGAGTTATATCAGAATGTGTTTTGGGGTGTAATTTGTGATATGCATATGCTGTGTGTGAGAAATAACCTGATAATATGACAATTTTTTGAAAAAAAAGGAAAAAAAATCTTGATTTTGAAAAGAATTGTAGGAAAAAATTAAAACTTCGAAAAACTCATCATGCCTCTTACTAAATACTTTGGAATGTCTTCTTTTCAAAAAGGGGTCATTTGGGGGGTATTTGTACTTTTATGGCATGTTAGGGTCTCAAGAAATGAGATAGGCCATCGGTCCTTCAGGTGTGATCAATTTTCAGATATTGGCACCATAGCTTGTGGACTCTAACTTTGACAAAGACCAAATAATATCCACCAATTTGTACTTATTTTTACCAAAGATATGTAGTAGTATAAATTTTGACCAAAATTTATGAAGAAAAATTACTAATCTGCTAAATTTTATAACGGAAACAAAATTTTTTTATTTTTTTACAGAATTTTTGGTCTTTTTTCTTTTATGGCACAAAAAATAAAATAAAAAAACCCAGCGGTGATTAAATACCACCAAAAGAAAGCTCTATTTGTGTGAAAAAAGGCACAAAAATGTCATATGGGTGTTGCATGACTGAGTAATTGTCATTCAAAATGTGAGAGCACCGAAAGCTGAAAATCGGTCTGGTTATTAAGGGTGTTTAAGTGCCCAGTGGTCAAGTGGTTAAATGTCTTTTTTTTTTCTTTAGAAATGTCAGTTTTTGCAGCAGGTTCTATACATGGTACAGATGCACCACTTTACAGGCAGACTGAGGACACCCCCAGGCACTATATTTAAAGGAATTTTTCTTATTTTTAATTTTTTGTTTAACTTTATCATTAATCATTAAAATTGCTGCTCCTTTAAAAAAACATATTTAAAAAAAATTGATATATGTCCCCCAGGGCACTACGCGGGCCCCCGTATGCTTTTTATGTCCAATAACTTGCATATACACCTTCAAAAGGGGGACTTTTGATTTTTCATGTTCGGGTCCCATAGACTTTAACCACTTCAATACCAGGCACTTTTACCCCTTCCCGCCCAGGACAATTTTCATCTTTCAGCGCTGTCGCACTTTGAATGACAATTGCGCGGTCATGCAAGATTTTACCCAAACCAAACTTTTATCATTTCTTCCGAAAAATAGAGCTTTCTTTTGGTGGTATTTGATCACCTCTGGGGTTTTTATTTTTTTCTAAACAAACTAAAAAAGACCAACATTTTTGAAAAAAAAAGTTTCTTAGTTTCTGTCATAAAAGTTTGTTTTCCCTTTCACTGACGAGTACTGATGAGGTGGCACTGATGGTCACTGATGAGGAGGCACTGATGAGGAGGCACTGATATGTAGAATTGGTGGGCACTGATAGGTGGCATTGATATGCAGCACTGAGGGGCACCAATGGGCACTTCTAAGTGGCACTAATGGGCACTGACAGGCAGCTGTGATAGTCACTGACAGGCGACTATGATGCACACTGACAGGCGGCACTGATTGTCACTGTTAGGCGGTACTGATTGGCACTGACAGGTGGCACTGATGGGAAGCCCTGATGATGGGGTACTGATGAGGTACTGACAGGTGTTACTGCTGGGCGGTGATTGGCACTGTAATGGGCACTGATTGGCACTTTGGTGGGCTCTAATTGGCAATGTGGTGGGCACTGGCAGACTTTATTATTGGAGTACTGATGGACACTGATTGGCAGCTGATTGGCACATCTGATGGGGCTGTACTGATAATCAATATGCTGATTATCAGCTCGGACCCCCTTTCTGGGAGGGAGAGCCGCTGATTGGTTCTCCCTGTCAGTAAGAACTAAGGAATGCCATTTACCAGTACTTCCTGGTTCACGCAATGATCAGCTGTGATTGGTCACAGCCGATCACATTGTAAGAAGCCTCTGACAGAGGCTCCATTTCACGATCGGAGATACGGCGTGTCAGACTGACACGCTGCACTCAAGATCACCGTGCTGAGAGCCCCTGTGGGCACGCGCCAGCATATTATCCTGCTGGACATCATATGATGCCCAGTCAGGATAACAGAACCACTTCCTGGCCGTCAATCTGCTTTAGACCAGGCGGGAAGTGGTAGACCCTCCCAAACATTTATCTTAATCCCAACCACACCTTTGGGCCTTCCTCCCAGGGATTGGCTAGGGTCATAATATTTATAATCTAATGACTGACCCTCACACATTATTTCTGGAACATTCTTTTATAGGCAGGCAGAAACAATTAGCCACCAGATTTAGGGATGGACCTGATCAGTTTTAACAAGCAAATTGCTGCTCAACTGTCTGCAGCAGAGATATACACAAAATTTAGCCAGGCCAGGGCAGGGCCATGACTAAGGACTAACGTCATAAACGTGTAGGCTGTTTTACAGCTTTGTACATGTATTTAATAATGAAATACCATTTTGGATGTCATCTTATGTGCCGACCATCCCTTTCCTTATTCTGGTAGGTTGGAAGTGTTTGCGAACAGGCAAAAAATTTGGACGAATACACAAACATCGTTAAACTTTATGAGACATGAACATGAAAAATCAAAAGTGCTAATTTTAAAGGCTCATATGCACGTTATTGCCATAAGGGGACATGTATCAATTTAAAAACTACCGTTTATTCGGGAGAAGTGGTGTTAATAATGCTTAGAGTGAAACAATAAAATTTAAATATTCCTTTTAAATATCATGCCTGGGGGGTGTCTATAGTATGCCTGTAAAGTGGAGACGTTTTCCCGTGTTTAGAACAATACCACAGCAAAATTACATTTCTAAAGGAAAAAAAGTAATTTAAAACTGATTGCGGCTGTAATGAATTGTCAGGTCTTGGCAATATATATAAAACTCATTTAAAAAAGGCATGGGTTCCCCCCAGTCCTTTACTAGGCTCTTTGGGTCTGCTATGAATATTAAGCGGAACCCCGAAACAAAATTTTTAAAAAAATTGCGCGGGGGTCCCCCCAAAATCCATACCAGGCCCTTCAAGTCTGGTATGCATATCAAGGGGAAGCCTGCGTCAAATGTAAAAAAAATTGAGTATTGCTCTCCCAAATTCCATACCAGGCCCTTAAGGTCTGGTATGGATTTTAAGGCAAATCCTGCTCCAAAATTAAAAAAATGGCGTAGGTCCCCCCAAAATCCATACCAGACCCTTATCCCAACACGCAACCTGGCAGGGCGCAGGAACATGGGTGGACGAGAGAGTGCCCCCTCCTGAACTGTACCAGCTCACATGCCCTCAACATAGGGACGATGCTTTGGCGTAGCCCCCCAAAGCACCTTATCCCCATGTTGATGGGGACAATAGCCTCATCCCCACAACCCTAGCTGGGTGGATGTGGGGTTCTGTGGGTGGGGGGACTTATCGAAATCTGGAAGCCCCTTTTAATGAGGGGACCCCCAGATCCCACCCCCTATGTGAATTGGTAACGGGTACATTGTACCCCTACCAATTCACAAAAAAAGTGTAAAAAACAGTAAAAATGACAGGAGACACTTTGGGACATATCCTTTATTAAAAAAAAAAAAAAAAATGTCCTGTGATGTAAATCCATCTCACGCTGACCAAAAAAAGAAAAAAAAATTGAAACAGCTCTGCCTCCATGGGAGGCTCCCGCTGAGTGGCACATCTTCTCAATGACAGCTGTTATATAGCTGAGGGTGGGGCCACATTGTGACATAAATGGGTGACCCAGCCTCCCCCTGATGCCACATGACGTCAAAAGAAGGCGGGAACAGCACTTGTTTTCCTTGGATGTTCCACGTTGTGTGGGATGCTACTTCATGTAGAAATCTTCTCTGTAGGGTTCCCACTCCTTTTCATGGTGCTGATCTCCTGGCATGGCATGGGTTAATAGATTCCAGTCCCCTCCTCCACTTTTATCCATGAAGCAGAAACCTGCCTAGCATGGTACACACTTCATTAGAGGTAGGTGATGTGACTGTAACTTTTTTACCTAAACTTCAGCTTTAATGTAGATATGGATTTATACAAAATAATGAAATGTGTTTTACATTTAGCTTCTCAATATCAGCCTCCTGTAAGCATTGCTTAGCAGCAATCAGTATGGGAGTTCCAGACTCTGTAGTGCACATGAGCTGACATGACACAGGTTGAGAGGATAAAAGCAGAGTAATGATTTCATTACAGAGGCAAAGATGGCAGCTTCCTTGGCTGAAAACGATAGGGGAGTTTACTTCCACTTTAAGTACAGGCATCCTTCGAAACAATGGGATTGGGAATATTAACTTTTCAAAGTTAATGTTTTTCGTTTGCAAGAAAAAAGGGTTTTTTGGTTTACATTACCTTATGCTTTATTGGGTATTCAAAGTGAACAGAACACATCTTTTTTTTAATGTTGTTTACTAAGCTCAGTGAACATTCACTTTGCAAAGTAAATATTCACTTTGCAATGTGAACAGACTCTATTTTGTTAGTAAATAAACACCACTGTCTAAATCCAGGGGTAGCAGAACTGATATTTCTTAAGCATTCCTGAACAAGTAAATGACAGGAGAGCTTTAAATTTAATCTATCAGTTATTTAGTAAGTAACATGTCAAATTTTGGATTAAATTGTCCGTTAATTAAATGCATACTGTAGTATTTCTCTGATGGTTAACTCCCCAACTAGAGCAAAATTATGTCTATGGACTTGGAAAAAATGCATACACAGCACAGACTATGTGTTTTGGGATTACCATTATGTACAAGTGAACTACATTTCCATGAATTTTTACACATAAGCATTTTGCTTAAAGGAATCCAAAATAAATTACTTCATCATCTTGGCTGCCCAAGTGTTCTAACCACAGTATATTTATCTGCAGCAATATTAATCTAGAAAAACACTGCACCTGTGCAGTGAAGTAATGTTGTATTTGTCGGTTTTGAGCCAGAACGGAAAACAATGTGACCTTGTCGATCAAGATGTGCTACATATGTCTGTGTTTTTATGAGGTGATTTTTAAATGTAATTATGGAGGTATGCAGGTATGGTGTAATTTACAGATACTAAATATATATATAAAAAAAAACAGCTACATAATTATTAACATATGTAGGGCAATGAGTCAACTTGATGCTGCCTAAACACCAAATCTGTCAGGTATTCAACTATGATGATATAATACACATGTCTGCAGTTTATGGTAAAATGGGAAATATATACAGTTATTATTTAGCCCATGTCTAGTTTAAACTACTTTAGAATTAGTCTGAAATACACCCATGAGCAGGTTCATGGTGTTTGTAGAGATAGCAAGATAACCAAGGGGTCATATACATCCTTGGTAGGGATGAGCTGAACACCCCCCGGTTCGGTTCGCACCAGAACTTGCGAACAAACCGATAGTTCGCACAAACTTTTGAACCCCGTTAAAGTCTATGGGACTCAAACCTCAGAAATGAAAAGTGCGAATTTTAAACGCTAATATGCAAGTTATTGTCCTAAAAAGGGTTTGGGGACCTCGGTCCTGCCCCAGGGTACATGTATTAATGCAAAAAAAGTTTTAAAAACTGACGCTTTTTCAGGAGCAGTAATAATAATGATGCTTAAAGTGAAAAAATAAAAGTGAAATATTCCTTTAAATATTGTGCCTGGGGGGTGTCTACAGTATGCCTGTAAAGTGATGCGTGTTTCCCGTGTTTACAACTGTCCCTGCACAAAATTACATTTCTAAAGGAATAAAAGTAATTTAAAACTGCTTGCGGGTTTAATGTAATGTCTGGTCCCGAGAATATGGATGAAAATCATTGAGAAAAAAGACATGGGTACACCCCCCCAGCCAATTACCAGCCTGTATGGATATTAAGGGGAACCCCGCACCCAAATTATAAAAAGGAAAGGCGTGGGGCCTCCAGGTCCTATATACTCTGAACAGCAGTATACAGGTTGTCCAAACAAGACAGGGACTGTAGGTTTGTTCTTAAGAAGAATCTGTTTGTACTTTTGAACAGGTACATTTTTAAAATGTAGCTCCAGCCCAAAAATCTATTTTTAAGCTTTTTGGAAAATATAGGGAAGGGTTAACACCCCTGTAACCTTTGTTTTGCTATCTGTGCACCTGTTCAGAAGATTTTACTTCACTCTCTGTCCCAATGACAATTGGATTTTGAAAATTTTGTGGTTTTAGTGAAACAAGGGACTCTTACAGGAAAGAATTTCCCTTCCTAGGGGTAGATTTTCTCTCACTTCCTGTTGTCTCCTTCTGTTTGAAAGTAGGAGTCATTTCACCTCAATTTCTGTTCCAATAACAATTGGATTTTGAAAATGTTGGGGTTTTAGTGAAACAAGGAACTCTTACAGGAGAGAATTTCCCTTCCTAGGGGTAGATTTCCTCTAATTTCCTGTTGTCTCCTTCTGTTTGAAAGTAGGAGTCGTTTGTAAGTTGGATGTTTGAAAGTAGGGGCCTGTCCTATATACTCTTTTGGGCCTTAGGTGTTGGTGTTGCCACAACACTGTAAGCCCTCACAGTTACTCTTGGTGAGTGCAGGAACGGGCCCTGCTGTGAAATATTAGATCAAGAATTTTAGGTACATGCCCCTGTTGAACAGGGTCGGAAAAATTGGGCCTTTGGTGGTGGATAGTGTGGTGGTATTGCCACAACACTGTAAGGCCTCACAGTTACTCTTGGTAGGTGCATGAACGGGCCCTGCTGTGAAATATTAGATCAAGAATTATAATTACATTCCCCTGTTGAACAGGGGCAGAAAAATTGAGCCTTAGGCACTGGTGCTGGGGCCACAACACTGCAACCCCTCACAGATACTTTAGTTGGAGAGCAGGAATGAGCCCTGCTGAAAAGTATTGAGTCAACCATCAACCACCTCTGAGCCTGCCCCTGCAGAGCTGACAGATTCTCTGCCCCAGTGTGGCCCCTGTCCCCCAAGCACACCAACTCAAGCACTGCATGGCATCTTTTTGCCTGCGTACTTGCATAGCCCCTTAAACACCTACGGAGCACCGCTGGTTCAAATCAGCACAGGAAGAGGCCATGGAGGAAGAAGAAGAGGAGGGGGTGGAGGAGAGAGGTGTGTCAGAATCACCACTGGTAGCATTTTAGAGGCGTGGTGGCAGAACAACCTCCAACACTACTGCACCCTGTCCTGCATCCTTCCCAGCTGCCAGCAGAGTCACCCAGTGGGCTGTGAAAGACGTCCCTGTCCATGCCTGCTGGACCATGAGTCAGCAGTAATATGCACCTTACCGCTGACTGCCCTGTCCAGCGAGGTCAAGACATTGCCTTCCATATGCCGGTAGAGAGCTTCCATGAAATCGCCTCCTGTGAAAAAAAGTGGCGTTTGGGAATCTGCCACTGAGGAACCCCACATTCCACAAACTCACGGAAGGGGGCCGAGTCTACCAACTGAAAAGGCAGCAGTTGAAGTGTTAGCAATTTAGCCAAGCTAGCATTCAACCGCTGGGCATGTGGATGGCTGGGAGTGAACTTCTTTTGGCGGTGCAGCAGCTGGGGCAGGGAAATTTGCCTGGTACAATCGGACATTGGTGTACCAATAGCAGATTGCTCGCAAGTACTTAGCAGTGACACTTTGGTGTGGGTCTTTTATGTATGCTTGCCAATGGACTGCATGGCAGGTCGACATATGTCTGGTCAAGCATGTGGTGCCCAAGCGGCTGCTGTTTTGGCCACGCGAGATATGCTTCAGACATATGTTGCAAATAGCAATGGTGTGATCTGCTGCACATGTCTCAAAAAAGTCCCACATCAAAGAACTTTTAGAATAACGCACAGAGACAGTAGCACCCTGCACATGCGGAGCTCTGCGGTGTGATGCAGTTGGTTGGCTGCCCTTAAGCTGGGCCCTGGAGGGCATCCTGCCTCATTGGAGATGCCTTCTCCTCCTCTCTCCTATCAGGCACCCATGTAGAGTTAGTGACATCATCCCCTCCCTCCTCGCCACTGGAGCAAACCTGGCAGTATGCTGCAGCTGGGGGAACATGACTGCCGGTTTGCTGTCCTTCTTGGGCACACCCTTTATCTGGGCTCACGTAACTGCCTTCCTCAAGCTGGGTACCATCATCGGAGCCCTCACAAAGCTGCCCATCCTCCTGCAGCATGTACCCAACACTGTGGCCAAAAGAGGGGGGGGGATGAGAGAGCCCCCCCTCCTGAACCGTACCAGGCCACATGCCCTCAACATTGGGAGGATGCTTTGGGGGTCTGTGACCCCTCAAAGCACCTTGTCCCCATGTTGATGTGGAGAAGGGCCTCATCCCCACAACCCTGAGCGGTGGTTGTGGGGGTCTGCGGGGGGCTTATCAGAATCTGGAAGCCCCCTTTAACAAGGGGACCCCCAGATCCCGGCCCCCCCTGTTTGAAATGGTAAGGGGGCACAAAAGTACCCCTACCATTTCACAAAGAAAGTGTAAAAATGGTTAAATAAGACAAACACACTTTTGAAAAATTCCTTTATTAAAAATAAAAAAAAATAAAAAAAAGATGCCAGCGGTGCTAATCCACTCTTGCTATCCAGCGATGGATCTCTGGGGTCCAGCGATGGATGATCATATCCAGCGACGGGGGATCTCTCAGTCCAGCACTGTCCATACATCCGTCTTCTGTCTCCACTGCGGAGACACTGCGGGGATCCCAGCGCTGACGTTTCTTATATTAGGAGGGTGGGCCACCCGTCACCTGACCCCACCCCCTCTGACGCTGGTGAGGAAAGCTATGGGGTTCCCCAGTGACGTATGGGTGACCCCGCCCCCCTCTGATGTAACGCAGGTTTCCGTTACATCAGAGGGGGTGGGGTCACCCATACGTCATTAGGGAATCCCTGGCTCCCCTTACCAGTGTCAGAGGGGCGGGGTCAGGTGACGCGTAGCCCCACCCTCCTAATATAAGAAACGTCAGCACTGGGATCCCCGCAGTGTCTCCGCAGTGGAGACAGAAGACGGATGTATGGACAGCGCTGGACTGAGAGATCCCCCGTCGCTGGATATGATCATCCATCACTGGACCCCGGAGATCCGTCGCTGGATAGCAAGAGTGGATTAGCACCGCTGGAATCTTTTTTTTATTTTTAATAAAGGAATTTTTCAAAAGTGTGTTTGTCTTATTTAACCATTTTTACACTTTCTTTGTGAAATGGTAGGGGTACCCTTACCATTTCAAACGGGGGCGGGATCTGGGAGTCCCCTTATTAAAGGGGGCTTCCAGATTCTGATAAGCCCCCCGCCCGCAGACCCCCACAACCAGCGCTCAGGGTTGTGGGGATGAGGCCCTTCTCCACATCAACATGGGGACAAGGTGCTTTGAGGGGTCACAGACCCCCAAAGCATCCTCCCAATGTTGAGGGCATGTGGCCTGGTATGGTTCAGGAGGGGGGAGAGCGCTCTCTAGTCCCCCCTCTTTTTCTGCGGCCTGCCAGGTTGCGTGCTCGGATAAAGGGTCTGGTATGGATTTATAGGGGGACCCTACGTCAAATTTTTTTTAATTTGATGCTGGGTTCCCCTTAATATCCATACCAGACCTGAAGGGTCTGGTATGGATATTTAGGGGGACCCCACGTCAATTTTTTTTTTTTTAATTTGACATGGGGTTCCCCTTAATATCCATACCAGACCTGAAGGGCCTGGGAATTGAATTTAGGGGAACCCCCACGCTTTTTTTAATTTTTTTAATTTTAATCAATGAATGAATGAATTGTTGGCTAATACAGAGAACACTCATTGAGTGTTCTCTGTATTACGGGAGCCGACAATATAGCCGCAAGTGATTTTAAAATACTTTTTTTCCTGCACAAATGACACTTTGTGCAGGGACAGTTCTAAGCACGGGAAACATGCGCCCCTTCACAGGCATACTATAGACACCCCCCAGGTACGACATTTAAATGAATATTACACTTTTATTGTTTCACTTTAATCATTATTAAAATCACTGCTCCTGAAAAAACGGCCGTTTTTAAAACTTTTTTTTGCATTGATCCATGTCCCCTGGGGCAGGACCCAGGTCCCCAAACACTTTTTAGGACAGTAACCTGCATATTAGCCTTTAAAATTAGCACTTTAGATTTCTCCCATAGACTTGTATAGGGTGTTCCGGCTTTTCGAATTTGCCACGAACAGCCCAAATTGTTCACTGTTCGCTGAACAGGCGAACAGGCAATGTTTGAGTCAAACATGAGTTTGACTCGAACTCGAAGCTCATCCCTACTGTACAATTATATTAGCAAAACAATGCCTGAAGTTTACTAAAAACAGTACACCAGGAATGGCCTACAGCAAGGTATAGGCTTGACAGCTCAGTGAGTTTTATATATATATAAAATGCACTGAGCTCAGTGACTCACCTGCCTGGCTGAAGTATATTAGAAACAATACACCAGGAACGGTCTGCAGTGAAATGAAGCTAAACTGTATACAGTGTGTGTATATATATATATATATATATATATATATATATATATATATATATATATATACGGCCTTATATAGTGTGGGGCGTGTACTTAACCCCCTGAGCCATAATTGGCCACAAACACCCTGCCTTTGGCCAATTATGGCTCTCTTCGCTGACGGCACTGTGATTGGCCAAAGCATGCTGGTCATAGTGCATGCTTGGCCAATCATCAGCCAGCAATGCACTGCAATGACGCAGTGCATTATGGGCCATGACGTGCCACTCAAATTTGGCGCAAACGGCCCATAATGTTCGATCTTCGTCAGCTGATATTCAACTTAAACTCGAAGCTCATCCCTAATCCTTGCATAAAAATTAAGTATTTTGATAGATTTCAATAAATGGATGAGTAAAGAAGTACATAATAAAGTAGATGTAAACTCTAAATGATATTTATGTTATAAGTGTCACTCGCACAAAGTGTCAAAAAACAAAATAAAGATAAGAATAAAAAGAAAACCAGGATGTGGGTAAAAAATAAAAAAAAGTTAATAATTACTCAATGCTAGGATTCTGCAACATTAATGGTAAAATGTACCCTAGTGCTAAACTCTTCTGGTGTTTTAGGGATATTGCTTCTCTTCTATGAACCGGACTATATGAGAGATAATTCTTTCCGGAAACATGCATGTAATCCAAGACTCTTGTATATCAAAGCAAATTTCCCCATAAGAAATTATGAAAACTCAGATAATTTATTCCACAACCATTTATTCATAGGTCTTTCAGTTTATAATCCATATAAAAAGGTTATAGCAATGTGATAGGTTGTGTAATCATAAAATGTCCATTCACAAATGGCAGCCTCCACAAGGGGATTCGAGGCAAAATCCAGCAGGAGCTACAAAGTATAAAAGAGAAGAGAGGCGCCTCTAAGTGTAGCAATATAGTTACAGTTAATGAAGGTACAGCATTTAGCAAATCACATTGATTGATGATTAAACCAGATCTTTCAAAAAAGCACATCTAAGTATGCAGGCTAAAGCTGTCCACATAGGCCGTCCTCCACACTGCCAGCTCTCACCGCTGTCAATCTGCAATCATGACCAGGAAGACTACCCTGAAAGCGAGGATTGGACTGCTCATGGAGCGCAGCACAGAAGGGATGACATTGATGGCAGTGCTGAGGATTGTCTATGTGGACAGCTTTACCCCGGATGCCTGCATACTTAGATGTGCCTGTTTTAATCATCAACCATGTGAATTGCTAAATGTTGTACCTCCTTTAAATGTAACCATTATGCTACACTTAGAGGTGCCTCTCTCCTCTTTCATACTCAGTTGTGACATGATGCTGCTTGTATATCAGGACATCACTTTTTTGTCAAGTCAAAATTTATTTAACTTGTTGCCGACCGCCGGCTGTCAAATGACGGTCAAGCGGCGAGGCTCTTGTGGCGGGAGGGCGTCATATGATGGCCTCCCGTTTAAACAGAGAATGTGCACGATCATGCGCACTCATCCCTGTTCCTTCGGTGGCGGCGTGTCATGGAGACACCGCTCGCCACCGAGGGTGGTGACCAGCCATTGGTCATGGCTGTTTACCACATGATGGGCCATGAAGTCACGGCCGATCACAGATGGTTCCACCCCAATTTGCACGGTGCATGCGCGCGCACGTCGGTGGCAACATGTTCCCCGGGAACACTGCTCATCACTGATGCCAGTAAACAGCCATTGGCTGGCTGTTTACCCATGTGATCGGCTGTGATCCTTTCACAGCCGATCACTAAATGTAAACACAGAGCGGTAACTGGCTGTTACCAGCTCTTCTTTCCTCACACACCATTTCCAGTGTAAGGAGAGAAGAGCCTGGAGCAGTGAGTTACAGATCTGTGTTCTGTAGTGTCTGCACCAACACCGTACTTATCAGATCACCCCCCCCATTGTCATCTGTCACCCAACAGTCACCACAGTCACCCAATAAAGTGCACCTGTCACATAGGAGACTGCCATCAGTGACCGTCAGCAGTGCACCCGTCACCCATCCCCGTCACCCATCATTGACCACCAGCCATCACCTGTCAGCCACCGCCAGCCATCACCCATCAGACATCCCCTGTTTCCCACCAGTGACCGCCAATCATCGCCTGTCACCCATCAGTGACCGCCAGCCATCACCCATCACATGTCACCCATCAGTGACTGCCAGCCATCACCCGTCACCCATCAGTGACCACCACTCATCAGTGACCGTCATCCATCAGTGACTGTCAGCCATCACCCATCACCCATCAGTGACTGTCAGCCATCACCCGTCACCCATCAGTGACCGTCAGCCATCACCCATCAGTGACCATCAGCGGTGCACCTGTCGCCCATCACCCATCAGTGACTGTCAGCCGTCATCCATCAGTGACCGCCAGCCGTCACCCATCAATGACCGCCAGCCATCACCCATCACCCATCCGTGGCCACCAGCCGTCACCCATCACCCGTCACCTGTCACCCATCAGTGACCTCCAGCCATCACCCATCACCTGTCACCCATCAGTGACCACCAGCCATCACCCGTCACCCATCAGTGACCGCCAGCCAGGGCTCGAGTCCTGCAGGAACGCGTGGGAACGGCGTCCCTGCACTTTTTTCACAGCAGGAACGCCGTTCCCTTTGTAGGACCAGAGCCGCCCGAGGCTCTAGCACAGCCTGCTAGCTGTGTTGTCTTCACAGAGCTGACATCGGAAGAGCAGCACAGTGATACACGGAGGGCAGGGGCTGGCTCAGTTAACTGATTGGTTAATAGAACTGCTCTGCATTCTATCAACCAATCAGTTAACTGGGGCAGGTCCCGCCCTCTGTCCATCCCTTTGCTGCACTTCCGATGTCATCTGCTGTGCTGTGTCCTGTGTAAGGTAAGACAGGGAAGAGGGCACTGTTAAGAAGGAGGGAGGGGGAAAGTATCAGAAACTGAAAGGGATGAGGAGGGGTGATATAAAAGGGAGGCAGGGCAGGAATGAGAAGGGGGGTTCTACAAACGGGGTGAGGACTGGAATGTAAAGGAGGTGCCATAAAGGGGATGAGGACAGGTTTAAATTTTAAAACTGGCTACTTGGTCATCTTCCGTACTATGTCGCATTCACAGTCTGGTCATCTCCTGTAGTATGTCGCATTCACAGTCTGGTCATCTCCTGTAGTCGCAATCGCAGTCTGGTCATCTCCTGTAGTCGCATTCGCAGTCTGGTCATCTCCTGTAGTCGCATTCGCAGTCTGGTCATCTCCTGTAATCGCATTCGCAGTCTGATCATCTCCTGTAGTCGCATTCGCAGTCTCTGGTCATCTCCTGTAGTCGCATTCGCAGTCTGATCATCTCCTGTAGTCGCATTCGCAGTCTGATCATCTCCTGTAGTCGCATTCGCGGTCTGGTTATCTCCTGTAGTCGTATTTGCGGTCTGGTCATCTCCTGTAGTCGCATTCGCAGCCTGATCATCTACTGTAGTCACATTCGCAGTCTGGTCATCTCCTGTACTATGTCGCATTCGCAGTCTGGTCATCTCCTGTAGTCACATTCGCAGTCTGGTCATCTCCTGTAGTCACATTCGCAGTCTGGTCATCTCCTGTAGTCGCATTTGCAGTCTGGTCATCTCCTGTAGTCGCATTCGCAGTCTAGTCATCTCCTGTACTATGTCACATTCGCAGTCTGGTCATCTCCTGTAGTCGCATTCGCAGTCTGGTCATCTCCTGTAGTATGTCGCATTCACAGTCTGATCATCTTCTGTAGTCACATTCACAGTCTGGTCATCTCCTGTAGTCGCATTCGCAGTCTGGTCATCTCCTGTAGTCACAGTCTGGTCATCTCCTGTAGTCGCATTCGCAGTCTGGTCATCTCCTGTAGTCACAGTCTGGTCATCTCCTGTAGTCGCATTCGCAGTCTAGTCATCTCCTGTAGTCGCATTCGCAGTCTGGTCATCTCTTGTAGCATGTCGCATTTGCAGTCACTGTATTTTATGTGAAATATATATATGCATATGAGTGTATCTTTTTTTTTTTTTTTGGTGGGGAGTGGATCTTGGGTGGGAGTTCCCACACTTTTTTCCCCAGGACTTGACCCCTGCCGCCAGCCATCAGTAACCATCACCTGTCACCCATCAGTGACCACCAGCCGTCACCCATCAGCCATCACAAGTCACCTGTCACCCATCAGTGACCGCCAGCCATCACCTGCCACCCATCAGTGACTGCCAGCCATTCGTGACCATCACCCATCAGTGACCACCAGCCATCAGTAACCATCACCTGTCACTGTCCATGGCCTGTCACCCATCAGTGACCATCGCCTGTCACACGTCATCACCTATCAGTAAAAGTCACCCATCGCCACCCATCGCACAGCCCATCAGTGACTGTCACCTGTCACACAGCTATCAGCGTCATGTCCAAAAGAGTATACACCAGTGAGGAGGCGTTCCAGATCCTCTCCATGACCGATGAGAGCAACGGGAGTTCTCATCAAATTCTAATTCTGATTCCGAATCAAATTCGGCATTTGAACCGAATAGGGAATCGGCAAATGATTCGGAGGAAGAATGGGTCCCTCCTAAAAGGGCACGGCACTCTAACAACCAGGATTATATGCCCATTACCAGCGATCCTGCCAGCAATAGGCCCCAAGAACAAATTACCAGGCCCAGTACCAGCACTGCCGCCAGCGTTAGGCCCCGGGAACAAATGCCTAGTACTAGCTTTGCCGCCGGCGATGGGCCCCACCAACAAATGCCCAGACTCAGTACCAGAGCAGCACAGGAAATTCCAATCCAACTACTGGAGTGTCACATCCCCCAAGACCCCACAATCCCACACAATTCCCGTTGGAAAATCTGATAGTGTGTATGAGGCTTAAGTGTTTTCAATCAGGACGATGACTCTTTCAAATTTAGCATATGGTTTTCTATGGAGAAAAGACGATAAATATGTAGTGCTTTTAGGCAGCTCCAACAATTATTTACTTTAAAAAGTCAAAATCAAATAGAATATAATTTTATTTCACCTTATATTCAAGAGTACACACCTAGCAGGAAATAAAATGGAAAAAAAAATGTATGTATCACCAAAACAACATAATAAAACTGTATGTAAAACTACTAACTTAATAATGAACAAGTGATTGAACAACACATAGAAAAACATACAAATAGAAAATGGCTAATAAACTACAGAAGAAAAAAAAAGCTGCAAGGAGGTTGAATAGAGGCTAACAGAGGAGAAAAAAAAGAATGCTAAGAATGACAGTAAGGTTTAAGGAACGTGAACACAGGAGAGTATGTAGCTTACCACACTTCAATCTACAGTACAGCAAAGTATAGCACAGTATATCTCTGTATAGCAGAGTTTCTCTTCCTTCACAGATTCCTCATCTTTCCCCAACCAGCTACACTAAATTACTGACAATATTGCTGCTGGAAGCCCATCCAATTATAGTGTGAGGTCTGGCTTGTCCAGTAATTTGCAATATTGGCTCCCAGGATCCCATCTGACCAGGGAAAAGTTTTATGCAATGCATTGTATTCAGGAATGCATTCTTGACCATACATTCAGAGTTACAAACTAACAGATTTACTAAATACAAAAGGTATACAGTGTTATACATAGTTCTGTATCTTGCTACATTGTTTTCATGTTATCATTAGTATGTGTATTTTCAATTAAAAAAAACAAGGTTTGCGGTTTAGTGTTTAAGATTTTATGTTTTATGGGGGAAGTATATTTTATTTTACTTAATTTTGCTAGGGTAATTTTTCTTCTTTTTGTTTTCATTATTCAGGGTCAACAAAATAAACTTACAGTATTTCTGACACAGGCAAAGCTTCCCTTTGTTTGCGCATCACCGAATGTGATATATATTTTTTTCACCAAATCATCACATTGTAAAGTACATCAACGCACCAATAGCTCTGTTGCCATAGCTGCTTTAACAGAATAGGTAATTTGGCGAAAGACCAGACAGGGAGTAACTGAAACTTGCAGTTTATGAAACGGGTGCAAAGTAAGAAGCAATAACGCAAAACTAATTTACACCACTTACTGCGCCACAGAATATCAACCAATAATTGTGTGCTGCTAATCTGATTTACACCACTTAGCGCGCCACTGAATATCACCACAGAATAATAGAAATCAGGTTCAAATTTGCAAAGGGTATGTATGCAATCTACAAAGATTCAAAACAGATTATGCAAGCCACAAAACCTTGGCTATTCAAGACTCTATAGAGAAACTAGCTAAGATTTATGATTTCAGTAAAAAAAAAAAAAAAAAAAAAAGATAAGTTCAAACCACAAACAGATAATTGAGATTATCCTTATAAGCTGCTTTCTTCTCAGTGAAGCCCTGGGTAGTTCTGGCAACACAGATGAACAGCTGGAGTAATCCAAGGCCCCAAAGGAAACCCCATTGGAACTGGAGTACTTTGACAATTGGGGAGGTTATTTAAACAGTAGCTGGGTCTTCAGAAAAAGCCATGTGTTATAAGGCTCTGGTCTGGCTACCCACATGTAAACTCTGATGTGGTGGCAGATAACTTGCTCAGTTACCTCTGCCTCATTGGTTTTAAATGTTCTTAGTTCCTGAGGAAGAGAAGCTGAGGAACATATAGTATCTTTCCTGGACATGTCCAGGAACTAAGGAAGTTTTGAAAAGTGGAGATAAAGGGACCTGTGCCTGGTGTGTAAATGGGCACTTCAGCACGTTGATAACTTAATCAGTCAATCCCCTTTATTCATTATGTGTGGGAGGCCTAAATGGAGAGGCAGAGGCTTTTCACACATAGCTAGTGGATGGGCAAGTGGGTTCTGCATACATAGTAAAAATTGATCTTCCTCAGGGAGACAGGGCATGCCTGCCTTATTTTTCTGGCAGTGAGTGTGTTACACAGCCAGACTATGGGGAGGAGGTTGTGGAGTGGCTCGCCAAGCCTTCCTCATCCTCCTCCTCCTCTTAGGCAAATAGCAGGGCATTTTCCCCAATAGCTGCAAGTGCACTCTTCTACAGCTAATCCTTCCATGGCCCCCCCAACTGGCAAGAAGGAGTCATCTGAATTATTTCTGTACAGCATCACTAACTTGCTGCTGAAGGCACGATGCTGAGGAATATAGCATAAACCGCAAAGGAGCAGGGGATCAACATACAGGGAGCAGCAATTGAAATTGATGTTTCTGCCACTTCAGCTTACTGACAAGGGGGCTTGAGTGATAAGGATGGTGGAGATGGAGGAGGGGGCAGACCGTACTTGGGTGTCTGAGATTGTAGAAAATAAAAGTGAGGTAGAGGCACAACAGCAGTGCTGTAAGACTTAAAACAAGGGCGGGGGCAGCTTGCAGGAGAGTGAAGTGAGCAGCTGTCCTATTCTGCCAGATGGCACTGCCCCATGAGCACGAATCAGTGCACTCCACTTAGCTCGGCAGTCTGGGCCTCTTTTCAACATATCTGCTGCCGATGACAGGCTTTCAACCTCTGTCCATAACATATCAAGAGTGTTAGGTACTAGTCATGGTGTGGTACATCAATATATACTGTATAGTATATTTTGTGTATTTTCAAAAATACTGTACATCTAGACATCTGTAGTTTTTCAGCAGTAAATAACCTTGTGGCAGCATTTCAAACCCCCTGTCATTGTTCTAACAATACTAGTTTTGGTGTCCTTTAGTACAAAGGAAATATATACTATTGTTGTTTATTTGAGCAGTGTGCACATTTTTAGCTATTGCCATTGTTTTAGAGGAGCTTTTTTCAAACATTTTCAAACATTGGATTGACAATAGCTTGAACTTTTGACATGTTTGGCTGATGTCATTGTCATGTATAACCATGGTTCAACTGAGGAAGGGCTCTGCCACAGGGGACTCCACAAGACCAAGGAAGGACTCTGCTGGGGGGGGGGGGGGCCTATAAGACTAAGGAAGGACTCTACCAGGGGGGATGTGCCACACTACAAAGAGAGAAACAGTAGTCCTGTTTGCAATGGAATATGTGTATCAGTTATAACAGAAGCGACTTTTTGTGAATACTTTTAGCATACAGACCATTGTCAGCTTTTATTCGCTAAAAAGATTAGGTAGCATATGAATTTGTGTTTGTGTGTATGAATATTTGTATCACACTTGTGTGTATGAATATTTGTAGCAATATTTGTATGTCTTGTATTGCTACAACTGTGAATAGTTTGTATACACAACATTTTTGTTTATTAAAAGCACATTAATATTACTGCTTGCTCAGCTTCCTTAGCTCAACTGCAAGAATTAGAAGAACAAAAACAATTGGACTTTTTTTAAACAGTTGGCGGTCTCATCTGAGACTTGCACCAAACTACTGGGGCTCTTGTCCAAGATTTTCACCCAAAACAAAATAATTGAGAGTACATTGGGTATACATAAATGAATGTTGCTTGTGCTAAACAAAAAGTGGCATAAACTGTTCAAGAAAAGCAAGGCTGCACAGCAATCAGGGATACTCAGCAGATCCCTCTTGCTAAATAATAGGCAAAGTAATAAGTCACCCTTAAACAGGACTTGGTGTGATAAAGTCGTGAATTATATTGCAAATTCTAGTCTTAAACACTTTGATTTAAGGAAAGCAAAATAGAAGGTAGTGTTCTAAATTGTCTGGAACTTCCATCATGCACTTTCTACTGAAAAAGGCAGAGGCAGAAATTAAGGCAAAAGGCCAACTAGCAGTTGCTTTGGAGTGTAGCCATTCAACTGCTAGTTGGGCTGATTATTCCCAAGAGTACAGCCCTGACCAAATCACTTATTGCCCTAAGGAAACAGGGCTGTAAACCTGTTAGTAAAGTTAGGGTATACACCATTGTTACATCTGACAATTGGGATTGTGAAGATGTGCTTTTCAGGATGAAAAGAATTTGATATCACTGTTGATGATGATCAAGAAAAAAATGTGCCAAACCTCTTTTTATTAATTCAGGCTATGGATGAAACATTTTTATTTCCTGCAACCACAAGTTGCAGGAAATTAAATTTGCAACATGAACATGGCAAAAAAGCACAATGCACCACAGAAAAAATACAGCAAAAATGCATTTGCGTACTTATTGCAATATTTTTCCATTTCAAATTCATTCTCAAATTCGAATACAGATAATTTATTATTTTGTTACATTATTTTTTTTCATTATACCCTCTACACACGGGCATTAGAAAAAAAACAAATAAATGTAAAACCTTGTGAGCTGCCACACTAAACCTAAAATATCCTAAATCACCATAAAAGAATATATAAAACTATAATTAGCTGCCCGCACTTCTCACACTTCCCTAAAATGTGATAATACAATTTATATGACACAATGTGCAGTGCTATAAAATAATTATATAAAACGTATACAAAGCATCAACATATAAAATGTGACATTCTATATAAAAAATATATATATAAAATGCTTGTGCTCCGTGAGTCACACTCAGTCCTTAATGAGGTATTGAATTAATCAGCAAAAGTCCAAATAACATTTAACATGAGATAATTGTGTCTTCATGCGGTGTGCACACAACCACGACCAGGTGTACCCTCACCTTAAGGGTGTAAAAAAATAAGCCTGCAATAGCTTGTAGCAATCCTCTTTTGTTTCCTTTATCCTATGCAGATTTATGGAATCTTGGTCCTTAACCATATGTATCCATCTCTCTGCTTCCATTATTTTTTCCACCTCTCTCTTCCAATCCATTATAGTGGGACATCCAGACTGTTTCCAAAATCTAGGTATCAATATTTTAGCTGCATTAGCAAGTGCGGAGTAAAGGCTATCTGTCTCCATCACCGCATTCTAAACTTTATCCTCATGCTGTACTCTACTCCCACAGCGAGAGTTTGCGTAAATGGCTACCTATGGAATGCCTTCCCAATGTCGTACAGAACACACCAGGGATGCCCTCTGTCTCCCCTTATCTCTGTCCTTACCCTGGAGCCACTACTCTGACACCCCAGAGCAAACCCTGATATTAAATGTATATCAATAGCTCACCGACCTACAAATTGGCTGCTTTTGCAGATGATATCCTCCTCTTTCTAACTGACCCACTTATAACTATCCCAAATGTATGCATAGATTTTGCCACCTTCAAATATTTAACCAATCTACAAATTAACTTCTCGAAGTCAAATGCATTAAAAGTCACACCGCCGCAGGAAACATGTCAACAATGTCACTTCAACTTTCCATTTAAATGGAACAGGGACAAAATTACTTACCTTGGCATCCAATTACCTTCCTCACTACTCTTTTCATGGTTTGGCAGGACTGCAACTATAAAAATTAACATACTCCCTAGAATCTTATATCTATTACAGACCATCCCAATAAAGATTCTACCTACATTCTTTTCAGCATACAGTAGATTTTGCATACATTTTATTTGGGGCACCTCACGTCCAAGACTAAGCTACTCTAGACTGACGATTCCTAAACTTAAAGGAGGTATTGGCCTCCCAGATCTGCAGAAGTATTATCGAGCCTGACACTTAGCTAGGATAATCGACTGGAACATTCATTACAATGTCAAAGCTTGGGTTCATCTTGAACATGTCATGTCCCTTTCCCCACTTCATCAAATCCCTTAGATTGATCCTAAACATATCCCACTGATTTGCAAAAATCACTCGCTAATATATCGGACATTATTCTCCTTCCAGGAAATATGCTGTAAGCACAACATATCATCAAATCTGGGTCCCATGACACCAATTCACAAAAACCCGGATTTATCACCAGGCATGTCTGCAACTTTTCTATCAGACATATGGCCGCACCCTAACATCCAAGCAGAACAATTCTATGAGAGAGGTTAATTGCTCACATTATCCAAGTGGTCCCAAAGGATGACCAATGACTCATTCCCACTTTGGACCTATTTACAAATTCAGCACTTCCTTGAAAGACCAAACCCACGACCTGATAGGTCCTGACAGACCACTCTGTTTGAATCGATGTGCCTAAAAACAGAACCCCAAAAACACCTAATTTCTGACACATACACTCTCCTGTTTGCAGACTGTAATCCCAAATCCAATTTAGCCAGCCGTAAATGGGAGTAAGAATTTTCTATTGATTTATCAGGCCTAGATTGGGAGAATATCTACACGTATAGTCACAAGGGGGAGGTCAATGTATACGCCCAAGAGAACGCATTTAAAATCTATTCAGGATGGTACAAGTACCCCCTTTAGGTTACATAAAATCTACCCATCGCTCCCCCCCACAGTATTGACCATGTAACAAGGAGATGGGGTAATTTCTTCACATCTGGTGGACTTGTCCTAAGACACAACCATACTGGCCAGAGGTTCACCGACTCACAAATGGCTTGAACATATTCAAAAAAATGCATAAATGGACCTTATACACCAAGCGAAGGATACCCCTTTCAAATTTAGAAAAATATGGTCATGTTGGTTACATTTTGTCACGACTGACGAATAAAGTCAGTTCATGACTTGAACTACTCTCAACAAATGTGAGTAGGAGAGAAAGGTAGAATTCTGGCCCCTTCCCTCTCCCCCACCGTTCGCGACTCTCAACACTAAGAATTATTTAAGCCTCCCCTTACCCCACACCCTCCCTAAAAACGAAAAACAAACCATCCCCTTCAACCCCCATACCAACATTTTCATCCTCATGTTTCTGATTTCCATACCACAACTTTACTAACTTTATGTTTATACTATAGGTTTTTTGACATTAATATTGTATAGTCTCTGAAAAGAAAAAAGAAAACAAAGACTCTTTTGGTAATAGGTGCTTCTTCCTCTTTGAAAATAGAAACGCAGCTTTCATTGACTTTTAATCCTACAAGGTTTATAACATAAGTAACATTTTGGTTATGGTTAAACTATGAGGGTTATTTACTAAAGGAAAATCCATGTTTCACTGAAAGTGCACTTGGAAGTAAAGTCACTGTAGATCTGAGGGGGACATGCAAAGAAAATAAAAAACAGAATTTTAGCGTGCACATGATTGGATGATTAAATCAGCAGAGATTCCCCTTGTTTCAAATCTTCCCCTCAGACCTACAGTGACTGCACTTCCAGGTGCACTTTCAGTGCACTTTCAAGTTCATTTGCAGTGCAAAGTGGATTTGCCTTTCGTAAATAACCACCCAATGTACAATATGATATCTGCGAACTCTGTCAACCAGATACATTTCTCAGAATTTTCTGATACTGAAGCGGCTGCAGCCGCAATTATGTGTTCCATGTTAAAAAGCATTCAGGGTTATGTTTCTTTTCTATTTTTCTTTTTTTTTTCTTTTCTTTTCTTTTTTAAGATTATTCTCCACAAATCTCCTTCCCTCTTTCCTTAACTGCAGCCAGTTCTGAACACATATTGGTTACTGATACCACTGTTTTTTTACTTATCGTATGCCCTATAGACGCTGTATAAAAAATATACTGAATGCAAATATTTTGCTATGCTGCTTACAAGTAATATTGCAAATACCATGAAGTAAGAAAGAAATAGTTTTCTATGATAATATTCAAAAGTATGATTATGCTAATATATGAAATCATAGATTATTTCAGGCAAATGTCAAACAGAATTGTTGCTTGTTAATGCAGTTGTTTCATTACATTGATACATCCTGTATTAATACTGCATTTCTCTGCAGTCTAAATGTACTCTTTTCAAAAGTGTATTTTAAAATTGGCATTTTAATTTTCTTCTAGGAAAATTTAATCATATGCTTTTGAGTGATGTTTTCAAATGCTCACAAAAAAGGTCCAGAATGATGGTTATTTTTATGGATGTGCAAATTATTATACAGGCTGTTGGCAATGCAGGCAGTGCCTTCACATACATTAATGACTTTCTATGAATCTGCAAAGAAGATAGGTTAGTATTTGCATTTTATTTGATAGAGAATTGAAAGGGAAGTGTGCAGTCATACACAAGCATCAGATCAAAGCGAACATATAACTTCTTAATTTCTGCTCAGTGTGTTGTAGATGATAAGAGAATAGTTTAACTTTCTTTTCATGCAGGAAGGCTTTACTGACAGAATCCACATATTCCACCATCATTTTATTTCATGTTTTTTTTCCCTTGAAGTTTGTTGGTGTTAACCACATGAATAAATTTAATTTCTTATCATATCATATAATACTGGATGGAGTTAAAGGTCAGTCATCTACAATCATAGTGGCCATATACATATGTTGTAGTAAAACAGGATAAAAAAAACTTGTTCAGCCATGTCAACAATGTATGTATGTATGCATGTATATATATATATATATATATATATATATATATATACACATACATACAGTGCCTTGTGAAATTATTCAGCCCCCTTGAACTTTTCAACCTTTTCACATTTCAGGCTTCAAACATAAAGATATAAAATTTTTATTTTTTGTGAAGAATCACCAACAAGTGGGACACAATTGTGAAGTGGAACGAAATCTATTGGATTTTTGAAACTTTTTTAACTAATAAAAAAATGAAAAGTGGGGCGTACAAAATTATTCGGCCCCCTTGCGTTAATACTTTGTAGAGCCACCTTTTGCTGCGATTACAGCTGCAAGTCGCTTGGGGTATGTCTCTATCAGTTTTGCACATTAAGAGACTGAAATTCTTGCCCATTCTTCCTTGCAAAACAGCTCGAGCTCAGTGAGGTTGGATGGAGAGCGTTTGTGAACAGCAGTTTTCAGCTCTTTCCACAGATTCTCAATTGGATTCAGGTCTGGACTTTGACTTGGCCATTCTAACACCTGGATACATTTATTTGTGAACCCATCCCTCTGTAGATTTTGCTGTATGTTTGGAATCATTGTCTTGTTGAAAGATAAATCTCCGTCCCAGTTTCAGGTCTTTTGCAGACTCCAACAGGTTTTCATCCAGAATGGTCCTGTATTTGGCTGCATCCATCTTCCCCTCAATTTTAACCATCTTCCCTTTCCCTGCTGAAGAAAAGCAGGCCCAAACCATGATGCGGTCACCACCATGTTTGACAGTGGGGATGGTGTGTTGAGGGTGATGAGCTGTGTTGCTTTTACGCCAAACATATCGTTTTGCATTGTGGGCAAAAAGTTTGATTTTGGTTTCATCTGACCAGAGCACCTTCTTCCACATGTTTGGTGTGTCTCCCAGGTGGCTTGTGGCAAACTTTAGATGAGACTTTTTATGGATATCTTTGAGAAATGGCTTTCTTCTTGCCACTCTTCCATAAAGGCCAGATTTGTGCAGTGCACGACTGATTGTTTTCCTATGGACAGATTCTCCAACCCCAGCTGTAGTTCTCTGCAGTTCATCCAGAGTGATCATGGGCCTCTTGGCTGCATCTCTGATCAGTCTTCTCCTTGTCTGAGCTGAAATTTTAGAGGGACGGCCAGGTCTTGGTAGATTTGCAGTGGTCTGATACTCCTTCCATTTCAAAATGATCGCTTGCACAGTGCTTCTTGGGATGTTTAAAGCTTGGGAAATCTTTTTGTATCCAAATCCAGCTATAAACTTCTCCACAACAGTATTACGGACCTGCCTGGTATGTTCCTTGGTCTTCATGATGCTCTCTGCGCTTTCAACAGAACCCTGAGACTATCACAGAGCAGGTGCATTTATACAGAGACTTGATTACACACAGGTGGATTCTATTTATCACCATCAGTCATTTAGGACAACATTCGATCATTCAGATATCCTCGCTGAACTTCTGGAGTGAGTTTGCTGCACTGAAAGTAAAGGGGCCGAATAATTTTGCACACACCACTTTTCAGTTTTTTATTTGCTAAAAAAGTTTAAATTATCCAATAGATTTCGTTCCACTACACAATTGTGTCCCACTTGTTGGTGATTCTTCACAAAAAATTTAATTTGTATATCTTTATGTTTGAAGCCTGAAATGTGGCAAAAGGTTGAAAAGTTCAAGGGGGCCGAATACTTTCGCAAGGCACTGTATATATATATATATTCTACTATACCTTGATGTATGAGAATGTCAGAAGTCGGGGCGTGGCTTGCGTCCGCAGGAGGATGGATGCTTGAGCAGTGAGCTTCACTATCCAGACCAGACAAGCAGCGACTATCAGGCAAATTCACCACAGCATCCAGCCCCACAGTGCCACGATCGCCTCTCCTGAGCCCACTGCAATGTCCTGCAAAAGAAACCAGGACAGAGGTCTGAAATGACTGGAGACCTTCTCCTTTCAGCCCCGCTGCAAAAACCAAGATGGCGCCATTGGAGGTACAGCGAGACATTCGCTAGAATACACAGCCCTCCCGGGGGGTCCATCCATGGGACATGCACGATGATTAGTGCCCTCCTTCCCGCCTGATGCCTCTCCCACAACCCCAGCATCACAAAGCCCAGCAAAATCGAGGATGTGGATGGATCTCCCTAACCAGGCCTCAGACACAATAAGTACAGGCCTACACAATGACTCTGCTATCTCCTCATTGCAATCATCCATAGAACAATTTCCAACCTCAGGGCAACCGGTGCTAGACACCACTATGAAGGACATGCTTCTATCACTGCAATCTTCTCTCATGACTAACCTATCGTCACTGATCAATAGATTTTCATTAGAAATGAAACACATGAATAATAGGATGCAGTTCATGGAAAACAAAATGGAGGAATGCACGGATACAGTTAATGAGCTGGTTGATGCATACACTGAACAGAAAGATGAATCTCTCTGGATCAAAGCGAAGCTAGCGGACCACGAGGACCGCTCCAGACGCAATAACACGCGGGATCCCAGAGTCCATCCAGCCTAAAAGAGTTGCACATCTTCACTACCGAAATGTTTTCTAGTATGCTTCCTGAACTCTCCCCAATTGAGCTTACTATTGACCGCATACATAGACTTCCTAAACCCCGCCATCTTGAAGCCATCTTGAAGCGGATGTGCCCCGAGGTGTTCTGCTGAGGGTTCACGTTTTCCAGGCGAAAGAACAGATCCTTATGAAAGCTAGAGAGCTAATGCCACTTCCAGCGCCATATGCTGACCTACTTCAATATACACTCCAAATGCGGAGGCAGCTAAAAACCATCACTAAGGCCATGAATAACCACAAAATTACATACAAATGGCGCCATCCAGCGACCACATTGGCAACCCACAATGATGTACCGCACTCCATCTCCACTTTGGAAGGAGGAATGAAACTTCTACATGCCTGGGAAATCCTCCCAGAACCTTCCCAAACAGAACCAAATGAGATCCCAAATAAATTTACTTTTGGTATTGGCCGGGAGAAACACAAGATTAACCGGCACTGAGTAACAAGCCCACCCTGCTACAATGAGCGACTGTCCTAGTCCGGTCTGGTGCTGCGGTCATACACCCGCTTGCAGAGCTTTCCCCCATACTGAGTCAGCCGCTCACACAAGCTGTTTCCTGCTGAAGCACCTGTGTGTCTTCTGTTTTGTTTTCTTGTTTTACTCTTTGCAGTTCCAGCCTCTCTTCCGTACCTGTACCTCCAACCTCCACGGCCAAACACAATTTACTTGCACAGAATATTGTTGATCACCATACTTAATCTGTTTTTGTACCTCTATAGACAGCTGCATTAAATCTCTGTTTGATCTGCCAAAGTTCAGAACCGAGCCTTCTCATCCACTTTAGTCTGACTTTTGAGAGCCGATCCATCCCTTGCATATAAGCCTTTAAAATTAGCACTTTAGATTTCTCCCATAGACTTTTACAGGGTATTCCGCGGCTTTTCGAAATTTGCCATGAACACCCCAAATTGTTCGCTGTTCGGTGAACGGGCGAACAGGCAATGTTCGAGTTGAACATGAGTTTGACTCAAACTCGAAGCTCATCCCTAATTCTTAGATGGATTGAATCTCCCATCTGTAACTTCTCAAAAACTCTCAACGTTAAATGACCCCTTTACGATCACTGAAATCTTATCAGTAATCGACAAACTTCCTACCTCCAAATCCACTGGCCCTGATGGCTTCACTGGGGAATATTAGAAACAATTCAAGCACATGTTACAGCCGACACTATGTTAATCGTTCAACTTAGCTGCCAAATCTGCTTTCTTCCCTATTGAAATGCTCACCACCATGGTAGTGACTCTTCCTAAACCTGGCAAGGAACCCACTTCTCCGAAAAATTTCCGACCCATCTTGTTACTGAACCTCGACTTAAAAATGTATGCAAAACTTACAGCTAACAGACTCGAGGACATACTCTCTTCCCTTATTTCCATGGACCAATCAGGATTCACCAAAGGGCGTCAAGCCTCAGATGCCACTAGGCGAATGATAAATATTATCCACCACGTAGAAACCAACAAAAACTCTTCACTCCTCCTATCCCTAGACGCCGAAAAGGCATTTGATAGAGTCCATTGGGGATACAATGGTCTCATAGGTCCAATACACGATGTGATAATGGCCAACCCCTCAGGCCGAGTTTTCTCAGCAGATACCCTCTCCTCACCCTTCCAAATCTCCAATGGAACAAGACAAGGTTGCCCACTTTCACCCATAATATTTAATCTTGTCATGGAACCCCTAGCAGAAAAAGTAAGAACTCACAACCAAATCTCTGGTATATCATTAGCTGGAAAAAAACAGAAAATCAGCTTTTTTTCACAGATGATGTGATCACTGTGTGTTGATGTGGGAATCAAGCTAATTTTTTTCCTGCAACAAGAAATTTGCTCTGTGTAAGGCCAGTCTAGGTGTCGTTTCAGTGACATAATCAGTGCCGCTCAGTATATTTTTATTATTTTAATCAATGTTAGATGTTAAGGCATTTTAAAGCTTTTAACAAAAATTAAAAGCCATCAGCTACACAAACTGCAGCTGTTGGTCAAAGACAGGTATTCTGTCCCACCTCCCCCCCAAAAGGTGCCAATTGTGACACCAGAGGGGGAGAGGAGACAAATGTTCCACTTTTTGGCGTAACTCTGCTTTAGGAAATATTTCAACAGATTTGGCGATATTACCGGTAGTGGGTGAAAATCTATCCCACCTTTCACAGTTTTCACCAAAACAGCGTGCCTTCCAGGAAGATTTCCCCTTGGTTCTAGTTTTTTTCCATTACTTTGGTATAGATTTACAGAAACCCTGCTCCCCATGTCCCAACAATAGGGTTGATAGTTATAACCCTTCTCTGCCCTATTCATAAGTAGAAATATCTTAACAAGAGTGGCACTTTGATATTCCTACTTGATTGGAGTGCATGGTTCTTCACTGTATCTAGATACTAATGAAACTGGGCATGAATATGTAAATTCTCTACAAAAAGTTGGGTTGTTTCCTAATCCATGAGAAATGTCTGATGCCTAGGACTAGATTTAGAACAGTCTGCTTATTAAGTACGTTAGTAAATTGTGATACATAAGCATTCAGTGTTTCAAAATAGGTTTACAATTGTTAGCATAAACTGTCTCCTAAAATACAATACATGCAACTTGCAGATTCAATTAAAAACATATAATGAATGTGTTGCGAAATACAGTATAATGTTCGTAATCCTAAATGATGTCTAAGCAGCATAAGATTTAACCTCAAACAAACTGAAAATTATGATTACGTTAATCCTAAAGGCATAATGAGTTTGACATTTGCAGTTGGCATTTTATAAGGTTAGTCACTGACACTTGTTATTGAACCAATAAAAAAACTCAAAATTAGCTCTACATTTAAATATCATTAATTATTATTTACCAGTCAGCAGCCCCCTGGATTTGCAGCATTTCTATTGAAACCACTCAAAGCTAATTACAAACTGCATGTTAATTAGATAACTACTTTTTAAGCCCTGTATCTTCCCCAATATATATATATATATATAGTCTTCCCCAGTATACTGTATGTATATATATATATATATATATATATATATATACAGTGCCTTGAAAAAGTACTCATACCCCTAGAAATCATCCACATTTTGTCATGTTAAAACCAAAAACTTAAATAGATTTTATTGGGATTTTATATGATAGACCAACACAAAGTGGCACATAATTGTGAAGTGGAAGAAAAATGATATATGGTTCTCAAAATAAATATGTAAAAAGCATGTCATGGATTTGTATTCAGCCCCCCTGAGTCAATACAAACCACTTTCCGCTGCAATTACTGCTATATGTCTTTTTGGAGATGTCTCTACCAGCTTTGCACATCTAAAGAGTAAAATTTTTGCTCATTCGTCTTTGGAAAATAGCTCAAACATTATCAGATTGGATGGAGAGAGTCTGTGAACAGCAATTTTCAAGTCTTGTCACAGATTCTCAATTGGATTTAGGTCTGGATGTTGACTAGGCCATTCTAACACATGGATATGCTTTGATCTAAACAAATCCATTGTAGTTCTAGCTGTAGGTTCAGGGTCATTGTCCTGCTGGAAGGTGAACCTCCACCCCAGTCTCAAGTCTTTTGCAGACGCTAACAGGTTTCCTTTTAAGATTTCCCTGTATTTGGCTCTATCCATCTTCCCATCAACTGTGACCAGCTTCTCTGTCTATGCTGAAGAAAAGCATCCCCACAACATGATACTGTTTTACGGTGGGGATTCTGTGTTCAGGGTGATGTGCAGTGTTAGTTTTCTGCTACACATAGTGTTTTACTTTTGGGTCAAAAAGTTACATTTTGGTCTCATCTGAAAAGCTTTATCCCTGACCTGTCTGGTATGTTCCTTGGCCTTCATGATGCTGTTGGTTCATTATGGTTCTCTAACAAACCTCAGAGGGCTTCACAGAACAGCTGTATTTATACTGAGATTAAATTATACACAGATAGACTCTATTTACCAATTAGGTGATGTTTGAAGGCAATTGGTTCCATTAGATTTTAGTTAGGGGAATCAGAGTAAAGGGGGCTGAATACAAATCCACGCCACACTTTTCACATATTTATTTGTAAAAAATGTTGAAAACCCTTTATCATTTTCCTACCACTTCACAATTATGTACCATTTTGTATTGATCTATCACATAAAATCCCAATAAAATACATTTACGTTTTTGGTTGCAACATGACAAAATAAGGAAAATTTCAAGCGGTATGAATACTTTTTCAAGGCACTGTATATACAGTAACTGTGCAAAAGTTTTAGGCAGATGTGAAGAATACTGCAAATTAAGACTGCTTTCAGAAATAAATAGTAGTAGCTAATAGTTTCTTTTTTTTTATCAATTAACAAATTAGAAAGTGTGATTAAAAGAAGAGAAATCCAAATCAAATCAATATTTTAAACAAAGAAATGGAGTGGCTCTAAATCAAAAAATATTATTGTTTCCACATAAAACACCAGAAAATTGCTGACATTATCATATAAGAAAAAATCATATAATTAAAATCATAAATGTAACGTACAATAAATGAAAAAAAAACAGTGATCATCAGTTCATAAGATTACCGATGGGCAGTGACTCCAAAATTCAGTGCTGCATGAACCACACCAATAATAAATAAAGTTCTTAGTAAGGTGTTGCGATTAATACTTCAAATCCAGTGATATTTAAACAATCATGCAATCCATTGTTCAATCCAAGCGCTGCATCACTATGTGCAATGGCTGCTCCCCTTAACCTCTTGCTAACTGAGCACTTAAACCCCCCTCCTGCCCAGACCAATTTTCAGCTTTCAGCGCTGTCGCACTTTAAATAACAATTGCGTGGTCATGCTACACTGTACTCTAATGACATTTTTATCATTATCAATGGCTGACAGCTGATCATGTGGTAAGGGGTCGGGATCAACCCCTTACTCTGATCTGTGATCAGCCGAGTCTCATAGACTAGCTGATCCTAGAGTGTGCCGCGCGCACCTTGCATGGGGTACGCAGACCAATCAAGCACAGGAGGACGTTCATGGACGTCCAAATTAAGTCTGCGCTGAAGCCGTCTTTCGGTTATAGCGTGGATGGCAAGTGGTTAAGATTCAATGTAACACACTTCAATTGAATCACAGATCTCCATAGGGTGTATAACACTCAGGGGTTAATTGTACTCAAATGGCCAGCACATGGAATAAGAATACCATAAGAATCCTCATGGTGTAGTCAGGGGCAGATCCAGAGTCTAATCTCAGGAGGGGCACTGCCAAAAATTTTGTGGGCAATTTGTAGGGGAAGTGGCTGATATTGGCGCTTCAATCATCACAGCACCATGGTTAATATGGTGTCAGGATGATTGAACACATTATTTATATTATTACATTGTAATATAAAATGAAATAGTTCAACTCACCATAATGTGAGTGTGTCACTTGCCACTGTCACCTGCCTTCAGATGGGGCTTGTCACTTGCTACGTCGCCTGTTATCAGATGCAGATTGTCACTGCCAGTGGCCAGTGACAATGTCCCTGTTGTCCCAGAGTGAGGCCTGCACAGTAATGGCAGTTTTTTAGATGCAGAAATGTGGCAATGCAGGGGGGCGGTAAGGTCTCCAGTTTTCATATTTAGGGGGGCACATGGGGGGACAGGGACAAAAGTAGGGAGGTCAAGGTGGAGGGGAGGACAGGATGGATGTAGCCAGATGGAGGGGAGGACAAGGTGGGAGCAGCCAGGTGGAGGGGAGGAAAGGGTGAAAGCAGCCAGGTGGAGGGGAGGAAAGGGTGGAAGCAGCCAGGTGGAGAGGAGGACAGGGTGGGAGAAGCCAAGTGAAGGGGAGGAAAGGGAAGATGCAGCCAGGTGGAGGGGAGTACAGGGTGGGAGCAATTAGGTGAAGGGGAGGACAGGGTGGATATAGATAGGTGGAGGGGAGAACAGGGTGGATGTAGACAGGTGGAGGGGAGGACAGGGTGGGAGGCCAGGTGGAGGGGAGGACATAGTGGGTGTAGCCAGGTGGAGGGGAGGATAGGGTGGATATAGACAGGTGGAGAGGAGAACAGGGTGAATGTAGACAGGTGGAGGGGAGGACAGGGTAGATGCAACCAGGTGGAGGGGAGGACAGGGTGGGAGGCCAGGTGGAGGGGAGAACATAGTGGTTGTAGCTAGGTGGAGGGGAGGACAGGCTGGGAGCAGACTGGTGGAGGGGAGGACAGGTTAGATGCAGCTAGGTGGAGAGGAGGACAGGTCTGGTGTAGCCAGGTGGAGGGGAGGACAGGGTGGTAACAGCCAGGTGGAGGAGAGGACAGGGTAGGTGTAGCCAGGTGGAGGGGAGGACAGGGTGGTAGCAGCCAGGTGGAGGGGAGGACAGGTTAGATGCAGCCAGGTGGAGAGGAGTACAGGTCGGGTGTAGCCAGGTGGAAGGGAGGACAGGGTGAGAGCAGCCAGGTAGAGGGGAGGACAGGGCCAGTGTAGCCAGGTGGAGGGGAGGACAGGGTGGTAGCAGCCAGGTAGAGGGGTGGAAAGAGTGTATGCAGCCAGGTGGAGGGGAGGACAGGGTGGTAGCAGTCAGGTAGAGGGGAGGACAGGGTGGATGTAGCCAGGTGGAGGGGAGGACAAGGTGGGAACAGCCAGGTGGAGGGGAGGACAGGGTGGGAGCAGCCAGGTGGAGGGGAGGACAGGGTAGATGCAGCCAGGTGGAGGGGAGAACAGGGTGGGAGAAGCCAGGTGGAGGGGAGGACAGGGTGGATGTAGCCAGGTGGAGGGGAGTACAGGGAATATGCAGCCAGGTGGAGGGGAGGACAGGGTAGATGCAGCCAGACATCTCTTCCTCTTCTCTCTCATGCTCGCCATGCTGGGGGCTGCAGTTCTCTCAGGGAATCATCCTGGGGTCTGCTGGTATCCGGGACTACATGTCTCATAATCCTCTAGCTGGTAGTTTTCCAGCCATTGGCCCTGCATGTAGAAAAATAGGAGGGCATTAGCAGGTGAATGCTCAGCTAAAGGAGGAGGGGTGGAAATCCCCCGCAGCTGCGGCTCTGCCTATGTCATGTCGTTCACAGAGCCTGTCAGTTTTGACGCAGCTGCCCTGTGTCAGCAATGGCTGATGGGGATTGGCATCAGCTAAGCCTGCTCAGTATTTTCTTGGGGGGGTATTTTCCCCTGGATCAGCCCCTGGGTGTAGTAGTAATGACAAATGTACCCCCCCCCCCCTTTCATCTCCTTCCTATATATATATATATATATATATATATATATATATATATATATATATATATATATATATATATATATATATATATATATATATATATAATTTTTTCAAATAGATCAATCATAATGTACTAACTGCCTATTTAATTTCTTGAGGTCCTACAATGCCAGGACAGTACAAATACCCCCCAATGACCCTTTTTGAAAAGTAGACAGTCCAAGGTATTTAGTAGGGGCATAGTGAGTTTTTAAATATGTAATTTTTTTGCAAATGTTTTTAGAAATTAATTAAATAAAACATGTTTTTTTTCACAAAGTTGTAATTTTAACAAGTTATTTCACCAGCACAGCATATGCATACTTACAACCACACCCCAAATAACATTCTGTTACACCTCCCAGGTATGGGAATACTACCTGTGAAACTTTTTCATAGGCTAGATGCAAAGAGGGGCCCAAATACCAAGGAGCACTGTTGAGCTTTCAAGGAGCATACATTACACATCTAATTTGACTACCTATCATATTTTGTATGTCCCTGAAGTTCCAGGGCAGGAGAAACACCCAGAAAATGACCCAATTTTGAAAGCAAACAATCCAAAGTATTTTCTGAAAGGCATAGTGATTCTTTTGAAAAGCGTAATTTTTTGCCTTGTTTTTTGCAAAATGCAGGAAAGAAAATGACTGGTGGTGTGACGGTGATCAGGAAACCTGTTGCTTACTGCACTGGTCTGGTGTGGTGGCAATCAGGAACACTGATTCTAGCTACAGTGGTCTGGTGATGTTGTAGCGTGTGTGGTGGTGATCAAAGAACTGTGACTGGCTGCACTATTAGAGTCCACTCTCATGGAAGGTTGGGTGTGGTAAAGCCACACAGATGAGCCTCTGTTTTACTGCTCCTCAACTGCAAACCCCAGTAGCTGCAGTGGCAGTGGCTGGGGGTGAACACATGCAACTACTGTAAAGCTCTTCGCAACTGTGACAGGAATTATACCCATTCAAGTGAATAGGTTTGCTTGTACCAGATCCCAGGGGTTAAAGCAAGCGATGGGAAGGTGATACAACACCTTCTCACTGCCTGTCAAATGCTCTCTGAAGAGTGATCCGAACATGGGTGGCTCTTCAGAGAGCATTGCATATGTGAACAAGTCCTTATGGTGACGCTATAACTGGTGTGTTGGTGATCAAGGACACTGGTAATGGCATGGCGGTGATTAAGGACATTGGGACTGGTGCCGTGGTGATAAGGGAAACTGTGAGTATGTGGCTGTGATTATAGCCAGAGGCACTAGCATACAGTAATATCAGAGCAGCCAGCCATTTTACATGATCACCACTGCAGTGGTACAACATCTCAATAGTGACACTGCACTCACCATAGTGATATTCTAAGCCAGATGAGAGGTGGTTAAAGAAGAATAAGTTTACAGGGCAGGTTCCACTCAGAACAGGCACTGCTATAGTTGACCAAAGAAGTTAAGTGCATGTGCTCAGCATCATATCCAGAGGTTATCTTTGGGAAATAGATATATGAATGCTGCCAGCATTGCTGCAGAGGTTGAAGGGGTGGAGGTCAGTCTGTCAGTGCTCAGGCCATATGCTGCACACTGCATCAAATTGGTCTGCATGGTTGTTGTCCCAGAAGGAAGCCTCTTCTAAAGATGATGCACAGAGAGCCTACAAACAGTTTGCTGAAGACCAGCAGACTAAGGACACTGATCACTGAAACCATGTCATGTGGTCTGATGAGACTAAGATAATTGTATTTGGTTCAGATGGTGTCAAGCATGTGTGGCGGCAACCAGGTGAGGAGTACAAAGACAAGTGGGTCTTGCCTACAGTCAAGCATGGTGGTGGGAGTGTCATGGTCTGGGGCTGCATGAGTGCTGCTGGCACTGGGGAGCTACAGTTCATTGGGGGAACCATGAATGCCAACATGTACTGTGACACACTGAAGCAGAGCATGATCCTCTCTCTTCAGAGACTGGGCCACAGGGCAGTATTCCAACATGATAATGACCCCAAACAAACCTCTAAGATGACCACTGCCTTGCTAAAGAAGCTGAGGGTAAAGGTGATGGACTGGACAAGAATGTCTTCAGACCTAAACCCTATTAAGCATCTGTGGGGCATCCCCAAACAAAAGGTGGAGGAGTACAAGGTCTCCAACATCCACCAGCTCCATGATGTCGTCATGGGGGAGTGGAAGAGGACTCCATTCTCAACCTGTGAAGCTCTGTTGATCTCCATGCCCAAAAGGGTTAAGGCAGTGCTGGAAAATAATGGTGGCCACACAAAATATTGACATTTTGGGCCCAATTTGGACATTTTCACTTTTGTTGCCAGCGGTTTAGATATTATGGCTGTGTGTTGAGTTATTTTGAGGGGACAGAAAATTGACACTGTTATAAAAGCTGTACACTCACTACTTTACATTGTAGCAAAGTGTCATTTCTTCAGTGTTGTCACATGAAAAGATATAATAAATTTTTTACAAAAATGTGATGGGTGTACTCACTTTTGTGAGAAGATACTGTATATTTTATATTTATATATATATATGTGTGTGTGTGTATATATTTATTATAAAATACAGTCCTGGTGTACAGGACAATGGGATTGTGTCCTGGATGTCACGTATATTTTCCCAGCATTTGAGTTATGGGGGTTTTGAAGACATTGTTGGGTTCTCATCCAGGGTGAGGTGTTCCGGGGTAGTCTAGCTAGAGAGAACTGACTTTCAGTACTCTTTGGATTGATATGTGTTTATTAGGCACCCGTAATGTCAGAGGTCTGAAAAGTTTAGGGAGGGAAGAACCCCTAAACCCTTATTACAAGGACTCTGGGCCTTAAGGGGTCAGGCCACAGGGGGTCTTGAAAAGCAGAGGGATGGATTCAGCATCTGTGTCAGTAAGACAGAGTTGAGTGGTTCGCAAGCTGTAAGGTGCTCTCTGGAAACTGATGCCTCTGTTGTCGAATGTGCGGTTTCATTTTTTTCCGAGTTTGGACAAACCCGAAATAACGAAAAAAAAAAGTCAATTGAAATCCGAATACTTTTCGAATTTGAATAGTTTTCCAATTTCCAAAGAGAATTAAAAATATAATAGAAAATAAAGGAAAAGAATAGGAAAAAAGAATAGATTAGAAAAGAATATAACAAAAAATAAAAGAATAGAATATAATAGAGTAAAAAATATAATAGAAAATAAAAAAACAGAATAGACTAGAATTTAATAGAAAAAAATAGAATAGAATAACATAGAATATAATCATCTTCTGAAATTTGAATTTAGAATAGAATACATTTGAATTTGAAAAGAATAGAACAAATAAAAATAATAATAATAAAAAAAAAAATAGTATATATTAGAATAGAAAGAATATAAGCATTTCCCAAAGTTCAAAAAGAATCAATTCAAATTTGAATAGAATAGAAAAGAATAGATTAGAATAGAAAGATGGTTATATTCATTCTTTTCTATTCTGTTTTATTCAATACTCTTCTATTCAATTCAAATTGATTCTATTTGAATTTTGATTTATTTTTAATTTATTTCTAATCTATTCTACTGTTTTTTTAATTATTTTCTATTCTATTTGAATTTCAGAAGATGGGCATAATCTTTTTATTTTATTCTATTGTTTTTTTATTCTATTCTATTCTAGTCTGTTCTTTTATATTCTATCCTATTTTGTTCTGTTTTGCTCTATTATAGTATACAGGGTATTATTTTATTTTCTGTTATATCATTTTCTATTCTATTCTATTTTTTTTTCTATTCCATTCCTTTATTTTCTATCTTATTCTCTTTGGAAATTAAAAACTATTCAAAATTGATTTGAAACCTTTTCAAATCGATAATAATAAAAAATAAAAAAAAACACATTCTGAAAACAAATGAAACAAATGAAACAAATTTAACTAAATGCATTTATGTAAATAACAGATCTAAATGAAAAAAAATATATATTTTTTTTTTACGTTCTGCACATGTCTATTCTTTTATCCCTGCATCCTTTTGTGGTACCCTGAGCCAGAAGGAACCCTAAACCCAGTGTTGGACTAAGAATCTGGCGGTGAGCCTGTTGTATGGTTTTCTTGATACCAGGACTGTAAACTGTTTGCTCTACTTATGTTGAAGAAAGCTATTTTTGCTTGCCTGATTTGAGAGACCAATAAAGACTATTTAGTTTTGCAAGTGGCTTTCTGGTGACCGTGTGCCCTTCGTATGACGATATGCACATATATAAAGACTGGTGACAGAAGTATATGTTCCATTATTGTTATCTCACGTGCAATAATATACAAAATCTGTAATACTGTGTGTAGTGGTCACTTTGCTGTATGTTAGTAGGTGAACTTGTGTATGGCAATATAGTTTATATGCTACTCCTTAGTTGCCCTGTCCTTTCTGGTCTCAGATTCTATAACTAATTTCAGCTCAGGGCTCAATAACCAGTGTAGGCTAGAGCTAGGTTAGCCAACAGACAGCCACTTGGTAGAGGATTGATTGTCACAACAGAGTTTCTGCTGGTGAAAAGTTACATTCCAGACTGATTGGACAATGGCTGGAGGGTCTTCCCATCACCACAGATCTTGCCATTAGGTCTACAAGACCTGAACACACCAGGATGAATGCTGCATCATGCTTATCCTGAGGGCCCCCTGCAATTTAACTTCGCTGAAACATTGATCTGGAGGTATCTTTATTAATAACTATGTATAGCCAGGTATTTGTGCAGAATTCCACAAGGACTCCTGCTCGGTACATTGTTAATAATACCTTTTATTATGCAGTACAAAGCTCATATTGGTTCTCTACTGGTTACTCATCATCTTTATACAGTAAGGTTGGGCATGAGTTTGGACCAAACACTGGCTGTTTGCTCTGTACGGGGAACACACAAATTTGCAGGGCGTTTTGGCGGGTGTTCGCCCCGCCAAACGCCCTGCAACGCTAAACCTTCCCCGATCAGGGCACATTAAAAGCTGATTGTTAAGGAGCAGGGTGGACCGCAGGTTCCATAATAAGTGATGAGTCATCAGCTGTCAGTGGTCTTTCCCGCTGACAGCTGAATAGAAAAAAAAATTCTGTTAAAAAAAATATAATGGCATGGTGTTCCCCCCCGGGGTTGGTATGGATTTTAAGGGGACCCCATACCAGAACTTAAAAAAAAAAACAGCATGGGGTCCCTCCAAAATCCATACTGGACCCTTATCCGAGCATGCAGCCTGGCAGGCCAGGAAAAGTGGGGGTATGAGCCCCCTTCCTGAACTATACCAGGCCACATGTCCTCAACATGGGGGTGGATACTTTGCTCTGCCTCCCCATCAAAAAGCACCTTGCACCCCTGTCTTCCCCACAACTCTGGGCTATGGTTTTGGGGGTCTGCGGGCAGGGGGCTTAACAAAATTTGGAAACCCCCTTTTAGAAGGGGGCCCCAGATTCCAGCCAACCCATGTGAATGAGTATGGGGTACATAGTACCCCAACCCATTCACCAAAAAAGTGTCAAAAGGTAATAAAACACAGACAGTTTTTGACAATTCCTATATTAAAAAATAAAAAAACTGAACAAAAATAAATAAATTGCTCCGCCCGCCATGAAGGCACACTACTGAATGACTGGCTTGCCGTTTGACAGTTCTCATATAGGTAAGAGCAGGACCACCTGACTATGTCACCTGGTGGCACTGCCCCACTTTGGACATCCCGGACCAGTGCATGCTAGGTCAGTGATGTCATAAGGGGGCAGTGCCACCTAACTGTCAAATGGCGGAGGAAGCCTTTCCTAAAAATCTATGGGAGGGCACTCTGTTTCTTTCTTTCTTTTTTTTTTGCAATCGTTAGTCAATTTAAATGTGATTTGACTCGTTTTATTTTTTTTTAGAAATGTAATTTTTGTTGCAGCATGTTCTACAGTATCTATACAGCATGTTCTACAGTACACACACGCACACACACACACACACACACACACACACACATATATATATATATAAATATAAAATATACAGTATCTTCATTTTATGTGACAACACTGAAGAAATGACACTTTGCTACAATGTAAAGTAGTGATTGTACAGCTTGTATAACAGTGTAAATTTGCTGTCCCCTCAACATAACTCAACACACAGCCATTAATGTCTAAACCGCTGGCAACAAAAGTGAGTACAACCCTACGTGAAAATGTCCCAAATCGGGCCCAAAGTGTCAATATTTTGAGTGGCTACCATTATTTTCAGGCACTGCCTTAACCCTCTTGGGCTCGGAGTTCACCAGAGGTTCACAGGTTGCCACTGGAGTCCTCTTCCACTCCTTCATGACGATATCACAGAGCTGGTGGATCTTAGAGACCTTGTGGTCCTCCACCTTCCGTTTGAGGATACCCCACAGATGTTCAATAAGGTTTAGGTGTGGAGACATGCTTGGTCAGTCCATTATCTTTACCCTCAGCTTCTTTAGCATGGTAGTGGTCGTTTTGGAGGAGTGTTTGGGGTCATTATCATGTTGGAATACTGACCTTCGGTCCAGTCTCTGAAGAGAGGGGATCATGCTCTGCTTCAGTATGTTACAGTACATGTTGGCATTCATGGTTCCCTCAATGAACTATAGCTCCCTGTGCCAGCAGCACTCATGCAGCCCCAGATCATGACACTCCCACGACCATGCTTGACTGTAGGCACTTGTCTTTGTACTACTCACCTGGTTGCTGCCACACATGCTTGACAGCCTTTTGAAGCAAATACTTTTATCTTGGTCTCATCAGAACACAGGATATCATTCCAGTAATCCATGTCCTTAGTCTGCTTGTCTTCAGCAAACTGTTTGCGGGCTTTCTTGTGCATCATCTTTAGAAGAGGCTTATTTCTGGGATGACAGCCATGCAGACCAATTTGATGCAGTGTGCGGCATATGGTCTGAGCACTGACAGGCTGACTCCCCCACTCCTTCAACCTCTGCAGCAATGCTGGCAGCACCCATACGTCTATTTCCCAAAGACAACCTGTGGATATGACGCTGAACACGTGCACTCAACTTCTTTGGTCGACTATGGTGAGGACCAATTTGAACATTTTCACTTGGGGTATACTCACTTTTGTTACCAGCGGTTTAGGCATTAATGGCTGTGTAAGATATTTTGAAGGTACAGCAAATGTATACTGTTATACAAGCTGTACACTCGCTATTTTACATTGTAGAGAAGTGCAATTTCTTTAGTGTTGTCACATGAAAAGATATAATAAAATATTTACAAAAATGTGAGGGGTGTACTCACTTTTGTGAGATACTGTATATATGCTACAGGTGTGCCACTTTACAAGCATGCTAAGGGGACCCCCGGGCACTATATTTAAATTATTTTTACATTTTTATTGTTGCACTTTAAGCATTGTTAAAATCGAAACTCCTGGAAAAAAAGTTATTTTGCATCGATTGCCAATTACTTGCATATAAGCCTTCAAAATGAGCAGTTTTGATTTTTGATGTTCAGCACCCATAGACTTCAATACAGTTTGCTGTTCAGGGCGTTCTGCTGTATCTCATTGCCAAAGAAATATATATATATATATATATATATATATATATATATATATATATATATATATATATATATATAAATTTGCCTTGACTATAATATATAAAGAAAATCTATAGAACCACTTAACATTGTTTTCAAGATCTTCAAAATATTTCCAGGACTTGAATGTCCCAATAAGGTGCCATCACTTATTTTACCTTGAAAACATTGAATACATGTTCTTGATATTCTAGAATATGTCTGTATTTAATGCTTCGTTTAGAATTACAAAGTCTGAACTCCTAATTCTAATTAATTATGACTTACTTATGACTCAGACTATAAAACTATGCACTACTGTAGAAAATGTTGAAGTGTGTGACAATTATGGATACTGTGTCGGCATTTAGAAGATTTCCAAGGATAAATTCTGTTGGAAAAGCTGCTGGTGTTGCAATTGACTGATGAGTATTCTTCTTTGTTGAAAATAGGACAGCAATGTGTCAGAATATCTCATCACTAACCAACATCGTTCCACAAGGTGGAACAAACATTAAACAAGTAACAACTAGTGTTGGGTGAGCAGTTCGGACTGAGCATAAGTTTGGCCCGAACATCGCCTATTCGGCGAACACACGAATTTGCGGGGCACTCGGCGGGATGTTCATTATAGTTTGTGTTTTTTTTTTTTTTTTTACATTTTTGTATTGCCAGCAATGGCTTTCAGCCAGGAACATCTATTTAAATGTCTTTTATTACTTTATATATATATATATATGCCCCTTTTGCTGCAGCAGGTTCTATACATGGTACAGGCGGACTAAGGGGACCCCAGGCACTATATTTAAAGGAATTTTTCATTTCTATTGTTTCACTTTAAGCATCATTAAAATTAGGGTTGCACCAATACCACTTTTTAAGACCAAGTACACGTATCAATAATTTTTTTTTTTTTAAATACTCGCCGATACCGAATACTGATATTCTTTTTTTTATGTCTTGTAACAGCAGCACTGATGGAGTGGCACTGATGAGGAGGCACTAATATGCAGCACTTATGGGCACTGATAGGATTAGGTGGCACTGATGGAGTGACACTAAAATGCAGCACTGATGGGCACTGAACTGATAGGTGGCACTGTTAGGTAACACTAATAGGTGGCACTGATGAACGGCACTGATTGATATTGCTAGATGGCACGTATGGGCGTCACTGATGGGCAGGCACTGATGGGCACAGAAAGGTAGCATTGATTGGCAATTGGCTGGCATAATCATGAGACACCTAATATTGAATTCTGTTAGCACATTGAAGACTGACAAGTGCCGGTTCCATCCGAATTGGCAACCTATTCAGTAGCAGAAGTAACACAGCGATGCCCATCTTGCTACACCCTGCACTCGGCTGCAGTAAGCCTGCAGTCAGAAGGCAGCAGCAGTCATGTTCTTACACCCAGCCCATATAGTTCACTAATTATATGGTCTTCTTCTTCTTCTTCTAACTGCAGGCTTACTGCGACCAAGTGCAGGGCGTACCCAGATGGGTGTCGCAGTGTTCTGACGGAACGTCACTTCCTTTACAGAAAGTGATGAGTTACCGATTCTTACAGAATTCACACCTGGCATTGGGAACGGAGCGGCTGCGCCCTGCGCCCCTGCCAGCTTGCCTGCCACTACTGCCAGCATGTCGTGTTGACTCTCTCTCCACCCACTGACTTCTTGGAGCGATGCCTCTTCATTCAGAGGTATTGGATTAAGCATCAGCGCATTTGCACAAGTACTCGTGCAAATGCTCAGTATCAGCACTAATACCAATACTAGTATGAGTATCAGTGCAACCCTAATTAAGATCACTCCTGTAAAAATTATCTTTTTATAAAAATGTTTGCATTGTTTCATGTCCCCCAGGGTAGTACCCGCCCCCCGTACCCTTTTTTATGGCTAATAACTTGCATATAACCTTCAAAATGGGGACTTTTGATTCTTCAAGTTTGGATCTCATAAACTTTAATCGGATTTGTGGCTCAGGCCCGAACTTTTTGCATGTTCAGGAGTTCTGGTGCGAACCGAGCTGGAAGGTGTTTGGCCCATCACTAGCAATAACTCAATAGTATCATATCTAGTGTCAGATCTATTAAACACCGTGTACTGTATGAAAATGGCTCATGCACCTATATCCACATAAACAGCATGGTCACAAACTTACCAACTATATTAATAGCTATTTTCTGTAAAGGCAATTATTTTCAATACTGCCAGCCAATAAAATCTTAAAGTAGAACTATAAGCAAAACCTTTTTTTTTATTATTATTTTGGGTAGAGCAAGGGAGGGTTATAACCCTGTCATATTATTTTTGCCATCTGTGTCACATTGCAGAGATTTCCCTTTACTTCCTATAAATTCCTTGGGGACCCCCAGGTCACCAGAACTAGTGTTCCCATTGGAAGTTTTCCCCTATAATACTTTTCTGGAGAGAACCCAAAATTTGGGATTTTCTTTTACGTTCACATTCAATGATAATGGTAAACAGGACAAATAGAGAGGGTGAATCTCTTTAACATGGGCACAGACGGCAACAAAAACTGGGGTTCTAATCCCTCTCCCCTCTTTTCAAAACAAAAAAAAATGTTTTGCCTTCAGTTATACTTTAATATAACGGTCATGCGGATAAGAATGACAATTGTTATAGAAGACACAGGAATAACTTTTTTGTTTTCTAAATTAAACTATGCTTTACGCTGCTGCTGAACCTGAATGGTGTCCAGCTCTTATACAATCTGTAGATCTTATAAGAGACATGTGCTTTCACGTCTTCCACTATATTTTTCGTTGTAATCTTTGTAGATCAAGTGCTGGATACATACCATATACTAGATCACTAGGTTATAAAAAGCACATAAGATAGCATTTTCCATCTTGCAATTCTCCTTGCTCCACTGGTCCAGCAATGTTCTGCTTTTGCCAGCAATTATTTTTTTTTTTTTTTCAGCACAGATATTTTTTTCCTTCCTTTTTCAGTATTTTTGGTAAGTGTTCAGTCTGCCATTTAGAAAATGCAGAGGTGGCTGCATAAAATTACAGCAAGTGTTTGTAGCTGAGAAAATACAAAATATGTGGCTTTGTGACATTTATACAATTATACATGCTGTTTCCATAAATAATTAATTTGTAGAAAGACTGGGTAGCCTGTGGCAACCATTTAATGCCCCTAGAATATGTTAATAGGTTAATACTAAATAAAGGTAAGCGCGTAATTTTCTGAATGGTAGGTTATTTTTTTCATATATACAATACTTTGATAAATGAGGTACCGTTACATGATCTTCTAAAACAACAGCAGAATTATTGGCACACAAGTGGCTTGGTAGGTTATTTTTTCATTTATACATTGATAAATAAGGTACATGATCTTCTAAAACAACAGCAGAATTATTGGCAGACAATTGACTTCCAGACAGAATGTTTTTAATACCTGTATTCAAAACTGTATTCTATTTTACAATGGATGAAATGATATCAACAGTTAAACAGAGTGATTTTTGTCTCAGCGTTAAACCGTATAATCCAGCTGGCTTATTGATGTCAGGCAATTTTTACCTCCAGACAGATCTTGACTCATGGCCCAAAGCAAGCTGCTGCTAAAGTGCAGACTGGGAGACTCTGTCTCTATGAGCACTGCTGTTTACAGTCTGACTTCTTCGAGTGGTGTCGCTTCACTGTTATTTTGGACCAAGTCCAAAGCCTAAACAGTATAACAGCTGGTCTCAATTATCATAACTACAGTGTGGCTAAATGCACAAATGGCCAGTCTTACTCTGGTTCCATATCCAATGAATTAGTTATTTAATAACTTGACAAGGGTGCTAGTGTTAAATTACTCTTTTGTTCCAGGTCCTTTCTTTGCTTTGTTTAATATCACATCCCCTAGATGCATTGGACCATTTATTTTTTTTTATTTTTTCATTCACAATTTAATGTATTTGCGCAGAGGTCTATACAGATTCTGTCCAATTGTTTAGTCTGAAACAGACCAAATAAAGTCTATGCTCCTGCCAATCGATTCACAGATTTAAATGGAAGTCGTTTTTTAACAGAAGATTCGCTTACAAAGAAATATCCATACAAATCCAAAACGGGTATAGAGACACTCAAGGGTCTTGCAGGCAGCAGAGATAAAACAAAGCAACGTTTTATCATCAACGTTTTAAAGGAGCTCAGTGTTCATCTTTCTAAGGACACTAAAACATAGAGGTGATCTTACTAATAAAACCAACATCCACCCACAATGTTAACTTGTTCCTTTTCTGACTTTCCTTTGACCTCAACCCTATATATGTCTTTTTACTTTTACACTGTGTGATGTCATCACTAGGGGGCGTTATTGTTGGGTTAATTAGTCTGTATATCTCCATGTTTTAGTTTATTTTTAAAGACCAACTGAGCTTCATCGCAATGTTGACAAAAAAGGCTGTTCCTTATTTATCTTTGCTGCAAAACCCAGGAGTGCCACTATACCTGTTAATATTAGTAAATAATGTATTATTTTATAATTATGGGCTATAATATTCTGTTACTGATTATTATTATTTAAGGTTCTTATATAGCGCCATAAATTTACACAGCACTTTACATATACATTGTACATTCACCTCAGTCGCCACCCTCAAGGAGCTTACAATCTAAGCTCCCTAACTCACATTCATATACTGGGGGCCAACTTAGACAGAAGCCAATTAACCTACCAGCATGCCTTTGGAGTGATTAACCACTTCAATACCGGGTCTATTCTGGCACTCCTCTCCTACATTTAAAAATATTTTTTCTTTTGCTGGAAAATTATTCAGAACCCCCAAACATATCCTATATATATATATATATATATATATATATATATATATATATAATTTATTATAAGTTTTATCTCACATATTATTTGCGCAACAATTTATCAAACGTGTTTTTTTTTGGGAAAAAAAAACAGTTTCATGATTTAAAAAAATAACAAAACAGTAAAAGTTGCCCACATTTTTTTTGTATAATGTGAAAGATGACACAAAGTAAATAGATACCTAATGTTGTCATGCTTTAAAATTGTGCACACTCATGGAATTACGGCAAACATCAGTACTTAAAAATCTCCATAGGCGACGCTTTAAAATTTTGTTTACAGGTTACATGTTTAGAGTTACAAAGGAGGTCTAGAGCTAAAATTGTTGCTCACGCTCAAATGCACGCAGCAATACCTCACGTGTGTCGTTTGAACGGTGTTTACATATGTGGGTGGGACTAACGTGTGTGTTTGCTTCTGAGCGCGAGCTACAGGGGGACAGGGGCGGTTAAAAAAAGTAATTTTTTTTTTTTTTTTTTACTTTTACAACATTTTTTTTGATCACTTTTATTCCTATTACAAGGAATGTAAACATCCCATGTAATAGGAATCATTTGTGACAGGTCCTCTTTATGGAAAGATGCAGCTTTGTTTACTTCTGGGAACCCGGGCGTGACGTCATAACATCTCGCCTGGGGCTCCGACAGTCATAGAGATGACTGGAAAACTCCAGAAATCTCTATCATCGTCATCAAGCGTCGGACGATTCTTTCTCTGGGTCACTGATGGAACGGGAGAGCCTGGAGAAGCACCGGATGGGGGCTGTAGGGGGGTTATCACCTCCCATCATCTCTAAGAACGTTCAAGTTGCGGAACTGCCACTATGATCATTCTTATGGTGCACAGAATCGCTGGCTGAAAATAAGGATATCGGAATGATGCCTGTAGCTGCACCCATCATTCAGATATTCCCACTGAAATTCCAGGACATCATATGATGTCCTTGGTCGGGAAGTGGTTAATCAGTTAATGACTGCCCTAGAGCAATGTACTATGGGTGAGTGGCAGCTGTAGGCAAAGTGACATACCCATATGTCGCTGCCTACTTCTGAGTTTAGTGTGTTCTCATACACATATGTCCTATTGGGTTGAGGTCAGGACTCGGTGCAGGCCAGTCAAGTTCCTCCATCCCACACTTGCTCATCCCTGTCTTTATGGACCTTGCTTTGTGCACTGGTCCAAATTATTTGGTGGAAAGGGGATTATGGCATGGAGTTGGCTTTCAGGGGTTAAGCTTGGCCCCTTAATTCCAGTGAAAAGAACTCTTAAGGCATCAACATATCAAGACATTTTGGACAATTTCATGCTCCAAAATTTGTAGAAACAGTTTGGGGATGGCCCCTTGCTGTTCCAACATGTCTGTGCACCAGTGCCCAAAGCAAGGTCCATAAAAACATGGATGAGTGAGTTTGGGGTGGAGGAACTTGACTGGCCTGCACAGAATAGGGGTGCGGAATTTAATTGATGCATCACGATGCGGCATCAATGCATGCGACCCAAAAAATCATTGTTGGGTGACGTCATCCCAACTTGCACCGCCCCTCCCGAAAGAGCGTTCTGAGCATGTCTGTTAAAATACCTGTGTGGTAATATATATAATATAATAAATAATAAATGCAGAGTTATAATTCATTAAGTGGGCACTGCTGTACGTGTTTTTTAAAATATATGCAGCTTCATACCTCGTTTCTAAGTGTGTGTATAACTGTATATGCTGCTCATGTGACTGCCAGGTCCAGCCCGCCTCTCTCCTCTCATGTCTCTCCTGACGTCAGCCCCGCCCACCTTCTGATCTGATACAGTAGCTACAGCTGGGCTGAGAACTCTCACTGATGTCAGGATAGATGAGAGATATGAGACAAGAGACGTGAGAAGAGAGAGGCAGGCCAGACCTGTCAGTCACATGAGCGGCATATACAGTTATACACACACTAAGAAATGAGGTATGAAGCTGCATATATTTTAAAATGCACATACAGCGGTGGGCACTTAATGGATTATAACTCTGCATTTATTACCACACAGGTATTTTAATAGCAGTATGTAGAGTACACATGTGTTTGTACTCTACTTACACTGGCTCCTACACATGCTCTGTGCTGACATTTCCCCTGCTTCCCCCCCCCCCCCCGTTTGCACATTCCACTGTGTTAACTCTTAGTGTGCTGGAAGGGGCAAACGGGGGAGCCCAGGGAAATGTCAGCACAGAGACAGTACAGGGAACTTCACAGGGCTGTTTGTCAGTTGAGGATTCTAATCCTGACCTCCCAGCAGCCGTGTGTGTGAATTCCTGTACCCTGTAGTGCACCAGATTAGTGCACCTTTTAAAGCGTAGTTCCGCACATTTTTTTCCATTTATTAAAAGTCAGCAGCTACAGAAAGTGTAGCTGCTGACTTTTTAGAAACACTCACCTTTCCCACGGTCCATCAATGCGGCAGCATGGAGCCTCGCTTCTCTCCCCCTCCTCAGCGCCATCATATCTACTGCTGGCAGTGACACCCGGCCATGACAGCTTAGTGCATAGTCTAGCAAAAAGTAAACAATATTGTTTTGTTTTTTCAAAAAGAAAATGTGTTTATAACGCAAAAAAAAAAACCCCAGGGGGGTAATCAAATACACAAAAATAAAGCTCTATTTGTGTGAAGAATTTTTTTTTTATTTGTGTACAGTGTTGCATGACTGTGCAATTACCAGTTAAAGTAGCGCAGTGCTGAAAAAATGGCCTTGTCATAAATGGGGTTAAATCTTCTGGAGCTCAAGTGGTTAATCAAGTTGGAACATTGAAGTGCAATTTCAAACATCATTTTCAAAGTTTATTTTCTTTTGTAGCCACAGACTTAAGTAGAATATCTTGTCTCCTACCAGACTTGCTGCAGAGTGGGACCCTTGCACGCTATGTGTAAGCAGTGGCGTCTGTCCCAAATTTCTAACTATCCTCTGCTATTTCAGTGCTAAAGCTCTGTAAACTGCAGGAACCTACATTTTGATTGCAGAGCTAGGTCTGACTAAGGCCGCGTACACACGGGCGGATTGTCTGCCCAACTTAGTCCGCTGAACCGTGTTTCAGCGGACAATCCGCTCGTGTGTGGGCTTCAGCGGACTTTTTCAGCGGACAGTCTGACGGACTAAGTCTTTCGGAATTTCCGTAATTTTGTCCGTCCAAACTTGGTTTCAGCGGACAGTCCGCTCGTGTGTAGGCAAGTTGGACGGACTAAGTATGGCGCATGCTCAGAAAGGATTTACACGCCGAAGGTTGCATTGCAGTGTATTGGACGTCGAATTTCTAGTCCCGTCGTACGTGCTGTACACGTCATCGCGCAAGCTTTCAGCGGACTGTCTGTTCATCGTGTGTGGTCAAGTCCGTTCATTTAAAAGTTGGACGGACTGTCTGTCGGATTGTCTGACGAACTTAGTTGGGCAGACAATCCGCCCGTGTGTACGCGGCCTTAGAAGGGGTTGTGTCAGTCCCAGGGCTGCTGTTAGAAATCATGGGGCCCTGTACAGCTCAGCTTATCTGACACCGCCCCCCCCCCCCCTCCAAAATATTAAGACAATATTTTTGCTAAAATACACTAAAATCATTATCATCAGACGCAATCACTAAATAACATACACTTTCTGCTAAATCTAAAAGATAAAACTGTACTTAGTTAATAAGGTCTTTGTGTGAATGAGGTATTGGGCCTTTTTTTTTTCATGTGGCTGGAGCTGTGTACAGGCAGCCTATGTTCCACTATGGTGATGCAGCAGCTGTTTGAACATAGCTGTATAAACAGGTCCTAATTTGACCGGTACGTGAATGCATATACATGATCCTTAACGCATTCACCCACACCAGATCTATTGAGAAAGCCAATCGGAGGGCAATGCACATGTAGAGGGGAGGGGCCGAACCCATGACATCACGGAGCCACAGTGGTGAGCAGGCGGACATGTTTGTATGTGTACAGAGCCGGTTTTAATTGAATAGCCTGTAAGTGTATTTTATTTGGGGTATTTTAATAAATGTTGCAAAAGGGGAGCACTATGTATCCTCTATTTATTGTTACATGAATGTGGAGCCATATCCTATAAGGAATAATCAGAAATAACGCTGGTGTGGAGGAAGGAGAGAAATGGTGAGTTTTTCTTTTCGCGATCCACCGGGGATGCTACTGATTTGAAAGTGGATACAGAGTAGCAGGTCAGATTGGAAGAGATGAGACCATAGCTGAAAGAAAGAATTTGTTTCCAAGTCTACCTAACTTGTGTATGAGGTGAGCAGGTATAACGGCTGATGATGGTATGCACATAATATCATTATCTGCAGAAGACACAATGAACACAGTGGTGGATGTTATATGAATTGAGAAATCACAATAATTGAAAAGTTTTTTTCATATACCAGCATATGAACTTTAATAAAAAATGATTATATAGATTGATTTATTTTTAATACATTTTGATATCATTGGATATATAGTTTTTCATATGATAGATTTATAACGCTGCACTTATATTTTATTAATTTATACGTTTTATGGTGAGTTGAATTCACTGGAAGTGTACAGCAGCTGCTGTGTGTGTGTGTGTGTGTGTATATATGTATGTGTGTGTATATATATATATATATATATATATATATATATATATATATATATATTAACCACTTCAGCCCCGGAAGGATTTACCCCCTTCCTGACCAAGCCCTTTTTTGTGATATGCTCCTGCAGCGTGTGCGCCCGCTAGCCGCCGATGACAGAGTGACGTATGGACATGACATTTTGCGCACTCATGCCCCTTTGTCGATGTATATCGGCATGAACCAGTCGGCAAGTGGTTAATTATTCGTTCTTATAGTTTGCCGTTTTTTAGTTTATAGCACATAGCACTTTAAGAAGGTGGTGCTAATTGTCTTTTATACACAATTCACCCACACCTGCTTACCTGTCTAATTAGGACCTGCAGCAGTGTTCGTACAGCCATGGCATCTTCATATAGTAACAGGTGGCTCCAGTCACACAGATAAACCACTTATGCACACTATTATTATAATAATAGGAGTACAGAATAATGTCCATTGGTTTTTAGCTGTTAAAAGATCACTTGTGAGTTTTAGGAGAGCAGTTTTGGTGGAGTCTTGAGGGTGAAATCCACTAAAGGAGATCAAGAAGGTTATTCTCAGTGAGGAGGTTGTTCAGTCATTTGTTGACTAGACTTTCAAGTAGTTTGGATAAAAAGGGAATCAAGGATATGGGGTCTAGGTTGTAAATTTTGGTGAGGTCCAACGAGGGTCCCCACTTTTATTATTTTTTTTACAACTTTGTATTACTTCTTTACAATTTTTCAATTATATTTTATTTATTTCTTTTATTTGTTATTATATTATTTTATTTTTTTCGCCAGCCCCTTCCTCTGCTCTCCATCCTGAAAAGATACCCTGCTTTTCAAGAAAGGATGTCAGATCTGACCAGTGTTGCAATTTTGTCCTCCAGAACTCTAATGTGATCTTCCAGAAGGGTAATCAGCTCACATCTGTTGCAGCGGTATTCATCCTGGCGCTGTTGCTCCATTATTGTATACATGCAGCACAATTAATTTAAATTAATGTTAGCTTTAAACAACAAGCACATACTGGAAAGATAAAAACATTTAACTTTAAGGGAGCAAATTTTCCAAGGATGAGGGCTGCTCTCCAAGACTTAGACTGGAAGGGAATATTGGCATTGAAGAACACAGAACAGAATTCTTCAAAATGACTGTATGCGAACACACTGCAAAATATATTCATATGGGCAAGTTTAAAAGACTAAAAATAAAACCTATGTGGCTTCTGGCCAAAGTTAAAGCTATAAATAATAAGAAAATAGCTTTTAGAAAGTACAAAAATGAAGGAACACTATCATCATTTAAACATTACAAAGCATATAACAGAAAATGTAAAAATGAAATCAAGGCTGTAAAAATTCAAAATGATTGGCAGATTGAAAAAAAAGTAGGACAAACCTACAAAAATCCTTTAAATATAGTAATAGTAATATTAATAGTGAAAAGGCCAGGTCTGAGCATGTAGGCCCTTTATAAAATAATCTGGAAGAAAAGAGAAGGCAAATGTATTAAATATTTTCTTCAGTTCTATGTATACAAAGGAGCACGGGGGAGCTCAAGTCCATAATGCGGATGATACTGACAAATGAACTACTATGGCTCAAACTTGATATGGTCCAGAAACATTTAGACAGAATAAAGGTGACTAAAGATGACCTGGACTAGATGGCAAACAACTATGTGTCCTAAATGTATTGAGCGCTGTCATTTCAAAGCCAATGTTTCAATTTATATGGACCCTTCGATAACTGGCATAGTACCACAGGATTGGCATAAAGCTAATGTGGTCTTCAAACACACACGCATCATACATACTAGGAGGAGTACAACTGGAGGAATCGATGGTGGAGAAGGATCTAGGTGTTCTGGTAGATCATAGGCACAATAATAGAATGCAGTGTCAACCTGTGGTTTCCAAAGTGAGTAAAATCCTTTCTTGTATTAAAAGAGGTACGAACTGCAGAGTGAAAGGCATTATTTTGTCCCTGCAAAAATCATTAGTATTGCTAAAATATGCAGTTCAGTTTTGGATATTGGCGAACTGATGTACCTGTACATCAGTTATGCATGAGATACAGCTGGAGCTAGCCTGTGGGTCCGGTGGACTCAATGTCCACCAGTCACCCCGATCGGGGTAAAGAGAGGCAAAATGGAGATTTACCTATATAAACAAGGCGGCTCCCCCATTCTGACAGGGGACAACATTGATATTTGCTGTTCCTAGTGATCAGGAACAGCAATCTCTGTGTTAACCCAGTAAGCCTATACCCCACACAGTTAGAACACACCCAGGGAACACAGTTAACCCCTTGATTGCCCCTAGTGTTAACTCCTTTGCTGCCAGTGTCATTTCTACATTTAACAGTGCATATTTTTAACACTGATCACTGTAATAATATCACTGGTCCCCAAAAAGTGTCACTTGAGGTCAGATTTCTCCACCGCAATATTTGGATATGTATTGTAGCAGAAAGTAAAAAATATTGTTTTATTTTCAAAATGGTCACTCTTTTTTTTGTTTATAGCTCAAAAATTAAAAACCGCAGAGGCGATCAACCACCACCAAAAGAAAGCTCTAATTGTGGTAAAAAAAGGACATCAATTTTATTTGAGTACAGTCTCACAGGACCATGCAATTTCAGTTAAAGTGACACAGTGCCGTATCGCAAAAAATGGCCTGATCATTAACCGTTTCAACCCCAGAAGATTTTACCTCCTTCCTGACCAGAACACTTTTTACAATTTGGCACTGCGTCGCTTTAACTGACAATTGCACTGTCGTTCGAGACACTGTACTCAAACTAAATTTTCATCCCTTTTTTTCCTTACAAATAGAGCTTTCTTTTGGTGGTATTTTATCACATCTGTGGTTTTTATTTTTTGCGCTATAAACAAAAAAAAGCCTAAATTTTTAAAAAAATAAATGTTTTTACTTTTTGCTATAATATCCCCAAATAAAAATAAATAAATACATTTCTTCATCAGTTGAGGCCAATATATAGTCTTCTACATATTTTTGGTAAAAAAAAAGAAAAAAAATCACAATAATCCTATATTGATTGGTTTGCGCAAAAGTTAGAAAACTATGGTAAAAGATTTATGGCATTTTTAAGACATTTTTATTATTATTGTGATGGACAGATCAGATCATGTTTGATGCATTTTTGGGACCATTGTCATTTTATACAGCGATCAGTGCTATAAAAATGCATTGATTACTGTGTAAATGACACTGATAGGGAAGAGGTTAACACTAGTTGGAGATCAAGTTGTTAATTGTGTGTTCCCTCACTGTGTTCTAACTGTATGGGGATAGAACTGAGTAGAAGAGGAGACATTTTGCTGTTCCTACATAGTAGGAGCAAACAACATGTCTCCTCTCCTCTGACAGCACAGGGATTTGTGTGTTTAAACACATAAATCCCTGTGCTGGTGCTCGCCGACCACGTGCATCAGGTCCCCTGCCGCTCGTGCCCTCTGGAGGCTCTTACCTGTATGGGCTTTCGTGCAGGGGAGCCATTCCCCCCCCCCCCCCATATATAGACGTGAGCCAGTCGGACACCAGTTAAGGGGGTAAATCCTTTCCAGGGCGGAAGTGATTAAGGGGCTTTGATCAACATATATAAATACATTAGTGGTCCATATAGTAAACTTGGTGTACAGCTATTAACTTTAAGGTGATCCCAGAAGACAAGGGAACACTTTGAAGGACAGGATATTTAACTTCCAAATATGGAAACGCTTTTTCACAGAAAGAGCTGTGAAAATTTGGAATAGACTCTCTTAACAACTGGTTCTGGCCAGCTTAGTAGATTGTTTTCAAAAAAGGTCTGGATTCTTTCCTAAATGCACAAAATATAACTGAATACTAATATTTATAGGTTGATCCAAGGAATATCCATTTGCCTCTTGGGGGATCAAGATAAAAAAAAATCCCCCTACCAGAGAAAATTGAATCACGTTTTATTTATATTTATGTTTTTTTTTTTTTTTTTGCCTTCCTCTGGATCAACTGTGTATATAGGATTGTGTATGTGGAGGTTTTCGATTTGTGTGTGTGTTTTTCTTTTTGTTTGTTTTCTGTGAGTTGAACTGGATGAACCTAATGAGCATTTTGCATTGATGCATCTGAAATGTATTTCGCTGATTTAAACTGACAAATCAGTTGGGCTTTAAATATTTTGTGCACACTTAAATAAGACCTGTAATGAAAGAAGACCTTTGAAAAAATCAGTATGCATAAAAATATGCTTTATACATTTTTACTATTAGGTTATTGGGATATTTGAAAAGAAGAGTCAGGCAGAAGCTAAATTACACCAGACCCTTAAGGGTCCTCTAGTCCTTGGATCTATTCACACTTTTAACTGACTTAACAATATTAAACTATATTGACATTAGAGAGAGTTAAAAAAAATGACAGCAATAAACTACATAAACCTAATAATTTTTGATGAAACTTTTTGAAAATAGTCAAGTGAACCCGTCAGGTCATAAAAACAAACTAACTATCTAAACTAACAATACAGCTGAAGTTCAGGTACCAGTACCTATGTCAATAATACATATTCACTTTATATTTAAAAAACTGACTGTAAAAATGTGCATTATTGTAACAGAAACAAGGATAGCGACTGGCAATGTATTTTATTTTTCTTCATTAAAAGAATATTTACATACAGTACATGATGAAACTGAGAAACTCGTAGTGGAATAGCTACGTTTAACTTTAACCAGTACTTTCCAATCTGTTACATCTCAAATGATTTCTCCTGCACTTCCTGTGCATTATCATGCCAACGAGTCCTCGAGTAGCTTCAAAAATCACACAAGCTCAGGGAAAAACAGTATGCAAAAGAAAAAGAATGAAATAAATAAACCTTTGCTAGGGTTAGCAGATGGTTTCTCCTTTGATAAGTCTAGTGTTTAAAAATGTCCAAGTGGAGCAGTTGTTTTTGCCAGCAGCTGCCTCCAAGCTTTATCCTGATTGCTGGTTTTTAGAGTTCATTCCCAATCCCTTCATCTAAAATAGAAGCAGTGGCACAGTGGAATATATCTTCAAAAGAAAATCTGTCTCCTCTGAATTCAAACAAAACAATATGAACAAGAAAACACACGGCATATATTTTATGGCCTTGGCTCCCAGTGGGGTCAAGCAACAGTACACAGGGCTTCTGAAATCTGCTCTCAGATACTCTGCCACTTACATTACACACATGAAAGACCATTTTGCTTTTTGAACTTGAGCACTTTAGTAAGGACTTACCTTTCAATTCAATTTTGGTAGAAATTAAGGGATAGTTAGGTGTTTTCCCTGCTGCATTTTGTAATGCTATAAAGAAAAACATATTTAGTTTCATATTTAGTATCATCTTTCTTTATAAGGTTAGTGTTTTTAAAATGAGTAGTTTGCATATTTATTTGTCTGCATATTTGTATGCAGCTCTGTCTCATTTACAATGCATGATTAGGCAAAAAAATATGTTCCCTCTCAATTCTCTGTAATCTTTTTGGAGTAGCAAATATTCACTTTTTGATGCAGAATTAATCAGGTTCCTATAGGCAGTACAACAAAAAATGAAACACTTCGGTGGGGTGTGGCCTGAGCAATAAAGGAGTAGGACACACTTTTGAGAGCTCCTGTTCAGTAACTGACATTATTCACTACTTCTACAACTATTTTTGCCACTCCTTCTGGGTGCTAGCCCCTTGTTGACTTTCATCTATATGGCACCACAGACACAAGTATTGGTGACTCCTTCCTCACTGGACAGATTCTAACAGGGGCATATGGATGCCCTTGGACCTACTTCCTGAGGCATCATAGGCAGTGACAGATGAAGACATTGGTAATATATTCACTACTATCAAAAATTGTCAGACCGGCCTAATCATGAAGATCAAGGAGGTGAAGAGACTGAAATGCACATTGGCAACATGGAGGATGAGCTGCCACCATTGTTTTTGATGTGCCCCAGCTTTGCAATACGAATACTACTGTCACACTCTAAAACAAACTGATGAGCAGAACAACCAGCTCTAGAGGTATAATATTGTTATTGAGAGGTTCCCAGACAAGGCTGAGCTAGTGCAAATTGAGGCCTTTCTGGAACAGTTACTAATATCATTGTTTGGGAACTCCACATTCTCAGGGGCTTTATTGTGGAACAAGCACACTGTCTTTCACTCAGATCTCCCCACCCAGGGTTCTGCCAGTGATGCTTGTCGCCAAGCTGCTGAATTACTGGGATGCTGTGCTATGAGCAGATTGAGTGACGTGTACATGTATGAGAACACATCCATTTATTTTTAACCTGACTTATCTTTAGAAGTACAGTGAAAATACAACTAGGTCTTCTCGGCTAAGCAGAAATGTAAGGACATTACTATACCCCATCCTATGGTCCACTCTGCAGAACATCCTTTGGAAGATGGGAGAAACCCCTCTTTTTCCAGTCACCTGAAGAGGCGCATCGATGGATTTAGACTTGTAAAGTAGCTGTGTTGTGAAGTTGTCATGTGCTGCCCATAACTGTTTTATATTGCCTGTGCTACTCTTATTTTAACATGACTGCATGTCACTCCATCATATGTTTTATATGTAGCTAGCCAAGTTAGGCTTCTGTGTCTTGCCTGGGACCGTACATGCCATTCTAAGCATCCACATATCATCACGTTGCAGGTGACACACATGACTATCAGTATGGACTTGGCATTGAGGAGAGTTTGGGTTAGTTGGGCATATCATGTTACTTATTTCCAAATTTCTAGGGGGGTCACTCATTAAGTGTACAGTTCATTTTGTTTTAATTGACTTGAAATTGGACCATTTTAGCCACTTCATTGTTTTCATGGTGCTATAGCTTCCAACCCTATTAACATGTCTTTAATGTGTGTGATAAATTTATCCTCCATATTCAGACAAAACCATACATATTGGTAGTAACTTCCTAGCTGCATACCTGCTTTTCTGCTACTTTGTGAATTAGTGACTTTAATAATGTGTGTTGTCCTAATGTTGACAGATACTCCATCCATTCCTGGGTTTGGTTTGGTTTCCTTCTCCACCACTCTGTTTTCCAAATTTATACTGGAGCTAGGCTTAATTCAAGTTTGGCATCATTTACACCCATTGTTACAGCAATACACTTCTTATTCTTTTCCACATCAATCCCATTCAAAAATGTACCTGTTCCTGGCCACACCAATTTAATATCTCTGCTTAAGACTGACACTTTGTCTAGACTAGTGGACGTTGATTGTTTTTAAAAAAACAGAGAGTTCGGGGGCGTGGCCGGCCGGAACCGAGGACGGACGTTTTTCAGCACAGCTCCGCCGAGCCTATCCTTATCTGCTGCCATCCTCAGCTCCAAAGTGCCCTAAGTGCCAAAAAACTACCTCACCTTGTTCCTCACAAGGACCCCCACCAGCTGGGCTACTTTTGGATGTCCTCATCCTCCCGTGCGCTGCAGGATTCCCCCCGTTTCGGCCGCTGGGGGCCGCCTCGCCGGACGCCATTTTGCGGCCTACTAGGCCTCTAGAATCCCCGGACTTTCCTGCGGGACGGTCGGATCCGCCGCCGGATCGAACGCACCCCTCCGCCGCACCGCTACATCCGCTGCATGTGGGAACCTCCTGGGATCCTCAACTCTGCATTCATCCGGCCTGGTGAGTCCCCTGTGGGGATAATTGCACTGACCCAGAACTTTCAGCTGCCTGCTCCCCTCCAAGCCTCTCCTCCTTATCCCACATCCTCCAGACCCTGCTAACCCTGCTGGGACATCCCCACAGATCCCTAAGACCTGACTCACTGCCACCTATATCCCACCCCACCAGGCATGCCTCATCACTGGCAGCACTCTCCCAGCAAGGCCCTGGCTTCGGCCTACACTGGAGCCTAGAAGCCATCTTGCTACACCCTGCTACACCTTGTTCTTCATAGCTCATAACTCCGCAGGGTGTGGGCCTTATTTCAAACTCAATCCATACTAACTCAGGGGCATGGCTAGCCCCTAATTGAGATGCCCGCCTGAGTCATTACCTCCATTCCATAGCGGGGAGACGAGCTACTCACAGCTACTACACACCCCGAATAGGCATACCGCCTGGACTGGGAAACACATCCGGACTCTGGGGCATGTCGAAGAAGCGACAGAAACCCCCTGCGCCGCGCCGCCTCACTCACTATTACACATCCGCCACCATGCAGGAGGCCCAAGATGGCGCCGGCTCCGGGAGTTCTCGCAGGTCCTCTCCCAGCCCTCAATGCTCCAATGGGCAACAGCATCCTCGTCATCCAGAAGGGGAAAGCATCACTCTCCAAGGGACCGAGATGGACACCCTCCCACCACCACCTATGCCGCAGGGCACACCTCACGCTGATAGAGGTAAGAGATTGGCCTCTTCCCCTGCACAATCCCCAGGCAAGGAACCTCACGCGAAGAAGCAGCTCTGGTCTGCAGTTGTAGCAGGTGGACAGAATGCAGACCGAACCCCCTCTCTTGCGGCAGTCCCAGTATCAGATAACCCAGTTTCAGAAGCCACGTTAAAAACCATGCTGCTCACACTCCAAACGGATCTCCACAGAGAACTGCAATTCTCGTTGTCCCAGATACACGACAGAGTGGATTGCCTGGAGGAGAGAACAGATACCATCGAGGAGACGTTGCAAGACTACTCCAAAGCTCACAATGAACTTTTGGATGCACATGACCATCACTCCGCAGAAATCCACCGTCTAAAGTTAAAAATGGCGGACTTGGAAGATCGCGCTAGGCGCAATAATATTGAATTCAGAGGGGTTCCGGAATCCGTTAAGCCACCGGACATTATTCCATACCTACAGCAACTATTCACCACACTGGTGCCTCATCTGAGCAACACTGACATTCTAATTGACCGGGCCCACAGAATTTCTAAACCCACTCATCTGCCTGATGACGTCCCCAGAGACATTCTAGCGCGCATCCATTTTTTTCATATTAAGGAACAGATCCTTGCCACTACCAGATTATCAAAGTCTCTACCCCCTCCCTACAACGATGTCAAACTGTTCACAGACCTCTCCCCGGCCACGATGGAACTTCGCAGAACTTTCTCTCCAGTCACATCCATCCTGCAACAAAAAAAGATCGCCTACAGGTGGGGCTTCCCCACGAAACTACTGGTGAGCTATCAGCAGCAAGTGATCCCCATCCTCAACCCCAAAGATGGCTATAAGAAATTAACCAACTGGGGTTTCCTCCCGCTGCCCCCGAGAGACACCCGCCGCACTAATGAGCATTTTTCTTCACCCCCTGCTGGAAAAGATACTACTTCACGAAGAGAGCGCGAAACCTAACTCCGCGGTACACTCCGGTCCGAACATGGATCTCCCCGTTATGGACGGACTGACTCCTGCAAGTATACGAATTTACTACTGTTTGCTTTAGTTTCTTTGAACTTGAACAACGTTACTGTTTGTTTGTTGGTGCACCCTTCCTCTTTACACCCCCCAGATTAGAGTGTGCTAGGCACACGAACAGATACCCATATTCGTACGGTTCACCCCCTTAACACCCCTGCTCTCTTGTTTTGTATTCACCCGGTTTTTTGTTTTCTGTTTTCTATTAGAGGTTTGCAAACCCTGTTTTCACAGCACGCACTTGATACTTATTGTATTGCCTTTTCTTCATTTGTGTTCGCTACAGTAATCTCTTTCTGAGTCTTCCCTTTCCATTGTCTCCCTATAGGCATGGCCCTCACGATCTCCACTATCAATGCCAAGGGCCTAAATTCCCCATTTAAGCGTAGCCTCCTCTGGAGAGAGGCGTCTAATCTCCACTCTGACATCCTCTGTGTTCAAGAGACTCATTTCACACAAACTGATCCCCCCAAATGTTCTAACAGACGCTACCCTCACACCTTCTTTGCGAATGCTTCACGGAAACAGAGGGGGGGTGATGGTAGCTGTCAGCGCCTCGGTAGACTTTGAGCTACACCAATTCGAGAAGGATGCAGAGGGGAGATATATAATTCTATCGGCCACAGTCAATACTCGTCCTCTAACCATTGTAAATGTATATGCTCCTCATGTTGCACAAAATAAATTTTTTACTACCCTTATGGCCAAACTAGCTCCGTACAGATCGTCATCATTAATCATATGTGGAGACTTTAACGGTCTCTCTGACCCCGCACTCGACTCAACTTCACACGCCAAGCATAGACCCTCTGCCCTAGCAGCTATGCTTGCCCGCGAAGACCTTTATGACTCATGGAGGTGCATGCAGAAAGAGATTACACCTTTTCCCCCCCCCCCATCAGTCCTACTCCAGAATAGACCTGATTATCACAGATAAACATGTATTACAGTCAATTTCTGAATCAAGTATAGGACTTATCTCGTGGTCCGACCACGCCCCTGTCACTATTAAACTAGCCCCGCTATCACAGTCACCCAGGCACACTCTCTGGAGATTGAATTCATCCCTCCTTAATGATCCTAAACTTGCCTCCCAAATACATGCAGAACTCCTCTCCTACTTCCAAGTCAATGACAATTCCGTTGATGACCACGCTGTCATCTGGAATGCCCATAAAGCCTGCCTACGCGGCCTTTTCATCAAGTTGGGTGCGCAGCAAAAAAAGGCCTGTGCGGCCACCACGGCTACCTTGCTCCAACAGATTCGAACCTTGGAAACCATAAACAAATCCTCCCCTTCGGACATGATCTCCGCTGACTTAAAAAACCTTAGGGCTAAACTTAGTGAACACCTTCACATGAAATTTGAATACTATATAAAACGCCTTAAGCTACAATCCTACTCCTCAGCGAACAAACCGACCGCATTTATGGCCAAGCAGCTGAGGCGACAACTCACTCACAAAAAAATTTCCTTTCTGACAACCTCCAATAAAACACGTATTACTAATCCCCTCGATATTGCTAACGAATTTAGCAGCTTCTATCATGCTCTTTATAACCTCAACACTACCGACCCCTCCCCCCCACCTTCCCAAGCCGATATAGCTAATTTCCTAGCGTCTGTATCGCTTCCTACGATCACCCCTGAACAACTGGACTCCTTATCAGCCCCCTTCCTCCCAGAAGAAATCCATTCTCTCATTAAGAAGCTCCCCCTACATAAAGCCCCGGGCCCAGATGGCATTACCAACGAGTACTATAAGAAATATGCTGACATCATCGTACCCTATCTCTGCAAAACCTATAACCAATTTGCGAGCACTGGACAGATCCCCAAGGAATCCCTAGAAGCACTTGTAGTCACTATCCCTAAGCCAGGTAAACCTCCTGATAGCCCAGCGAACTACCGTCCCATATCACTCCTCAACACAGACACCAAACTTTATGCCAAACTTCGACTGGCCGTAATTCTCCCAGACCTAATACATCGTGATCAAGTGGGCTTCGTCCCGGGAAGGCAGACAGCAGATGGAACCAGACGGTTTATCGACCTGATTCAATGGGTCGAATGTAAGCGAACGCCTTCTCTCTTCCTCTCTCTGGACGCGGAGAAGGCGTTCGATCGAGTCTCCTGGCCCTATATGGAGGCAGTCCTCCGCAAGGTAGGGCTTTCAGGCTCCTTCCTGTCAGCCATTCTGGGACTCTATACACACCCTAGTGCACGTGTGTGGACCTCGGGCATAATATCGAACCCTTTTCAAATCACCAATGGCACCCGCCAAGGATGCCCTTTGTCCCCACTGATATTTGCCCTGGTAATGGAGCCCTTAGCGTAGACTATCAGACAAAACCCCCAAATTAAAGGCATCACGGTGGCAGACACAGAACACAAAATTGGCCTCTACGCCGATGATGTTATCATTGCCCTCACCGACCCACTTACCTCACTCTCTGAGGTTCAACGCACGTTGGACTCCTTCAGCGCTGTATCAATGTACAAAGTTAACCATTCCAAATCTTTAATGCTGAATCTTGGCCTAGACCCACACACCGTGTCCCAGATTTCAGCAATGACCTCTTTCATGTGGGCTACCAACTCTTTCCTCCCGTACTTAGGTATACAGCTGACATACCCCAGCTCCATTCTGATGAGAACCAATCTTGAAACTTTACTAGGCAAACTTCACCGCCTAGCCAAAGACCTACTGACTACACCGGCTTCCTGGGCAGGTAGAATTGCACAAACCAAAATGTATCTACTCCCCCACATTCTCTACTTTTTCCGTTCCATCCCCCTCCCGCCCCTACAAGCCCATCTTAAAAAGCTCCAAGGGATACTTAATGCTTTCATTTGGCAGCACAAACATCCCAGAATTAGAAATACTATCCTCCTGACACCCACTCGCTTTGGTGGCATGGGGGCCCCTAATCTTAAAGCATATTACCGAGCTGTCCTACTAGATCAACTCAAAACATGGTGGTCCTCAGACCTACAACCCACTTGGAAGCAGATAGAACTTGCTACCTTAATGACAGACCCAATGAATATTTTGACAGCTATCTGGTTGCGCCTTAAACCTTCTCGTTACCCACTTGACTCAATTAACGCATCCCTTAGAGTATGGCAAACATACTTTCAAAACACTGCTCATGTCTCCCTGGCGCTTCTCCCACTGGTCCCCCTAGAAGCCCTCCAAGTATTCTCCCCCGATCTCCCCATAGGGGTCTGGGTCGCAGCTGGGATTACTAATCTGAACACGTTATTTTCTTCAGCAACTCTCCTATCCTTCTCCCAACTACAACACATCTATCATGTCCCCTCCGCAACATTCTTCTTATATCTCCGGATCAGGTCCATCCTAGCAAATCTCCCTCTTTCCTCCAAGAACTCACTCAAGGATCCCCTACTACAGTTTTTTGGGAATAAATCTCAAAAAAAGGGAGGCATTTCACTCATCTACAGAATACTCACCTCACCAGACCCAGAAGTTGACCCCGCACGCACTGCATACTGGTCATCTAAACTGCAACACGTAGTTCCCCCAGAAACTTGGCAGAAGGCTCTGAATGCTCCGACACGCTTCTCTCACTGCATCTCGCATTGGGAATCTCTGATGAAACTTTACCACGGTTGGTACTACACACCGACCAGGCTGGCGAAAATTTTTCCCTCTTCCTCACCTAATTGTTGGAGGAACTGCGGTGACAGAGGTACATTACTGCATATCTGGTGGGGCTGCCCCTATATACAGCCATTCTGGAAAAAAATTAAAAACCTAATACACCAGATTTGTAAAATAACTTTCCCGCTCTCTCCCACTGACTTACTGCTAGGTCTATCTGTCCTCTCGTGGCCGCACCACCTGCACGCCCTACTGACCCACATCCTTATCGCTGCCCGACTAGCTATTGCAAAAAATTGGAAATCTGTACACTCCCCGACCCTGAAACAAGTCCTCATACTGCTGAATACCCACTTTGGATTTGAATACGCCTTTGCTAAAGCTAACCTCACAACCGATAAGTTCCTGTATGCCTGGAAACTTTGGATAGCGGACCCCAGGAGTAGCCCATTGCACTGAACATCCTGGGTATCATATTCATTTTATATCTGTTTCTAAAGCTTGATGTTACCCATAATCAAGAATATACCCAAAGTACATATACTGAACCTACCCGTATATTTTTCTCTTGTCTGATTTTTCTCCCTCATTCAGTTTTGCCTATACTATGTCCGCAAATCAAACTATGGTTATACCTGTTTTCATATTTTTATATTTGTACTCTTATATGTCCTCCCTCATCCCTTTTGCAAACCTCCCCTTCCTCAAAACCGAGTATCCTGCTAGAATTTTGATATGTTACTGTGTTATACACCATATCTGCATACCTGTATCTGTATGTACCCTACCTGTTTGACAAGTTTACTGCCAGGGTATGCCCGCTTGGCTATGTATCTTTCTTCTGATTTTTTTTTTCATCTCTTAATAAAAATTTACAGTTAAAAAAAAAAAAAACAGAGAGTTCATTGATTTTATTTCTCCCCCATTATCTCATAATCGCTGGTGTTCTCTTCCTAATATTACCACAGGCAGGCAGCTGCAGTATTTTCAGTCAGTGTACTGTATCCTGTGCACAGTGTGCAACTAAAGCTAACTGCAGATAATTGCTGGTGTTCTCTTCCTAATAATACCACAGGCAGGTAGTTGATTCAGCTAGCTGCAGTATATTAGTGTACTGTATACTGGTTAGGGATGAGCCGAACACCCCCCTGTTCGGTTCGCACCAGAACCTGCGAACAGACCTAAACCTCGTATGAACTTTAGAACCCTATTAAAGTCTATGGGACTCGAACGTTTACAATCTAAAGTGCTAATTTTAAAGGGTAATATGCAGGTTACTGTCCTAAAAAGTGTTTGGAGACCCGGGTCCTGCCCCAGGGGACATGGATCAATGCAAAAAAAAGTTTTAAAAACGGCCGTTTTTTCAGGAGCAGTGATTTTAATAATGATTAAAGTGAAACAATAAAAGTGTAATATTCCTTTAAATTTCGTGGCTGGGGGGTATCTATAGTATGCCTGTGAAGGGGCGCATGTTTCTGGGCTGTTCGCAGCAAATTCGAAAAGCCGGAACACCCTATACAAGTCTATGGGAGAAATCTAAAGTGCTAATTTTAAAGGGTAATATGCAGGTTACTGTCCTAAAAAGTGTTTGGGGACCCGGGTCCTGCCCCAGGGGACATGGATCAATGCAAAAAAAAGTTTTAAAAACGGCTGTTTTTTCAGGAGCAGTGATTTTAATAATGATTAAAGTGAAACAATAAAAGTGTAATATTCCTTTAAATTTCGTGGCTGGGGGGTATCTATAGTATGCCTGTGAAGGGGCGCATGTTTCTGGTGCTTAGAACTGTCCCTGCACAAGTGTCATTTGTGCAGGAAAAAAAGTATTTTAAAATCACTTGCGGCTATTGTCGGGTCCCGTAATACAGAGAACACTCAATGAGTGTTCTCTGCATTAGCCGACAATTCATTCATTCATTGATAAAAAAAAAAAAAAAAAAAGCGTGGGGGTTCCCCTAAATTCAATTACCAGGCCCTTCAGGTCTGACATGGATATTAAGGGGAACCCCGTGTCAAATGAAAAAAAAAATTGACGTGGGGGTCCCCCTAAATATCCATAACCAGACCCTTCAGGTCTGATATGGATATTAAGGGGAACCCCGCATCAAATTAAAAAAAAAATTGACGTGGGGGTCCCCCTAAAAATCCATATCAGACCCTTTATCCGAGCACGCAACCTGGCAGGCCGCAGGAAAAGAGGGGGGACGAGAGAGCGGCCCCCCTCCCTCCTGAACCGTACCAGGCCACATACCCTCAACATTGGGAGGATGCTTTGGGGGTCTGTGACCCCTCAAAGCACCTTGTCCCCATGTTGATGAGGACAAGGGCCTCATCCTCACAACCCTGGCCGTTGGTTGTGAGGGTCTGCGGGCGGGGGGCTTATCAGAATCTGGAAGCCCCCTTTAACAAGGGGACCCCCAGATCCCGCCCCCCCCGTTTGAAATGGTAAGGGGGTACAAAAGTACCCCTACCATTTCACAAAGAAAGTGTCAAAATGGTTAAATAAGACAAACACACTTTTGAAAAATTCCTTTATTAAAAATAAAAAAAATTAAAAAAAGATTACAGCGGTGCTAATCCACTCTTGCTATCCAGCGACGGGTCTCCGGGGTCCAGCGATGGATGATCATATCCAGCGACGGGGGATCTCTCAGTCCAGCGCTGTCCATACATGCTTCTTCTGTCTCCACTCCGGAGACACTGCAGAGATCCCAGCGCTGACGTTTCTTATATTAGGAGGGCGGGGCCACCCATCACCTGACCCCGCCCCTCTGACGCTTTTTAATAAAGGAATTTTTCAAAAGTGTGTTTGTCTAATTTAACCATTTTGACACTTTCTTTGTGAAATGGTAGGGGTACTTTTGTACCCCCTTACCATTTCAAACAGGGGGGGGCGGGATCTGGGGGTCCCCTTGTTAAAGGGGGCTTCCAGATTCTGATAAGCCCCCCGCCCGCAGACCCTCACAACCAACGGCCAGGGTTGTGAGGATGAGGCCCTTGTCCTCATCAACATGGGGACAAGGTGCTTTGAGGGGTCACAGACCCCCAAAGCATCCTCCCAATGTTGAGGGTATGTGGCCTGGTACGGTTCAGGAGGGAGGGGGGCTGCTCTCTCGTCCCCCCCTCTTTTCTTGCGGCCTGCCAGGTTGCGTGCTCGGATAAAGGGTCTGATATGGATTTTTAGGGGGACCTCCACGTCAATTTTTTTTTTTATTTGACACGGGGTTCCCCTTAATATCCATGTCAGACCTGAAGGGCCTGGTAATTGAATTTAGGGGAACCCCCACACTTTTTTTTTTTTTTTTTTTATCAATGAATGAATGAATTGTCGGCTAATGCAGAGAACACTCATTGAGTGTTCTCTGTATTACGGGACCCGACAATAGCCGCAAGTGATTTTAAAAGACTTTTTTTCCTGCACAAATGACACTTTGTGCAGGGACAGTTCTAAGCACCAGAACATGCGCCCCTTCACAGGCATACTATAGATACCCCCCAGCTACGAAATTTAAAGGAATATTACACTTTTATTGTTTCACTTTAATCATTATTAAAATCACTGCTCCTGAAAAAACAGCCGTTTTTAAAACTTTTTTTTGCATTGATCCATGTCCCCTGGGGCAGGACCCGGGTCCCCAAACACTTTTTAGGACAGTAACCTGCATATTACCCTTTAAAATTAGCACTTTAGATTTCTCCCATAGACTTGTATAGGGTGTTCCGGCTTTTCGAATTTGCTGCGAACAGCCCAAATTGTTCACTGTTCGCTGAACAGGCGAACAGGCAATGTTCGAGTAGAACATGAGTTCGACTCGAACTCGAAGCTCATCCCTAATACTGGGCATAGTGTGCAGCTAAAGCTCACTGCAGACAATTCCTGTTGTTTTCTATATTTTTTCCTAATAATACTACAGGCAGGCAGGCAGGCAGGCGATTCAGCTAGCTGCAGTATAATCAGTGTATATATATATATATATATATATATATATATATATATATATATATATATATATATATATATATGTAGCTATATATATCCAGCTTTGTGCAGCTACATCTCACTACAGGCCATTCCTTGTGTACGTTGTGTACCTTTTCCAATGCATCAAAGACAGTATGTCTGGAAGGCCAACAAGGAGAGGCAGACAGTCACAGGCCAATAAAAGAGGTCGATGGTACCCAGCTTGAAGAAGACAGTAATGTGAGCCCAGAGAGAGGGGTTGCCCAAGAAGGACAACAAACTGGCAGTCATGTTCCCCCAGCTGCAGCATGCTGCCAGGTTTGCTCCAGTGGCGATGAGGGAGGGGATGATGAGCTCAATGACTCTATCTGGGTGCCTAATTGGAGAGAGGAGGAGGAGGCGGAGGCAGAGGAGGCACATCTCAAACAAGGCAGGATGCCCTGCAGGGGACAGCTTAAGGGCAGCCAACCAACTGCATCACACCGCAGAGCTCTGCAAGTGCAGGGCGCTGGTGACTCCACGCGTTATTCCAAAAGTTCTTCGGTGTGGGCATTTTTGAGATGTGTGCAGCAGATCGCACCGTTGCTTTTTGCAACATATATCTGAAGCGTATCAAGTGTGGACTAGACAGCAAGCGCTTGGGCGCCACATGCTTAATCAGACATATGTTGAGCTCCCATGCAGCCGTTTGCAACACTACCTAAAAGACCCACGCCAAAGAACAAGGTGGACCTCTCCTTGCTCCTCCTGATCAGCTGGGTTCTCTAACCCCACTATACCTTCAGTCCTCTCAGAAACCTGTACTGAGAGGAATGAAGGTGTAGAATTAGGTGTTCCACTGCCAAGTACTTGCGGGCAATCTGCTATCGGTACACTAACGTCCAATTCTAGCAGGCAGATTTACCTAACCCAGTTGCTCCACCGGCAAACAAAGTTCGCTCCCAGCCATTCAAATGCCCAGCGGTTGAATACTAGCTTGGCTAAATTGCTAGCACTTCAACTGCTGCCTTTTCAGTTGGTAGACTCTGCCCCCTTCCATGAGTTTGTGCAATGTGCGGTACCTCATTGGCAGGTTCCCAAGCGCCACTTTTTTTCTTGGAAGGCGACTCTCTACCAGCATGTGGAAGGCAATGTCCATGCTTTGCTGGACAGGGCGGTCAGTGGTAAGGTGCATATTACTGCTGACTCATGGTCCAGCAGGCATGGACAGGGATGTTACCTATCTTTCACCGCGCACTGGGTGATTCTGTTGGCAGCTGGGAAGGGTGCAGTAGTTTTGGAGGTTTTTTCCACCACCATGCCTCCAAAAATCTGTGGTGATTCTGCCACACCTCTCTCCTCCACCCCCCTCTTCTTCTTCCTCCATGGCCTCTTTCTGTGCTGATTTGTCCTCGGAACCAGCGGTGCTCCGTAGGCATTAAAGAGGCTACGCAAGCATGCAGGCAAAAATATGCCATGTGGTGCTTGAGCTGGTGTGCTTGGGAGACAGGAGCCACACTGTGGCAGAGATTCTGTCAGCTCTGCAGGGGCAGGCTCAGAGGTGGTTGACGCTATGCCAGCTTAAGGTATGGTGGTTTGTGACAATGGCACCAACCTCCTCTACACCCTCCAATAGGGATAACTGACCCATGTGCCCTGTTTGGCTCACGTCCTTAACTTGGTGGTGCAGTGGTTCTTGGGCAGGTATATGGGCTTACAGGATGTCCCGAGGGAGGCCAAGAAAGTCTGTGTGCATTTCTGCCAGTCATATAATGGCAGTGCTGACCTCGAAAAGGAATTTAACCTGCCCAAGAACCGCCTAATCTGTGACATGCCCACCAGGTGGAACTTAACGTCGGCCATGTTGCAGCGGGTGCACATGCAGCAGAGGGCCATCAATGAGTACCTGTGCAACTATGGCACTAGGACAGGGTCAGGGGAGCTTGTTTTTTTTCCCATGCCAGTAGGCCATGATCAGAGATGCATGCACTGTCCTGTCACCATTTGAGGAGGCTACGCGGATGGTGAGCAGTGACAGTGCATGCCTCAGTGACACTGTCCCTCTTGTCCACCTGTTGGAGCACACACTGCGTGGAATAATGCACAGGGGACTTGAGGCAGAACAGAGGCAGGAAGAGGAGGACTTCCTTACCTCTCAAGGCCCCCTTTATCCAGATAGTGTTCCTGCATGTCCATCGATTACACAGGAGGAGGAGGATTGTATCAGCATGGAGTTGGAGCTTAGCAACTCAGCATCTGCAGCAGTCTTCAAGAGATAATTTACAATCTGAAAAACCCATGGACTTGTACGCAGCTGGAAGGAGGTGTCTGCGGACCATGTCATCCTCAGTGACCCAGAGGACTCCAGACCGAATGCCTCAGCAAACCTATGCTGCATGGCCTCCCTGATCCTGCAAAGCCTGCAGAAGGATCCTCGTATTTGTGGTATCAAGGAGAGGGATCATTACTGGCTGGCAACCCTCCTTGATCCACGTTACAAGGGTAAGTTTGCAGACCTTATCTTGCCATCGCAGCGGATGAAATATCTTTGGGAGGCCTTGCAGAAAGGTTTGTGCAATGCGTTTGCAGAGCCTGGGAGGTTACAATTTCCTGGTCCTCCTGGATAAGGATGAGCCGAACAGCCCCGGTTCGGTTCGCACCAGAACTTTCGAATAGACCGAAAATTCGTACGAACTTTAGAACCCCATTGAAGTCTATGGGACTCGAATGTTCAAAATAAAAAGTGCTCATTTTAATGGCTAATATGCAAGATATTGTCCTAAAAAGAGTTTGGGGACCCAGCTCCTGCCCCAGAGGACATGAATCAATGCCAAAAGATTTTTTTTAAACAGCTGTTTTTTCAGGAGCACTGATTTTAATAACGATTAAAGTGAAAAAAAAAATATTCCTATAAATATCCTCTCTGGGGGGTGTCTATAGTATGCCTGTGAAGTGGCACATGTTTCCTGTATTTAGAACAGTCCCAGCACAAAATTGCATTTGACGGGAAAAAGTCACTTAAAACTGCTTGGGGTTTTAATTTAATATCTGGTTCCTGCAATATGGATCCAAATCATTGAGAAAAAAATGGCATGGGTAGCCCCCCCCCCCCTGCTCATTACCAGCCCCTTTGGGTCTTGAACGGATATTAAGGGGAACCTCATACCCAAATAAAAAAAAAGGAAAGGCTTGGGGCCCCCAGGCTCCATATACTCAGAACAGCAGTATACAGACAGTGCAAACAAGACAGGGACTGTGTAGGTTTGTTGTGTTATGTAGAATCTGTTTGTAATTTTGAACTGGTACATTTTTAAAGTGTAGCTCCAGTCAAAAAATCTATTTTTAAGCTTTTTGGAAAACAAAGGGAAGGGTTATCACCCCTGTATAATTTTTTAGGCCGCCCGTCTTTTTTCATATCACTTCCTGTTGTCTCCTTCTGTTTGCAAGTAGGAGACGTTTGTAAGTTGGATGTTTGAAAGTAGGGTCCTGCCCTATATGCTCTGCAGAAATGTGGGCCTAAGGTGTTGGTGTTGCCACACTGCGTCTGATTCACATGGTGCAGGAATACCTAGGGGCAAGATCAGACTTGGATACCTTTCCCACCGAACATACTCTGTGTTACTGGGTCTTGAGGATGGATCACTGGCCAGAGCTTGAACAGTATGGAATTGAGCTACTGGCACTGGCATCCAGCGTTCTTTCGGAAAGCACATTCAGTGCTGCTGGAGGCTTTGTAACCGATCACAGGGTGCGCCTGTCCACCGAATCGGTTGATTGGCTGACTTTCATAAAAATGAATCAGTCTTGGATCACCAGCTACCAAGCACCTGTTGCTGATGTAACCAAATATTTTTTTTTTAATGTGAGATCCCTTCAAGACTGCCTATGCTGATGCTGAGTGACTATCCTGTTATGCTGAGTGACTCCTCTTCCTCGTGTAATTACAATTTTTGATGCAATAATTTGCAGCAGGGCTCATTCCTGCAGTTCAACTAGAGTATCTGTGAGGGGTTGCAGTGTTGTGGCATCCGCACCAGTGCCTGAGGCCCAATTTCTCAGCCCCTCTTTAACAGGGGCATGTAATTACAATTTTTGATGCAATACTTTGCAGCAAGGCTCATTCCTGTGCTCCAACTAGAGTATCTGTGAGGGGTTGGAGTGTTGTGGCACCAGCACCAGTGCCTTAGACCCCATTTTTCAGCCCCTGTTTAACAGGGGCATGTAATTACAATTCTTGATCTAATCTTTCACAGCAGGGCGCGTCCCTGCGCCCACCAAGAGTAACTGTGAGGCCTTACAGTGTTGTGGTAACACCAACACCTAATGCCCACATTTCTGAAGAGTATATAGGGCAGACCCCTACTTTCAAACATCCAACTTACAAACGACTCCTACTTGCAAATGGAAGGAGACACAGGGAGTGAGAGAAAATCTACCCCTAGGAAGGAAAATTCTCTCCTGTAAGAGTTCCTTGTTTCACTAAAAACCCCAAATTTTCTAAATCCAATTGTCATTGGGACAGAAAGTGAGGTGAAATCTTCTGAACAGGTGCACAGACAACAAAACAAATGTTACAGGGGTGATAATCCTTCCCTATGTTTTCCAAAAATCTTAAAAATAGATTTTTTGGCTGGAGCTACACGTAAAAAATGTACCAGTTCAAAATTACAAACAGATTCTACTTAAGAACAAACCTACAGTCCCTGTCTTGTTTGCACCACCTGTATACTGCTGTTCAGAGTATATAGGGCCTGGGGGCCCCACACCTTTCCTTTTTTTATTTGTGTGTGGGGTTCCCCTTAATATCCATACAAGACCCAAACGGGCTGGTAATGGGCTGGGGGGCGGGGTTTCTCAATGATTTTCATCCATATTGCCGGGACCAGACATGACATTAAAGCCACAAGCAGTTTTAAATGACTTTTTTCCTTTAGAAATGTCATTTTGACCAGGGACTGTTCTAAACACAGGAAACATATGCCACTTTACATGCATACTATCAACACCCCAGTGGTGGCTGGTGAAGTTTTAGGATGGGGGTGCCATACCCCGTCCTTCCTTTTTGACCCCTCCCACTTGGTCAAAATTGGCGTGGTTTCAGTGAAATAGTGGGCGTGGCTCTAAGGTGGTGTGGTTAATGTCCGAGGTGAACAAGGGATGGAGGGAGAGAGGGATGGAGGGACAGCAGGCCCAGATCCTACACAACAATAGACATGTGTATTCTAGAAAGTTTAACAATCAGCAGATATAGATATTCCAAAAACCTGGTGTTAGCACTTCAATCTTCCCAGCACCATGGTTGTTATGGTTCTCAGGATGATTGAAGCACATTATTTCTATTATTACATTGTAATATAAAATTAAATCATTCAACTCACCATAATGCAGAATCAGTGGAAGCCCTGAGCGTGTCACTAGCCACATCTTCTGCCACCAGATGCCATCAGGTGTCCCCAATGGAGTCCATCATTACATCAGGTGCCCCGAGCAGAGTCCCTCCTTAAATGCAGTCTGTGTCACCACCAAATGCAACAGCATGTGTAACCACCAATTACAGCAGCATGTGTCACCACCAGCAGCATATGTTACCCTCAAATGCAGCAGCATGTGTCACCACCAAATTGCAGCAGCATGTGTCACCTCCAAATTGCCGCAGCATGTGTCACCACCAAATTACAGCAGCATGTGTGACCATCAATTGCAGCAGCATGTGTCACCATCAATTGCAGCAGCATGTGTCACCTTCAATTGCAGCAGTATGTGTCACCATCAACTGCAGCAGCATGTGTCGCCACCAAATTGCATCAGCATGTGTCGCCACCAAATTGCGGCAACATGTGTCACCATCAATTGCAGCAGCATGTGTCACCATCAATTGCAGAAGCTTGTGTCACCATCAATTGCATCAGCATGTGCCACCACCAAATGCAGCAGCATGTGTCACCACCAAATGCAGCAGCATGTGTCACCATCAAATTGCATCAGCATGTGTCACCATCAAATTGCAGCAGCATGTGTCACCACCAAATTGCAGCAGCATGTGTCACCACCAATTGCAGGAGCATGTGTCACCACCAAATTTCAGCAGCACGTGTCACCGCCAAATTGCAGCAGCATGTGTCACCACCAATTGCAGCAGCATGTGTCACCACCAAATTGCAGCAGCATGTGTCACCACCAATCGCAGCAGCATGTGTCACCACCAATTGCAGCAGCATGTGTCACCATCAATTGCAGCAGCCTGCCTGTGTTGCATCAAACCCCCCCCCCCGTTACTTATCTTGTTGTATGTTGTCCTCTCCACCGGTGTCTCCTTTGTCGTGGATATTCCACTACACTATTACGCTAAAAAGCACCCATTTCCGTCTTAATGATATAATACTTCTTACCTTTCAACCCACTCATCCAAATTAACAGACATGACCATCCTTCTTACGTTCTCACTTCCATCAGCATGATTTCCCCTGCGGGTCGTCTGCCTGGTTCTTTTATTTACACATAAACAGGAAGCCACGCCCTGGAGGGTTTGCCTCCAACAGCTAAACGCCTCCTACAAAGCTTGTGACCTCACAGGAGCAACACAGGATGTGAATGACCATATAAGGATTTGACAACACAGGAACCCTTCCAACAGTGTTAGTTAAGCAATACAATACAATACAGAAGAAGGTGGTGTCTTCACAGACAGCCAATCATACATTTGTTTTCCTTCAAAAGAACCAATCACAGACATGTATACATTCAAATAGACTAGCAAACTGACTAAATGCTTTCAATGATGCAAACCATACAAAACCAATGAACGCTGACTACAATTCTGCTGATAATAATCCAGGTATGCATTGTTCTCTGGAACAATGTATATTAAAGATTATTCTACACCTCCCTGTGGATGGAAGGTTATCTGCACATGTACGCTGTGAAATACCGACATGCGCTGATCAGACACAGCAGAGACAACGAGTGTACATCCGCCCACAACCAATCCTTGCAGAGCAAGCATATCCCCTCAGATGATCGTCTGTGCAATGCACAGGGGCCCTTTCGCTGGCGGACATACCCCCACTCCGCAAACACCTCTTTCCAATCCCAGAAAATGTTCCACTACCTAACGGATCTCAACCAGCATCAGTCTGCTCTAAAGAGCTGACTGGGGGAAAACGAACACAGGGAGACTTATGACAATACATATTAAAGTACATCTAAAACATCTTCATAAAATTTTACACAACACCTTCCACAGAGACGATGGAGAGGTCCACTCCTCTCATACTTCCTGTTTCTTCTCTCCTGGGTGCAATTGGAGAGAGAAAACAGGAAAAGACATCAAAATCATATGTCAATAAAACCGCTGTAATATATACTACGAGCGCCGGGCGGAAGCTACCCGGTGCCTCAGAAAGCGGCGCAAGGTGGGCTAGATGCCCACAAATGAAGCACAACATCTGCAATCGCGTGATTGCATAACGTGGCGTTTCCCGTAGGTGCACTGTGTCCGGCGTTGGGCTAGTTTTAAAAAAATATATTTATTTTTTATTTTTTTGTGACTGCCTGGAGGGGGGAGGTGCCCAGGCACCCCCTATGGATAGGTCGCCACTGAAACACCCCCAGGCACGATATTTAAAGGAATATTTCACTTTTATTTTTTCACTTCACTTTATGCATCATGAAAATCACTACTACCGAAAAAACTGCAGTTTTTAAAACTTTTTTTTTGTGTTGATACATTTACCCTGGGGCAGGACCCGGGTCCCAAAACCATATTAAGGACAATAACTTGCATATTATCCTTTAAAATTCACACTTTTGATTTGTCACGTTCAAGTCCCATAGACTTTGACGGGGTTCAAAAGTTCGTGCAAACTTTCGGTCGGTTCGAATGTTCTGTTGTAACCCTAGTAACCACCATAAGCCTCCATTTCAACATTGATTTGTGGGTTGCCCTGTTGTGAATACATTGTGGGTACAATGTGCGAACTTGATGCAATGACGAATTCCACTTACTCCAGGGTATGTATCCAGGGAGTTTTACAGAATCTTTGCTATTCCCGGTAAAGCATACTTTACTCCATAAGCTTCTCTTTTATGCCCATGAAGTGGAGATCCTTCACTGGATGTATTCTATCAGTCTCCAGTTATCCCAATGGTTGAAGCACCTAGACAACTTTTGTTGGGGTTGTAATTGCTATCACAGTTTTGGCATCTCCTCCTCTTCCAATTTGCATGGGTGTGTTGGGTGGCAGTGGGCAATGTTGGTATGTTTTCTAGGGTATTTGAAGTACTGCAGCTGCTGACTTTTACTATATGGACATTCACCTGTCCAGGGAGCACGCAATGTTGGCACCCCAGCTGATCTTCATATCGACTGTCGGGTGCAACCACCGCCATTACAGGTAAGGGAACCTGGCAGTGAAGCCTTTCGGCTTCACGCTGGGTTCCCTACTGTGCATGCGTGAAGCTCGTTATGCTTTTTGGGTGAACCGGCTGCAACCTGGTCTCCTGGAAGTGGGGTAGGGGACCTGTCAAAAACAGGAAAGGTGCCAAATGTGACACTGGAGGGGAGAGGAACAATTAAGTGGAAGTTCCAAATTTGTGTGGAACTCTTCTTTAAGTCTTCGTGTCCCTGCAACCGATCATCGGTCCACACTGCTGCTTGCTCTGTTGTGTACCCTCTGCATCAGCCACTTGTTGGTTAGCGTCTTAAATGTAAGTGAGATACACAATAAAGTGCAGTTTTTTTTTAACCTAACCTAACCAAGCTTTAAACGTTTTCACCACTTTATCCTTGACCTGTCTCATTTGTTCTTTGGCCTTCATGATGCTGTTTGTTCACTAAGGTTCTCTAACAAACCTCTGGAGGCTTCATAGAACAGCTGTATTTACACTGAGAATAAATTACACACAGGTGGACCCTATTTACTAATTAGGTGACTTCTGTAGGCTATTGGTGCCATTAGATTTTAGTTAGGGGTATCGGAGTAAAGGGGGCTAAATACAAATGCAAGCCACACTTTTCAGACATTTATTTGTAAAAAATTGGGAAAACCATTTATCATTTTCCTTCAACTTAACAATTATGTGCCTCTTTGTGGTTGTCTATCACATAAAATCCCAATAAAATCCATTTACGTTTTTGGTTGTAACATGACAAAATGTGGAAAATGTCAAGCAGTATGAATACTTTTTCAAGGCACTGTAGATCACATTGAGCATATGGAGACTCTTCACACCCATGAATTGGGTCATCAAACTTGACTCTCTTGGAAGGTTTTTAGAGAGTTCCAAGAAGTAAAAGACTAAGACTATGTGATAATATGGTATATGTGATCTTTTTCTGCATGGCGATGCCTCCTGCCCTCCTTCCTCTGGCTACCCTTCCCAGAGGCACAACTAGAACCTTCAGGGCCCCAGTGCAAGGAACTATGAAGGTCCCCCTGACCTCTGGTCACTGGGCTTTTTCCAGTGATCCTTTTCTCCCATCGTGAGGCCCTTGATTATTGTCCTGCAGCAGGACCACTTCCTGGCATCTTTTACACATGAGAATCAGACCACCCATTGTTCTGTATGGGGAGGTGGATGCAAACAGATGTGTCCATTTTACACCTTCCTGCATCCGCTCCAATGAAAACAGATAGATGGGGATTGATTCATCATCTATCTAGCAGATTGGATGACAGTCAGTCTGGTCTATAGAGAACAATGGGCTGTGTATGTGTCCACTCTGCACAGCGGAGCAGATATGGACCTGTCATCCACCTGCTTAGCGTGGATCAGCGGAGAGATCCCCCGCAGAATCCGCCTATGTGAATGGGCCCTAAGGGGGAGCTCTGTGGATTGTAATGTAGAGGGGAACTCTGATGTAAGGGGTGCGTTTGGAGCCTCTGCTCACCAAAGCCCCCACTTACATCAGAGTCCCCCTTTACATTACAGTCCACAGAGCTCTCCCTTACATAAATGTGCTCAGAGGCTATGGAGATAACAGAGGAGGGGGGACACTTCATTCACTATAGATGGAGGCTTGGGCCCTGGACTGGTCAGCAAACAAGGCCTACTAGCCTGTGCTATACATACACACAGCCTGGCAGAGCATACTGGGGCTTGTAGTGCACCACACCAGGGAAACCCCAGTGGGCTGCTGTGTTGGTAGAGAGGCTCTAGAGGTGAAAACACTCTCTATTCAGCCCTCTCAATAACTGACCCACCTGTGTGCTGCTTTGTTTTCAATCACTGAGATGTTTCATTAGAAAGCAAGTCAATTGGCTGTCCTGGAGACCTGTGGATCCCCTGTGGAGGTTTGCAGCATCCATAGTACAAGCTGGCCTTTCCTCCACTATCTACCTGCAGGTTGCTGGAGTTTCCCCGTGCGAATCACGGAGCTTCCGAGGACTGGGATGTGGGCAGGGTGAAGGGCACACACATGAGTAAGTAGAGAAGATCCTACTCTGTTTATCTTTCTCCTCTTCTGTGTGCGAAGAGTAGGAGGGGGGGGGGGGGGTGATCTGTCAGTGTGGGGTCTGGGCAGTGTGACAGAGAGTGTATTAGAATTGCAGCCAGCAACCCTGAAGCCACATTCAGGCTTTTGGGCCCTCCAACACAGGCAGAACTCCAGGGCCCTGTCGCAAGCCCGACTGTTGCAACCCTGGTAGTTCCGCCACTGACCCTTCCCCTTTTTCCCTTTTTTCCATACTTTTCCCTAGCCATTAATTTCACCCCTTCTTTTTTCTTTTATCTTCTATACCCCCTCCCCTCCCTCACCTCTTCTGCTTTCCCTCATATACCCTATTCTTCCCATGTTTAGAAGTGTGATTAGGTTTTGGTGTTTCCTATGTGGGGTCAGTGCTTCATCTTTGTCTTTTTTTAAGGGATGCCTACTAATGTGTGTTATTTCCTGCTTGTGCACTGAAAAGGCATTTCTATACAATTTTTGTTAATATACCTGCTTCACTCAATGTTCTCGTTGTTATTCTTTTCTTGACCGTGGGAGATACAGTACATTAGTTGACCTTTCCATATATTAGCCTGCACTATGCTATTCCTCTCCTTGATATAACAAAATGAACTCGGTAAATACAGTATTTGCTATGTTTCTTTGTTTATTTTGTTATTGGAAAAAATCACAATAAATTCAGATTGCATACAAAAATTACCTTTTTCCTTTTCTTTTTCAAACTGCAGCACTGTACTTTCTTGTAAAATGCAATGTAAAATTGTAACCTGGAGGTGTTCTATTCCTCCCCACCTCCTAAAAGGTCATTTTCTGCTTGGGTGAAGCACTAAAATGCATGTCAGTTTTTAGGCATCCTCTGCAACAAAAATTTTAATTTTTGGTGAGACGCTCCCTAACATTTAATCATGCCTAAAAAGAGGCATACATTGCAACTTTTCCCATTAGAACACTTAAAGTGGTTGTAAACCCTCCCCCACAACTTTGTCCCATGTAAATCATCATAAAAAACCCTAATGAACACTGCTTGTAGATATCTCCTTACTTGCTTAGTATTGTTGTAATCCTTTTTGTTCTGTAGAATGAAGTCGCTGAGCATGCCCAGATCTCCCCTGATTTACGGTACACTCTCTATGTTCTTATCTATTTGTTATCAGGACTTCCTACGGCACAACAATGAACTCCCAGGAGACTGCTAATCACGCAGAGCTTCCTCCTACACACCATGTGACCATGTAACCTCACATACAGTCTAAACTTGGCCATTACTGCAGTCTTATCAGCTGAAGCTGATAAGTCTGACAAAGGCAAACATTAGACATCGGCACAAGTAAATACTATGAAATAAACAAGTAAGCTATGAACAGGGAAGGAGGGTTGCCATAGAAACGTTGGATTGAGAAGGAGGCTTGGTTAACAGTACAGGAAGTGCTCAATGTAAGGGCGGAAATACACTCCACTGTGGATCAGAAAACAATACTTAAGATGGTGCTGCCTAATCCCTGGAAACAAGTATTTTTGTAAAGTTTCTTTAAACAGTAAGTAATATGTGATTTGGGCTGGATCACAGTGGCTATAGTCTGATAATTACTTATTATAATGAACTAAATGAAAAGAAGCATCAGAGTGAGAGAGTTTACTTCCTCTTTAAGCTGGCCATAGATGAATTGAAAATTGGCCACTTTAGATGTTCCCGCTTCTCTTGAACAAAAATGTTAGAAAATTTTCATTTGATCTGAACATGCAGCCAAATACCTGTGGCACTGATCAATGACAGAGGAGGAGTCAGAATACTGTCAGAATTCAATAGCACAATGATGAAAGATTCCGCCATCCACCTCGTTTGTGTGGATTGGGAATTCTATTAATCTATCCTAAAAATCTATAGGTTGTAACAGGTTTCTATAGGCTTCATTAAATGTTGTCAGTGACTTCACTTTGGATTTGTGGAAGTTAATTTACATTACCACAGTCAGGGATCTGTCATTTAATGACAGGAGAGTTAGATGTATACAACAGTTCGCAATAAGTCATTGTTACTGACAATTACATCACTTGTCGCCTTGATTGACATGGATTTTCTTCTAGGGCCATAAAAATCTACTTTAAAATAAGCTAAGTAAATTTCTTAGCTTTATTTTATTTTCATTATTTTTTATGGGGTGTATGTGAGCATATGTGTGTGTTTATTTACTTTTAACATTTGATTGGAATGGGGAAGAGATACGAATGGACCTTAATACTCTAAGGTGGGGTGGTTGTCTGGTCATCCCCTTATTATAAAGGGAGCTTCAAGATTCCACAGTATGTCCTCTGAATATTATCTCCACCTCTTTCCCAGGGTGCTGGTGGTGGCAAAGAGGTCTGTGTCACTTAACATTTGGAAAAGGGTTCTTTGCAATGGGGGAAAGGCTTTTTCACACCCAGTGTCCTCCTAGTGTTAAAAGGCATATGACCTAGTAGCATGGAACAGGAAGGGATGGCTGCATGCTGGATGCCCTGCCTTGCCTAATCACCAAGGCAGCATGCCTGAAAAGAAACCCCATATAATTTTTTCCCATGAAAAAAACTCAATGGGAAGAATGGCATCAAAGGAGCAGGAAAGGGTCTGATGGTGAGCTATGTGTCATAGTCTTGTTTTGTGAGTTTGGGTTACCTACAATAAAACATGTTGGATATTTAAAAAAACAGCTAAACTACAGTCTGCTGTTTATATGTGGATCCTGTGAGGAGGAACAGACTGAGACCCCAGTTATGAACCCGCAGCTGATCACTTGGAGTTATGACTTTGAGATTTTGGTGTACTGCTTCTGGTGAGAAATCTGTTTCTGGGGACCTGCAATGCATGCATCCTACTGCATATGCTACATTTGCCATATTGATCTGTACTTTCTCTAACCTTCCTGCTGCTCCTTAATTATTCCCTCACCAGTTACTAGATCACCAGTCTTCAGGATAGAACGCCTGACATGGGGAAGCAAAAATACTGTGCCTCTTCCAAGATGGCTGTCTCCACACTAAGGTTACCATTTGTCACCATTTTCAGAAGACAGTCCGCACTGGGAGAGGTCTGTCTCTGGGAAATGGAATTGTGTTTGGGAGCATGGCAGCATAGAGTAAACATGGCAGTGTGCAGGCTCAACTCATCACAGTGTGCAAGTATCAATACAAAATGATATCACCGGACTGGCCTGTGCATGTGCAGTGTTCTACGGTGCCAATCATGAGCAGGCCTGTCCAGTGATGCCATTTTGGACTGATGTTTGTGCAGAGTGACAAGTTGGAGCCTCTTTACTCTACAATGCCTGGCTCCCAGGGAAGATGCTCAGGGTGACCAAAAAGAAGGTGAAGTCAGACACCAGATGTGGGGAGTATGTCCAGGGGAAACCAGCCACAACCACCAATCCAATGAAGGACATATAATTTGTTTAACTATACTGTCCTATAATCTGTGAGTTACTTGCACCTGACCTGACCCTTGAATTCTGTGCATTAATTAATCCTTGGATCTGCACTCTGTGCATTACTTAATTGTTACCCCTTAACTCTGTGCATTACTTAATTGTGACCTCTGAAATCTGTGTGCTACTTACACCTGACCCCTGAACTCTGTTGGGAAAATAGTTTGAGGGACAGAGGGTTTGTGCTGGGAGGGGGAATTTTGGGGAGAGAGAATTTGTGCTAGGAAGGGGGAATTGGACGTAGGTGAGGCATTGTGCTGGGATAGTGGAATTAAGGGGAATTTGTGCTAGGAATTGGGGGTGAAGGATTTGTGCTAGAAGGGGGAATTTTGAGGAGAGGGGATATGTTCCGGAGGGAAGGGAATGTACTAGGTGCTGGGTTTGGGGATAGCATTAGTACTGAGAGGGGGGATTGAATAATTTGTGCTAGGAGGAGTGATTTGAGGGGTTTGTGCTAGGAAGGGGGAAAGGAGGGGGGATTTGATTTCAGAAAGAGAATCTGTGGTGGAGAAGAATTGTGCTAGATAAGGGGATGGGGGGCTTTGTGCTGGGGGGGGGGATTGGGGGGGGCTTGTGCTAGGAGGGGTTGATTTGTGGTAGGAGGGAGGAATTCAGGGGGTGAGGGAAAGCATATGTTCTCAGAGGAAGGATGGGGGGGGAGAGGATTTGAGTTATAAGGGGACATTTGGAGAAGAGGATTTTTCCTATAAGGGGAGATTTGGGGGCAAGTTTATGCTAGGAGGGGGGATGTGGAGATTGTGCTGGGAGTGGTGTTGAGAGGAAAAAAATTTGTGCCAGAAGGAGGGAATTTATTGGGGGACGATTTCTACTGGGAGGATGGGAAGGGGTCACAGTTTGGTGTCTTCTCTTGGTAGCCGATCTTGTCCTGGTGCCAATCCTGATCTCTGCATGCTAAGTTTTAAGCCTCATGCGCACAGGCCGAATGTCGGGAGATGGACAGTTCGGAAAAAAAAAAGGCTGCCATGACACAACAGCTCTGACTGGAGCTGTTAGTTTTTTTTTCCGTGCAGCAAAAACTGTTTGTGTGTACTACCCTTTTAGCCCATACTTTAAGCCCCATATTGTTATCTACATTTGGCCACACCCACAATTCACAATGGCATGCTATACACATCATTCTCCTCCTCATTATGCCCAAGGTATTTTGTTTTTATATCTTTAGTGTCTGCCAGTTTCATAAGTCTGTGACCAATTTTTTTCAAGGTATGTTGAAATTGGGGGTGCGATTTTGTAGATATGGCTAGAAATGAAGGAGTGCTTTTGTGGACATGATTAAAACTTAACTAATGCATCACCTTTCTTCCAACTAATTAAAACTGAGTCGGTTCCTGTTTATAATCAGGATTTTTTTTTAGTTTTTTTTAGTTTGTGTGTTTTTCAAATCATAAGCATATGTACAGCTGTTGACACTAACGTTAAGTGTCCCTTTTGGCCCTTTAAAAGCTGCTGGAAAAATTATCCTCAAATTCCAGAAGTAAATATTGTGTGGCAGATATTCAGAAGCAAAGAAAATGTAAGGTGAAAATGAACGGCGGTTTGTATTTGAATACAGAAATAGCTAGGTATGGAAAAAGGTCAGAAAGGAAACAATTCATACATTATCATATTCTGATTTAATAAGACGTATGTTTGTGTGGGTTGATGGAAAGTATTAATGGTCAAGTAGCATTAATATCTGTGTAAGGAAAAACAATCATTTCTATTTATTGTCTTCCCTGCTTATTCATTTACATGAAGCGGGGTATCTTGTTTTGCTTTATTTTTAGGCAGTTGGTTGTTCATTGGGTGTTTATTAATGCTTTAAAATGTATGTTATTTACACAGCAAGAATATAATGGTTATTGGCAGGATATGATGGCTTAAAATAATGGATAATTATACCATATTAGTGAGTCATACAATAATGTGTACAGAATATAAGGTCAAGGGTGTTGCCTTCAGAGTGAGAGGTTTGATTAAAGTGATTGTATGGTTTTTTTTGTTTTTATTTTTTTAACCACTTGACCGCGGAGGACTTAAACCCCCTTCCTAACCAGATCAATTTTCAGCTTTCGGTGCTCTTACAGTTTAAATGACAATTACTCAGTCATGCAACACTGTACCTATATGAAATTGTTGTCTTTTACACAAATAGAGCTTTGGTATTTAATCACCTCTGGGTTTTTTATTTTTTGTGCTATAAAAGAAAGACTGAAAATTCTGTAAAAAAATGCATTTTTCTTAGTATAAAATTTTGCTAATTAGTCATTTTTTTCATGCATTTTGGCCAAAATTTATACTGCTACATTTCTTGGGTAAAATTAACCCAAATCAATGTATATTATTTGGTCTTTGTGAAAGTTAAGTGTCCACAAGAGAAAGAGTCCACAAGCTATGGTGCCAATCTCTGAATATTGATCACACCTCATGTACTGGAGGCCTATCTCATTTTTGAGACCCTAACAAGCCAAGTACAAATACCACCTTAAATTACCCCTTTTTTGGAAAGTAGACATTCCAACGTATTTAATAAGAGGCATGGTGAGTTTTGGGAGTTGTAATTTTTTTTCCCACAAATTTGCAAAATCAAGATTTGTTTTTCTTTTTTTTCATTAAATTAGCAGGGTATTTCTCACACACAGCATACACATAGCACACATATGTGACACTTTTACACAGCGTGGCCACAAACAGAGGCACAACATGCAGGGAGCACCATCAGGCGTTCTTGGAGCATAAATTACACATATCATTTCTTGACTACCTCTTACATTTTTGAAGGCCCTGGAGCACCAGGACAATGGAAAATGCCCCAAAAATGACCCCATTTTGGAAATAAAACAACCCAACTTATAATCTATGAGGCATAGTGAGTCTTTTGAACGTGTCATTTTTTTCTACAAGTTTCTGGAATATGTGTAAAGAAAATGAAACGCATTTTTTTTTTTTTTTATACAAAGTTATCCATTTATACAATGTTTCTAATACATACCAAAAATGACACTCCAAAATAGATTTTCCTACTCCTCCTGAGTACGGCGATACCACATGTGTGAGACTTTTCCACAGCCTGGCCACATAGAGAGGCCCAACATGCAGGGAGCGCCATCAGGAGTTCTAGGGGCATAAATGTCAAATCTAATTTGACTACCTATTACACTTTTGTGAGGCACTCTAGTGGCATGGATGTGGCATGGATGAGCATGAATGGGGATAGATGAGCCATGGATGGGGATGGCTGAGTATGAATGGGATGACTGAGCATGAACGGGTATGGCCTGGTACGGCTCGGATGGCTGAGTGTGGCTGAGTATGAATGGGGGTAGATAACTGAGCATGGATGGATGGATGAGTATTGCTGAGCATGGATGAGTATTGCTGAGTATGGATGAGCATGGATGAGTATTGCTAAGTATGGCTGGCTGGCTGAGTATGGATGATTGAGTATAGCTGAGTATTGATGAGTATGGATGGATGGATGAGTATTGCTGAGTATGGATGGATAGATGAGCATGGATGAGTATTGCTGAGTATAGATGGATAAGTATTGCCGAATATGGATGTCTGGCTGAGTATGGATGGCTGGCTGAGCATGGATGGATGGCTGGCTGAGCATGGATGAATGGATGGCTGGCTGTGCATGGGTGGCTGGCTGAGCATGGATGGATGGCTGGCTGAGCATGGATGGATGGCTGGCTGAGCAGGGCTGGCTGAGTATGGATGGATGAGTACTGCTGAGCATGGATGGATAGCTGAGCATGGCTGGATGGATGCATGAGTATTGCTGAGTATGGATGGCTGGCTGAGCATCGATGGATGGAGGGCTGAGCATGGATGGATGGATGGCTGGCTGAGGATGGATGGCTGGTTGAGCATGGATGGCTGGCTGAGTATGGATGGATGGCTGGCTGTGTATGGATGGATGGATGGCTGGAGTGGGCACAAATCAGCGCTGTGGGCACTACACATTCGGCCCACAGCACTGCAGCAGCATCTGATCTCTCCCCTCTCAGTATCGATCTGTACAGAAAGGGGAGAGAGTAACCGGACGTGATGCAGGTTTGTTTACAAGTGATCGCTCCGCCATTTATAGCGGCCATTTACCGTGATCCATCACAGATGTTCCTGGGTGCACACCTCAGGGGGCACGCGGGAGCAAGATTGTGGGAGGACTTCAATGTACACCCTCCCAGAGTTATCGAGTCACGCTGTAGCGCGAGCGCTAAGTAGTTAAATAACAGACATATACTCACCTCCACTGTGCAGTTCATTTTGCACCGAATGCAAAATGGCTCCGAATATTTTCTTCTGGGGTCCCTCGGCAGCTCTTCCCCACATCAGATAACACCCTAGGAGAAGCACTCTCCAGAGAGGGTTACCTTGCGGGCGCGTTCCCGAGTCCATCATTCGGCATCCATTCAGTGTCCAGCTTTCCCTGTCCCCCAGCACCCACGTCATTGGATTTTATTGACAGCAGTGGTAGCCAATGGCTGCATTGTTATCAATCTATCCAATCAAGAGCCAAGATCCCCGGGCAGAGAGACATCGTGTCCCTGCTGGGTCAAGTTCCAGGGCTCAGGTAAGTAAAACAGAGGGGCTGGGGGAGCGGTCACTGCCAGGTGTTTTTTTACCTTAATGCATATGATGCATTAAGGTAAAAAAAGCATGAGGGTTTACAATCCCTTTAAGAAATTTAGAGGTGGTTAGGATGTTAGAATTAACAGGAATGATAGTGGACATTTCTTGAGATTGACTCCCAGTGGTTACATATCCCTCATTTTCAGCCAATGTCTTAACCAGTGATGCCATCAGAAATTTTGGAGCCAATTACACAGCTTTAGACCTGCCCCCCGACGTGACCATCAACATTCTCCAAGCCATCAGTGCTTTCAAGATTTACCAGTAAGGAGTTATATTTTGGGCAAAAAATATGAAGCCTTCCACCACAAGGTAGACTCTTTTGTGCAGGACCCTACAATAACACTAAGTGCACCAGCTTTTCAAAGAGTCTGCCCAATGCAGCAAAGAGATAGCCCCATATATTCAGCAAAGAAACAGCACAATTCAGCAAAGACACATCCCCATATATTTAGCAGAGTTAGCCTAATCCAGCAAAGAGACATCCCAATGCAGCAAAGAGAAAGCCCCATATATTCAGCAAAGAGACAGCCCAATCCAGCAAAGAGACATGCGATTCCAGATCCAGCAAAGGGACAGTTATATTTATTCAACAGACATCCCAATAAAGAGACATCCCCATATATTCAGCAAAGAGACATCCCTATATATTCAGCAAAGAGACATCCCATATAGTCAACAGAGACATTCCCACATATTTAGCAAAGAGACAGCCCAATTCAGCAAAGAGACGTCCAGTTTCAGCAAAGGGACAGCGCCATATATTCAACAAAGAGATATCCTAATAAAGAGACATACCATGTATTCAGCAGAGTCAGCCAACTAAAGATAAAACCCTATATATTCAGCAAAGAGACAGCCCAATTAATCAAAGAGACATCCCAATCCAGCAAAATAGACACCCCAATATATTCAGCATACAGATACTCCCATATATTCAGCAAAGAGACAACCTGATCCAGCAAAGATAGAGCCCCATATATTCAGCAAAGAGACAGCCCCATATAGCAAAGAGACAGCCCAATCCAGCAAAAAGACATCTCCATATAGCAAAGAGACTCCCCATATAGAAAACGTCCACTAAGACTGCACAAAGTTTTCCATCTTTTGCAAGCTGGAAAACGTCCACTAAGACTGCACAAAGTTTTCCATCTTTTGCAAGCTGTACGTGTGCTGTATTCAAAGTGCAAAGAGAATGAAGCACCCATATCTGAGGCTAAGGGTTCCCATGCCATTCCTGCTCCCATGCTTGCAGGCCCCTCCCTCTTGTCTCACTCGGCTCCTCCCCTCTCACATTCAATGGCAGTTGTCTCTGTGCAGGACCCATGGCTGAGATTGGATCCCACTTTGTCATTCCTGATGCTCTGCCTGCTGGCCCAAAAAAATATTATTATTCATTGCAGGGGAAGAAGGGAGAGAAGCGTGTAGAGGCAGCTAGGTAAAGGTGAAAGTGCCAGGCCCCTCGGGACTCTTGGGCCCCCCTACTTGTGTATGACCTGCTTCCCCCTGATGCAGCCCTGGTCTCAACCCTAGGGTAATTTCTGGCCCAACCTCTCTTTAGAGGGCTTTCACTTGCCTCTGGGTGTCTGAGGGTTATATCGATAGATAGAGTTCAAGCAGCATTAGTTTGCAAAAGTGAAAAGAAGAATCAAAGCAACTTACCAACACCCCTGACATTTAAATCTAAACTACAGATAGTAGGTGTCCTTGATTTAGTTGTTTTTACAATAAAAATGTTAAATAATTTAGATTGTAATGAAATTTTCCTTTGTATGACTAGAATTAAAGTTAATCTTTGATTGCAATCTGTCTGACTACTGGTCACATGATGAAACAGTTGTATAAGCTTCTTTAAAACAAATCCCATTTCATGCTGTAAAATCTGACCTGGCATATTGTACAATACTGTTTTATTATTAACTGGATTTTCTGTGAAAAAAGGAAAATTTCAATGAATTAAGATTGTAATTGGAGCCTACAATGTCCACTAATCCATTTATTGCAGAATTTGTTTGTTCCATCATGTGAGCTGGTGCATTTTTACATTCTAAGCTTGTTTAGCTGCTGGGGAAGTTTATCAAGAAAGAATAGAATACAGCCCCAGGCATATCAAAAACAAAGCCAAGCTCAAAGACATTGCTTTGTGTAGCCACAGCTTAAAAAGGCTGCATTTAGGTACTTTCATAATATGAAAAGACAGTCTGATTTTGGCCCCTCGCTTACTGAGATCACTGCTGTCAGTGCAGTTTATTTGCAATCCCTTGTGATTTCTGTATCATTCAACCTCTTTGAATGAAAATAAAACCAGTGCCAGTCAAAACACCTGCTTTATGGACATGCCCAATTATTGCCTTGATTTGTTCATGCTTGTGAGGGCTGCTTGGGCAGACTTTGGCTTGCCTATTTAATTCTCTCAAGTTTTTTTAAGGATCTTTTCCTTTTACTTGGCAATGTCAGCTGGATTGTAGCTTAGACAGTTAGCATCCCAATAAAAAAAAAAAAATGGTGATATTGTTTTCTAAAATTAGTAAAAGTAAAAAAAAAAAAAAACTATTAAAAAATCAAATAACACAAGCATAGTATAAAACTTCCATATTAAATTAGAACTACAAAAAACTTTAAAACATTGATAAAAAAAATGCATACAATATTAATATATACATTCAGATCTCTTGACTTTAAAGGTTAACAAAATATGAAACCCTCAAATTTTATTTTTTAAAATGCTTTTTCATTACTCTCATGTGGAGAGCCGTGTAAGGATCTTTGACGTGGACTTTTTTTAAACCAGAATTCATTGTGCTGTCCTAGTCGGAATGTCTCTGTGCACTGTGCGTTGGCATTTTCACTTTTATTTCCACACAGGAATATGTAAAGAAGGGAGACAATGTTTTCACTCCATGAGTCTATGCATAGGCACATCTAGCTCCATTCACTAATCGGTATCTACCGCTTTAAGAAATGCAGTAAAAATGAACCTCTTCCTGCCGGCCACATGTATATATGGGCATATATGGGCTTTGACACCCATATATGCCCATATAGGCGTGTGATCCTTCTACAGTGATTACTGGAACTGGTTCACAATATTGGAGGTCACTTTTTTTCTCTTTTTTCTTAGTATGAATGAAGGAAGTTCCAGTCTCACTCTTTGTGCTGTAGTTTATTATTATAACATGGAGGCATTACCTTCCATATAATGATGGAGGGCAGGGATTGCCTGGTAGGTGAAATATTGTTGGCTGGGCATCTGCCTCTGATACAGCACAGGCAGCAAAGTCACAGAAGGAGGGAAAACTCCACCAGCTGGAATAAGAGCAACTGTACAACCAACATTTTTTTCCAGGCTAACAATATGCTGGTCATAGGGGTGATTTGGTGCATATTTTGTCTTACACTCCAGCAGTTGGGTAAGAGACACCTGCCTAGTTAAAGTAGTCTTCTGTTTGCAATGACCCGCCCTCCCCCCTCATTTCCCCCCTAATACTTATCTGAGCCTCCTTTCGATCAAGTGATGTCCGCGAGAGCCTTGCCTCTCCAGAGATGCACACTCCTGCTTGGCTCACTGGCTGTGATTGGCTTATGGCAATCAGGAGATGGAGGTGGCGGGGTCGAGCAATGGCTCCATGTGCGAATGGACACACAGAGTCCCAGGTCGGGACCGCGTCTGCTTGCGTGGCAACAGAGCAAGCTGCTTGCTGTAGAGGCACCCAGCAGGAGGGAGGTGCCAGGAGTGCTGGCGTGGGACCCGAGAAGAGGAGGATCTGGGCTGCTCTATGCAAAACCACTGCAGAAAGCAGGTAAGCACATGTTTGTTATTTAAAAAAAAAATCACTTTAAGGATAGAGCGGAAGATTACAAGGTAGAATTTAGAGAAAAGTTGGACTTCCATCCATATTTTCTGAAGATGCAGATGGGTATTCTTCTGTAGCACACCCCCTTAGGAGCTGCAGATGAACTTGAATCCTCCACTCCTGCACAGCCAGGCACACCAAATTTTCACAGGCACTTGAGAGTCAGAGAAGAGTCTGTGACTTTGTTTTTTTGTTATTAATTGAGCCTTATTAACTTGAATAGGGATCAGAGGTTATGGGTGCCCACTTGATTTTAGCAAAACTTTGGCAACAACTTTAGGGACATCTTCCTATATACAGTCTATATACAGTCTCCTCTACTTTCCTCCTGCACACACTTGCTTGCTGGCTCCAGCTGAATCACTGTTAGTTGATCTGACAGTCAGGTTTAGCAATGGCACTCATAGGCAGGAACTTGTAGCCTCTTGTAGTACAGCAAAGATTATAGTTAACAGCTTGCGCTTCTCTTCCATGGTTACTGATCCCAGCACCATCTCTTCAGGCACTACCAATCCACCTGGTTGCAGCTGTCCCTCTCACTAGTCCTCCAGGCTAACTATCCACACCAGTCCTTTAGACTGACTCTTAGCACTCTTATGCGCCATACACATGGTTGGATTTTCCGACTTGAAAATGTTTGATGGGAGACTTTTTTCAGAAAATCCAACCATGTGCAGGCACCATCGGACATTTTCCATCGGAATTTCCATTGCACAAAATTTGAGATCTGATTCTCAAATTTTCCGACAACAAAATCTGTTTGCGTAAATTCCAGTCGTGTGTATACAATTCCGACGCACAAAGTGGCATGCATGCTCAGAATAAATTATGAGATGGAAGTGCCTGGTCTGGTAAAACTACCATTCGTAATGGAGATAGCACATTCGTCACGCTGTAATTTTTTAAATAGTTTACTGCAGCACATTCTCTTCTTCTTTATAATGCTAGAAGAATGAAGTTGTTTTGCTGCTGACATTCACACAGAGTTCTCACAAACGGATTTCTTTTTTATTTCTCGTGATCTCATGAATAATATTATTCATTTTTTTTTCATCAGATCTCCATAATAATGTTTATATATATATATATATATATATATATGTATATATATATATGTATATATATATATATATATATATATATATATATATATATTTTTTTTTATCAAGATCTACTTTTTAAAAAAAAAATTTATAGTGATCTCCTTAATATTTTTTCTCGTTTTGTGTGTCAAGTTACCACAGCATCATTATTATCTTGTATGTTTTAATCTGAAGGAGGTTGGTTTGTGTTGGTGTCCCTTGTTAATTTGACATATCAACTATTTGCCAGCAAAATTGGTGGCCTGAGGAGTCCATATAATAGTGAGCACAATCTGGTCCAGGACTCCAAGAGATCAGGAACAGCAGCAGATGACATCTTTGTCCCCAGGCTGTGGCCACACAACAGCCTTTGTCTTTTACCAGACCAGACTGAACCCAGGCCATCACTTTTTTTCTTCCTTACATGCTTCCTTCCAGGCTGTGTCTCTGGTGTTGGAGGTGTGGCAGGAGGAGGAGGATGGTCCAATTCACGCACGGGGGTTTTGGGTGTGAGTTGGTCCCTCAACCCCTTATTTTGGGTGATGACCATAATTTCCTCACACAGGAGATGTTGGCCCTCCTCCATTTGCTGCTTTTTGTATGCAGTCATGCACGCAAAGACCTTTTGGAGAGTGGGGTTGGTTCTGAGGGCCTCATTAGCATCCCTAATCATCCTGAGTGCTGCCTCCGCCACGTTACTCCCCTTACTGGCCCTTTTGATTTGAAGGTGAAGGGGAGGGACCTGCTGGGCACGGCCACCTCCTGGCTGCCACTTCCCCCTGCCACCTCCTGGCTGACACTTCCCCCCACCACCTCCTGGCTTCCACATTCCACAGCCACCTCCTGGCTGCCACATTCCACAGCCACCTCCTGGCTGCCACATTCCATGCCCTCCTCATGGCTGAGGCTTTCCTGTGTATGAAAAAGGAACATAGTTTTAGTTTTTGTTTCATCAATCACACACAATTTTCAGCTCATGTCTGTTGTAAATTGAATGTTAATAAATAGAAAAGACTATCATTCTGACCCCAGCATTTTTTTATTCTTGTCCCAAGCAGTTGTGGCCACTACTGTCTATTGATATGTAAAACACTTTATTGAATCAGCAATTAGTGATCAATAATAACATCTAGTTACCATCATTTATTTTATGACAAGAAATATGTTGAACAATGCTATACCTGTCTCAAGCTGGGCTCCTCCACATCTTCCTGGCTGGAAAGCCCAGGGTGGGCGTCGGAAGCTTCAGCTGGGGTGGAAGGAAGCGTGGAAGGTAGGATTGATTCCCTGACTTCAGTCTGGTCTGTCAGAAAATTAAGTCTCTCATAATACCACAGCCTGGGGACATAAATGTCATCTGCTGCTGCTCCTGATCTCATGGATTTCTGGACATTAGTATGCTCACAATTATATGTGCTCCTCAGGCCAACAATTTTTTTTTTAAATAGTTGATGTCTGCTGTGGGGATCTGCGGCTTCACCAACTCCAGCAGTTTCTCCATCACTGCCTATCTCTTTATTTTGTTATTATAATGTGGATGTTTGACCTGCCATAGACAGGGCAGCTCCCTGTACTTGTCTATGAAGATTGGGAGAAAGCTGTGGTCTTTGAACCCATCCATTTTCTCTGCAAGACACAACACAAGACAAACCCTAATGTCAGGCTAAACTCTCATAATCTTGTCTCAATATAGGCATCAATCTAGAAGCAGTATAGGCCACTTATGCACCAAGTTCAAATTGTACCTTCGTTATAACGATCGTCGCTTCCGATACTCCGTCCTCCACTCACAGATTGTACGTACGACGCACGCGTGTTACGCTTTATACACATAAGCGTGAAACTCCGCCCGCCCCAATGTTCTTACTAGTATATTCCCCACCCCTTCTCTTTCGGTGCAGTGGGTAGAGAACATGGCAGAAACACAGCAGGTGCATGCAGAGGAGAGCAGCAATGACAAAAGCCCGGAGCCAAGAACATCCTGATCCCAGAGGACATTTAAGGCCTCAAATATGACCTTTACAGAGATAGTGGAGATGGTGGACATCTTGAAGAGGGCCGACTATAATGGGAAGTATGGACCTTACCAAACCCTAATGTGAGAAAGGCCAAGATCATGGCTAAAGTTATGAAGAGTCTGCGCTGGAATTTTGGGGTACGGCACTCCAAGGATCAACTGAGGAAACAATGGTCAGACCTCAAATTGGGGGAGCAGGATTAGTAAAGAAGAATCAAGGGAGTTCTTCAAAAAAGTAATTAGTTGTTGTGTGTTCCTATTCTTCTTCTTACGTTCGCGCTGCTCCATGTGCTTTTCTTTACTGTTGCACAGTTTAAAATGGCAACTTTCATGTTCATGGGCACAGTAATCATCATAGGAAATATCATTTGTTCGCCCACTTATAGGAGGTTTTGGGCAGATGCAGGTTAACTACATTTGTTCAGGCCTAATTGTATTAAAATAATTTGGTTGTCTAGATGGGTTTGTACTAGAATGAAGTGCAAACTTGATTCAGTGTAAGGAGAGGATACTCAGCAGCTGTTTACACATCTGGATGCAGGAGCATTAGTGTTAGACACCAGAACAAACTTTTTAGGGTGTCCCACACAGGTGCTACAGCGGATATTAGGGGTGTCTCCATGTGTGAAAATTGTACAAAAAAGGTAAGTATTCCACCTTTAAAAAGGGAAGAACATTTCTTCAGCTTGGAACTCTGCCAAAAAAGACAATTATATGACACTTCCAAGCAATGTTCCTTATTATTATTTCTGGCTTCAAATATCTGTGTGCTAAGTATACCTTTTTTTTTATTCACATAGGGGAAAAAACTTGGGACATCAGAGGACAACAGGGCCCCCCCACCTCCGAAAGAAAAGAAAATCTCAACACCACAACCAGAAGATGTGGAGGAAGGAGAGATTTATGAAGTGGGAGAAATTGTCACCACAACAGGTGAGTGTGTGAGATCACAGCTTCAGGTAATAGATGTATTCCTGCATATTTATAATACATGGTGTGTTTTTTTTTTGTTTTTTTTTATTGATGTGGATGTTGTGGAAGAAGAATCTCATTTCACAAGTGAAAGTGCCCAGATCCTCATCAGGGAGATAATGGGGTGCAATCGTGATTTAGAAAAGATAAAGGAAAATATCAATGATGTTCAACAAAAAATGAAGAACGTCATTGATGTTTTAGGCAGAATATACAGTAAAACACACACAAAATATACCATTTTATTGTGTATTTTTGCTTTTAAAAACAAGTTTAAAGCATTTTAAAAGCCAAATTTTGAAGATGCACACGGTGTCTCAACATGTGCTATCTGCCATCACGGGATATCAAGGTACTCATTTTGTGGGTGCAACCCCTTCCTCGCAACTGAAGTAGGTGAGAGGAAGGGGTTTCAGCCCCAAAACACATCCATTGATCCCCCACGATGGGAGCTAGCACATGTTGACATCAGGCATGGGATAAGGATGGAAATCCCCATTTTGAATCCCAATTTGTGTGCATCTTCAAAATTTGGCTTTTACAGGGGTGACCATCTGATGAAGGCAACATCAACACAGTTTGGACATACAAATGACTGACATTACCTACACTTTATCAAAGTTGAACTTTGTAAGTTCCTGAGTTGTGTATGTTATGTTTGGAAACATGCCTGTTGACGCCAAAAAAAGGATATTTCTAATGTGACCAAAACAAATGTAATACACCAAAGATGTTGGTTTGTTCAAAAACCCTTTTCTAACGAACATGTGAATGTACTTTGAGTAAAAGTTTTTCTACTCAACAATGTGTGGCTTCTTCTTTCAATGCTCAAAAGCAGTTTTTTGTAGTAAGTTGGTGTTTACACTGCCAATGGGGAATATTTACTAAAGGCAAATCTACTTTCATTGCAGTTTCAAGTGCACTTTTGCAGTGCACTTGGAGTGCAAAGTGCAGTGTACTTGAAGTGCAAAGTGGATTTTCCTTTAGTAAATAGCGCCCACAGTTATTTTTAATTTGCCACAATCACACCATTTTTGTGACTACCAAAAAAAAATAAAAGAAAAGAAACACAAGCAGCAAATACAAGGAAATATTATTTCAGTTTATCAACAAAAAAAAAATATTTTTAAAATCTTTCTTGATTGTGTGGCATATCAATGGCCCCCCTACCTGCAAAGTACTCTAGATATTTTTGTCTCACTTTGCAGGTGCTTTGGGGGGGCAAGCCAGGACGGCCAGCTTCAAGTGCCATCAGGGTTGAAGTATCAGGGAAGCCAGCCTCAGTCCCAACTGAGGCCACATAGTTCGTTGCATTTTTTTCAAGATAATGTGCAGAATGCAGCAGGCAAGCACAATATGGTTGAGTTTATATTCTGCCATGTGGATTGATGTCAGAAATAGGAGGAACTGGCTGGCCATTATCCCGAAAGCATTCTCCACCACTCTTCTGGCTCTGGCCAGCCGGTAATTAAAAACCCTCTGCTCTGGGGTGAGGGTCCTCAAAGATGGTCCCCCAGCACAAATGCTTCATCCGTGACAAAGACGATCGGGAGTCCTTACACATTGTCTTCTGGAGGTGGCAAGCCCAAGCTGCCATTCTGGAGCCATCGGTAAAACTCCCTCTGGGCGATGACTCCACCATCCGACATCCGGCCATTTTTCCCCATGTCCACATAGAGAAAATCATGTCAGCGACACCACCGCCAAAATCACTATACTATCAAACCCCTTGTAATTATAATAGTATGACCCCGAGTTGGGGATGGTACGACGTGGACGTGTTTCCCATCTATTGCCATCTAAAGTCCCAATGCTGGGCAAATTGGGAAGCCACAGTCTGCCATTCCTGTGGCATTAAAGGAAGCTGTGGAGTCAAACAAGAAAAAAAACAATGTCATTTTGCACATAACATTGCAATCAAATTAGACACAAACATTCTTGGCCAACATTAGTATAACATTTATTTAAAGGAGTATTTAAAGACAAATATATAAAGTACACTTATCATATTCCTCACCCCCTCTGATGGGCCATTGTTGAATTTTAGGGGGGGTGTTTTGGACAGGTAACCATCTCCACTTCATTGAGAGCTGAATGCATAAATAATGTGTGTTACTTTGGCCAGCCCCTCCTTACTTACACTATTGGCAGCCCACTGAACAGGTAAGAAGTGTCATAATACAAAAATATGAAAAAAAAAACTGTGCAAATTGAAGCACTTTTTTACATTCTGCAATTACCTATCAAGATATTAGGAGAACAAAACTTTAAAGAGTACCATTCCAAACTATTCTGGCAGGCAGTTTCATTACATGCTTTGGGGAATTCATACAGAAATCTGACCAGAAAAGAGGTAGGTATAGTGTGTATGGGTTTGTCAAAGTCAGCAGATAGAGGATTGGTATCGGTTGACTTAGCGGTTGGGGAGGAAGGAGGGTTCTAAATGATTTTGGACCCCAAAAAAGAGCCTTTGGAAATCTGCATGAATTTAAGCACACAAATAGCATTTGTACACATTTTGGAGGTGTTTAGGGTAAAGCAGTACTATAGAGCTTAAAAAAAAACATTATTAAGTGACAAGGCTAGGTGTGTATGGGCCCAGGATAGCATGCAGGGGAGGTTAGTGAAGGAAAATATGCATGAAGGACAAAAAACGGAAGTTTCAAAAATTTCAGCATGCAATCATAGTAATTAGGGAATGTTGAAAGAAATACAATACATTAGCAAACATGAAATACATAGAATGTGATGTTAAAGGAGAAATCTTACCTTAATATAGTCCTTCTGCAGGACCTGTATAATGGCAGAACAGGTATCTGGAATAATGATCCCCAGAGCCTCCCGTTGTCACCCGTTCTCTTCAACATTTACATTCGCCCACTCCTTCAAATCATCAGATGCTCAGATCTCTGCTTCCACTCTTACGCTGACGACACGCAACTTTATTTCCGGATCAATGGAAAAAAAGATCACCAACAACAACTTGAAAACTGCCTCAAATCAATAGAGGACTGGATGACCACCAACTCCCTCCAGCTGAACCAATCAAAGACAGAGCTTCTTATCTTACACCCAAATCATAAGCCCGCAACCAAAACCTCCTGGTCTCCACCAACCGTCTTTGGGCAGATTATCTCCCCAAAGACCAAAGCGAAGAGTCTCGGGGTTATTTTAGACGCACAAATGTCAATGGATGCGCAAATAGGATCTGTAGTCAGTCGATCTCACCATCTACTGCGCATGCTTCGCAGACTCATCCCTTTTATCCCAAAGAATGACAAAGCAGTGGTAGTTGGAACAATCATTAATTCAGGACTGGACTACGCAAACTCGCTTTACATAGGATTACCACAATATCAACTTGCGCGATTACAACTGATCCAAAACACGGCGGCAAGGCTGATAACAGGAAAAAAACCCTGGGAATCCATTTCTCCTTCACTGAGGAGCTTACATTGGCTAACCGTAAAAAATCGGATCACGTTCAAGACCCTTTGCCTCACCCACAAATGCGTGCATAGAGAAGCTCCGCAATACCTAATGGAGAAAATAAATCATTACACACCAAACCGCAGTCTTCGATCAGCCAACAAAAACCTCCTCCTCATGCCCAAAGCCCGGTATAAATCCAAGGGTGATCGGAGATTCGCTGTCCAAGGGCCTCTGCTATGGAATGCTCTACCAATCAACATCCGCCTGGAAGAAAATCACCTGGCTTTTAGGAAAAAACTCAAGACCTTCCTCTTTTAGCAGATGATCAAGGCTCGCCACAGCGCCTAGAGGCGATTCAGTTCGCATTGTGCGCTATATAAGTATTTCATTCATTCATTCATTCAGAGCCTGGGGGGAGATGCCTGTTGAGAACTTGAGGTCCTGCAGACTTCTCCCTGTCGCCAAGTACCGTAAGGCAGCGACTAGCCTCTGCTCAGGAGTGATGGCTTGCTGCATGCAGGTGTCCTGCTTCATAATATAAGGGGACAGCAAAGCCAGCAGACGGTGAAAAACGAGGTCCATCATCCAGAGATAATTCCTGAAATCATCAGGATTATTCTCACGGATCTCCCGCAACAAAGGCATGTGAGAGAATTGGTCACGCTGGAGCAACCAATTCTATGTCCATGAACTCCTCCCCACCCTGTTCATGGACTTGGCTTGGGTCAAAGCAAGAACCCCAACACCAAGTCCCTGCATAGTACAAACTCTACGACAAGTATGTAACCACAAAATGGCTTCAAAATGGTCAGCTGGTCAGATAGAACAAACAGAATGCAAAACAGAAAGGCCTTGGAAGAGCGTGTTGAAAATCAGAAATGAGCAGACAAGAACACACTGCAAATTCAAATATGTACTGTAAAAGACACACTGAAAAACAAATGCGAACTGACTACACGCACTGAAAACCAAATACGAACTCACAAGCACAAACTGAAGAGCAGTAATGATCGGAAAAGCACAAATCTGAAAAGCGTGAATCGTCTCTCACCAAACTTCTACTAACACGAGATAACCACGAGATTAGCAGAAGGAGCCCAAAGGGTGGCACACTGGCTATTGAACTTCCTCTTTATAGTGGCATTGTACATGTTGTACGTCACCGCGTTCTTGACGTTCGGAATTTCCGACAAATTTTGTGTGACAGTGTGTATGCAAGACAAGTTTGAGCCAACATCCGTCGGAAAAAAAAAACATGGATTTTGTTGTCGGAATGTCCGATCGTGTGTACGGAGAATTAGACTTAAACAGACCGCTGTCTTCATGGAGACTAGTTACATGTGACTCCCCCCCCTTGTTATTCCCCAACAGTGCTGATCTTCTCACACTGTCCTCTCTGCATCCAGGAAGGGCTTCCTTCTGTGTGTTATGGCAGGATCCTTCCAGCACTTGTGCCCTGGCCCAAGGCAGAACATCCCCCCACCCAGACTGCGGGGCACCACTGCAGGCCACTGACAGCCTCCTTAGCACTGTATCTCCATCTTCCACCCAACTGCATCTGATGGCATGGCTCATGCCTATTTGTGAGGTAAGCTCTGTCTCCTGCAAGCCCACTACTGGAGATTAGCTGAGGACTTATAAATATACAAGGAAGTTCCTCCTAACCGCCACCCACTAGATCTAGAACATTCTCTAATGTCCCAGAAACAGGGGAAGGCATCAAAGGAGATGTAAGGTGAGTCATCCAGCTTTGAGTCACTGAACTAAAAACTGCAGAGGTGATAAAATACCACCAAAAGAAAGTTATATTTGAGGCGCATGCGCGGAAGCGTCCAAGATGGCCGCATAGACCGGGAGCTCCGCGCCACCCTGGACTAACGTTCGCCGCCACGACTTTCTGAGCCCTCGTTTTTACCGGTAAACGGTCACATCGGATTGGGGAAAACGCAGGCTTCACACGAATGCCCGGTTCTAAGTCCCGACGGAACCCCAAACCCGCGCTTTCCACAGCGTTAGAGAGGTCAGGCCGATCCAAGATGGCCGCCGTTACCTCACAAAACACAGCCTGCAATGAGGAATCCATAGCGGACCAAGACTACACAGTTAAGCACCTCTCTTCAACTTCAACTTCAAACGGCACAGTGAGTGAAATTCAACCCGGGACCCCATCTCCAGCATCCACGGACCCCCTTCTGAGTCATATTAGGGGGGAAAGTAACCCATCCATACAGCATATATTACCTATCAGCTTTGCTCCATGGGACATAGTTCCTAGAGATGCGCCCTCACCTCCCACAGACTTTGCCTCCATGATGAACGCATTCTCCCAAATGTTGTCCAGAGGTTTATCTCAGACTGCCACACAGATCACAGCTTCCATCCATGCTGATTTGCAACAATTAGGAACCAGGATTGATGCAATAGAGCAACAATCAGATCAGTCATGCCTACGCATTAACCAAAACACAGCCAGGATTCAAGAACTCCAGGATCATTTGGAAACAGCCACAGCCAAAATTGACGACCTCGAAAATAGGTCGAGGAGATATAATTTCCGTGTTAGAGGCATTCCTGAATCTATCAAGGACATTCATCTCGCTATCCAAGACCTCATCAAAAGTTTAATTCCCACAATTTCACAGGATCGTCTAGAATTAGACAGGGCTCACAGGGCTCTGCAACCTCTTCGCACAGATGGTCTTCCTAGAGACATTATAGTGAAACCTCACTACTATTCAGTGAAAGAAGAGATAATGAATGTTTCCAGAACCTCAGATTCTCTGTCATTTCAGGATCATTCCATACAAATTTTTTCCGATCTATCACCATACACAGTCCAAAAACGACGAGCTCTTAAACCACTACTTCAAGTTCTGACGAGCAAAGAAATCCCTTACAGGTGGGCCTTTCCTATACGCCTGAATTTTTCATATCACAATAAATCATACCACTTCTCGACGTTCCAAGATGGAGAACGACTTCTGCTTCAGTTGGGATTGATTAATCAGGAACTTCCACAGACTCCTACACCGAAAGGAACCTCTTCATCCAAACGCCCCTCACCGACAAGCCCCTTGACGCAAATATGGCAGAAACAGATGCCCAAGAGGTCGAGGGAATCTCCACCAACCTGAATATACACCTGAACTGTCAAATTTTTTGCTTGAAAAATTGACTTCCTTACGGTTTGTCCTCAGGGCCGAACCTTTACCCGGGCCGGGTTGATAATAGGTCCTGTTTTTCCTTGGAAAATCTCCAGGTGTTTTTTTTTTTTTTTTTTTTTTTCCTCAAGAAGAAATTATTTTTATTTTTTATATTTTATTTTTTGCGTCCAATGTGGAAAATTTAAAAATATCTTTTCTTTTTTGACATATAATTTTACTGTGGTGCCTGTATTACCCTCCTCTTCCTCTATAATTGTATTATTTATTTCTCTCTCCAATTGACCTTTTGGCTTTATATTTGATGTTTTTTTTTTTTTTTTCTTATAATGGCTCTTTCTGCCATTAATTCATGGTCACCCACTTTGTAGAGGAAGAGGAGGGCAGCTGCTCATTATTTATATATCCCCTATGCTTATTTTAGTAGGGGCTCAGATTTATTTTTATTTTTTTCTGGTTTCAGTACCTTTGAGATAATCAACCTCGGCGGCGGGGTTGTCCAGGGTGGGTACAATGCACCCCCCTCTTTACTTCGATAGGAGAACTAAATCTCCTACCGGGGTTTGACTGTAGTGTCCCTTTAGGGCCGCTTTGGGATTTTTTCCCTTCCTATTTTATTTATTGTATACATTACTAATTTTTTTCTGTCTTGAATTGCTATTTTATATAATGCATATTCTGATGTTCTTTTATTTTTTTTCTCTTTTTCTAGCTCTATTCTCTCTTTACCTTCTTCTTCCCCCCTTTTCATCCTCTCTTTCTTACCCTTCCCATTCTACCCACATCCTCCTTCCTATCTCCCTTGTACAGGATCAGGGCCTGGTTGGATTCTCCTCGTTTTTTTTCCACAAGCATTTCTTCAGAAGAACGGGTGTCATCTCCTATCTGCCAGGGATCACCACAAAGACAGGTACTCCTTTCGCACATAGCATAAACTCTTCCATGCTCTTCCCTTGATCTCTACTTCACCGGTACAATCTAATCTCCGTATAATGTCCAATAATGTTCAAGGCCTTAATTCCCCAGTGAAAAGGCGTAAAATTATGCAACAATTTCATGCCCTCAAAGCTGATGTTATCTTGATGCAGGAGACGCACTTCCCCATTTCTTATAACCCCATTTTCCTACACAAAAACTTTTCTCAATTTTATTTAGCTAATGCTCCCAATAAAACAAGAGGGGTTGCGATTTGCTTTGCCAACAAAGTTCATTTTCATCATTCCAAAACGATTAGAGACCCAGAAGGCCGATACATCCTGGTCTCTGGGACAATTAATACAGTGACTTACACGTTTGTTTCCTACTATGCTCCAAACTCCCGCCAGGACCATTTTTTTGAAAAGACTCTCTTGATGCTGAAATCCCATCTGCAGGGATTTATTATACTGGCGGGAGATTCGAACATTCCATTTGACCTTTCCTCAGACAGATCTAATCCTACAAAGCCAATGCCCAAAAGACCTCCTAAAAGCAGTCTTAGGGTTGCACATTCCATACAATCAGCAGGCCTAATAGACATATGGAGAGAAATGAATCCCCGATCCAAAGACTATACTCACTTTTCTATCCCTCATAATACATTAACCAGAATAGACCATATCTTTATTCCTCCACATTTCATCTATTTGGTCGAATCCTCCAAAATTTATGATTCCTCTCTCTCTGACCATTCCATCGTTTCTTTAATTATTCGTGGGGGAGGAGGAGATAAACGACCATTCCAATGGCGGCTTAATGAGTCTCTACTAAACAATCAAGCTCACTGTGAGGTATTAAACTCAGCCCTTTCGGACTACTTTACAGATAACAAAACAGACTCAATTTCGCCAGGCTTCCTGTGGGCGGCACAGAAGGCGGTTATGCGGGGTAAAATAATTCAACTCTCAGCCCGTCTCAAAAAGGAACACTCTGCAGAGCTTATACGACTCAAAGAGGAATTCCAAACATTTAGCAAAAGTCACAAACGACATCCTACCCCAGAGAGCCTGGCTGAACTTGATAGGGCACGCATCGCACTTAATCTTTTACTCACTACCTCAGCAGAAAAACATCTGCGATGGACAGGAGCTCGCTTCTATTACCAAAAGGATAAAATAGGTGCCAAACTCGCGAGTAAATTGTGTCCTCGAACTCGTACCTCGGTCTTCCCTAAAATTAGACAATCTTCGGGTACCCTCACTCAAAATCCGGTAGAAATTTTGAAATCATTTCATGATTATTATAAAAACCTCTACACTAAGACAACTCATACACATTCCAAAGCTAGGAATCAGTTCCTCGATCACCTCGATCTACCTTACATACATCAATCTCATAAAGAATTAATGGATGAATCCTTTACCCCTGCCGAAATACTTGACGTCATTAAAACCCTTAAATCTGAATCAGCACCGGGCCCCGACGGTTTCTCCGTCAGATATTACAAAACTTTTGGATCAAAATTAGCTCCCTACATGGCCCGGTTCTTTAATTCTCTCCGGGATGGAGCCCCCCTCCCGAATGATTCTAATACCGCATTTATCTCTGTTATACCGAAACCTGGTAAAGATACTAGTGAAGTGGGAAATTACAGACCCATCTCGCTGATCAATAATGATCTTAAAATTATGACTAAGATATTAGCCAACAGAATGTCCAGTTTTATATCTAACTATATCCATAAGGATCAGGTGGGCTTCATCCTGGGGAGACAGGGAACGGATCAGGTGAGAAGGGCAATTGACTTAATATCACTATTGAATTCGCAATGGGACGGGGGCCCGACACAAGAAGGCCTTCTGCTGTCTTTGGACTTACAGAAGGCATTTGATTCTGTTTCATGGCCATATCTTTTTGAAATTCTCACCAAATGGGGTTTTGGGGCAAATTTTATGAACATTCTAAAATCCCTATATTCAACCCCCTCTGCTCAAGTACGTCTATTAGGCCACCTTTCTCAACCATTAGATATCTGTAGAGGTACTAGACAGGGTTGTCCCTTGTCACCGTTAATCTTTATTATAGCTATAGAAACTCTAGCCATCGCCATTAGAGCAGATACAAATATTAAAGGTGTTCGCTGTGGTTTAGAAGAGCATAAATGTGCTCTCTTTGCCGATGATATGCTTATATTTCTGACCTCACCCCTAATCTCCACCCCCAACTTACTTCATCTCCTCCAGGACTTTGGAACTATCTCAGGTCTCCAAGTTAACACTTCCAAGTCAGTTGCTCTTAATATTTCAGTTCCCTCATTAACCATCTCCCGACTTGTGCCCTTCTTTCCCTTCTCCTGGGCCACAGATAGGATTCCCTATTTGGGTATTTCTCTCACCAAATGTGTCAGTAATTTATACAATGCTAATTACTAGACATGTGCATTCGTTTTCGTCCGAATGCATTTTCGTCCGAATTTCAGCTATTTTCGTTTTCGTTTTGACAAACGATAACGAAAGCACAAAATCCGAAAAACGAAAGATCCGACATAAATAAATGCTTTATTTTCGTTTTCATTGTTACAACAGTTCGATATAGAATAGGAGATTCGACATGACTCTGACAACAATCTGTGTCTATAGAACCTGTGTTCGAATGTGCCTAACCTTACCTCTATTAGTCCAAGATTATATAGAGAAAATATTCGACAGAGAAAAAAGATTTGACAGAGAGAAAAGATTCTGCAAGATACTGTCCTAAAAAGTGTTTGGGGACCCGGGTCCTGCCCCAGGGGACATGGATCAATGCAAAAAAAAGTTTTAAAAACGGCCGTTTTTTCGGGAGCAGTAATTTTAATAATGATTAAAGTGAAACAATAAAAGTGTAATATTCCTTTAAATTTCGTAGGGGGGGGGGGGTTGTCTATAGTATGCCTGTGAATGGGCGCATGTTTCCCGTGCTTAGAATTGTCCCTGCACAAAGTGTCATTTATGCAGGAAAAAAAGTCCTTTAAAATCACTCGCAGCTATAATGAATTGTCGGCTCCCGTAATACAGAGAACACTCATTGAAAGTCATTGATAAAAAAATAAATAAATAAATAAATAAAAAAGCGTGGGGGTCGCCCAAATTCAATTACCAGGCCCTTCAGGTCTGGTATGGATATTAAGGGGAACCCTGCCTCAAATTTAAGAAAACATTTGACGTGGGGTTCCCCCTAAATATCCATAACCAGACCCTTCAGGTCTGGTATGGATATTAAGGGGAACCCCGCGTCAAATTTAAAAAAAAATTGACGTGGGGTTCCCCCTAAAAATCCATACCAGACCCTTTATCCGAGCACGCAACCTGGCAGGCCGCAGGAAAAGAGGGGGGGACGGGAGAGCGCCCCCCCCCTCCCTCCTGAACCGTACCAGGCCACATGCCCTCAACATTGGGAGGATGCTTTGGGGGTCTGTGACCCCTCAAAGCACCTTGTCCCCATGTTGATGAAGACAAGGGCCTCATCCTCACAACCCTGGCCGGTGGTTGTGGAGGTCTGCGGGCGGGGGGCTTATCAGAATCTGGAAGCCCCCTTTAACAAGGGGACCCCCAGATCCCGCCCCCCCCCCCTGTTTGAAATGGTAAGGGGGTACAAAAGTACCCCTACCATTTCACAAAGAAAGTGTAAAAAATGTTTAAATAAAACAAACACACTTTTGAAAAATTCCTTTATTAAAAATAAAAAAATAAAAAAAAGATTCCAGCGGCGGTAATCCACTCTTGCTATCCAGCAACGGACGGTCATCTCTCCAGCGATGTCTCATGTCATCCAGCGCAGCGAATCCTCCGTCCTTCTTCCGTCTCCGTGGAGGAGACACTGCAAGGATTCCGGCGGCTGACATTTCTAATATACGGAGGGCGGGGCCACCCGTCACCTGACCCCGCCCCCCTCTGACGCAAGGGGAAACCCGGGGTTCCCTGTGACGTAGGGGTGACCCGCACCCCTCTGATGTAACACAGGCAGGTTTCCGTTACATCAGAGGGGGGCGGGGTCACCCATACGTCACGGGGAACCCCGGGTTTCCCCTTGCGTCAGAGGGGGCGGGGTCAGGTGACGGGTGGCCCCGCCCTCCGTATATAAGAAACGTCATCCGCCGGAATCCTTGCAGTGTCTCCTCCACGGAGACAGAAGGATGGATCGCTGCGCTGGATGAGATGAGACATCGCTGGAGAGATGACCGTCCGTCGCTGGATAGCAAGAGTGGATTACCGCCGCTGGAATCTTTTTTTTATTTTTTTATTTTTAATAAAGGAATTTTTCAAAAGTGTGTTTGTTTTATTTAACCATTTTTTACACTTTCTTTGTGAAATGGTAGGGGTACTTTTGTACCCCCTTACCATTTCAAACAGGGGGGGGGGGGGCGGGATCTGGGGGTCCCCTTGTTAAAGGGGGCTTCCAGATTCTGATAAGCCCCCTGCCCGCAGACCTCCACAACCACCGGCCAGGGTTGTGGGGATGAGGCCCTTGTCTTCATCAACATGGGGACAAGGTGCTTTGAGGGGTCACAGACCCCCAAAGCATCCTCCCAATGTTGAGGGCATGTGGCCTGGTACGGTTCAGGAGGGAGGGGGGGGCCGCTCTCTCATCCCCCCCTCTTTTCCTGCGGCCTGCCAGGTTGCGTGCTCGGATAAAGGGTCTGGTATGGATTTTTAGGGGGAACCCCACGTCAATTTTTTTTAAAATTTGATGCGGGGTTCCCCTTAATATCCATACCAGACCTGAAGGGCCTGGTAATTGAATTTGGGGGACCCCCACGCTTTTTTTTTAATTTATTTATTTATTTTTTTATCAATGACTTTCAATGATTGTTCTCTGTATTATGGAGCCGACAATTCATAATAGCTGCGAGTGATTTTAAAGGACTTTTTTTCCTGCATAAATGACACTTTGTGCAGGGACAATTCTAAGCACAGGAAACATGCGCCCCTTCACAGGCATACTATAGACAACCCCCCCCCCTACGAAATTTAAAGGAATATTAGGCCGCGTACACACGGGCGGACTGTTCGCCCAACCTTGTTCGGCAAACAGTTTCATCAAACAGTCCGCTCAAAATTTGCATGAGCGGACTTGCCCACACACGAGCGGACTGTTTGACGAACAAGGTTGGGCAAACAGTTCGCTCAACTTTTGAAATGAACGGACTCGCCCACGTAAGGCGGAGGCAAATCCGCCCATTTCGAGCGCGTGTACAGGTAGGCGGGGCCCGCGAAGGAGACGTCGCGGGCTCCGCCGCCTGGAATGGGCTTAAAGGGGAACCCCAACGCCGAAAAAAATCGGCGTGGGGGTTCCCCCCAAGTCCACACCAGACCCTTGTCCGAGCACGCTACCCGGCCGGCCAGGAAAGGGGGGCGAGCGAGCGCGCCCCCCCTCCTGAGCCGTACCAGGCCGCGTGCCCTCAACATGGGGGGTGCCTTGGGGAAGGGGGGGCCTCGCGGCCCCCCCCACCCCAAAGCACCTTGTCCCCATGTTGATGAGGACAAGGGCCTCTTCCCGACAACCCTGGCCGTTGGTTGTCGGGGTCTGCGGGCGGGGGGCTTATCGGAATCCGGGAGCCCCCTTTAAGAAGGGGGCCCCCGGATACCGGCCCCCCACCCTATGTGAATGAGTATGGGGTACAATGTACCCCTACCCATTCACCTGTGAACTAAAGTACAATAAAAAACACAACACAGAGAAAAAATATTTTATTGCACAGCTCCGGGGGTCTTCTCGCCGGACTCCTCCGCTATGTGTGTGTAGCTCTTTTGCTAGCGGAGGAGTCCGGCTTTCTTCCTCCCCGCCGCCGGCCTCTTCTCCCGACTTCGGGGGTCTTGTCCCCCTCTTCGGTTCTTCTGCCGGGCCACCGCGCCTGGTCCGGTGGCCCGGTCTTCTGTCGCCGTCTTCCGTTCTTCTGTCGCCGCCTTCGGTTCTTCTGCCGGGCCACCGCGCCTTCTTGTAGCTCTTTTACAGGCGGTGGCCCGGTCTTCTGTCGCCGCTGTCGTCGCCGCCACCGCCGCCTTCTGTTCTTGTTCTTCTTCTTGTTGTTCTTCTTCTTCTCCTGGAGATGTTGACTCGACGATCTCTCCGGCCGGAATGCCAGAGCCGCGCTGTGCGGTCACTTATATAGTGACAATGGGGCGGTGTCACATGGTATATGTCACATGGGTTGGTCACATGGTGACCCCGCCCCCTTACGATGTCATAGTCCCCATGTGACATCAACCCATGTGACCAACCCATGTGACATATACCATGTGACACCGCCCCATTGTCACTATATAAGTGGCAGCGGAGCGTGTCCCTGGCATTCCGGCCGGAGAGATCGTCGAGTCAACATCTCCAGGAGAAGAAGAAGAAGAACAAGAAGAAGAACAAGAACGGAAGGCGGCGGCGGCGGCGACGACAGCGGCGACAGAAGACCGGGCCACCGCCTGTAAAAGAGCTACAAGAAGGCGCGGTGGCCCGGCAGAAGAACCGAAGGCGGCGACAGAAGAACGGAAGACGGCGACAGAAGACCGGGCCACCGGACCAGGCGCGGTGGCCCGGCAGAAGCACCGAAGAGGGGGACAAGACCCCCGAAGTCGGGAGAAGAGGCCGGCGGCGGGGAGGAAGAAAGCCGGACTCCTCCGCTAGCAAAAGAGCTACACACACATAGCGGAGGAGTCCGGCGAGAAGACCCCCGGAGCTGTGCAATAAAATATTTTTTCTCTGTGTTGTGTTTTTTATTGTACTTTAGTTCACAGGTGAATGGGTAGGGGTACATTGTACCCCATACTCATTCACATAGGGTGGGGGGCCGGTATCCGGGGGCCCCCTTCTTAAAGGGGGCTCCCGGATTCCGATAAGCCCCCCGCCCGCAGACCCCGACAACCAACGGCCAGGGTTGTCGGGAAGAGGCCCTTGTCCTCATCAACATGGGGACAAGGTGCTTTGGGGTGGGGGGGCCGCGCGGCCCCCCCTTCCCCAAGGCACCCCCCATGTTGAGGGCACGCGGCCTGGTACGGCTCAGGAGGGGGGGCGCGCTCGCTCGCCCCCCTTTCCTGGCCGGCCGGGTAGCGTGCTCGGACAAGGGTCTGGTGTGGACTTGGGGGGAACCCCCACGCCGATTTTTTTCGGCGTTGGGGTTCCCCTTTAAGCCCATTCCAGGCGGCGGAGCCCGCGACGTCTCCTTCGCGGGCCCCGCCTACCTGTACACGCGCTCGAAATGGGCGGACTTTCCGAGCGGGAACAGTCCGCTCATTTCGAAAGTACAGCGGACAAGCCCACACACGGGCGGACTGTTCGCTCAAACACAGTTTCAGCGGACAGTTTTTCGGAATTTCCGAAAGACTTTGTCCGTCCAACTGTCCGCTGAAACTGTCCGCTGAAAGCCCACACACGAGCGGACTGTCCGCCCAAACACTGTTCAGCGGACAAGGTTGGGCGAACAGTCCGCCCGTGTGTACGCGGCCTTACACTTTTATTGTTTCACTTTAATCATTATTAAAATCACTGCTCCCGAAAAAACGGACGTTTTTAAAACTTTTTTTTGCATTGATCCATGTCCCCTGGGGCAGGACCCAGGTCCCCAAACACTTTTTAGGACAGTAACTTGCAAATTAGCCTTTAAAATGAGCACTTTAGATTTTGAACGTTGGAGTCCCATAGACTTTAATAGGGTTCTAAAGTATGCTATATACTAGCTCCGTCGAATCTTCTTTATACATTCGACAGACACCATAAGCCTTCAAAGACAGATTCGACCGTGATTCATGTGGATTTTCGGACAAATGCAATTTTTGAACGAAAAACGAAATAAATAAAAATGAATTTCGGGAGTAACTAAATAAATTAAGTTTTCAGACGAAAACGAAATTCCGAAACGAAATATTTTACTCTGCACATGTCTACTAATTACCCACCCGCCTTCAGATCTTTAGAAGCAGATTTAACTAAATGGTCTAAAGAAGGATTGTCTTGGCTGGGCAGGCTCAATGCAGTCAAGATGAACTTATTTCCTCGAATTTTGTACTTATTTAGAGCCCTTCCCATACCTATCAAAAAGTTGACCCTCAACAAATTCCAATCAAAAGTGGTTGGATTTGTCTGGGGAAAACAGGGTCATAGACTGACGCGTGACATCCTGTTCCGCCGGACAACCCAAGGTGGTTTAGGACTTCCTAACCTCTTTTTATATTATCAAGCAGCACAACTAGCACAATTTTCAGCAATATATACTAAAACTAATAGCCCAGACTGGGTTTCTATTGAGAACCAGGCAGTACCTGACTACACATTAGATCACCTATTATGGAGACCAACAAAACAAAGACCTGCCATATTGTCCCCCACACTTTCTCAATCCCTAGCACTTTGTGACAGACTATATAAAAACGAACACCTGATTTCCCCACTGAAACCTCTCGTACATTTATTCCATAACCCTGATTTCCCTCCTGGCCTGAATACCCAAGATTTTCAATGGTGGTTGAACAAGGGCCTTTTCAGAATTGGACATTTCATTACACCAAATGGACCCATTTCAATGGGACACTGCTACTCCAAACTGGAGATGCCCGATTCAGAACAATTGAGACTTTCACAGATTAAACGTTTTATACATTCTCTTGAACTTGACAAATCAAATAGTTACAATGCTACGATTTACGAGCAATGGTGCTTAAAACAAGGTCACCGCAAAGGAGGTATTTCCCTCATCTACTCGTCCCTGGCAGATAGGAGTGACAAACCGACATATGCTCGTTCTTGGGAGGAAGACTTGGACATCCAACTAGATACGGAAATGTGGTTTCGAATTTTTAGACGTTCTTCCAAAGGTATTTTGAATATTTCCTTAATCGAAGCTAATGTCAAAATTCTAACGAAATGGTATTATGTTCCTGTGAGACTTTCAAAGATGTATTCAGAGATTTCACCGCTTTGTTTCAGAGGATGTGGTCTTTTAGGTACAATGTTACATATATGGTGGATATGTCCCCGCATACGAAATTTTTGGAATAACTTTATACATCTAGTGAGGAAGGTCTCGAAAGCCCCAATCCCACAAGATCCTTCATATATCCTTCTGAACCGCAGGCTACACAATACCCCTAAACATACTCAACAACTAATCTTTTTTATGTGCTTGGGAGCCAAGATCACTTTAGCAAAAGCTTGGAAAACTTCTAGGGTTTCCCTTGTGGCTACCAGGCACAAAATCTCCTGGATTATGGTTCAAGAACAAATAGTAGCTAAATTACGGAATACCATTCAACAATTTGAATTGACATGGGATCCATGGGCCCAACACATCAAAGTACAATTGTTTCCAGGACACCTTCTGTCTTAAATTTTACATGGATGGAGCCAGGACCCTGAATCCTGTACATCTCTCCCTTCCTTACCCTCCCTCTTTTCTCCTGAATTCATTTTCTACTTCTCTTTTTTTTTGCTTTTCTTTACGCAGGATTTTTCATATTTAGTTATGGATTTGATGTTGCCTTATTCTACTACATTCTTCCTCAGTTAACCTTTGTGGTTCTAACTGGAGTTTACTAGTTCTAAAGAGTTCATTTGGAATTGAATTGGGAATTTTGAAGTTTGGCAGTCCGCTTCCCTCCGGGGAGCACAATTTCTAGGTGCTGTCCGGGGGTTTAAAGGGACGTAGATGGGGGGTTCTTCGGCGGGAGTCCCCCGAGCTATCCCACTCCACAGTGTGAGCCCATTGGGGTGGAGTGGTGACCTTGGGGGTCTCCTTAGAAGTTGCCGCTATGTTTATGACTTAAATCTTCTACACCTCCCAATTAAACCTTAATCAAATCCTTTTTTTTTTTTTTTTTTCCTATTTCCCTTTTATCTATGTATATGTATGTGTATATATATATATATATATATATATATATATATATATATATATATATATATATATATATATATATATATATATATATATATATATATATAATGTATATATATTTATATATATTTTTTTTTATTTTTTGTGTCCCTTTTTTTTTTATATATCATTATTATAAATTTTAAATGAAGTGGATCTTTACACTCCAAGTCTTTCATGACATATAATAGTCCCAAATATATCTGTATAAGATACCTTGTATAACTTGTCTTTTTCTGATTGATGCATCCTGCCTTATTTGAATTCTCTGTCTTTTATGTTATGTTTTTGCTTTATTTCTATTTTCTGATTATACATGATGTATTTACCAAAGAGTTAAATTCAATAAAAATTATTGAAAGAGAAAGTTATATTTGTGGAAAAAGAAGGACATCAATTTTATTTGGGTATGGTGTCGCACGACCGTGCAATTGTCACTTAAAATAACGCAGTGCCATTAAAATTACCTAGTCATGAAGGGGGTAAATAAATAAGGGAACTCACATCATTTGGGTGCACTTTTAGTGAGTTGTATGGTAGGGACAGGAACCTGTTTGGGAAGGACAGCAAGCAAAGGTTCCAGCCGAGCAGTTCAGGGAAGACTCCCACAGCATTTTATATACTCCAGTGTCTGGGATGGAGCGTGGGGCTGGTTCAGACTGACGGAATAATGCATCTAGTATTACCAAAAGCAATACTACCCTCGGTAACTGAATCTTCCAATAACACCTCTTGTCAAACATTGTGACTGCTTTATCACTGGATTGCTGTGTATCGGTCAAAGACTTGCCTATTTATTGTTACTATAAATCCTACTTATAGAAAAATACAGAACATATTAGTGCACCATATACTGTTTTGTGTGTGGTTCTTCCTAATAGGGTACCTAACATAGGTCCAGTCTACATGCTGCAATCTCTGTGGTGAAATGTCTTGTGTCTTTTCATGCATATGGAACCCACTATGACTATGACTGATAGATCTACCAGGCTTGATATGCCGCAGGGCACAGGCAGAGACTGGAAACCACTATAATGCTGTCTGCAGCACATATGTGAAAAAGGACCACACAGCTGAGTTATGTAGAGATTCAATTAATTGCTGTGTATCCTCCTGCAACAAGTGAAGCTGTGTTAAAATAATTCAGTCCATTCCTTCATTCCAGGTTGTGGAACCATAGTAGGATTAGCTGTGGATGAGGAGGAAGAACAGGGGGGCTTTTGCAGCTGCTGATAACATTGTACTACTTTTCCTGGGACAAGGAGGATGCTAAAGGCTTGGTTATCTACTCCACCATCCCCTTAATGTGCACTGTCTCCATAGCATACCCAACTATTTGGCCTTTGGATACAGAACTTACTTGTCCCCTAAGAGCAGGGCCAGTGCAAGGATTCTGACAGGTACCACTGCCTTTCAGAATATCTGAATAAATGTTACTGCTGCATTTTTTTTTTTTTAAAGGCTTATTTTCCTCCATTTTTCACCTGGTAATGTGTCCAGTAACACACGTTCTGTATTAGATTGCCCCCACTCTGGAGGAAGGTAGGGGAGTGTCTGATGTACTAGCAGAATTATATACACTACTACATTGAAGACAAACTCCAGCTAACACTTTATAATCAGTTACAGCAACATTTATTTCAGTTAAGGGGAAAAGGTTTTACATAAATCCAAGCTGATCATTGTAAGCACCCATGTCAGTGGTAAATGGTTTGTCTAATCCAGTGATGGTGACCCTTGGCATCCCAAGTGTTTTCAAACTTAATTTCCCATGATGCTCAACTACATTGCAGAGTGCACAAGCATCATGGGAAATGTAGTTCAAAAACATCTGGGTGCCAAGGTTCGCAATTACTGGTGTAATCCATCTAACTGCTATATCTGCAGGACAGCTTGTTCTGTTAAAAATGCAGCAGACTAAGACAGTCCGCCAGCAGGTTAAACACACAAAAAAAAACTGACTTGAATTACCCATCCATATCATTAAGGTGGACGGGGTAATCTTGCCCACTGAGCTATCTAGTGAAAATGGCAACTATGGCAAGCACTGACACCACACCCCTGTCAAAACATTTGAAACCCATCTTTCAGATAACCTTAACAGTAATGCATTAATGGCTGACCAGAGGCAGTATATTAACCATTTACCATTAATAACCATACATTAGTCCCCATCAGCCTCCTGCCCTCCCCCAAATGGATCTAGACAGTTTATTATTAAATCAGTCAGATTGCCGCATACCACATGGCATTTGGCATTGAATCATTCACTATAACACTCAGCTTAGCTTATACCCACTTTTTGCTAAACTCGCGGGATCCTCTTTGACGGCTCCTCTTGGTTGTAGCTTTGCTTACGCAGCAATTCCCCAAGCTCCTCTCATCCCACCTCCGGCTCCGGAGGATTGAAGCGGCAGCGCTGACAGGGAAGGCTGGTGCATATACCAGGTGCAGGGTCGCACTGGGCACATTGTTACAGTAAGGTAGAGAGATTCAGATCACTACAGTACAGCTAGTGGCAACTAGTGTGTACTGTGTGAAGCACTGCTGTCACTTCACCTGCACCCCGCACCCTCCAGCAAATTGTAACGCCCAGCCCAGTGTATCAACCCCTTCCTTGTACCAGCCTGGCCCTGCTTATAGACAGTACAACAGCGTGGTGCTCAAAGTAATTGGCTGTTCAGGACGCACACCCATTACTTGGACACAGGCTGCTGTCTGATACAGAAACAGGCCCACTGAGCCATCAGCCCACTGGGAAACTCCCAGTAGTCCTAATGGCAGTACATCCCTGCTGCCCAGCCACTCACGATTGCCCACTTCATAGGGTGCCCATGGCACTTGTCATATGTGCTATATTTTGAATACACCACAGGAGCTATTGTATACTGACCCAGGGAGATTTTCCTGCCATCAGAGCATAGCTGGTTATAGCTTATGGTGCTAAATGAGCAGGCAAAGTCCAACAGGTTTCCATCAATCATGGAATTCCACAAAATAATGTATGATGAGTGTCAGAATGAATCGTGAATGTCTCATATACAGTATGTGCCACACAACAAAAGACAACGCACAGGGGGATCACCACAATCCACAGCATGCAAGCCTGTAGAAGGAAAAAGAAAAGTACATAGATACAACTACCAGGATTGATCCCAACATACAGCAAGGAAGTCATACTTCTAATGGAGACAAAGCTCACTGTGTGTGTGTTTGTGTGTGTGTACACCTATCCAATGCTGGTGTCATTGTCACAACTTACCTGCAGAGCTGTCAGCTAAATTCCATAATGATCACCCCCTCCCCATCTGAACAACAAATCACATATAATTACACCAGAACTCTCCACCTCCTGGGCTGATCTAAGGTGGGGGTTTAGAGGTGAAAGCATGCAGCATGGTAAAGCCTGGTCCTAACAAGTGTGAGCCTGGTCTACCTGGACAGGAAATACACCTGCCAAGTCTGGGAAGCTTCTGGAAGAACAGAGTTGTGGAGGGAGACAGATGGAGGAGAGAAGGTGGATGGAGACAGTTCAGATCCCACTCACATGAGGCTGCTAACTGCTATCTGACGGCTCACACGGGCAGCAATTATGCAGCCAGATGTAGCTGAAGTTGCTGTAAAACCTCCTGCCCAAATCCCCTTTCTCATACTGGCTGCACACTGGTCATAGGAGTGTGGAAGGAGCAGACATAGAGAGGAAGGGGCGGAATAGACACTACAGCCAATCCCTCCTAATTTAATGGGCAGCTTCTTCTTGCCCAGGCACAATGTCCATGGAGGAGATCTTCACATCCACTTGCACAAAGCTTGCACTTGCACAAGCTTGCACAAACTCTTCCATGTTTTGCAGGTTGTAGATAAATAATGCACCCATACCTGAGGCTTCTCATGCCATCCCTGCTGGCTCCTCCTCTTGCTCTTACTCCCCTCCTACTCTCACAGTTTAGTGGTGATGATATCTGCAGGAGCCTGGCTGAGGTGGGTTCCTACACCTCCCCGTGATCTCACTCAGCTCTTCCCCCCTCTCGGTGTATGTGCTGGCTAGTGCTTCTGCTACCGCCCAAGTTGTTCATTGCACGGGCTGCAGGGAGAGAAGCGGATGGAGGTAGCTAGGTAAAGCTGCGAGCAGGGCCAGCGGCAGCATAAGTACTTGAGGTAATGACTAAGCGCACGTGAAGTGTGATAAATGCGTCTACCCAGCATTCTGATGCCTGTAATTTTTGGGATGTCCAAATAAAGAGGATTTTGATCTACAGTGGTATGCGGCTATTCCTTCTAATTTCATTGTGTGCAGAGGAGAGCCGAGGCGAGCACTTGCTAGATCATTAGGCTTCCTTATCTCACCTGGGGCGGCGGGTTTTCTTTTTTCCACTTCTTGAGGGACACCTGAGTTTGGTGCCCCCTCTGTCCTGGCGCTGTAAGGCAGCTGCCTTATGCTTGCGCCGACCCTGCCTAAGAGCTACACTGCAACAACCTCTGCCCCTGCTTTGGGCCTTGCAGACATGATGATTGTGGATGATTCCCCAATTTATTTGACATTGATGGCAATAATTGGACAGGGGGATGTGGTGCTATAATGACCTTTACAATGTAATCATATTGTATAGTAAACAGAACAGCAATAGTATGCAGTGCAGTGCTGTTAACAAGAGCAGCTTTTGCTGTGTCAACAAAAAGTGGATGCTGCTGCTATCCCCAAAAACAAACAAAATAATAGACCCTAATAAAAATTGAAAGAAATGAATTATGCATGCAAAAAAACTCTGCGACTCTAAACCCCACACTAATCCAAAAACACTCTGTGTAGCCCACTACACTGAAATTCACTGTAATAGTGACAATATGGATCCCCAAATATAGCACTGCAAAAAGCTCTGTATAAAATAATACAAAAGTCAGTGCCAGAGAAAAATGTAATGTGTATGTGGGCAGTTAGCATCAAGGTTGACATACAAAACCTCAGAATATCTAAATACAAAGTAATTCAGTGCCCTTATAAATAAAAAATAATGCAGCACTGCAGTACTTTGTATATAGAACTGTATACGTCGCTAGTAGCACACTAGCACAGTACAATACCAATAGCACAAACTGTCCCTCCCTGCAATCACTGTTGGCTATCCCTCAAATCCTCCAACACACATTGACAAAAGGCTGATGTGGGAGCTGACTTTTTTTTACTGAAAATGGATGGAAAATTGTTAACACATCATTGGCTGCAATATTTCACCTGACCATAATACATGGTGCTACAAATCATTATGAGGAATTGATTTTTGTGCTCTAGTAAACATACTTTAAACTGCAGCATGGTAAGTTCAGGCCATATCCAAACCGCATCCCCAATGAGGAGTAGAGGGAGTTGGGTGTCATTGCTGTAAATATGGTATTGAAAACTGTAGAAGGTTTTCAAATGACCAAGGAAGGAAGTGTGGATAGCGAAGAAATGGGGTCTGAGGGCACAGCCTTGGGGAACCATTATAAAACAGGGAAGAGGAGAGAAGGATATAGTGTAACATTGTAGATGATACTGAAGGTGTGCTGAGATAGGTAGGAGATGAACCAAGATAGAGCTAAGCCTTGGAGACTAAGGAAGTGGAGTTTTTTTATAAAGAAAAAGCACTGCAGGATAGATTACCATAGCCATAGTGGTTAGTTAAAGACATAGAAAACTGAAAAAGCAAGCACAATTTACAAGATAATCTTTGCTGTTGATTTTTTATTTGGGGGATGTTATTTGCAGTAAGACATTTAAAGTATAAATATGAAAAAAATCTACAACCACCAGTGTATCTTAAATTTAGTATTCTAGATTGTTATCGTTTTGGAACATACCAATTGTACTTGGTACCAGATGCCTTGTATGGAATACCAGAGGAGGGAGAGCCCGATGAAAGCCTTATCATTCAGGAGGTTGACCCAGGAACAGGAGGGACTCATGTGCCCTGCATTCTGTCTGTAGTGAATCTTAGCAGATAGCTTGGATGAAAAGGAGTCCAGCCTTTGAGAATTAGCAGTGGTAGACATGGGCTTCCCCAAATAGCAAAGCCAAAGATGTACTTGACCTTCCAAGGAGCCAATGAGGATATAAATAGGATTCACTGTAAGGGGACTTTTCAAGTGTAAGACTTTGGAAGCTTGAGCAGAGAATCACTAAGCTATCAAGCAGAATAAAGGTAAGGAATAAGCTAAAAGCCCGATCCAGTGAATTACCCCCCCCCCCCAAAAGAGGTACTAGATTAGTAGACAAGACAAAGGGGTTGATTTACTAAAACTGGAGAGTGCAAAAGCTGGTGCAGCTGTGCATGGCAGCCAATCAGCTTCTTACTCTAGCTTAGCTCCATTAAATTTGTCAAAAAAATCGGGAAGATGATTGGTTTCTATGCAGAGCTGCACCAGCTTTTTGTACTCTCCAGTTTAATAAATCAAACCAAGGTTAGTAATAGTAGATCTACCAGTACAGTACAAAAACAGGTAAGCCAATGGAAGAAGCAAAATTATCAGGTTATGAAAAATGCTATTACAAATTTAGACTATTTAGAAACATTTGCATGCACTAAGTATCCTTATGTACTAATGTTTCTTCTGCAGATACCATGGAGAAGTGAGCATAGACACAAGAGGACAGGAGGATCATTATGGATATCATTAAAGTGGTTCTAAAGCCTCAAGGTTTTTTACCTTATTGCCTTCTATGCATTAGGGTAAAAAACCTTTCCGTGTCACAGACTCACCCCCTCACCCCCTTATACTTAACTAAACCTCATCACGATCCAGCACTGTGGATGAGAGCTGCAGCTCTTCTGGGCAGATTGATAGCAGTTGGAGCCATTGGCTGTCAATTTACTTCAGTGACGAGGTAGCAGGAGACAAGACTGAGCCCCATTGTCTGTGTCAAGGAGGGATGGAGGCTTGCCACAGTGGCTATGTCAGGTCACACTCTGTTTTTATATGTCCAATGGGTGCAGCAGCGGGGCACAAGAGCGAGCCCACATGAGTGCCCCCAATGGGAATCAGCTCCCTATTGGGGACACCAGTAAGAGAGGAGGAGCCAAGAGCACTGGTAGGTGACCCGAGAAGAGGAGGATCTAGGCTGTCCTGTGCAATTCTTTTGCACCCACTGCATGGGAATTTTTCAGTTTATCCACATTTTCAGGATAGGTTACCTGTTTTTACTTCAATGTTTCCTAAAACAAAGCAAAAGCATAGCCCAGTTTTACATTGTGCAGCAAGTTCTTAAAGTGGTTGTTAACCCACTTCTACTAGATCCTTTCATCTTCTCTGTACCATAATAATAAGTGTCCCTGTGCCTGAGTTATGTAAAAAAATCTAGAAAAAGAAAAACCGCACTATTAAAAAATAAGGTAAATATCAAGCTGCAACTTGAATTGATATATAACACCAATAAACATATAAAAAGAAGAAGCTGGGCTAAAGATTGAATGATCGCAAATAACCTGTGAGAAAACACATCAAGTGCATATATCACAAACACAGTGACAAGTGCAAAAAAAAGTATTTTCCACCTATGGTCAGACGTTGATACCAAATTATATATGCATTATAAACTTAGACCATAAAAAGCAATTAAATGAAAATTGCACAGATGAATAAGGATGCACATCTTCAGGGGGCACAGAATCTGAATCCACCACCACACAGAATAAAGGCTTACCAGCTATACAAGCTAGATTAACTTGTCACCCAACCTGGGTACTACGATATCCTACTATGGATATGGACATACGACTCAATCGTATAGAAAAACAAGCTGGCCGGCAATTAAAACAAGATAAAAGGCACACATGCCCATGCAAAAGCGGTACATGACAGAGGAGCGTGGACATGACAGAGGCGCACGGGACGCGAGAGAGGCGTGGTGACGTCACCGCGCCTCTGTCACGTCCCGCTTTTGCACGGGCATGTGTGCCTTTTATCTTGTTTTAATTGCCGGCCGGCTTGCTTTGCTAAAAGATTGAGTCTTATGTGCTGACCAATCTTTTTACTTAAATAAATCCTCTGGTTTTAGCGATGGCAAGTTTTTTTGTTTTTTCCTTCTGGGTTGCATACCTTAATGCCGCGTACACACGAGCAGACTTTTCAACATCCAAAGTCCGAAGGACTGAGTCCGTCAGACTATCCGATCATGTGTGGGCTGCAACGGACTTTTGACTCACCAAAGTCCGAAGGACTTTAGAATATGGAACATGCTTCAAATTTTCCCGACGGAACTCCGCCGGACCCGGTCCCCTTCGAAAAATCCGCTCGTGTGTATGCTACTCCGACGGACTAAAACCGACGCTAGGGCAGCTATTGGCTACTGGCTATGAACTTCCTTATTCGAGTCGGGTCGTACGTCATCACGTTCGAATCCGTCGGAGTTTAGTGTGATCGTGTGTGGCCAAGTCCGTTCGGCCGAAAAGTCTGTCAGAACTCCGTCGGAATTCCAGCAGAACTCCAACGGAACTCCTTTGTAAGTCTGTCGGACATAAGTCCTCTCGTGTGTACGGGGCTTTATTGAGATTGTGTTCCTACCCCGTGTCTAACAGCAAGTCCCTTAAGTGGTGAGTGTTGGCAATTACCGACACATGTGGACCGACATCCTATTTTGGCTGAGATTCAAGGAACATTCCATCTACAATCCCCTATTCATATTGGGAGAGCGTAGTACCCAGGTTGGGTGACAAGCTAATCTAGCTTGTATAGCTGATAAGCCTTTATTCTGTGTGGTGATGGATTTACATTCCGTTTCCCCTGAAGATTTGCCACTGGGTGTTGCTTTGTTTCATCGGTTTTTCATCATTTACGATACAAACTGCATCCTTATTCATCTGTGCAATTTTTGTTTAATTACTTTTTTATGGTCCAAGTTTATAAGGCATATATTATTTGGTATCACTTTTTCAACGTCCGACCATAGGTGGACAATATTTTTTCTTTGCACTTGTCACTGTGTTTGTGATATATGCACTTGATGTGTTTTCTCACAGGTTATTTGCAATCACTGAATCTTTGGCGCAGCTTCTTCTTTTTATATGTAAAAAAATCTGCCTGATTGTACCTATATGAGTGTGGCTCCCGGTGCTCAGCTCTCTTCTCTCTCCAGCTCACAGCTCTAGTGGTCGGGGGCCAAGCCCTCCATCTGATGTCAGCCGGGGAAGAGAGGAGAGAGAGCCGACAGTCAGTTGAGCTCTGGGAGCCATGCTCATATAGGTATTATCCGGCAGATTTTTTACATAACACAGGGACACTTATTATTATGGTACAAAGGGAATTACAGGATTTAGTAGTAGATATGAGAGCAGCAGGAGTGGGGGCGGGGGGGGGGGGGGGGTGGACACTGGTACAAACAGACAGGCAGGGAGGGGAGGGGGAGGAGGACAGAGGAGACACAAAAACAGGAGAGCAGAGCTACGGATGACAGAGGCACGAACTCTGATCAGGGTGTCAGGGCTCAGAAGCCCTAATATATCATGGTCAGCTTACGGGGGGGGGGGGGAATAGCCAGGCAGTATCAACCAGGTTTTTTAGGTGTTACAGGGGGCCAAATGACAGCAGAAGCACTGTGCTGTATAACATGCTTTAAAGAAACAAACTTTAACAAACGCTTTAATTATACCCATGATTTACTTTACAGTTACACTAGATGCCTCCGCTGAGAGCACTGCATTAGGGTAGTCTTTGGCATCATTATGTATATTATGTTCTGTAATATTTGGGATGGGGGTTGGTTGGCTCAAGTGCCCAGTCATAGTACACATTTGCAAATTAAACGTGCAGGTGTTTTTTTTAACCAATTTCTCTTTATTAAATTTTTTAATCACAAGTTTACAATGACTTTCACAAATCAGAAAGACCCATCGTCTTCATATATATGTAATAAAAACAAAGCCATATACAGTATTCAAATTACTACAGGCTTTCCTACTTAACTATCCCTCAGCCCCCCTCCCCAGCCCTCCCCCCCACCTCGAGCACGCGCTGTTTGTCCCAGCCACCTCAATCATGGTTGGCTGGTTGGGAGGTCCTGGCCGCCATGAGGAGAATGGAACCAGAAAAAAAAAAAAAAAAAAAAGGTAGAAGAGTAGCACCCACAGAGAAGTCCACCACAAGGGGCTGGAGAGGTGTAAAGCCCCCCCCCCCCCCCCCCCCGTGGCCACGAACCAAACTAGCAGGTTCTGGGTCTATCCTTCGGCAGCCCCACTCAAGGGGTAACCCATATCACTCAACCAGGGGTTCCATAGTGCCCTGAATTTCTTTAAATTGTTTTGCTTTATGAACATCGCTCGTTCACACCAGATTGTGGAGTTGATTGCATTTGCCCATGCTTCCAATACAGGAGGGTTTTTGGCTTGCCAGTTTATTGCTATTAACCGCCTAGCCTGGTACAGGCACCTTAGTATAGACGTCCATGTTGGAGAATGAATTCTACCCTCCTCTAGGATGCCCAATAAGCAAACCTTGGCCTCTGGTTTCAGGGTGGTCTTAAAAGTCCTATTTATTCTCTGTACAATTTCCATCCAATACCTGTACAATTTTGGGCATTTCCACACCATGTGAAGAAGGTCCCCTGGTGCCCCACATCTGGGGCATTCATCCCTGGGTTTCCTACCCATTTTCCACATCTTATGGGGGGTATGGTATACTCTATGTATGAGAAACAAGTGAGACATTCGCTGTGATGGAGATATGGAAACCAAACTTCCTTGTTCAAGTGTCCTGTACCATTGCTTCTGGGTTATCGGCCCCATATCCCCTTCCCATCCACGCCTGCTCTTATCGGGTCCCTCCCCCTTCAAGGTTCTATCCCTAAGTTTTATGTAAAGCCTAGAGATCTGGCCCTTTGCCTGCCTTCGGTCAATAAGGCCCTGGAACATGGGAGTTTCGGTCCTTTCAATAACTAGTGACCCGTACTGTGCTAGAATTCCATGCCTCAGTTGCAGGTATTTATAGAACGTCTTGTTGGAGATACTAAATTCTTGCCTAAGGTCTTCAAAGGATTTCATAAGATTCCCTTCATATAGTTGCACTAGCTTACTAATCCCCTGCCTCTCCCATTCCGAGGATCTATCTATGCTGCTTAATTCAGCCAGGTTTCTATTGTACCATAGAGGGGTATAATCGGTCACTCCCACATAACCCATAAGTTGCTTTACTGTCCGCCACACCTTCCCCACTAGTACATTAGTAGGGCACCTATGAGCAAATGAGTCAGCTTCCAGAACTTCAACCAATGATTTATGCGGGGCATTATCAGTCATCAATTTATGATTTGGGCACTCTCCACTTTGAAGCCCAGCCCCAGCTAGATGCTGGAGTTGAGCTGACAAGAAATATGATCTCAGATGTGGTATCGCCATTCCTCCTCTCTTGACCGGGAGCTGCAGCGTCTGTAGCCTAATCCGAGCTTGCCCTTTCTTCCAAGCTAGATCACGAAATAGCGATTCCAATTTCTTGAACCACTCTTGGTTGATCCAAATTGGAGAGTTGTGCAAGATATATAAAATTTGTGGCTGCCAGATCATTTTAATTAAGTTGCAGCGCCCCGCCACAGAGAGAGGGAGACAACACCAGTTGTTAACCTTCTGTTTCAGTTTTATCAACAGTGGTACTAAATTCTCCTTGACATACTGATTTACTTCTCCAGTAATCCAGACACCCAAGTACTTCAGCTTAGACACCACCTCCAGACACATAATTGTAGGTGGGGGTGGGTCCCCAGGTCTGGTCAACGGCAAGGAGGCAACAGTGGAGGCTGTAAATACCAATGCTACTACTCAACGGATGTTTGTGAGTGACATACCTGGCTTTTTTAACCTTTTATTGAGTTAAATAAACTTTAATGCACTAGGGCTGGTGTGCGCTCTGTTTCTCTGTGCTTTTCTGGTCAACGGCAGGAGTGCTGATTTATTCCAGTTGATTACCAGACCCGACTGTTGCCCAAACTCCCCCATCATCTGTACCACATTATTCAAGGTAGAATTCATATCCCCGATAAAGAACAAAACATCATCCGCAAACAAAGCGATTTTATCTTCCCCCCATCCACGTCGGAATCCCTGGATGTCCGGACGCGATCTCGTCAGGACAGCCAGGGGTTCCATAGCCAATACAAACAGGAGGGGGGACAACGGACATCCTTGTCTCATCCCCCTTTCAAGCTGGAATGCTTCAGAAAATACATTTCCCATTTTAATTTTTGCCCTAGGTCTATTATACAGCAACTTTACCCATTGTATAAATAGAGGGCCAAAACCAAAGCGCTCCAACACTCCCCATAGGTAGCCCCATTCCAAGCTATCAAAGGCCTTAGTGGCGTCTAGAGCTAATATAGCTCCAGGTCCATCGTTGTCCCTAGGTATCTGTATATTAAGAAAAACTCTCCTTATATTGGTGCTGGTTGACCTGCCCGGGATGAATCCAGACTGGTCTGGGTGTATCAATTTATGGATACAGTTGTTTAGGCGGGTCGCTAGGGCCTTGGCTAGTATTTTTACATCGGAACATAGCAAAGATATTGGCCGATATGACGAGACTTCTTGATGATCCTTCCCCTCCTTAAGTATTAAACGTGCAGGTGTTTAAATCTGTGCAGCACCTCCACCACTGACCAGGATATTTGGTGCTTCTTCCAAGATTCAATGGGTGGATGCATTGTTGGCCACATATAAAGTCTTATAAAAGACCCTAGATATGATAGGTGGGATACCTAATGATAAGGAAGTTAATTCCTAATTGACTGAACTTGAACTGGTAACTTGATATTCAAGACCATTGATGTTGAGTCATTAACACCTAAGTCCAAGATGGCAGCAATATCATTAAGCGTTTGGATAAGATTTGAGAGTGAGATAGTGGGGTTATGAGAACTAAGAAGACATCATCAACAAAAGGCATACCTTATTTTTGTATCCAGCAACTTCTATTCTTTGAATGTTTAAGTTGGCCATAATAGTGAGAGCCAGGGGTTCAATTGTAATGGCAAGAGAATAGGAAAAAGAGGATATCTGAATTCAGCGTATTAAACAAATATCTACTGTTTATCATAAGGGGCCTTAATTCATAAGGATCTGCAAGGATCAATTTGTAAAGGTGGGCTTTTGCTTCAAGGGTAGTATTTTTGGGTTTTCATTTCTTTTGTACTGCTTTTTTTTTTTTTTTTAATGAACGTCTTTGAGTGCTTAAAACTTGAAGGGATGCATTCACTTGTTGCTGACCATCTGTTCTTTAAGCTGCCTTTTGTTCACATCTCACTTGAAAGAAAAAGAAAAAAAAAACAATTTCTCAGTGTGTACCTGAATCACCTTGCATTATATCACTCATATAAAATACATAATGTTTGGGCGCTTTAACTATCGGGCTTCAGCAAGATTCACCTCCAAGTTTGAGTTTGCTGAAGATGGAAAAAGATTTGCTGAACCCTTGGTGTATCGAATCTCGGCAGATTCTTCCATAACTACAGTGCATCCAGAAAGTATTCACAACACTTCACTTTTTCCACATTTTGTTATCCAAAATTGATTAAATTCATTATTTTTCTCATAATTCTACAAACAATACCCCATAATGACAACATGAACAAGAAATCTTTGCACATATATTAAAAATAAAAAAACAAAACAAATTCACATGTACATAAGTATTTACAGCCCTTGCTCAATGCTTTGTTGAAGCACCTTTGGCACCAATTACAACCTTAAGTCATACTCAAATTTTGTGTATGATGCTACAAGCTTGACACACCTATTTTTGGGCAGTTTCTCCCATTTTTCTTTGCAGGACCTCTGAAGCTCAATTGGGTTGGAGCATCGGTGCACAGCCATTTTCAGAACTCTCCAGAGATGTTCACCCAGGTTCAAGTCTGGGCTCTGGCTGGGCCACTCAAGGATATTCACAGAGTTATCCACTCCTTTGTTATAATGGCTGTGTGCTTAGGGTTGTTGACCTGTTGGAAGATGAACCTTCGCCCTAGTCTGCTTTCCAGAGCACTCTGGAGCAGGTTTTCACCAGGGATGTCTCTGTACATTGCTGCATTCATCTTTCCCTCGATTCTGACTAGTCTTCCAATACTTGCCACTGAAAAACATCCCCGCAGCATGATGCCACCACCATGCTTCACTGTAGGGATGGTATTGGCCAGGGGATGAGCAGTGTTTGGTTTCCTCCCGACATGACACTTGTCATTCAGGCCAAAGAGTTCAATCTTTGTTTCATCAGACCAGAGAATTTTGTTTTTCATGGTCTGAAAGTCCTTCAGGTGCCTTTTGGCAAACTCCAGGCAGTCTGTCATATGCCGTTTACTGAGGAATAACTTTGGTTTGGCCATTCTATCATACAGGCCTGATTGGTGGAGTGCTGCAGAGATGGTTGTTCTTCTGGTCTTGGTCACCTACCTGCCTAAGACCCCCTCCCTCAATCGCTTAGTTTGGCCAGGCGGCCCACTCTAGGAAGAGTCCTGGTGGTTCCAAACTTCTTCCATTTACAGATGATAGAGGCCACTGTGCTCATTGGGACCTTCAATGCTGCAGAAATTTCCCTAGATCCCCAGATCTGTTCCTCAAAACAATGCTGTCTCTGAGGGCTACAGGCAATTCCTTGGACATCATGGCTTGGTTTGTGCTCTGACATGCACTGTTAATTGTGGGACCTTATATAGACAGCTGTGTACCTTTCCAAATCATGTCCAATCGACTGCATTGATCACAGGTGGACTCCAATCAAGTTGTAAAAACATTTTGAGGATGATCAGTGGAGACAGGATGCACCTGAGCTCAATTTTGAGTGTAATAGCAAAGGCTGTGAATACTTATGTACATGTGATTTGTTTTCATTTTTTTATTTTTAATACATTTTCAAAGATTTCAAAGAAACATCTTTCATGTTGTCACTATGGGGTATTGTTTGTAGAATTTTGAGGAACATAATTAATTTAATCCATTTTTGAATAAGGCTGTAACATAACAAAATGTGAAAAAAGTGAAGTGCTGTTAATACTTTCCAGATGCACTGCATTTCTGACTAACAGAGTGCCCCCTAACAAGATCTTCAACACAAACATTATACAGTGGGGCAAAAAAGTATTTAGTCAGCCACCAATTGTGCAAGTTTTCCCACTTAAAAAGATGTGAGAGACCTTTAATTGTCATCACTGGTATACCTCAACTATGAGAGACAAAATGTGGAAACAAATCCAGACAATCACATTGTCTGTCTGAGAATGTCATATGGTCAGATGAAACCAAAGTAGAACTGTTTGGTAGAAGCACAACTCGTCGTGTTTGGAGGAAAGAGAATGCTGAGTTGCAACCAAAGAACACCATACCTACTGTGAAGCATGGGGGTGGCAACATCATGCTTTGGGGCTGTTTCTCTGCAAAGGGAACAGGACGACTGATCCGTGTACATGAAAGAATGAATGGGGCCATGTATTGTGAGATTTTGAGTGCAAACCTCCTCCCATCAGCAAGGGCATTGAAGATGAAACGTGGCTGGGTCTTTCAGCATGACAATGATCCCAAACACACCACCTGGGCAACAAAGGAGTGGCTTCGTAAGAAGCATTTCAAGGTCCTGGAGTGGCCTAGCCTCCAGATCTCAACCCCATTGAAAACCTTTGGAGGGAGTTGAAAGTCCATGTTGTCCAGCGACAGCCCCAAAACATCCCTGCTCTAGTGGAGATCTGCATGGAGGAATGGATCAACATACCAGCAACAGTGTGTGACAACCTTGTAAAGACTTACAGAAAACATTACCATGACCTCTGTCATTGCCAACAAAGGATATATAACAAAGTATTGAGATGAACTTTGATATTGACAAAATACTTATTTTCCACCATAATTTGCAAATAAATTCTTTAAAAAAATCACACAATGTGATTGTCTGGATTTATTTCCACATTTTGTTTCTCATAGTTGAGGTACTGTTTACCTATGTTGACAATTACAGGCCTCTCTCATCTTTTTAAGTGGGAGAACTTGCACAATTGGTGGCTGACTAAATACTTTTTTGCCCCACTGTAATTTGTATAAAGCAAGAACTGTGCCTCAGTCAGCTCACATATATGAAGGTCTTCCTGCTATTGCCTGTATATATACTGTATATATAGTGTAGAGGTAGGCCACCACACACTTTTAGGGACATTGACTCAGGTTCAATCCATGAAAAAAGTACATGGACTATGAAGCAGGTAGTAGCTACACTCAACGGGAGGAATTTTACAAATTAATTTAATCAATTATAAAATATGGTGCACTATCCCTTTAAACGTGAGAAAATCATATAGCTCAATAAATGCAACATATACAAGTGTGCATATAATACATCAGAGTGAAATAAATGCATAGATCAAGTCCATACACTTCAAAAGTGAAGAATCTGTCATATAATGTATATAGGGGTGTACTCACTTTTGTGAGATACTGTATGTATACTGTATGTATGTGTAGATATAGATATAGATAGATAGATATATCTATATATATCTTTATTTATCATACAGTAGAAATATATGTGGCTCTGCTGTTGTTCTCTGGCTTTTTTTCCCTGCATACAGGTCATGCGCTTTCTTAGGAGTAGAACAAATTATTGATTGGTGTCTTGTGAAGAGCAAGTACTGCAAGTTGAAGTTGCCGAGACCACTTAATGGGCCAACATAACAGTTCTTCAAGCTTTCAAACCTCACAGGCTTCCTATTCAAGTCTCATATCTGACAAAAAAGCAGATCTACTAGTTTCCCCTATGCTATTATTCCCAGTGGGACGTTAACAAGAGAATCAACACAATCTGCCACTCCAAGTACAGAGAAAGGCCTTTAGATGGAAAGACACCGGGGTGTTATTATGTGACATTGTAAGTTACCATTTTATATATAATATCACCATTATAAAGAAGTCTTTTAAAATGTGGCAATAAAATGTGCATCAACCGAATTCCAGACTTAAACCCACAGAGTTTCATAAAGAGGTAACACTTACCAGTACAACATGAGCCATACAATTGCTCCCAGATGGCACTCCAAAAAGAAAATACTGGAGCTTATTAAAACTAAAAATAAATCAGGCACATACAAAAATCACATCAATCTGCTGAATGGAAAAAGTGATCAAATTGCGTTAAAATTAACTGCTAGCAAAGAATTCCAGTCTTTCTAGCACTCTAAAAGTGAAATAGCAAATGTAAACATATCCACCATGCTACTTTAATTATATTTCCTAATTCATGTCAGTCACTCATGTGTTTTGGACAGACTACAGAAACAGTTTTTAACCCTTTAATATTATGCAGGGTTTTTTCCTGTTTTCCCTCTTTAGAACTAGCAGTGCACTAAGCCAAAAGAAACAGCTTGGTGGTTTCTATGTGATGTTGCTTGCAATAACACTGTACTGACCCTGGATATTGGGTGCTCTTCTTGTAAAAAGTGTGATTAAAGAGCTTGTGTCTTCCATATGTCTAGTCTCGAGGGAATATATGAAATTGCAAGGAAGACCTAAAAAAAAAGATCCAGTTTATTGTGACTCTTTTACAGCTGCCAGACACACGGGGAAATCAGGAAAAGAATGAATATCGGTAGTATAGGTCATACTTTGATCTGTCCTTCCCTTAATGTTTCTTTGTGCCTGGTGGCCATAGGATCAGGGCGTTTGCTACTGAATTGAGGTAAAGAATAACTTAATTTAAGTGCTACAGTGTTTTCTTTCTCTTCTCCATGACTGCTGAGAAGCATATGTGTTGGAAATCCAAAATGACAGCAGCCTTACATAATTACACAACAAAGACGCTTGAATTGGAAAAGGACAAAGCTCTGGCTTTATTACAGAGGTCAAATAACATCATTTTTCTGTGAGACACAGGCATTCTGTGAGCACCTAATCATACTCCCAATGTGCTGAAGGCCTATTTGTACTTAAAGGGCCAAACCAACGTTTTATTAACCCAACAACCCAGTTTAGGGGATTAACCATGAACAACCATACAAACTGTGGAGTACCGATTGTGATGATCATGAGAGCTTGTCAGGTGACAGGAGGTTAGAGTATGTACCTCAACCTAAATAGACAGCCAATCCAACCCCAACAACATTTACCATATAAAATCTGGAACCCACTTAATGTTTACTGTTCCCAGTCCTCAATGTTTCCTTTCCTCACTGCTCAAAGAGCAGTCATTCCGGAAGCAGACAGTAAGCAACAGAAAAAAATCAAACCTTTACTGGTGTTTTCAGCCTTAGTGTGGACATGCATGAGAGAAACAGATCTATAACACAATGATCATACTAAAAAAAGTCATGTTGTGTTCACAATAATCCATTTACTGACTAGTAAGTTATCCAGTGGGTTGATTTGTTTACTAACACTAAAACTTGAAGAGACATTTGAAGTGGACCAACACCCTTACGAACAGCCTTAATCTCACACAATCGGTAATGGCTGAGTGCTCAATCAACAGTCAATACTTTTCCATATGCACTACCATTTCAATTTTTTGTATAATTTTAATAATATATATAAGTGAATAAATAAATAAAACCACTTTGTAGGAGTAGTAATGATATTGCTTGGCTGAACAATGGTGTCATGGAAGGAAAAAGATAACAAAGCTCTGCTTAATTGGTAAATCCCCCTTTTTCTTCCTAAATTCCAGCTTCCCTATGTACCAATATACCAATATTGTACCTCTGTTGCAGTAAATAAAAAGATTTCACTATATTCCAGGGCAGGCATCATCTTAGCATTCAGTTTCTTCTATGGAAAATTCCTCCATGACTTCCTGGGATATTTAATAATATACAAAAGTGCTGCGCTAAGAGCCAATCTCCTCTGTTAAACTTCCAGCCAGGATCCCCAACAGAGCCCCTCTCTTAGCTCCACAGGGAATTTTCAGTTGCATAGGCCCCTTTCAGCTATAAACAGCTGGGACCTTGAACACTCCATTCTATTTATAGCCAACCAGGTATGCCCGTGCACTACTTGGTTAATGGTAGATCTAAAGAAGATTGTACAGTGTATGCACACCTTAAAGGGAGAAGCAGAAAAGTGGATGGGAATAAAAAAAGAGGTCCTGTAATGGTGGGAGGTGTGGTCCAGAGAGGTAAATCATGCCCTCTTCTGTGATTAAGTTAAGCAGTGCATGATGGGATATGAAGTTTCCTGGATGGTCACATGATGCTACAGGAAGTCAGGGCTCAGAATGCATTTTTTGGAATTTTGAACAGAGAGGGTATAGACTGAGACTGCCACGGACTAAGTGAGTGAGTAATGCACACATTGGGGTGGCTTTGGCAGAAACATTAGAAATTGCTTCTATTTATTACAAGAAGTGAAATTCGGCCTGAAAAGGTAAACTTAGCCTTTAAAGTTGAGAAAGATCGTTATGACTGCAATAAAGAAAATTTGAAAAAAGTAATGTAACACAGACTTTGGGTTGACATATTATAAACATTTAGTATGATGCCTTTGCAAAGCACTATGCATTTCTTATTACAATTTCACAGTATTGCCAGTAGACTTTTAAACTGTTTGTTCATTGAAACAGAGTATTTGGGGGTTATTTACTAAAGGAAAATCCACTTTGCACTACAAGTGCACTGCAAGCGCACTTTCAAGTGCAGTCGCTGTAGATCCGAGGGGGACATGCCATGAAAATAAAAAACAGCATTTTAGCTTGCACATGATTGGATGATAAAATCAGCAGAGCTTCCCCTCTTTTCAGATCTACCCATCAGATTTACAGCAACTGCACTTCCAAGTGCATTTGCAGTGCACTTGTAGTGCAAAGTGGATTTGCCTTTTGTAAAAACCCTCAATATCTCCACTAAAACCTCTATGGGTTTCTATAAGCAAGATCCATAACTGTATTCCTATCTCAAATCTATCTCCTACAATCATTAAGATTAAGTCTTCTCCCTCTCTGCATTGGGGTTTCAGTAATTTTATAATATTAAGAATACAAAAGTTATATTACGCCTCTCTCAAGAGCAAAAGCAAGATTGCTAACCTTAAAGTGGGAATGTGCAGAGTCTGGAACTTATACAGGCCTTGCCAGCAGTGCCCCTAATACACAGCAGCAAGTAGCAGGTGATTCAGGTTGCCGACACCTATCCAAAAGTGTCTCACCCTTTTAAAGTAGTATTAAAAAAAAAAAACATGCCACACCTACCTGCTCTGTGCAAAGGTTTTGCACAGAGCACCCTCGATTCTCTTCTTTTCCAGTCCCTCGCTGGTGCTCCTTGTTCTTCCTCCTCGAGCAGTGGCCCCAGAGAAAACCACTTTCCCTGGTGCATTGCTGGGTGCTCGCTCTCGAGCCACTGCTCTATGCCTCAATAAGTCCCTGGACCACTCCCCCCGCTCTCTCCTCATTGGCCAATGGGCACCCACTGCTGTCTCAGCCAAAGAGGAAAGGGAGTCCTGGGAAAGCCTAGTCTCTTGTGCACATCCACCCCCCCCCCCCCCCCCGGTATTATAATTAAAGGAAATTTAAATTTTTTAGTGTTTCACTTTAAGCATTGTTACAATCACTGCTGTAAAAACAATCTTTTTAAAAAACAAATTTGCCTGGATACATGTCCCAAGGGTAGTAGCTAAGCCCCTGTACCCTTTTTACGGCCAATAACTAAGCCAATAAGCATATAAACCTTCAAAATGAGGACTTTCGATTTTTCATGTTAGGGTCCCATAGACTTAAATAGAGTTTGCAGCTCTGGGCCAAACTTTTCCCTGCTCAGGAGTTCTGGTGCAAACCTAACAGGGGGGAAACCTAACAGGGGGGTGTTTGGCCCATCACTAATTGTAAATACAGAAGTCGACAGAGGAAGTGAGAACCTTCTTCTGTGTTTACAATTAACAAGTCACTGAGCAGAGGGCAGGCCTGGAGGTGACAGAATGGAGAAACACCTTGTTTTGGCTTAAAGAAAAAAGCTCTGGTGATACTTGGTCAAGTGACAGATGTCTAAGAAGAGAATTCCCCTTATTTTGTTGAGATTTTCTTTCACTTCACGATTGCATCTCATGGAGATGATACTCAATGGATACAAACAAATCTAAAACTAATAATCAAGTTTGGCTATATGGCTTTGGCTATATGATTGAATTTACAATTTTATTAATGTGAGATACACTTTTCCTTTTAGTCACTGTAGTATTATTTAGTTAAAACAGCATAGTTTAACTTGTTTACTTATTAAGCATTTCTTTAGTATGTTTTCAAAGTTGACACGATAGCTGTGTAGTTCTATTCATTTTTGAATGATACTAATGTCTACAGAAGACTTGAATTTGTACTTTGCATGTCCTTTCTTTTGTCTGACTAAGGAAACTGACAAGATGGTAATGAAGAGTGAAGAAATCAGTAAAGACAGATGCCGCCCATGCTGTTAAATTTGGTATTGGTTACATATCAAGTGCTGCCTGGTGATTCCAGTTCAATTTACAACTTCCAGAAGAGAAGGCCTCCAGTGGCATAAAATCCATATCTCATCTTAAAACATGATCACTGGTAAAAGGTACAGCAACATCAATGGTGTTAGTTTGCTCTAGTTTCTACCTGTTTCAAAAACAGAGGCTGATCCTATCTCAAACTTGCAGGTTTTTTTTTTTCCTACTATATCTTAAAATAAACCTGTACTGAAAGAATCAAGTAGGTTGCCATTGTTGATCTACATTTGAAATGTTAGTTATCTGGTTGTTGTCTTAATGCTTTGAATCACTCACCCAGGCCAAGGAAAAGTCAAATTAAGTCAGGAATTTACAGGCAGTTTTTAAAGCTTCTAGACAGTTGGATTTATAGGGCTCTGGAGTTTGGCCGAGGAGGGAGAATTTGGGTGTCTTTGCCACAATTCCACACATGGATTTCCCTTCATCCTGAAGTTAGTTGTCTTCAAATCATAGTTGGACTAAAAACCACTTGAGCCTCCAAGCCTTTTGCGTGCTAAACTTCATGGAGTCTCAGAGCGTTTTTTTTTTTTTTTGCTGATGTCTCGGTTTTACAGATTATATCTATTAGCATTTGAAGTCTAGTGCATTATACATTTTATTTTTTGAGATAATAAGGCATTACTTTGGTAGCAGATTTGGATGCACACATTTTCTATTGACTTTGCTTTAATTGGAGATATACAGTATAGTTAAAAATTAGAAGAACACGCCTTTTCTTGTAATTTTCCCCAATGCAATATTTGCATAATTTGCACACTCTTGCAAAAATATAATTAAGAAAATCCGCTGAATAAAATGATATTACATTAGCGTGACTTTTATGTAACATAGCAGAATAGTAAAGCTCAAAGTGAGTAGTATATGGGTTTTTCTTTTAAGTGTGCTTCATTTACCTTTTGATGTTACACTGGGACGCACACAACAGAAAAATATAGTTTGCAGAAATTGTAAGCATAACAGTAGGATAATATTACTTTAGATTGAGGAGGGCACAAAATTGCACTATAGTTACTTTTTGAAAGGTTACAATTTCTAAAAATTTCAATGACATTACATTTACTTACATGAGAATTTGGTACTTTCAAAGTGAACAAAAATGTCATCCAGATCATCCAACAACTGTGATATGAATCTGAAATATGTATTACATAAGGAACACGTTGTAATGATACATAATATGCATTAAAAAATAATAATAATTAAAAGTGGCAAATGCAGAAAAACTGGAAAAATAAAACACACTGTAGCGCTTAAACATGACAGTCAACCATATGCTATGGTAATATAATGGCAAATATAATGGTAAAGAGCTACAACTCAAGACCCCCCTCTATACACACACACACACACACTCTCTCTCTCACACGTGTGTGCCATAAATAAACACTGACACAAAGTAAGGAACATACACAAGTGTATATTCACATTTCACATTGAATTAATGCTCCAAGGCCAAACTGAAGAAACCGGAGGACTCAGTCGCATGAACAATTGCAGATGGGGAATAGTAAGTCAAAGATAGGGCAAAACATCTAGATAAGAGAGGTTCATCAGTACGGAGCTGATAAGTACATAGAGACAACTATATAGAAAGACATGCACGTCAGTGCATTAGGGGACACCCCCTTGGATTTTATATGGCAGCAATAAGTATCAAAGATTTAAACTCAATTTAACAAATATAAAAAAGGAAAAGGCAGAAGAGTGCTAACATAATGACCCAAACACGTTGTCAAGAAAAAGCAGCGACCAAACCATTCAAGGGTTGGCAGGCTAATTCAGACAGCATGGATCCAACATGTTTCAGAAACCAACTATACATCAATATATTCCTTCTTCTTCAAAAACTCTCTGACAACAGATGTATATTTTGCTTGATGTTGTTAGATGAATTCTACTATGTATATTTGTATATTTACAGATTTGAATATAATTACCTAAACTTCATATTACCCCCGAAGAAGGAATATATTGATGTATAGTTGGTTTCTGAAACATGTTGGGTCCATGCTGTCTGAATTAACCTGCCAACCCTTGTATGGTTTGGTCGCTGCTTTTTCTTGACAAAGAGTTTGGGTCATTGTATTTATTATTCTATATATATCTAATACATTCATCAATGTATGATTCTATGTTTTTTGTGTTTAATGTCATTTATTTCCCTTTTTTTTTTGACTACTCTAATACAGTTGGCACTTGGCACTCTTGTTGGCACACTTTTCCTTTTTTATATTTGTTAAAGTGAGTTTCAATTTTTGATACTTATTACTGCCATATAAAATCCAAGGGGGTGTCCCCTAATGCACTAATGTGCATGTCTTTCTATATAATGCTATTAGGATGTTGGCAGCAATAACACAATAATAAATTTCTCAAGACTTTGTTTCTTACATACAGAAAACTATTATTATTATTATTATTATTATTATTATTATAAATTGGATACATTAAGGAGCATTTGAAGAATGTCAAAACTTTCACTTAAATAGCAAAGTAGCGATATAGCAAAACCTTTGACAAACAAATGACATTGCTGTAACTTCCTCTGCTGCCAGTGGATGCTTCTATATCTTTTTGGGTGAGCACCCAGCAAGATATCTTACAAATAGAGTGTGGTTGCTACCGTTAACACTTGCCCTGCTCATGTGTCTATTGTAGGTGCTTTTGGCTGTGGACATGGGTTAGCATGGGCACCCTGACAGGTCTGTGGCTACACAACCCATTATGAAACAAACTACAATGTGCTGTGTAGTCTGACACACCACAGTGGCACCCCATAACCCTGTTGCTGATTAACCAGTCTTCCTTTCTTGGGCCACTTTTGGTAGATTCCTGACCACTGAAGAATGGGAGCATCCCACATGGAGATGCACTGACTAGTAATTACAATTTGGCTCTTGTCAAAGTAGCTCAAATCCTTATGTTTACCCATTTTTTCTGCTTTCAAAACATCCACTTGAAGGACAACATGATAAATAATCGCTTCCTAATATGTCACACCCACTTTAAGATGCCACTGTGAGATAATGAGAAAATCAATTATTCACTTTACCTCACAGTGGTCATAATGATATGGCTGATCAATATATATATGTGTGTGTGTGTGTGTGTGTGTGTGTGTGTGTGTGTGTGTGTGTGTGTGTGTGTGTGTGTGTGTGTGTGTGTGTGTGTGTGTGTGTGTGTGTGTGTGTGTGTGTGATTTGTGGGTTTTTTTTGTTTGTTTTTTTCAGTAAAAATGCCAATATTTATTTACAATACAAAATTCAAACTTGCGCTTAGACAAAGGAAGAGCAGCATCAAGCTGGATGGGGTATAATCCACAATACAGCATCAGGGACCTGCTGAGATCGATGAGCCACACTGGACCTAAATTTGACCATGCCGCATTGACTCCTAAAAATACACACCAAATTCTTATCGTTGATTAGGGTCTGGTATGAAATTCAAGGGGGACTTAACATAAACAAAAATGTAAATGACTTGGGGTCCCTACAACACTACACACTTTGAACTATGATTTATGTTGCATATGTTGAAACACTGCACTCCATGCTCTATGTTGCACAATATAAAATCTTTACCTTTGCATTCTATACACTAGACTGAATGTTCCATAATTCTTTTTTTTTCTTGTAATTTGTATTATTTTCCAAGAAATTACAAAGTAATATAAGCAAACATACAATATAATAACATAACAAAGAAGAAGCTATAACAAACAATCAAAATACAACAAAAAATACAGCTTTGTAATAGAAGATTACTTATAATATTAATTATAATTAATTATAATACTAATTATAATACTATAGTGATCCACTGTTACAGAGCCATGATGGAAAGAGGAAATGGGCAAAGGAAGGGATTAGATGTCACTTATGCAGAAGCTGTTATCTCACAGCGATCCTCTACAGGCACAGCTATCATTCAAAGCTCACAGTTCTTGCACTAATGACAGTAGAGCTCTCAGAATCCAATGAGAATGGGCACTAAGGTGGTTCTGGGACTAATAGCTGCTACCCCTGCACCATTTTGAAATGCCGCTGGGGACTCAAGTCATAAAAATAGAAAAAAGTTTGTGTTCATTTGCATTTGGAGATGCCTGTCTGTGAAGTTAACAGGAGAGAACTGGACAGTAGTGCAGGGGAGCTGCTGGGCAAGTAATATATATTAGACATGTGCCCACTGAAATATTTAATTTCAGAATTTCGTTTTCGTCCAACAGATACATTTATTTAGTTACTCCTGAAAATTGTTTCGTTAAAAATAAATTAAGGTCGAATCTGTCATTGAAGGCGTATGGTGTCTGTCGAATGTTCTAAGACGATTCGACAGAGCAGCTAAACTGTACGATGCCGCAATCATACGTTTCTGGTCAAATGTTCCACCTACAAGCCATAGTAGAATTCTAATGTTGTATGACACTAGTAATAATTATATTTATTAATTATTATTACTAGTGAAAGAACATTCAAATTCTTCTATAGCCTATGGGCGGAGCATTTGACCATAATGTCCGCTCGCAGCGACCGCTTAGTCAAATTTTCATGTCGAATCTATTCTCTCTATGTCGAATAATCTTGGACTAATAGAGTTAGGTTAGGCACATTCAACCTTTTTTGCTATTGTCTCTATAATATCATATCTTTTCTCTCTATGTCAAATCTTTTCTCTCTATGTAGAATAATCTTGGGCTAATAGCGCTAAGGTTAGGCACATTCGACCACAGTTTCGATGGACACAGATCTCTATTGTCAGTGTCATGTCGAATCTCCTATCTATACTGAACTGTTGCAACAAAAATGAAAATCAAGCATTTGTTCACGTCGGATCTTTCATTTTTCGGAATCTCCACGTTTGTTATCGTTTTTTAAAACAATAACAAAAATACACGAAAATGCATTCGGATGAAAATGAATGCACATGTGTAATATGTATTAATATCATATATATTATATTATTATATATATTTATGCTGGTAGCCCTGTGTGGAGATAATCTATACAGACATCAATCTAAGCAGGACCCACGGTCAGTGACAACTTCTGGGAGCTACACCTCAATTTACACTTGCATAGTCCTCTGAAAAGCATTTGACAAGTGGTATGGAGGTATTTTATTGTCTCTTCACCACCTGTTTGAACCTCGTAAACCTCACACCAATGTTCCGCAACCACATGCATTACACGCGGTTGCAAGGTGCCCCCATACAGTTGACTGGATTGTGTTCAAAGAGCAGTACTGCCCATTGAACACAACAATGGGGATAATGTGCACCTCCTTGCACTACCTGTGCAGTTCAAGAAGGAGCTGTTGAAGAAAAAGTCCTCCAACTGCAAATGTATACTAGACCTTAGATAGCTAATTGCTGTCTGGTGACCTTCGACAACACCTGGCAAAGGAAGTTTTTCAATGTGGACTTCTTTTGTGGCTCTGTGATGTTATGTTACTAGACATGTGCATTAGTTTTCGTCCGAATGCATTTTCGTCCGAATTTCAGGTATTTTCGTTTTCGTTTTGACAAACGATAACGAAAGTGCAGATTCCGAAAAACTAAAGATCCGACATAAATAAATGCTTTTTTTCGTTTTCGTTGTTACAACAGTTCGATATAGAATAGGAGATTCGAAGTGACCGTTCGATATAGAATAGGAGATTCGACGTGACTCCATATGTCTATTGAACCTGTGGTCGAATGTGCCTAAGTTTCGTTTACCTCTATTAGTCCTATTATATAGAAAAGCTTCGACAGAGAGTAAATATTCGACATAGAGAGAACAGAATCGACAGAGAGAAACGATACTGGAATTGGGTGGGGGAAGTAAATTAAAAAAAAATAATGATAATATTCGACGGGATCGTTGCACGTTTATAATAATATTCGACGGGATCGTTGCACGTTTATAATAATATTCGACGGGATCGTTGCACGTTTATAATAATATTCGACGGGATCGTCGCAACTATACGACACTGCAATCGTACATTTCGGCAATCGAATGCTCCGCCTATAGGCTATATAGTTTAGCAGCTCCATCGAATTTTCTTTATCCATTCGACAGATACCATAAGCCTTCCAAGACAGATTCGACCGTAATTCATGTGGATTTTCGGACGAATGCAATTTTTGCACGAAAAACGAAATAAATAAAAACGAATTTCGGGAGTAACTAAATAAATAAAATTTACGCACGAAAACGAAAAAACGAAACGAAATATTCTAGTCTGCACATGTCTATATGTTACTAAATGCAGAGCTACAAAGGAAGCTAATGCTGAATGAATGCAAAACTGTGAACTGTGCGGTGCTTGTTTGTTAGAGGAAATTGAATGATAAAGATTATTTGTGAAGTTGGTATGGTACATATTTACCTATTGATTTAGAAATGCATGCCATTTAAACAGAGCAGCAGTCATCTTGTTCAGTTCAAAAGTACATTTACTGTATGTTTACAATTAATCCCTGATAATCGCCTGATTTTAGTATATATAGTATACGTGAAAAGGTGTGTCACAATAAACCGTGTTCTAATACAATCCTCATGTTTCACCATGACCACCTATCACTAACAGTAAGTAGTGCACTGTCTTTAGCCCACAGGAGAGTGCATGTTTTCTGTTTTTGGTGACACTTTGCCATCATTACCTTTATTAATTGGCCAGGGACACTCGAAAAGAAAATTAAAGACAGAAATCCTCCTTATGTGCATACTTGTTTCAGGTTAGCATTTCAAATTTTTTGAAGCAAAAGGGTCAGCGAGATAGACCGGCATCTTCTGAAGGAGTGTTCAGCAATGGAGGCCTTTACCTTTAAAAGGGCTAGAATGTGAAAAATTATATTGTTCAAAAAGGTACATAAAACAGTAGCTTCAGTATGTTTCCAGGAAGAATGGAATGCGTTGAAAATGGCGTGTAAGGATAAACCGTGGTTCTCATATGTCATGGGCAAAAATTCACTACAGTCATGAGGCATTTAGATCCCTAAAGTATAACATCTGTTGTGAACCATAAAATGTCACATTCTTGAAATGAGAAAGATAAAGTCAATGCATGTGTGCAAATTACGGCCTCTTCTTTTCAACACTCACATGCCAGTTACTCTGTCAAATTTAAATTGTCCTGATATGCTTTTGGCAGTTAAATATTTTACCTTGTGTTTTAAGAGAAAGACTCAATCAAGCACTATTTGGATCTAAATGTACCATGCAACATAAGTTCAAAAATTATTTTGGGAAAACAACCCTTTCTGGGAATAGTCATTCCTCAGGAATCTCCATACCTATTCCAGTAATACACATGGAAAGGGTTCATACAATAAAGCCATGTATGGGAACTTTAACTCCCCAGCATGTTGTAGCTCTCAAAGCTGGGGTCATGACAAGTAAATCTCTAGAGGTCAAGAAATTTCCATACTAGCAGTTTGCCCAATACTAACCTGGGACCAAATTGTTCTTAAGTTAAAGTGGTTCTATAGGCAGATTTTTTTTTTTACCTTAACGCATCCTATGCACTAACGTAAAAACTTCTGCATGCTGCGCCCCCTTCCCCCAGCATGGTGTAGCTCTCAAAGCTGGGGTCATGACAGGTAAATCTCAAGAGGTCAAGAAATTTCTATACTAGCAGTTTGCCCAATACCAAACTGGGATGAAATTGTTCATAAGTTAAAGTGGTTCTATAGGCAGATTTTTTTGAACTTAATGCATCCTATGCACTAATGTAAAAACCGTGTGCATGCTGCTGCCCCTGGCCCCCTCCATGGCCTCCTTCCCCCTAGCTACCCGTTATATTCACCTGAGCCCAATCTCGATCCAGCGATGTGAACAGGAGCTGAGGCACTCATGGTCCTCTCCCTTTTCATTGGCTGAAGCAGAAGCAATTAACTCCCGCTGTTGCCAACACAGCCAGTGAGGAGGGAGTGGGGGCTGGGGCTCGGGTGCAAGTGGCTTGCTATGGGGGCACTTGGCAAGGGTGAGGATCCAAGAACACCAGAGGGGGACCTGAGAAGAGGAGGATCAGGTCTGCTTTGTGCAAAACCATTACACAGAGCAGGTAACAGGTTAGTTATTTTTTAGACATAAAACGTAAAACTTCACAATCACTTTAAATTCAAAGATAGAGTAGCTTTCAGATTTACATGAATTTTGAATGTTTTTGTCTATGTTTCCACTTCTTAATTTACTGTACCGTTGATAGAAGAAGAAAAAAAAAGCTACATTTCAAGCCTTGCTCTTGTGTAGTTTATATTACTAGATGAGCACAACTGTACTTTGTATAATGTTGTAGCCAAGTTTTTATGTCTTGTATGGTTTTCCAAATGCTTATTCAGCTGATATTATTTGTATTTGAAATGGTTGCATACCATACGCCCCATCGTACTGTTGAGAAAAAAAATTGCATACCATAAGGTCAGCATGAAAAAAAAAAGGGAAAATAAACACGTACTATATATATAAACATATATTAATTTGATGCTTCTAACTACCATCCACTCACAATAATGTCTGACTATGGTATGGACAATCGACTTATACATGTAATACCTAGCAAGAATGGGGTGGGAGAAAAAGCGTAGACACCTATAAAGCAATATGCTTCTACCAGAATGCTCTATTCAAGCTGTGCAGTAAATCAGCATTAGGTAATGGAACTTTGAGTACAGACCTTTCGTGGGGCATATCAATTCGGTGCAGATATAGTATTTGATTGTACTTAGCAATTTATACAGCTCACTCTTATAAGACAATATCCTGATTTTCAATTGGACTTACATTTTTCCTTCAGGGTACTTATAAAGTACTATATCCATGATAAGTCCAGCTACAAACGTTATATACAGTCCACTCTAAATGGACACAGCTACAAATCTCCCTGTGTAAAACTCAGGAGATTTCCAACTTTTCAACTTTTCCCAGTTTCTCTATGACTGAAGCCAACCTTTTAATTAAAAGGTTATAAAGGTTATCCACTTTAAAAGCTGACATCTAATATAAACCCCCCTGTAAAAACAATGAGGGATTCCTACTAACCATTTCATCATTGCAAATATGAGTGCCATTTTCATTTATCACCATGATATCTGAATTGTTCAAACCAGCTTTTACTGATGTGAGTGTATGTATGTATATATATATATATATATATATATATATACATACATACATACACACGTACACACACATATATGTATATATATATATATATATATATATATATATATATATATATATATATATATATATATATATATATATATATATATGTATATGTATATATATATATATATATATATATATATATATATATATATATATATATATATATATATATATATATACTGTATATTGTTGGTTTCCATTTTATAAACCTGTTAACATAGTTACACTGAAGATTAGAAAACAAATACAATTCTAATGCTTCTATTGTTGGCTATTTATCGATAAAAAAGATGATTATTTCTCTGTCCTTTCTCTGAGTTGTGTACTGCTTTCACATTTTGGAGTATGTTTTATGTCTGCTGTGCTTTCTATGCCACTAAAAATGTCTTCCTTTTGGAAACAGCAGCTGTAGTATTTATGTGAAATTATTACATGGGCATAGACCGTAAAATGGAAATCTGACGTTTTGATTACCTGAATTCACTAAGGTAGTAATTTATCAAAGCTCCTATGGGGGAAAAGAAAGCAAGCAGAACTTGGCTATAAAAGTAATGTGGGACCAGGAGATGTGAAGTTGTGTGCATGTGGATGTGCAGATTTTAGCTGCAAAGTTAACAAATGTTTCTGCATGGGATAAAGCATATTTTTATCCGTTTTTCTTTAGAATTATCATATTTATTGTTCATATTGGATCATTTGCTTATAAACAACATATAGAATGTACATTTACAGGTTGTTTTCAACTGTAGGATAATGGTGTGTATCTATTTATCTGTGTGTTTGTTTTTAAAGATATGTTTAAATCTTTGAATTTATCAGTTGTTAACACTTGGATTTCAATGTGCCAGCTCATTCACACAAATTTGAACATGCAGCCACAAAGGATCAATGTAAAGCTCATTGACCACTTCATTACTGGGCACGTTCAACCCTTCCCTGCCCAGGCCAATTTTCAGCTTTCGGCGCTGTCGCACTTTTTGAAGAAATATATTTTTTATTGTTTATAATAAAAAGGGTATATAAACAGGTATTGGTAAATGCTGTAAGGATAATCACAGTATAATTCCATCACCTACAATACAGAGTAGTCTGAATATTTATACTATGGTATGACCAGTAGACAAGTGTAGCACCCTCTACTTAGTTAGGTGCTAGAGGTGAGATTTTTAGTGAGTGTCAGTAAATTTAGGCAGGCCTAGCTGAAAGCTAGGCCTGTTTGTTTTGAACTGTGTGGGCTGGGAGTGGCTCAGAGTAGGCTGGTGACTCACAGACAGCATCACTCCACTGTCACCTCCCTTTTCCTTCTAGAGGATTCTAGAAGAAAGGCAGGGAATACAGATGGAGCTGTCTGGGGTGTCTCATGGAGCCCTGACCATTCCCCAACTAGGATTGGCATGGGGCAGGCCTCCTTGAAATACCCAGGGTCAGCCCAGCTAGTTGTTGGGTGGAAGTTGGGTGGAAGAACTGAGGATGGAGTGCTAAGCTGTTGGGGTCTTTGAGGGTGCTCCCTATTCTGGGTGATCTTAGGCCTGGGACTCAGGTGCAGGATGCATTCCTTCAAGAACGCATGAAGGATCTGAACAAGAGGCATAGAGAGGAGTCAGAGAGAGGACAGCAGGAGCTAGTTCTGCTGGGCAAGTCTTCAGGAGGAAACCATCGGTGTGTGCAGCCAGGAGGGCTGGTGAGTGGCATGTGCTATCGGGAGGGCTGGAGAGGCATGTCAGAGAGGACTGGGAGGAAACAGTCAGAGCTTGGTGTGGATCCAGTAAGCATTGCAATGTCATGGACAGTGGAGTCGGGCAGCTGCAGCCAGGAGATACCGCTACTGATTGACGTATGTGTCCCCATCTTACAATCTTTGGAGTTCCTGGCCCGAAATTTCATTATCCATCTAGGCTGGTTTGACCCACTGCCTCTGGCGTGTGTGTCCATGCCATCCGTTAAGAGTACCTACTCCTCTCTTGGGTTGTGGAAGCACAGTTCCGGGTGTTTTACTTTTGATTATTTACACAAGACTTTGTTCTGTATTTGTTATACTTGTCAAGTGTTGCTGCAAGTACAGAGTTTTTCACTGATGCTGATGGACTTGCTGCTTTGTTGCATTGTGTTCAGGTCGGGCTCCCCGATGGGATGACCAGTCAGTTTATAGCACTTGCACTTTATTGATTCTTTCTTATTTTCTTTCTTATTTTCTTTGGCTATCATCACCATATTTATTTGCATATGTGTGTATTCAATGTTTAGGAAGTGTAGGGTAAGTTTAGGAAGTGTAGGGTAAGGGTTCTAGTGAAGACCATGGGAATCACGGCTTCTGGGCTTCTGGGAGAAGGGGATGATCAATAGCCTTAGTGTCTGTGCAGATAGCTGATTGTCCAGGGTTCTCCAAACTAGCAGTGATGCTTGTGAATGTAGCGTTAATGTAGATATATCCCAGGGCTTCCATAGGTCGCATTAAAGAAGGGTGTATAAACTAGAAGTGGGTGCCAGTGCTGTTTCTATCTCTGTCCATAGGGGGACATCATTATCCCTGAACCATTTGATCCATATGGACCACCCAGTAATAGTCACCAATATCTACTAACCCTGCACCACCTATTGACCTATGTTTAACCAGGTTGGACTGCTGGCACTGTGCTCTCTTGCCCTTTCAGAGAAATTCTGGAGCAGACTCAACAGGGTTTTAAAGTAATGATTTGATATGGGAATGGGTAGAGCTCGAAACAAGTATAGAGTTTGAGGAAATATGTTAATTTTGAAGGCTGCTAGTCTCCCTACCCGGGAGAGTTCATAATGCAAAATTTGTCTTGAGGGAATTAAGATTGGATGTGGCTAGGGAATGTTTTTCTTGATTTCTGTTATAAGATTTTGCAAATAAGTAATTTTTCTTCTTCACTTATGTGCGCTGACGAGGCTGCACTCATGGGCACTTATGAGGCTGCACTGATGGGCTTGCTCCAGCTCTCAGCCATGCGTTGAGAAGCTGAGCTAGCTACCGATCAGGCAGTTGGGTTTATCCGAACAATATGGTCAAGATCCTTCCAGAGCCTGGAGCCGCTCTTTAAGGTCAGCCGACAGTGGGCTTCTCTGTGACCCACAAGTATGGCTAAAAACTATACTATACTATGTAACTTGTGGTGAACATAATTAAATACACTCTATATTTTTTTTTATTTCACTGCAGGTGAAATTCCTGTTGTAGTCACTGAAGATAAAATTGTGCAGTGTGCCAGGCACCGTAGTCTGTAGACATGTGCACACCAAAATATTTTGTCTCGGAATTTCGTTTTCGTCTGACAAATACATTTATTTAGTTACTCCCATAATTCATTTTTATTTATTTTGTTTCATTAAAAAATGCATTCGTTTGAAAATCCGAAATAATTAAGGTTGAATCTGTCATTGAAGGCTTATGGTGTCTGTCGAATGTTCTAAGAAGATTAGACGGAGCAGCTAAACTGTACGACAATGCAATTGTACATTTCCCGTTGAATGTTCCGCCTACAAGCTATAGTAGAATTCTAATGTTGTACGACACTAGTAATAATTATATTTATTAATTATTATTACTAGTCAACCAACATTAGAATTCTTCTATAGCCTATGGGCGGAACATTTGACTATACATGTCCACTCGCGGCGACTGCTTCATAGAATCTTCATGTCGAATCTTTATTCTCTATGTCGATTAATCTTGGACTAATAGAGTTAGGTTAGGCACATTCAACCTTTTTTGCTATTGTCTCTATAATGTCCAATCTTTTCTCTCTATGTAGAATAATCTTGGACTAATAGAGCTAAGGTTAGGCAAATTCGACCACAGGTTCAATGGACACAGATTGCTATTGTCAGTGTCATGTTAAATCTCCTATCTATATCGAACTGTTGTCACAATGAAAATGAAAATAAAGCATTTGTTTGTTTATGTCGTATCTTTCGGTTTTCGGATTCTTCACGTTCGTTATCGTTTGTTAAAACGATAATGAAAATACCCGAAATTCGGACAAAAATTCATTTGGACTAAAACGAATGCACATGTCTAGTAGTCATACGTGAGCTGGCTATACAATGACCTTAAAGTTTAATCAAGCAGGCCCATGTTCACAAGCTGGCATACCAGTACAAACACTGTATCCTATTATGACCATTGACCAATTCTAAAGCTCTCTCAGATATACAAATGTACATCAAAACCAAAGTTTCAGGGGGAGGCTTTTTAGCATTGAGCAATGTATTGATAATTCTAATGTAATTCCAAAGTAAAAGGTGTGAGGCCCAAAATATGGAACCAATGTGTGGTCAGCAGAGGCACTCGTTAAATAAAATGGTGCTTTTAAGTATTACTGAAAGATGCCTCTACACTACACTTCCATGATAATTTGCCATGTTGGCATGAATTTTAAGTGAATTACATTTTTTACATCAGTCACAGATATACACAACTTTCACAAACAACTTTGATTGGGATTAATCTGTGGTCCTAATGTAAGCATAGTAAGTCACATATATGTATTTATTAAAGTTATTTACATATAAAGGACTGACTATTCATGCAGTGCTTTACATACTGTAAGTTCACATCAGTCCCTACTCTCAAGAAGCTTACTATCTGAGGTTCCTATATAACATGCATACATACACAGCCAATTTTACACAGGAGCTAATTAATCTACTAGCATGCCTTTGGAATGTAGTAGGAAACCCACTCAGGCACAGGAAAACATGCAAAGTCCATGCACATATTATCCTGACAGGGGTTCAAGCCAGGGTCCCCACTGCTATAAGGCAGAAATGTTAATCCTTAGGTCAGTGATGGTGAGCCTTGGCATCCCAGATGTTTTGGAACTACATTCCCCATGATGCATAGCTACACTGCAGAGTGCAAGAGCATCATGGTAAATGTAGTTCCAAAACCTCTGGGGTGCCAAGGTTCACCATCACTGCACTAGGCCACTACCACTAAGGCATTTGCCTTAAGGGGCATATGTTCTCCATTTATTCAGTCAAACTCTTCCTGGTGTAAAAGTGCTATTAAGTAAAATCTGATTATTAAATGACAATTTTAAGCTGTATCCAAAACGGCATATTTCACATTATATTCAACCTTCTTCCTGAGAAAAATCTCTGCAACAGAGCTACAGATAGCCATGAAAATCTAATTTGACTCAACCTCTAAAAAATGATTAAAAAAAATAACTCTAAAGACATGCTTGTAGGTTAATTGGATCCTGTCTAAATTGGCCCTAGTATATGTATGAATGTGTGTAATGCCCTGTACACTTGATCGAGCATTCTGACAACAAAATCCATGGATTTTTTCCAACGGATGTCTTGTCTTGCATACATATGGTCACACAAAGTTGGTCGGAAATTCCGAATGTCAAGAACGCGGTGACGTATAACACGTACGATGAGCCAAAAAAAATGTTCAATAGCCAGTGTGGCTCTTCTGCTTGATTCCGAGCATGCATGGAACTTTGTACGTTGGAATTGTGTACACGCAATCGTAATTTCCGACAACTGATTTTATCGGGCGGAAAATTTCAGATCCAGATCTCACATTTTGGGTGTCGGAAATCCCGATGGAAAATGTCCGATGGAGCCTACACACTGTCGGGATTTCTGACAAAAAACTCCCATCAAACATTTTCCATCAGAAAATCTGACCGTGTGTACGGGGCATTAGGGACTTTAGGTTTTCAGCTCCTTGAGGATAGGGACTAATGCGAATATACAATGTAGATGTAAGTACCTGAAATAAAAATAATAATAAGAAAAAAAAAACAAAGTTTTCTGTATGTGGACCTCTTATGTCAACATTATATTTATAAAAGTTTAATCCAAACTCTGCTTAGTTTAGCAGAAATAGTGTTCATGTTTTTTTTATTGTAAAATACTATCAAACTGTGCCAAAACAGGTGTACATGGCTCTAAATTTGGATATTAGTTTATCATATTTGTACATGAACTTTTGTGACTTCCAAAGGATGCAATTTAATCAGTACAACAGGAAAACAAAATGAGTTAATTTCACATGATTGAAAACTTCATATCACTTGCAGCCTGGCAGAGAAAAGGACACACAATGATATAACAGATGCATAGAATATTACATGTTGGCAGTGTCTAACATTGCAATCAGTAAACATAATAAATAAGATGGTAGTAACTGTGGGGATACCTTTCTATTTGGATTTTGAGCTGTGCACTTGTGTGATGACATTAGGTTTGACTTGTTTTTTTGGATTCTGAATTCAAGCCACAGGTGTACATGATTATAGCATTCTTCACACATTTCTGGAATGGGGACTGTAATTTGCTTGTTTTTCATAATAGGCTTCAGGATATTCAGTTTGTGAAATACATTTCTGCGTCAGTTACTTTTCAATGAGATATTATTTTAAATGAGAACTTTTTATCATAAATAACCACATAATGTATACTGGGATTTCAGTAAAGCGACAATATGTACCTTCCCTTTAAATAACACATATACATAGGATTCTATAAGACAATGCCAAGTCTAATAATAACTAAACAAATAAACATCATTTATTTTTCAGATATATAGTGAAATCTGATCTTCAGCTTTGCATTGCATGTAGTATATAAATTTGTATACAATGGTATATATATATATATATATATATATATATATATTGGATTTTTTGTTTTTTCTACTACTATCTTTAGCGACTTATAGTGGGACTGATAGTGTTGCCGGCAATCTGAAACTAACTGATGCTGGGGGGGAACTGACTAACTGCCACTGACATCACCAGTGACACTAATACAGTGATAATACTATACACTGTCACTGTAACGACACTGGCTGTGAAGGGGTTAACATCTAAGGTGATCAAGAGGTTAAATGTGTGTCGAACAATGTGTAATGTGTGTTATGTGTGCTGCTTTTTACTAATAATCTCTTTGTTTCTTATCCCTGAACACAGAGCTCTGGGTTGCGATTGAACACAGCCAGTCAGCAGGTCCTGACCATGAATCATTGGCTGGGATCTGCTGACAGGCTCCAGCTGTGTACAATCACAGTGGGTGTTGGCCGGGGGGGGGTGGGGGGGGGGTTGGGGGACGTGCATATGTGTGCCTTAAAAGGTTGAAGCAGGCAGTGATGTACATGCTGCTTTACCTACAGGCCGCCTGTCCGCTGTACATTGTGGGCGGGCATTTCAATACCAGGCACTTTCGCCACATCCTCTTCCCACAAATAGAGATTTCTTTTTGTTGTATTCGATCACCTCTGATCGAATACAACAAATACAACAATCAACAATCCCTATTTCTTCCTAAACAAACTAAAAAAGACAGAAAGTTTAGAAGACCTTTTTTTTTTAAGTTTTTGTCAAAAAAAATTATTTTCTCCTTCACTGACGGGCGCTGATGAGGCCGCACTGATATGTAAAATTGATGGGCACTGATAGACGACACTAATATGCAGGACTGATGGGCACTGATAGGCAGCACTGATGGGCACTGATAGATGGCACTTATGGGCACTGACAGGTGGCACTGATGGGTACAGACCAGTGGCACTGATAGGTGGCACTTATTGGCACTGATAGGCAGCACTGTTTAGCACTGACATCACCGACAGATGGCACTGATGGGCACTAATGGACACTAATAGATAGCACTGATAGGCATCACCGATGACAAGGTACTGGTAATTGGCACTGTGATGGGCACTGATTGGCACTGTGGTGGGCACTGAGAGATTTTTTTTTTAAATTGAACTGACTGGCAGCTTTTGGGCACATCTGATGGGGGCTGTGCTGATAATCAGTGTGCTGATTATCAGCACAGACCCCCCTTCTGACAGGGAGAGCCACCTATCAGCTCTCCCTGTCAGCGCAAACCGAGGAATACTGTTTACCAGCACTTTCTGGTTCACGCGATGATTAGCTGTGATTTGTCACAGCTGATCACATGTTAAGAAACCTCTGTCAGAGGCTCCTTACCACGATCAGAGATAACAGATTGATGGCTGGGAAGTGGTTCTGTTATCCTGGGGAGAGCAGCGCCACATCTCCGATCGTGGTAAGCTGATGTGACCATCAGCTGCCAATCAGTGCCCAACAGCTGCTAGTCAGTGCCCCCTCAAAAAATCTCTCAGTGCCCACCACAGTGCTTATCAGAGCTCACCACAGTGCCAATCAGTGCCCATCACAGTGCCAATGAGTGCCCAGCAGTAACACCTGTCAGTACCTCATCATCAGTGCTTCCCATCAGTGCTATCTATTAGTGTCCATCTGTGGCATTTGTTAGCACCAATCAGTGCCGCCTATTAGTGCCGATCAGTGCCGCTGGTCAGTGCCTATTAGTGCTGCCTGTCAGTGTCCATCAGTGCCACCTGTCAGTGTCCATCAGTGCCGGCTATCGGTGCCCATCAGTGCTGCATATCAGTACCACCTATCAGTGCCCATCAATTCTACATATCAGTGCCTCCTCATCGGTGCCTATTAGTGCCAGCTTATCAATGCCAACTCATCAGTGCCCATCAGTGCTGCCTCATCAGTGCCCATCAGTGCCACCTCATCAGCGCCCATTGGTGGAGGAGAAAACAAATTGTTATGAGAGAAACTAAACAAAAATAATTATTTTTTTTTTCAAAAATGGTTGGTCTTTTTTAGTTTGGTGATCAAACACTACCAAAAGAAAGCTCTATTTGTTTAAAGAAAATTATACAAATTTAGTTTGAGTACAGTGTTACATGACTGCACAAGTGTCATTCAAAATGCGACAGCGATGAAAGCTGAAAATTGTCCTGGGCAGGAAGGGGCGAAAGTGCCTGGTATTGAAGCAGTTAAGTGATTAAACATTTGTATCTCTATGTGGTCTCTTAGCATCTCATTATTGAATGTATTTGAACCAGTAAAAAGCCAAGCCCCTTTTTTCTTGTTTACAGCACAATGTTATATAACTCAGTCTAGGAGGGGCTCACTCTCTCATCTTTCCTTTATCATGACCCATTCAAGAGTTATTCAAACATGTGGTATTAAGATACACACTTTAGTCATCTTACAGAGGACATTCAGCACTCTGGCATGGCCAGTTGGCCACAGTGCCACTTCCACCTCTAAAGCCCCATACACACTATCAGATTTTCTGCAGATTTTTTCCTTCAAATTTATCAAAACCATATAATATGAGGTCAAACCTTAGGAGTTTCAATTTGTATGCAATCAGACAGACCCTTGCACTACATGGTTTTGGTAAATCTGAAGACAAAAATCAGCAGAAAATCTGATAGTTTGTATGGGGCTTAACATTGGTCAAGGCTAAAATCTGGTTCAGGACAATCCACGGAAAAGCCATTGTGTATGTAGGACTGTTTCTGGGAACCTCTTGTGTGTTGTACTAGGACTGATGAGCATAAACACTTCACGTTTCAGTTTGGTTGAGATGAATTGGAGTTTGGCTTTCTCTTTATGTCTACAGCCCATCTTAACTATCTACTTGATCCTATAATAAACGTGTTTGCTACCTGCCCTCTTTGGATTAAAACTTTGCCTAATTATTTGGTACTTTGCTTTGTCCATTAATACTGCCAGCTGTTGCCAGCTAGGCAATCCTGTGGTTCCACTCAAGAAGAAATCTTTAGCCAAGTACCATCTGCACCATCTGTGATTCTGGTGAAGATCGTACACTGCCAACACTTGCATTTCTGCTGCCAGCTGGTGACCTTGCTAATAACCAGCCCATGTACAGATCCCCATCCAAATCTCTCACCTACTAGTTACTGTATATGTACGAATATAGAGCAGATTGGATGGAAGATGCTTATAAGCATGTGTGAGTGTGCTTATAGAAAAGAAAGTGTTCAATTATATCATATTCTACATATATCAAAACTTAATGAATTCTAAAGAGCATGTTGTGCTCTCAAATGAGTGTTCATAAATAATGTATATACAGTATTTCCCAACGTATGGAATTTAATTAACAATTCTAACACCATGCATGACAACTGATTAGCATTTATGATTTATTTAAAGTCTGAGTGATTAGATTGTAAGCTCCATGAGCAGGGCCGTCCTGTTCCTTCCGTATTGAACTGTATTTTAATTGTACTATCCCCCTTATATTAATTATAAAATGCTGTGCCAACTGTTGGAGCTATATAAATACTGTATAATAAAAATAATGCCGGGTACACACAACCGGACTTTTCGAGGGACTAGGTTCAACGGTCTTTCCGATGGACTTTCGACAGAGTTCCGACGGACTTTCCGAATGAACAGACTTGGCCACACACAGTCCGACGGATTTGAACGTGATGACATACGACGGGACTAGAATAAGGAAGTTCATAGTCAGTAGCCAATAGCTGCCCTATCGTCCGTTTTTGTCCGTCGGACTAGCATACAGACGAACGGTTTTCTCAGTCCGGTGGAGTTCCGGTGGGAAAATTTAAAACATGTTCTATTTCTAAAGTCTGCCTGATTTTTGGCAAGCAAAGGTCCGATGGAGCCCACACACGATCGAATTGTCAGACGGACTCGTTCCGTCAGACCTTTGCTGTCAAAAAGTCCGGTCGTCTGTACGTGGCATAAGCATTTTATTGTTGTTTTGATTATAAGTAGAGGTGCTTATCAAAGCTCAACATTTTTTTCTCCATTATTTACAGTATATTTTGCCCTACAAAAAGGGGAGATCTTTTCTCTGAACATGTGACACATTCAAACATCAGCTGAAAGTGGGAGTAAAATAATAAAAATAACATAAAGCAATATCAAATAATGGGCACATCAATTTCATAGTCTAGAATTCATGGAGACAAATCTACTTCTATATGGACAGCCTAAAAAATATTGTATAAAGATGTCTGATAAGATACAATTATACAGAGATCTAATTGTATTTGGGCTCACATAAGATCCGTTTTATTTATAGAATATGCACAAAATAAAACCTGCAAAATCTCTTGGTCCAACACTAGCCAGCAGTGGCTAGGATTTAACAACTTCAGCTCCGGAAGGTTTACCCCATCATGACCAGACCACTTTTTGCGATACGGCACTGCATTCATTTAACTGACAATTGCACAGTCCTGGGACACTGTACCCAAATACAATGTATGTCAATTTTTTTCTCACAAACAGAGCTTTCTTTTGGTGGTATTTGATCACCTTTGCGGCTTTTATTTTTTGTGCTGTAAAAAAAATATATACATATTTTTTACTTTCTGCTATAAAACATAGCCATTAAAAAAAAAAAAATGTCTTCATCAATTTAGGCCAATATGTATTCTGATACATAGTTTTGGTAAAAAATATCCCAATAAGCGTATATTTATTGGTTTGTGCAAAAGTTATAGCCTCTATAAACAATGGGGTATATTTAGGGAATTTTTATTTATTTATCCTTTTTTTTAGTAATGGCGGTGATCAGCAATTTATAGGGGGACAGTGATATTGCAGCAGACAAATTGGACAATAAGTGACAATTTTTTTTGGACCAGTGACACTAATACAGGGATCAGTGTTAAAAATATTCACTGTCACTGTACTAATGACACTGATGGGGAAGTCATTAATATCGGGGGGTGGGCAAAGGGTTAAATGTGTGCCTAGGGAGTGTTTACTAACTATGGGGGAGGTGTTTGTACTGTGGGAAGGCAGAGATTCCATGTTCCTGTTTAGCAGAAACACAAGGTCACTACCTTCCCTACTGGCAGAACAGCAATCTGCCTTTTTTACATAGGCAGACCACCGTTCTGCTTCTCTATCGAATGACCGCCGGGTGAGGTGATTGGCTCCTGCTGTGTCCAATCACAGCGGGAGAGTGTCGCTGGTGGTGTGCGTGCACGCCCCAGACCCAGAAGTGCAGAATCACTTATAGGTACGTGATTCTGTGCAGAGGAACCACCGCCCCGCAGTAAAAGAACATGGGGTGGTCGGCAAGAGGTTAAAGTGGTTGTAAACTCTAAGAAAGATTACTGCCACGCCCTCTGTTCTATCAAGCCATACTACACTGTGTACATGTTTGTATAAAATAATGACGCTAATTACATTGTTTCAGTTTGTTTCTTGCTGGTCACATGACCTCCAGCTGCTCACCTCCCCCAATCTAAGGGCTACAGCTGGAGGGGTTGAAATCCCCATCTGATGTCAGCCGGGGAGGTCACATGACCGCTGTGTTGTCCACTGAGCCCCTCTCGCTGTAACCCTTAGATGGGGGGAGGAGAGCAGCTGAAGGTCATGTGCTCAGCCAGAAACAAACTGAAACAAGGTATTTAGAGGCATCATTTTATACAAACATGTACACAGTGTAATATGGCTAATATAGCAGAGGGACTGGCTGCCAGCTACTAAAAGTGTCAGAAATGGAGGGGAGGTCGAATAAGAGATTGGCTCACACACACAGGAGCTGACAGGCAGGGAGGGAAGGGGAGAGAGGAGAGCAGCCGGATGACGGAAGCATGTAACCTGACCACGATATTATTGATCAGCAGCCATGATTATCGTGGTCAGCACGCTGAGGGTGACACAGGATCAGGCAGGATCAACCAGTTTTTTTGCAGCATAGAAATAGACAGATTAGACAGCACAAGCACTGTGCTATTTAACCTGATATGAGGGAACAGGCTCTTCCTTTTTTTTTTAAGGTTACAACCTCTTTAAGTTTTGGGTTCAGCCTTATGCCACGTACACACAACCTGACTTTTTGACAGCAGAGGTCCGACGGAACTAATCCGTCTGACAATTTGATCGTGTGTGGGCTCCATCGGACTTTTGCTTGCCAAAAATCTGATGAACTTTAGAAATAGAACATGTTTTAAATTTTCCAGCCGGAACTCCGCCGGATCCAGTTCCTAGTGGGAAATCCCGTTTGTCTGTATGCTGGTTCGACGGACCAAATACGACGCAAGGGCAGCTACAGCATCTGCCCGCGAGAATGTTTCCAGCGCGACCCTATCGCGCTGGTTCTCGGCTGCAGGGCACTGTACATCTCCTGATCCTTGCAATAGGAAAAACACATTTTCCTATTGCAGCGAACGCGAGAGAGAGGTGACAATGTCCCTTTTAGGTCTGGTATGGATTTTAAGGGGAAGCCACAAGCCATGAAAAAATGGCTTGTGGGTCCCCCCAAAATCCATACCATACCAGACCCTTATCCGAGCATGCAACCCAGCGGCCAGGAAAGGGGGCAGAGACGAGCGAACGGCCCCCCTCCTGAGCCGTACCAGGCCACATGCCCTCAACATGAGGGGTGGATACTTTGGGGAAGGGGGGCGCCCTGCGGGCCCCCCACCACAAAGCACCTTGTCCCTATGTTGATGAAGACAATGGCCTCTTCCCGACAACCCTGGCCGTTGGTTGTTGGGGTCTGCGGGTGGGGGGCTTATTGGAATCCGGGAGCCCCTTTAATAAGGGGGCCCCCAGATCCCGGCCCCCCATCCTATGTGAATAAGTATGGGGTACATCATACCCCTACCCATTCACCTGGGGGAAAATGTGTCAATAAAAAACACACTAGACAGATTTTTGAAGTAGTTTATTAGGCAGGTCTGGGGGTCTTCTTCCAACTTCGGGGGTCTCTTCTGACTTCTCCATGCTTTTCGGTTCTTCTCCCACTCTCCAGCCTCTTCTCCCGCTCTCTGATTCTTCTCTCAGACTCCTCCGTTATCTTCTGCTCTTTTGCTAGTCAGTTTTCTCCTTCGTCATCTTCTTCTTCCTTCTTCTGTTCTTCCGATGTTGACACGATGCTCTCTCTCGCTGTAATTCTGTGGACACGGTGCGCAACGACTTATATAGGCATGGGGAGGGGTCACCGGGTGATGTCACCTGGTGACCCCGCCCCTTATGACGGCACAGTCCCTGCATGCCCTGGGACCCTGCCCCTTATGACATCACTGCCCGGGGCATGCTGGGACTGTGCCGTCATAAGGGGCCTGGGTCACCGGGTGACGGCACTGATAATGATGAGGATCAGATGGATCGGTAGAGGGGAGATGCCCACCTGAGTCCCAGGTCACACATTGTACTGACCACTTGATGTGAAATAGAAGCAGGGAGCCGTGCAGCTGCTATTATAGGGGAAGAGGTGGGAGGAGGAGGAGAATGTGATGATGTTGATGAAGAGCTTACAATCTAATTAGCTAGTCCCAGGCACAGAAGCACAAACCAGAGCTCATTTAGTTAAAAGCCAATTTTCCAGGTAGTGTGTTTTTCCCATTACCAGAGGAAACTGAAGAGGAAAACCACATAACCAAAAGAAGAACCTATACATGAATAATGCCCTAGAGCAGGGATATGCAATTAGTGGACCTCCAGCTGTTGCTAAACTACAATCATGCCTCTGCCTCTGGCTGTCATGCTTGTAGCTCTAAGAGTCTTGCTATGCTTCATGGGAATTGTAGTTCTGCAACAGCTGGAGGTCCGCTAATTGCATATCCCTGCCCTAGAGTGTGATCCAGCTCTAAGCAACAATGCAAACCCATTTGCTCTCACTTACTATCACTGTTGTTCAGACAAAGCCAGCTCTCATCTGCCCTTCCTTCCCTCACGCTGTTATGCTGCAAGATGGTGGGTGGAGCAGTTGTTTGGCGTGGAGGCTGAGCACTGTGAATGCTGGGGCGGATGCGGCCTCTGACATCACTGGTTGACAATGCACGCCACACAGTGCAAAGCCTCCGGTCCGCTCCACTCCGCTCTGCTCTCTGCTGACTTATGATCAGGATTCCGGCCCTGCTGTTGGGGGTACAAGGTTGAGAAGCACTGATTTAGAGCACCAAGCTAAAATCTAGCTCAAGACAATCCTATTCTAAGTGTGGGCATTTGAAGGAAACCAAGTGAGTGTTCGAACCCCTGCTTGTCTTTTTTTAGGTTGGGTTTTGTGTCCCTTTATTAGGTATTTTGGGGTTTATTAAAGGCAAATCTACTCTGCATCTTACTCACTGTAAATCTAAGGGGAAGCACTGGTGATATTATCATCAAATAATGTAGAAGCAAAGATGCTGTTTTTTAAAATGTCATTGTATGTCCCCCTCGGATCTCCAGCAACTGCACTTCCAAGTGCACTTGTAGTGCAAAGTGGAATTGCCTTTAGTAAATAAACCCCAAAGTTCAAGAAACCTAATAGTTTGGGGTGTAAACAGCAAAATGCTAGAGTGCAATTTACCTGATTGGGAAACTATTTAGATTGACCTGTGTGTTCCCAAGGAAAGACATTGGTAGGATTTTACCCTCACTCCCTGTTTGGCTATGTGACAGGAAGTGAATACATTTTAAGGAGAAACTAACACAATTTGGGAGGTGTCTTCACCCTATCAGTGGTGCAGATATTACCCAAAAACTGACAAGACTTCTAATCCCTCTGCACTCTATCAACAAGCAAAAATAAGAAAGGATTTCATTTAGTTTAACTTTGCAAAGATACATTCCTAAGTTCAACTGTGATACATGTCAATGGCCCATATAGACCTTGTTTAATAGAAAACACCAATTGCCTTTCACTGGAAACATTTGTTAGTCCAGTCCTGGAAATCTGCATCTGCTTTACTATTAATTTCCATAAAAATTGGGTTCCTGAACCTAGATGCGTGACTGCTGTGTATGTGAAATGCGCAACTGCTGTGTGTGCGGATATATCTGGTTCCCGGAAGCGGTGGCCAGCACACAAAAATTAAATCTCACCCCTCCAGGAAGTTGTTGTACTACTGCTAATTTCTTCCCACCACCATGCCCCGTTCACTGTTCTCTGAGGAAGAGATGATCCTTATTTTCAAATTAAGATTTTTTTTTTTACATGGGGTGGTGTTTGTGTGGGTCATGTGTGTATGTCTAAATGATTTGGCCTCAAAATATATACCTATTTCCTGTGTACATATTCACTTCTGGGTCAATGTATATTGCTTCCTGCTTTAGTGTGTGTATATATATATATATATATATATATATATATATATATATATATATATATATATATATATATATACTGTATATAGATAGATAGATAGATAGATAGATAGATAGATAGATAGATAGATAGATATAGTTGTAGGTTCTTGTGTCCACCAGAGAGAAGTTGGGTAGATGCCACACTCCCAATTCTGGAGGCTTAATAATGGTCCAGCACAGGGGTCTTCAAACTATGGCCCTCCAGTTGTTCAGGAACTACAATTCCCATCATGCCTAGTCATGTCTGTGAATGTCAGAGTTTTACAATGCCTCATGAGATGTGTATTTCCGCAAAAGCTGGAGAGCCGTAGTTTGAATATTACAGATCACTCTAGCATGTCTTGACAAAAGGTGGTTTCTTATGTGCCTTGTATAATGCCCAGAAATATCATTTGGAAAATACAAGTGGGTTATGGCACATCTACATTCCAAACTTGGCACTTAAAATGGTCATACACTATGCAATCTGATTGGCCAATCTCTGTACAACTCGATATTTAAGCAAAATAGGTATAGGAAGATGCATTTGAGCAATTAATTCAAATGATAGGAAATCAAACAGGCTCTTGCACTAAATCGAATTTATTTAAGATCTAACTGATTGCAGCATATGGTCACCTTTAACCACTTGCCTACCAGGCACTTACAGCCCCTTCCTGCCCAAGCCATTATTCAGCTTTCAGCGCTGTCTCACTTTGAATGGCAATTGTGCGGTAATGCTACACTGTACCCAAACACATTTTTCTTATAATTTTCTTCATACAAATAGAGCTTTCTTTTGGTGGTATTTAATCACTGCTTGTTTTTTTTATTTTTTTATTTTTAAAAGAAGACCAATATATACTTTTTTCTGTCAGTAAATTTTGTACTAAGTATTTTTTTGCCTTCACTGATGTGTGCTGATGAGGCAGAACTGATGGGCACTGATAGGCTGAACTGGTGGGCATTGATGAGGTGGCACTTATGGACACGGATGAGGTGGCACTTATGGGCACTGATGAGGTGGCACTGATGAGGAGACACTAAAATTCTGCACTTATGGGCACTGATAGGTGGCACTGATAGGTGGCACCGATGAGCACTGAAAGGCAGCACTGATGGGCACTGGAGGCATAATAATGGTCTAGCACAGGGCTCACTGCACAAAGTTGCATTGATGTGATGGATACCATTTGTAATGGGATACGCTGGTTAAACCACATTAGGATGAACAGGGCCTTAATCAGACAAAATGCATGCTGGAGATATTGCTAAAAGAACAAACATCACACCCCAATAAAGACCTTAAAAAGAAAATACCGACAGTTTTCTTAAAACATAATCTATATTTTATCACGAAGGTGGGAGGGAGAAATAGATGGAGAAATTATGAATTTTGCTCTCAAACTGATCACCTAATCATGTCATTAGCCAGGGTACTGTGCCCTAGACTACACTTCACAGCTATATACTTATAAAAAAGGAAAACCACAGAGAGCCTTGGAAAATGCAATCAAAGTTCCCACTTAGTCCTACATGAAGTACACCACAATTGTGCTAAATTATGTACAGATTACCCTCAAAGTAATATAACCAATTTCTCCAGAAATATGTATATTTTCTAGAGAATAAGATTATTTTAGAAAAGCCACAGGCCTAGATAGATCAACACTCTAGCATAAAAACCTACAGGTCAATTAGCCTCTCATTTAACTACCTTCTTGACTACCTTTATGCCGCGTACACACGATCAAACAATCCGGTGGAAAAGTCCGGCAAACTCAAGTCCGCCAAACAATCCCCCCGTGTGTAGCCTCCGGCATACTTTTTTGACCCGACAGTACGGCGGACTTAGAATTTCGGTTTGCACAACAATCTGCCCGCCGTACTCGCATTTCGGCGGACAATCCGGCCGTGTGTGTGCCAGTCCGCCGTACTTTTGAAATGAGCGGACTTTTCCCGCCCGGAGAAAAGTCCGCTCATTTCGAGCGGGTCTCCAGGTAGGCGGAGCCCGTGAAGGAGACGCCGCTGGCCCCGCCGCCTGGTATGGACTTAAAGGGGAACCCCAACGCCGAAAAAAATCGGCGTGGGGGTCCCCCCCAAGTCCACAACAGACCCTTGTCCAAGCACGCTACTCGGCCGGCCAGGAAAGGGAGGCGAGCAAGCGCCCCCCCCTCCTGAGCCGTACCAGGCCGCGTGCCCTCAACATGGGGGGTGCCTTTGAGAAGGGGGGGGCCGCGCGGCCCCCCCACCCCAAAGCACCTTGTCCCCATGTTGATGAGGACAAGGGCCTCTTCTCCGACAACCCTGGCCGTTGGTTGTTGGGGTCTGCGGGCGGGGGGCTTATCGGAATCCGGGAGCCCCCTTTAATAAGGGGCCCCCGGATACCGGCCCCCCACCCTATGTGAATGAGTATGGGCTACAATGTACCCCTACCCATTCACCTGTAAAATAAAAGTACAAAAAAAAACACAACACACGAGATAAAATACTTTATTGCACAGCTCCCGGGGTCTTCCGTCTTCGGGGATCTTCTCGCCGGACTCCTCCGCTATCTTCTTGTAGCTCTTTTACTAGCGGAGGAGCCCGGCATTCTTCTTCGTCGCCGCGGCCTCTTCTTCCGACTTCGGGGGTCTTGTCCCCCTCTTCAGTTCTTCTGCCGGGCCACCGCGCCTTCTTATAGCTCTTTTACAGGCGGTGGCCCGGTCTTCTGTCGCCGCTGCCGCCTTCCGTTCTTCTTTTTCTTCTTCTCCAGGAGATGTTGACTCGACGATCTCTCCGGCCGCAAAGCCAGGGACGCCCTGCGCTGCCACTTATATAGGGACAAGGGGCGGTGTCACATGGCTTTATGTCACATGGGTTGGTCACATGGGTTGATGTCACATGGGGACTGTGACATCATAAGGGGGCGGGGTCACCATGTGACACCAACCCATGTGACATAAAGCCATGTGACACCGCCCCCTGTCCCTATATAAATGGCCGCGCAGCGCGTCCCTGGCATTGTGGCCGGAGAGAGCGTCGAGTCAACATCTCCAGGAGAAGAAGGAGAAGAAGAAGAAGAAGAAGAAGAACGGGAGGCGGCAGCGGCGACAGAAGACCGGGCCACCGCCTGTAAAAGAGCTATAAGAAGGCGCGGTGGCCCGGCAGAAGAACCGAAGAGGGGGACAAGACCCCCGAAGTCGGAAGAAGAGGCCACGGCGACGAAGAAGAATGCCGGGCTCCTCCGCTAGTAAAAGAGCTACAAGAAGATAGCGGAGGAGTCCGGCGAGAAGACCCCCGAAGACGGAAGACCCCCGGAGCTGTGCAATAAAGTATTTTATCTTGTGTGTTATGGTTTTTTTTGTACTTTTATTTTACAGGTGAATGGGTAGTGGTACATTGTAGCCCATACTCATTCACATAGGGTGGGGGGCCGGTATCTGGGGGCCCCCTTATTAAAGGGGGCTCCCGGATTCCGATAAGCCCCCCACCCGCAGACCCGGACAACCAACGGCCAGGGTTGTCGGGAAGAGGCCCTTGTCCTCATCAACATGGGGACAAGGTGCTTTGGGGTGGGGGGGCCGCGCGGCCTCCCCTTCCCCAAGGCACCCCCCATGTTGAGGGCACGCGGCCTGGTACGCTCGCTCGCACGCGGCCTGGTACGCTCGCTTGCCCCCCTTTCCTGGCCGGCCGGGTAGCGTGCTCGGACAAGGGTCTCTTGTGGACTTTTTTCGGCGTTGGGGGTTCCCCTTTAAGTCCATACCAGGCGGCGGGGCCAGTGACGTCCCCTTCGCGGGCCCCGCCTACCTGGAGACGCGCTCGAAATGAGCGGACTTTCCTCCGCGTGTGTGGGCGAGTCCGTTCATTTCTAAAGTACGGCGGACTTAGTACGGCGGCCTTAGTACGCCGTATTAGTCCGCTGAAAAGTGCCGTGTGTGGGCAAGTAGCCCGTTCGAAAATTCCGACGGACAGTTTGGCGGACGTCCGCCAGACTAAGTACGTCGGACAGAGGGCTACGTGTGTACACGGCTTTAGGAAAGCAACTTCCATGGACATTGAATCAAATAGAGCCTTTACATCATATATCAGTTGGAAGCCTGGTTGACAACATAGCTTTCCCTACATAGCTTGTCCAATACCCCCTGGAGTTGATGAGAGGTGTAGCAAAAGGAAGAGTGTCAGCATGTGGTGGGTCTGGACACAATGGATGATCTGAAAACCATGTGAATATTACTGTGGTGCTGGAAAGATTGGAATGGGATCTCTACACTATTGTGGTTCACAAATCGGGCACAAGAACACGCAAGAGCAAGAATCAGAATTATAGTCAGGAAGATTAGGAGTCAGGACCAACCAGGCAGCAAAGCTACTAACTTAATAAGCAGGCACAGGTTAAGATCAACATCAAGGGCAGTAGAGCTACCAAGGCAGTAGGCAAAAGAGAAAGTCAGGACACAATCCAAAGTCAGCAGAGGGAGATACAAGTAAAATGAATTATGGGGGCAAGCTAAGTTAAAGACAGGGTAGCAGAAATGAAAGTCATCGATCACAAGAGCTGGAGAGCACACAGCAATTTCCCTAGAATGTGTTAAGATTTAAATAGGGTGATTGGTGCCACAGTCAGGGGCACGCATGGGTCTAGGACAAGGGGTGGGAAAGACGGATGGTTGCCCTGGGTGCAATGGTTTACTGTAGGGATGGGACACCTTCCTTCTGTTGCAAGGTTGACATGAGTAGTGACAGCGGCAGTAATTTTAACAAGTGAGTGACTGTTGGGTGTAGAATCCCCTAAGCAAGCATATCATGAACGGGAGAGGGGGGCGCAGTTTGGCATTGTTGTCCTGGGCACTGGATGGCCTTTTCCCAGCACTTGATGTTCATTCAAGTTTGTGTACGTACATATAGGTGTGCATGCAGACGTGTTCCTAGCCATTGGACATCAGGCAGCAATGTGCACATGTGAAGATTTTTGGCCATGACCAAGCCCCCGCCTGCCCTAAAACTTGTTTTTGATGATTCTCAAACCACATAAAGAACCATCTGAAGCCTTCAATTACAGAACAATTATTCTAATAAATACCGTATTTATCGGCGTATAACACGCACAGGCGTATAGCACATTCATTTTAAGAGGGAAGTTTCAGGAAAAAAAATAATATTTTAAATAAGGAACTTTGAAGCAAAATAAGGCTCAGAGCCCAACTTCAGCCTCACATGTGCCATCAATGCAGCCTCATCAGTCCACATCAATGCAGCCTCGCCATTGCCATCAATGCAGCAGCCTCACCATTGCCATCAATGCAGCAGGCTCACCACTGCCATCAATGCAGCTGCCTCGCAATTTCCATCAATGCAGTAGCCTCGCCATTGCCATTAATGCAGCAGCCTCACCATTGCCTTCAATGCAACAGCCTCACCATTGCCATTAGTGCAGCCCGATGGATGCCCACCTGCAGCCTACAGGGGACAGGGAGGGGAGCAGGACAAGCGCCGACAGATTACATACTGTGGGAATCTCCTATAATAGACAGAACAGTCGCCCCACTACCCGGTGCCCTCTGAGGCAGCTAAAAGTGAAGTATTGGCGTATAACACGCACCCGCTATTTGCACCCGATTTTCATGGTGAAATACGCCAATAAATACGGTAACTACAGTATATGAAACTCCTGACCAAAATATATACCCACCGACCCTCTGGTTGAGATTATGTCCAACAGACAACCCCCTGATCAGAGTAGTGTGATATTAATCATATTTCTATTCTGCAATCTGGGTGTGATGGAGAGAGACTGAGAGTAAAGCCCCATACACACAATCGGAAATTCTGCAAGCAAAAGTCTGATGTGAGCTTTTGGTTGGGAAATTCCGACCGTGTGTATGCTCCATCTGACTTTTGCTGATGGAATTTCCGCCAGCAAAAAATTGAGAGCAGGTTCTCTAATTTTACGGCGGGAAAAATTTCCGATTGGAAATTCCGATCGCCTGCAGCAATTCCAACGTGCAAAATTCCTACTTATGCTCGGAAACAATTTGACGCATGCTCAGAAGCATTGAACTTAATTTTCTCGGCTCGTCGTAGTGTTGAACGTCACAGCATTCTTGACGGTCGAAAGTTCTGACAACTTTTGTGTGACCGTGTGTATGCAAGCCAAGCTTCAGTGGAATTCCGTCAGAAAAACCATTTAAGCTTTTCAGACGGAAATTCCTCTCGTGTGTACGGGGCATATAGCTGGCTACACATTATACAATTTTCTTGTTTCATTTCCTTTAGATTTACCATTCAACAATGTAAAAATTGTATAACGTCACCGCGTTCTTGACGGTTGAAAGTTCTGAGAACGTTTGTGTGACCGTGTGTATGCAAGCTAAGCTTGTGCGTAATTCCGTCGGAAAAAAACATCCAAGCTTTTTCCGACAGAAATTCTTCTTGTGTGTACGGGGCATATAGCTGGCTATGCATTATACAATTTTCTTGTTTCATTTCCTTTAGATTTACCTATGTAAAAATTTTACAAGAAAATTATATAATGTGTAGCCAGATTAAGAATTGTCTTGTCTGTAGATCTACATAAGTCATTTGACTCTGAGTCCTGGAACTACATGTGTCGACTATAGAGGTGAATTTAGTCAGGAACTCTTTACCACATTGAGGTCTCTATACATAGCCCAAACAGCTGTCATATCTATAAAAGTATATCACTTGTAGGATATAAAAATAAGAAAAAGAACATGACAAGTTTATCTTTCAACCACATTTTCTTACAATAAGGATACACTTTAGGTAAATATGTTAGCTGTTTTTAAATTATACATGTGTGCATTTTTAAATAAATACATATTTGGACAGAGCAGAGTTTTATATTTGCCTTTAATTCCACTTTAGTTATACCCATCTAAACTAAACAAAAAACAAACAAAAAAAATAGCAGCGACCGGGCCAGAGAGGGGTCATCAACTACCCAATTGTGCCAGCAAATTATGGGCCAGTTGAAATGCTTGGGTGAGGATCAGCCCATGCTACTCTTAAAGTGGTTGTAAAGGCAGAAGTTTTTTTTTTTATCTTAATGCATTCTATGCATTAAGATAAAAAGCCTTCTGTGTGCAGCAGCCCCCTTCAGCCCCCCTTATATGTACCTGAGCCTAATCTCAATCCAGGGATGTCCATGAGTGCCTCGGCCATCGAGGACTCTTCCTCCTGATTAGCAGAGACAAAGAAGCAGCGCCATTGGCTTCTGCTGCTGTTAATCAAAGTCAGTTAGCCAATGAGGAGAGAGAGGGGGCAGGGTCGAACTGCAGCTCTGTGTCTGAATGAACATACAGAGCTTCGGCTTGGCTTGGGTACACCCATAGCAAGCTGCTTGCTGTGGGGGCACTCAACAGGAGGGATGGGCCAGGAGTAAGGATGAGCTTCGAGTTCGAGTCGAACTCATGTTCTACTCGAACATTGCCTGTTCGCCTCTTCAGCGAACAGTGAACAATTTGGGCTGTTCGCAGCAAATTCGAAAAGTCGGAACACCCTATACAAGTCTATGGGAGAAATCTAAAGTGCTCATTTTAAAGGGTAATATGCAAGTTACTGTCCTAAAAAATGTGTTTGGGGACCTGGGTCCTGCCCCAGGGGACAATGATCAATGCAAAAAAAAGTTTTAAAAACGGCCGTTTTTTTCAGGAGCAGTGATTTTAATAATGATTAAAGTGAAACAATAAAAGTGTAATATTCCTTTAAATTTCGTAGCTGGGGGGTATCTATAGTATGCCTGTGAAGGGGTGCATGTTTCTGGTGCTTAGAACTGTCCCTGCACAAAGTGTCATTTGTGCAGGAAAAAAAGTCTTTTAAAATCACTTGCGGCTAAATTGTGGGCTCCCCGTAATACAGAGAACACTCAGTGAGTGTTCTCTGTGTTAGCCGACAATTCATTCATTCAATGATAAAAAAATTAAAAAATAAAGCGTGGGGGTTCCCCTAAATTCAATTACCAGGCCCTTCAGGTCTGACATGGATATTAAGGGGAACCCCGTGTTCAAATTAAAAAAAAAATTGACGTGGGGGTCCCCTTAAATATCTATACCAGACCCTTCAGGTCTGATATGGATATTAAGGGGAACCCCGCATCAAATTTAAAAAAAATTGACGTGGGGGTCCCCCTAAAAATCCATACCAGACCCTTTATCCGAGCACACAACCTGGCAGGCCGCAGGAAAAGAGGGGGGACGAGAGAGCGCCCCCCCCTCCCTCCCGAACCGTACCAGGCCACATACCCTCAACATTGGGAGGATGCTTTGGGGGTCTGTGACCCCTCAAAGCACCTTGTCCCCATGTTGATGAGGACAAGGGCCTCATCCTCACAACCCTGGCCGGTGGTTGTGAGGGTCTGCGGGCGGGGGGCTTATCAGAATCTGGAAGCCCCCTTTAACAAGGGGACCCCCAGATCCCGCCCCCCCCCCCTGTTTGAAATGGTAACCATTTCACAAAGAAAGTGTAAAAATGGTTAAATAAGACAAACACACTTTTGAAAAATTCCTTTATTAAAAATAAAAAAATAAAAAAAAGATTTCAGCGGTGCTAATCCACTCTTGCTATCCAGCGACGAATCTCCGGGGTCCAGCGATGGATGATCATATCCAGCGACGGGGGATCTCTCAGTCCAGGGCTGTCCATACATCCGTCTTGACGCTGGTGAAGGGAGCCAGGGGTTCCCCAGTGACGTATGGGTGACCCCGCCCCCTCTGATGTAACGGAAACCTGCGTTACATCAGAGGGGGCGGGGTCACCCACACGTCACTGGGGAACCCCTGGCTTCCCTCTCCAGCGGCAGAGGGGCGGGGTCAGGTGACGGGTGGCCCCGCCCTCCTAATATAAGAAACGTCAGCGCTGGGATCTCCGCAGTGTCTCCGCACTGGAGACAGAAGACGGATGTATGGACAGCCCTGGACAGCCCTGGACAGCCCTCGTCCCCCCCTCTTTTCCTGCGGCCTGCCAGGTTGCGTGCTCGGATAAAGGGTCTGATATGGATTTTTATTTAAATTTGATGCAGGGTTCCCCTTAATATCCATATCAGACCTGAAGGGTCTGGTATGGATATTTAGGGGGACCCCCACGCTTTTTTTTTTTTTTTACTCAATGAATGAATGAATTGTCGGCTAATACAGAGAACACTCATTGAGTGTTCTCTGTACTACGGGGAGCCGACAATTTAGCCACAAGTGATTTTAAAAGACTTTTTTTCCTGCATAAATGACACTTTGTGCAGGGACAGTTCTAAGCACCAGAAACATGCACCCCTTCACAGGCATACTATAGATACCCCCCAGCTACGAAATTTAAAGGAATATTACACTTTTATTGTTTCACTTTAATCATTATTAAAATCACTGCTCCTGAAAAAACGGCCGTTTTTAAAACTTTTTTTTGCATTGATCCTTGTCCCCTGGGGCAGGGCCCAGGTCCCCAAACACTTTTTAGGACAGTAACTTGCATATGAGCACTTTAGATTGTGAACATTCGAGTCCCATAGACTTTAATAGGGTTCTAAAGTTCACACAAAGTTTAGGTCTGTTCGCAGGTTCTGATGCGAACCGAACAGGGGGGTGTTCGGCTCATCCCTAGCCAGGAGCCCCAGACTGTGATTGGACAATGAAAATGAAACAGCAGACCCTCAACTGTCTGTAACTCTGCTCTCTTCTACTATTGTGTTTTTTCTTAGAGCTGTATCATGGTCAATTTATTACTTGTGCTGTCTCTGTCTCCAACAGTCAGCCATTCCTGTACAGGGGATTGCAAGAGGTTGATGTTGGGTCAAATTCAGACACTAACACCAGCTGCTTTTGAAAACCCTGTTAATAATTTTTAATGCCTAAAGTGTTGTGATCCTAAGATTGAAAAGCAGTCGAGAATAAAAGTGTATGTTACCCCAATATTTTATATTTCATATTTCTAATACATGTCTGTGCTACCATGTACTTGTATTAAAAGTATCCTTTTCTCTTTACATTGCCTCATTTGTGTGAAATTCTTGGTGATTCTGCCAGTCCTTGCACTTTCCTAATTCAAAATAACTATGCTAAGCATAGAAGTACATTAATCCCAGAGTGGTCAATTTTCTTCTTTGCATTCTTTTAGGAAAACAGCCTGCATGTACTCCAGTGGCCAGACTTGTGCTGACATGCCCCCTACATAGGAAATCACTGGGAAGATCAGTGTACTGCTATTTCTATGCCTCCAGCTGATATGCCTCCCTGTGCAGCTCCTATTTCTGCATTTTACACAAGTCTATTTTGACCAATAGAAAAGCTAATCATAGAACAATTTATTTAAAAATAAATGATAACATAACTAACATTTTTTAACATCTTAAAGTTAAAAAATGTTAGTCAAGTTTAGACTTGTGCACAACGGAAAATTTCGTTTAGTTTCGGTTTGTTGTCATTCGTAAAATGCATAATTTCGTTCTGTTATATTCGTTATGTTATGTTAATACATTTTCGGATCATTCGTTATTATTTGTAGAGTGTCGAATTCATTCGTTCGTATTCGTTGAAATTCGCTATTTATGTATGTATAGACATTCGTGATAATGATTCGTAGTTTGGAAAGTTGTTTGTTTATTGAATCTTTTAACACACACACAATGACAACGTCTCTTCTCCTCGGCTCAAATACAATACAACACCCTTCTAACTCAGTTCTCAGGAATGCACTTTGCCAGTAATCCATCCCCCGGCACAAAATTAATTAGCTGATTGGACTATAAGATTTACTTTGAGCTGACCTTTTGTTTCATTAGATCTTTAAAGAATTACCAAATCCATTCGAATTAATTCGAATTCATTCGTTATATTTCTTTCGTATTCGTTGTTATTCGTTATTTTTTATTTTTTTTATTCGGACATTCGGATGCATCCGAATGTCTGAAAGATGCAAAATTCGGCCGAATTTCGATTTGTTACGAAACAAATTGCACAAGCCTAGGTAAGTTATCATTTATTTGAAAATAAATCGTTCTATGATTAGCTTTCCTATTGGTCAATCATTTTTTGACAAGCAGGTGATTAGAGCCTGAGGCTTTAATTGGCTTGTTTTAAGCCCCAAACCCTCTTACTTTTGATTTTAGCGAATCAATATTCGTCATTGCATAACTCATGGTTTCCGGCTTCTCGTCCCCGGAGACAATCAGGTGGCTGAAGATTTGGAACCCGGAAAGGATACCACATTAGCATGGAACCCGCTGAGGGGAGCTGTGACGGTGGTGAGTGTGGACCTGCCTGGATGGGTGTGTTTGCACCACCTCCCCCCCCCCCCCCCCCCAAATAAAGTTTTTAGCACCAGCCACCACTGTTCACTTTACTGGGTATATGTGAGGGCTTACAACCACTTAAGACCCCTTTCACACTGGGGCGATTTCAGGCACTTTTGGGCTAAAAGAGCGACTGTAAAGCACCCGAAAAACGCCTCTCCTGCAGCCCCAGGAGCGGTGCTCTTGTAGGACATTAGAAAAAGTCCTGCAAGCACCATCTTTTGGTGGTGAAGGAGTGGTGTGTACACCATTCCTCCACTGCTGCCGGCCAAAGCGCCTGCAAAGTGTTTCGTCAACGGCGCTTTGCAAGCAATTTTAACCCTTTATTCGTCAGCTAGCTGGGGTCAAAAGGGCCCCGCTAGCGGCCTAAATGTGCCGCTATTACAGGAGTAAAGCGCTGTGAAATTAGCAGTACTTTACCGTTAACACCCCCAACCCCAGTGTGAAAGTAGCCTTAATATGAAGGAATATACTGAGGAACTAAATATCATTGCAATATGTATTTTGTAACTAATATTTTATCAGGCATGTCACTGCAATGCCTGTTCTTGCCAATCCCAAGTTTTAGCTGGCTAATCTTCAGATACTAAACCACCCTATTAGTATTAGTGTACATAAAAATTGACCTATTCTCCATAACACAGCAAGTTTTCCACAAGATCACATCTTAATTATCTTTAACTTTGAAAGCCTCTTTTACCACAGAGACTGAATGAGATGGGATAATAATCTTATATTCACACGGATTACATTGTGAATATGTGAACAAGGGATCATTGGATCAGATTGGAAGATATCCTGAATGTACAATTCAGTCCTGTGCATGATTAACAAGGATCTTACAAAAAGATCCAATAATATTATGTTGGCTGTGCTGAAAACCTCAGCTGTAACTCACTAACCTTGAAGAAAAAAGGAAAAAACGTCTAAATTAAATGGTCTTTAATCATTATTATTTTTTTTTGGAATGGATTGCGCTAGAACTAAGTAATCAATTTAAAACAACAGCTGCTGGGCAGGGCAGCATGTGTCAGATTCACATAGTTTAAAACAGAAAATCTTAACTCCAATGAGAAATCGAGTGTTATATACTGAAATTGCCACCTCTTGCTTCTATCTGGGTGCCAGATGCAGCAAAAGCAAAATGAGGTTAACTATTATAAAAAAAAAAAAAATATTGCAATTTTATATAATAAAAATGATGGCTTCATTCTGCAAAACAGAGCCCAATGCATAACTAACTGGTCATGATGACCTTCAGTAGTTCTTGATCTTTTCCTTTTCCCAGCAAACTGATTCTATACAGTGAAGTTATATTAAAGCAGAACTAAAGCCAAAACCATTTTTTTTTGGAGTGGAGAGGGATTAGAACACCTGTCAGGATTCTAGTGCTGTGTCCTCATTAAAGAGGTTGTAAAAAAACAAAAAAACTGTAAGAAAAGGCATAATGAGCTAGTATGCATCGCATACTAGCTCATTATAGTTACATAGTTAGTAAGGTTGAATAAAGACACCAGTCCATCCAGTTCAACCTGAGTGAGTGTTTACAATTGTCCCTATTACTGTACATTGTACACTCACATCGGTCCCTACCCTCAAGGAGGACTTACCTTAGAACGAAGCATTCCAGCGGTGCTCACACACTGCTGAGAGGCCTGACATTTTCCCTGGAGTTTTTTCCAGGTTCGCAGGCTCCGGTGCTATGAGTGGTCACAGCCACGATGACGTCACTGGCTGCATGTAATGTAAATATCTCCTAAGCAGCGCATGTTTAGGAAATATTTACACTCCCTTTAGGTAAGCCTTATTATAGGTTTACCTATAGGTAAATGTCTGCAGATGAAGTTTACTTCCTCTTTAAGGAGAGTTACACTTTCTATTTGTCCTGGGGACCACCATCACCAAGAGTGAAAGGGAATTAAAATCCAAAATGTTGAGTTGCCACCAAAATACGACTCGAGGAGAAATCTTTCAATGGAGCATTAGTTATAGTGACACTGATGACAACAGGGATTCCCTCACATTGGAGGGATTTCCTCCATGTCCTGTTGGCAGTATGGGATAGGAAACAACGGGTAATCTTCCCAATGGGACATAGATGGGGAAAATAAATTACAGGGGTTATAATCTTCCCTACTCTATAAAAATGAAAAAAAAAAAAAAAAGTTAAGGCTTTAATCCTGCTTTAAAAGACAACTATAGCAAAAACGAATGTGGGTAACTGTATGTGGTGAATTTCTGTAATGAATTCCTTTTTCATTCTTCTCTATAATTACATGCAAACTAAGCTGTCTACAAAAAGTAACAGTTACAGAGGTCAAGGCAAACTATTATATTTTTTTCACATATACATGTAGACCAAGTTGTCCATCAAAAGTGACAGCTACAGGAGTTGCAGCAAACCATAACACATTGCAAGGGGTGCTTACATGGCCAGTTTTTTATTGTTTAAATCTTTTTCTTTGTAACAAAATGTGCTAGCTGGAGTTAGAATTTAATTTGTTGAATTTTTATTTGTTGAATATTGAACTAAATCCATTTAAAACTACAGCACATGTGGGGTGGGGTCCCTAATGCCCCATACAAACGGTCCGATTTTCCGACGGAAAATGTGCGATCGGATCATGTTGTCGGAAAATCCGACCGTGTGTGGTCTCCATCTGACTTTTTCCATCGGATTTTCCGACGCACAAAATTTAAGCGCAGGATCTAAAATTTTCCAACAACAAAATCTAATCGCACAAATTCCGATCGTGTGTAGACAATTCCAATGGACAAAGTGCCACGCATGCTCAGAATAAACGAAGAGACGAAAGCTATTGGCTACTGGCCCATTTATAGTCCCGACGTACGTGTTTGACATCACCTCGTTTAGAACGATCGGATTTGTGCGACCCTGTGTATGCAACACAAGTTTCGGCCAAAATCTGACGGATTTTGTGGTCGGAAGGTCCGACCGTGTGTATGGGGCATTAGTCTGCCTGTGAATCTGTACAATGTATAGAACCTGCTGCAGCAAAACTGACATTTCTAAAGAAAAAAAAACTTTCTCCTGCAAGCTTTCTTTATTTGGACAAGCTAGAATTTAGACACTGGGCATGTGTGTGGCAGGGAGTGTATTTTTTTTTTCTGCTGCAGCAGCTGGGGCAGATAAATTTGCTCGCTATACTCTACAGCTGGTGATGTGCTGCTGGCAGATGTGTTGCAAGGACCTGTGACATCCTTGCTATACAAGCATCCCTGTCCGTGGAGGCTGCTGAGAGGTCATGAGATATAGCAGGGGTAGACATGAAAGGTGAGGAGTGAGCAGGAGAACAAGGCTCTTGCCAATGGTCTGAGTGGTGGGAGGTTAAATGCCTTTCAAGCATGTGGTACCAAAATGTCTGGTGTTTTTGCCACGCTTGATCTGCTTACAGAGATTGCAAATTGCAACAGTGTGATTGGCTGCACATGTGCTAAAAAAGGCCCACACAGCTGAGTTGTGAGAAGTGGGCCAGGAGATAACAGCTCCACAATCTGATGAATCTCTACTCTTCCATGGTGTCTGCATCTGGAGGACATTCTGCCTCATTAGGGTTGTTTCTCCCTCTCACTTTCCTCCTGTGCTCTATCTGGCACCCAAGTCACTCCAGTAACCTTATCCTCACATCATCATCCCCTTCATCCTCATCATCACTGAAGACGACTTGGCATTATGCTGGGGCTGGGGGAACATGACTGCCAATTTGTTGTTTATCAGTGTTATCCCTTTTCTGTTTCTGTAGGCCCATGTTACTCCCTTCCTCTACCTCAAAGCCAACATCAGAATCATTTAATGTCTGGTCTTCCTCAAGAACAGGGCCATAGATAATTATTTTCCGGGGGGGGGGGGGGGTTCAAAATTGGGTACCAAGAGGGCAATAATTAGCAAGACTCCCACGGTGTGACAGACTGTGGGTGTGGTATCCTCTGCTGCAGTTCTCTCCACCACCCAGCTTCTCCTGTAATGCAGACCAAATGGGTCAGTGCCTGCTGGCCCATTAATAACCTCTACTTTTTCAAACTGCCCCCTCCTGCACTTTTTTTATTTGTCAGTGACTTCAGAATGAGGCACACATGAGGAATAAAGTGATTTGTGGCAGCAAAATGTGGCTGTGACCAAACTCCTAACAGTGGGAGGAGGTTACGGAGTGTGGTTAAACAAAATCTGGACATGGGTCAGCTGAGTGGCTGGCTCTTTCATTACACTGGTTGTTTGACAGAGGGGGCGGGTCGGGGCAGAAGTCCCGCCAATACCCAACATCACAGCTTGGATTTGACAGATCAAGTCGCATATCAGCTGTACAGTGCACATCCAGCTGGCTTGCTTGTCAATCCCTGGATGTGCTGGATGTCCCCACTGCTGCAGGTCCTATTCAGGCAGAAGTTGACATATAAGCAACAGAATTATACAGGACAAAGCCCCTGTACAGCAGGACAGCAGGACAGCAGGACAATTGTGTGAATGTGGGAAAGTCCCACCCAATGCAGGACTGTTGGGACGTATAGTAATATCATAGTGGAACAAAACTTCCTTTTTTCACTAAGATTACTTACCTGAAAGTCTTATGCCCCATACACGAGGTCGGATTTTCTGATAGAAAATGGACGATCGGATCATGTTGTCGGAAAATCCGATTGTGTGGGCGCTCCATCAGACTTTTTCCATCGGATTTTCCGACAAACAAAGTTTCAGAGCAACAAAATCCAATCGTTTAAATTCCGATTGTGTGTAGACAGTTCCGACGGACAAAGTGCTAGGCATGCTCACAATAGACTAAGAGATGAAAGCTATTGGCTACTGGCCTCTTTATAGTCCTGTCGTACGTGTTTGACGTCACCTCGTTCTGAATGATCGGATTTTCCAACAACTTTGCACGACCGTGTGTTTGCAGGACAAGTTTGGGCCAACATCCATCTGAAAACATATGTACTTTATCATTTAAAAACGCCACAATTTCAGAGTCACTAAAGATAACAGTAAAAACTAATACACAAATCAAAATGGATACCTCTACTTAGTAGTCAGCTGTATATAAAGAATAGAAACATGAAAACCTCATGTCAGTCTGGTGACAGGTTAACATTTTACTGGCTTGCTGTGAATAAACTGCAGTCTGATCTTTTATTTAGAACACACACATAGATGCTTGAGTAATGGGAGCACCCCCACCCTCCTACTAGTTCTTCCCCGCATGGCTTTCTGTGAGGTTTCATTTAGACAAAGACCATCCAGAAGTAAGCAACAACAGTTTATAGAAAACTCAAGTTATTATTATAAAATACTAGTTTATAAACTAGAAAATATTTCAAAAATTGTAAATAAAAGTGAGTAGTTTTCTTTTCATCTCAAATTGTTCTCTCTGTAAAGTACTGAAAGTATAGCACCAGGTCAAGAAAATTATATTTTCAGTTTCAGTTGTTGCCCATTTGTGGTCCAAAGAACACAAAATAACAAAAATAAAAAAGAAAGTTACTGTGGGTTTAGTAAGCCCCCATGGAAAAACAAAGAAAGTTACAGCGCACCAAATGAGCCCATGAAGAACCTGCAGAATAAAAAGATGGTAGCTAATCCACAAAAGTTGATATTGTCTGTAGATCTTTAGAGGAAAAAATTAAATAAAAAAAAGCTTTAAAGAAGAACTCCAGGATCCTGCTGTCTTTGCATTTCCAGATCCCTCTCCCCAAGCTCTACTAGATCACTAAGTAAGTTTTAATAAAAATGACTCACTTTTCATGTAATAGCCAATTTTCGGCCACAGTGATGTCATTATGTCCCTCAGAACACTGTGCTACTTCCAGGCTCTGGGAGGAGGACTTTCTGATGTCTGAACGTCACATCCATGCAGGAAAAAGCACTATATTTCCCACAATGCCTAGAAAAAGGGATTTTGCGGCAGCTGTGTGTGTGGGTGATACTTGGACTGAGCAGGCCTGTCATTGGAAGAGGCATCCGCAATGGGCAGTTCAGACCCACCCATGTCCGTCCACTCAGGGAGTTTGGGGGGGTTACTTACATACATTATTGCGGATACAGAACTACAGTGGGGAAGTTACAGGACCTGTAGTTTGGGCAATAGAGGACATAGCAGACATCGGTCTTACAAAGCAGAAATCATAGGGAATGAAGCCTGTGATTCAAAAAATGCACATTCATTTTTTCTTTGATTAAAGACTCAGGAAAGAAACGCAGTACACATCTGCTCAAGGTAGGAAAACACAAGCAACAACAGGGGAAAATGTTTCTTTAGACATTGTTTAAAGAAGGGCTCCACCCAAAGGGGGAAGCTCCACTTGTTTGCTTCCTCCTCCCTCCACTGAAAAATATACCACCTTTTCGGGGGGGGGGGGGGGGTGGATTCCTGTTTTTGACAGGTACCCGCTCCCACTTCTGGGTGACCTTACCATGGCAAAGACACTCAAATGTTCAGCCCCCTCCTTCTTCCCCTGCCGCTGGGCCATTCACAAAGCATAGCACGCTTCACCCATGCACAGTAGGGAACCAGCAGTGAAGCTGCAAGGCTTCACTGCTGGTTTCCTCTACAAGAAATTGCCAGGCAGCACCCAGAGAGCTAATTTAAAAATTGGTTGAGGTGCCAATATTGCGGGATCCCTGGACAGGGAAGTGTCCTAATATTAAGAGTCAGCAGCTACAGTATTTGTAGCTGTTGACTTTATAAGCTCCGATGTAGCAGATCCCCTGCTGGTACTCCCTGCTCCTCCCCCCTCAGCTGAGTGCCCACCATAGCAAGCCACTTGCTATGGGGGTATTCATGTGTGCTCACTCCCGAGCCGGCTCTATGATACCCAGAGCATGGTTTGCCCCCCCCGTTCCCTTTCTCACTTGCTATGATTGACAGCAGTGGGGGCCACCTTATCCCCTATAAAGGTTTCTACAGCCAGTTTCTTGTCTTTTTGGGGAATTTGGTCAGTGTACAGTTTGTACATGTAGCATGTCCATTCTGAGAGATGTATCAGTGAACGATACTTCTCTTTCCTATCCTAACAAGTTTTCTTGCTTTGCTAGGAGTGCCTATTTAAGATTTTTTTTTTATAGATTTCCATTTTTAATATTTCCATTTCATAAATTTTTCCATACAACATAGTCTGATATGATACTTTGACTGAAGATATGGCTTTACATCTGTAGAAATTTCAGAAATCATGAAATAATCATTACATACTGAGGTAAACATAGTTTTCAATTACAAAAAAATCATTTAATATATAGTTCTGGAAACGGCCGGTGATAGGTGAGTTGATGGGAATAGTGCCATTTGTTTTGTACATGCCTGTGTAAATCACAATCACACATATGCATTGTACCATACATAAATCAATAATCAATCACATGGGCAAAGATAAAATTATACCAGCAGGATTAATCTGTCATCCATTTCATATTATCTGTACTTCATTCTGAGGCAATATTAACAGAAAAAAAAATTGTCAAGTGTGAAGGACGGGACATTTGTACATCAAAAATAGATTTATTGATGACCTCAAAGAAATTGACCTTGAAGTCCCAGTGTTCATGACTGATCTCCATTTTAAGTCACATGAATCAAAATGTATTTGTTCCACATTATATTGTAATATGAAATGACATTATACATCTGTGCCACCATGTGTAAAATAACCCAGCACTTGCAAGCACATTGCAGATTTTATTCTAAAATGTATTAGGGAAAGTGAGCTGGCATATTCTTTCCTACTCAACAAGAAGAAAATAGGTTATCATCATAGAAATTCCCTTAAAATTCATAGAATAAATCCATATTTCAAGGTATTTCACATATGTGATATGCTCATTTAATTACAATAAAGACTTTTCTCCAAGGATCTTTCTCATAATGAAACAATTATATGTGATGGCATTGTTGTGGGCTAATAAAGGACACAATAAATGTTCCAATTTCCTAGCAACATGCTGATCAGTGGCCAAAGTGGCTGGGACCATAGCCAAACGATCATTCGTATTATAGTGTAGATCCAAAAGAAGGCATCAAAATAATCAATATTCACTCATTGGGGTAAAAATAGCTCCTGTCAATGACATTCACATTACATGCAGTACCCAGAATTGCAGGACTACAAATAAAAAACAAAAGTACATAACTGTTTAACAGATACAGAGAGTATTATTATTATTATAATACAGGATTTATATAGCGCCAATAGTTTGCACAGCGCTTTACAAAATGAGGGCAGGCAGTACAGTTACAATGTAATATATCGTAGTGACAATATATAATTTCAAACAAAAAACACATATATAAGTGAATTACATGCATAGAAAATAGTGATTAGAAGTAAATGAAAAAAATAGTCTTTTAATGAATAAAAACTCTGAAGTGGAATCAATATCAGATTTTTCCCTTCGTGATGATCTTATACATAAAACAGTGATTCCAAGTAAGATCCACCACCGCATGCGACCACTATAAGATTTGGAGGCTTACCAACTCGCAAGCGCAATAAGCTTATCAGGGCTTTAGGCAAAGGAAGTAGCCAAAGAATGCCAATCGCAGAGCTCAGTCCCAGAACCAAATAGAAACTTCTAAGGATCCGCACTCCACCAAACACACAGGGTACCTCAGCAGGCTCTCATAGATCGGATGAATCCCAAGTTAATAGTATATAAACCAGAAAAGAGAAGCCATCCATAGTGTAACAACGTCTGCGTTTTATATAAAAGTTACAAATTCAGAGGAAATACAAGCATCAGTTAGCCAGCCGGATGTATGTGGACGCCCATCCACTAAGACCCAGTACGCGGTGCCGTCAGCATGCCAAACTCCTCCCGACGCATGTTTCGTCAAAAAAATGACATCGCCTGGGGAACGGGCTCAGCCCGACCCCACTACATCACTGATATATTGTCACTACGATTTATTATATTTATTTTATTTTAATTAACTGGAACTCAAGTAACTGGCACATAATATTTTTTAGCGCTGCTACATACATTTTCTTTTACTGTATGTGTCGTACCTCTAGCAGCTGCTTTTTTAGTCTCATTTAGAGTTTAGCGCGGTATTTATACACTTTTATACAGTACAGTGACAATACAATTTGATAAAGGAGGAATTACAGGGCCCTGCTCGTTAGAGAATATCCACTGTTGTATAGAATAAATACTGTATTTTGTAGAGAACTGCATAACTTGCCATCTATAGATAAGAGAAATAAATAAGCAAACAACCACAATATTTGAGGCAAAATGGAGAGACAGCAGTAAGTTATATTTTAATAAAATAAGACTGAATGAGTATACATAGCCCATGGCATCTCAGAGCAGTCCAAGAAAATCACTTAAATACATCAGCGTATTTGTCAAGTGCTGTAGATAGATATCCAGGCCACTGTCACACAGTTCTCTGTTAGCTGCTCTGTGTAGAATTCTTTATGTTTAACTTGAATGCTAATGGTAGTCATATAGGGCAAATTGTTCACCTGGTATAACAAAAATTTGACCAATTTTGACCAAAAAAATTAGCAATATTTTGCAAATAATTTGGATACACATAATCTATTTTACTTAAGATAATGTTCAGAAATATAGTCAAAGATCAATATGCACCTGGTTTCAATCATCTTATACCCACAAACCTACCCATGAAACCTACATTCATAATCCTAGCTAAAATCAACTTTTACTGCTCATGTCAGAAGAACAGACATTTTCAATGTGTACATGTGTGAAGCATCAGTTCAGTGATGGCCTAAATGCCTGCAAACAGCTATATGCAGTTTGGAATAAATGACTTTACATTGCACTATATTTGTACTATATACCACTGGTTCTGGATGTACGTTTGGCCACTGGTGCATAAAAGAATAATTTTTCTCACTCTACTCGCTATGTTAAAATGAGAAATAATCCTCTTAATTTAGGGATATATTATGGAATGAAACGTGTAAATACCTTCTGTTCAAAAAGTTTCTACCCCACTTTAAAATACACAATTGGGTTATTTACTAAAGCTGGAAAGTGCAAAATCAGGCTCACTTCTGCATAGAAACCAATGAGCTTCCAAGTTTTATTACCAAAGCTTAATTGAACAAGCTGGGGTTAGAAGCTCATTGGTTTCTATACAGAAGTGAGCCTGGTTTTGCACTTTCCAGCTTTAGTAAATAAACCCCATTGTGTACTTAAAAGTGGGGTATACCTGTATGCCTAACTATTTAAAAAAGGCAAAACATGTCTGCTTCCCACAACCACCTTTCCACAACAATGTTGGTGAGCATCGATAGTTTCAAAAAACTATCATATGGATAGCTCAACGACCACAACATACAGGGGTATATAATGTACTACTGACATAAACACATACACACACACACACACACACACACACACACACACACACATCCTAGGTTGAACTGGATGGACTGGTGTCTTTTTTAAACTCATCAATTATGTAATTAGCTATGTAACCCAACTGCAAATTACATCCCCCAATCACTTGAACCTGTACAATTTTTCACGTACCTACAGGTACATGAGCTAAAAGAGGACCTTATTGAGCAGTATATAACAGAACTGTACATATATGTAATCCAATAAAAACACAATACAAAAGCAGAAAACACAAGATGTAGGCTTTGGTTTTGTGACATTCAAGTACAGGGTCAAAAGTAGCTGCTGCATCATATAGTTAGCAGATTTTCAATTTCAAGCTTCAAATTTTTCAATTGAAGCCACACCCACTACATTATGCTCCCATTTTTAGCACGCCTTCAAACATTTGGCTACAAACTTTGAGCACAAGAGGCATAAGGTATAAGGAAGGGCATAATAAAAAGATTTATATTTGGGGAACCAAGATATGCATGCATAGTTTTGAGGGATGACCTGGAGGAATCAAGAAGAAAAATGCAAGGCAAGGATTGGCTGGGATTGGATTGTGGATGAATATGTGGAGGTCCAAGGTGCTCCCCCCAGGCATGCCACTACCTCCAAGGGGTTGTTTGTTTGTCAGGGACAGATCCCCTCAAAACAGGGATGGAATGTCATTACACTGTTTTAATAATTCCAATGATAATGTGTATGCAGTATATTTTAGTTACAATACAGAAATCATTGAATCTTTTTGTCATTACATTAATGTAGGATTTTTAGACTGTAATTTTTATTTAATTTAATTAATTTTTTTCATTGTTAAAAAAACTCCGCTCTTTTAAATAGGGAAGACAGACATTTTTCTGAAACAAAATTTCTGCTTTGCTGTCCTGCCAATGTTACCACAAAATATTGCTCTGTATCAGAAGAACATTTTCCAGTGAAAAGTCTAGATCTTGTGGTATCAGCATTCTATGTTCTACTCTACACTACTCTCTAGTTATGTCAATGGAATACAAAAAAGATGGAAAACAGCATACCGCGTCACATATAATTTATGCAAATGACTGGATTGAGAATTTGGCAATTCTGATACTTATGTAAAAAACAAAAATATAGTTTGGTGGGCTGCTCAATCTCTATTAAAGCTGTTTCAATAAAATGGAAAAGTTCATCCTGCTTATATTCTACAGATGAGCATCACAATTTTAATGAGTACATGGAGGTACCAGTACATTATCATACTGCTTTAAAAAGTTCGGCAAATTTTGAGTATTTTAGATATGGAGTTCAATGTATTTCTGTTCTCAGTTTATTCATTTTGACATATGTAGGCAGGTGCAGTCTATTTTCTCCACTGCAAGAGGTGCTCATACATAGCGGCAGGGCAGGTGGAGACAGAAGTAAAGAGTAGCCTCGTCCTTCTATGATCTCCTTGATCACAGAGAGGCAGCAACCGATCCCTGATTTGGCACACATTTTGCATGTAGATCGAGTAGGAACAGGTCACCTGCAGTGGCGGTCTAAAGACCCAATTGGCCGAGAGGAGAATGGATTATGTTGGCCAGTACCGGGGGAGGGGAGGATGTACGGGGAGATCCTGGAGATGGCTATTGTCATTGGAGCGATCTCTCTGCCCTGCATCGCCACCAAGAGCCCGACCATGTGAATACGACCCACTAGGGGGGAGTTAATTGGTCTGTTTGCCACCCCCTGGGGGGACAGGTGGTTTGTTTGCTACCCCCCCCCCCCCGGCTGGACCAGCTGCCACTGGTCCCCCGTCTGCCAGGGACAGTGCTTGGCATCAGGGAGAGGTTCCAGATGAGTAGGGAAAGTGCAGGGACATGCCATCCTTCCTCAAAGCCTCCCCAATTTGGTACAGACTGACCAGGTCGCATTCCTCCCCTTGAGACAGACTCTGTCAGCACAAGTGAGACATACTGCTTCTACCCCTAGTTGTACATTCTGTGAGTGCACCTGGTCGGGTTGTCTTCCCGCCAGGCTAGTTGTGCATTGCTAAACTTCAATTTTAATACAGTTCTGTTTTCTGCAACTGGACTCTGAATGTTTACAGGTGTTTACAGGTACCACACCAAGCTGCACCTCCTACAAAGTAGGATGACAATGATCTGTCATCTCCCCTAGTTAATCCCATCCCCAGTGAGGGAACACACAGTTAACTCCTTAATCGCCCCCTGGTGTTAACCCCTTCCCTGCCAGTGACATTTATACAGTATTCAGTGCATATTTATAGAACTGATCGCTCTATAAATGGTCAATGAATGGTCCCAACAATGCTAGTAAAAAAAAATAATAATAAAAATGCCATAAATCTTTCCCATTGTTGCAGACACTATAACTTTTGCGCAAACCAATCAATATATACTTATTGCGATTTTTTTAACCAAAAATACATCAAAGAATACATATTTTTATATATAATATATATTTATTATAGAAAAAAGAATTTTTTTTGTTTATAGCACAAAAAATAAAAACTGCAGAGGTGATCAAATACCACCAAAAGACAGGTCTATTTGTGGTAAAAAAAAGGACGCACATTTAATCTGCATGACTGTGCAATTGTCCATTAAAATGATGCAGTGCCAAATTGTAAAAAGTGCTCTGGTCAGAAAGGGAGTAAAATCTTCCGGGACTGAAGTGGTTAAATAACCAGCAATGAAGTAGTGTTCCTCCATAACTCCCAATTCTCTTTTTGGGAAACATATAACTCCACTACCGTACGCTCTCTCTATATTAACCCTAAGTTCTGTACCTTTGCCTACCTTCAGCAGGAATATCAATTGCCTCTCACAGAGACAATTCATTATCTTCAAATTAAGCACTTCTATCAATGTCATCACTCTCTCTTGTTGCAAAAACTCATCTCACAAACGACCGGAACTGACATCAGTATTCCCAGAAACAGCGTCAACTTTTCGCCCTCCCACGGGGCTTCATCAAGGACCACCTTGGTCGTTGACGCTGTTTCTGGGAATACTGACGTCAGTTCCGGACATTTGGAATGCACGTTTTGGAACGCACGCTACTAACGATGGTTTCATACGTTCCGTTCCATGCTTAATGCTTGTTTAATCCCTTTGTTTTGTAAGTACCCATCTTTTGTTTAAATAAATCAATTTTTTGATGGTACTTCACTATTAGTTCCCCCTTTTTTTGCTTCTGGGTACGTGTCTATTTGTCTCAAACTCTTCATTGAGGAATCCTGGATCTGCTGACCTGGCTTTCCACACACCATCCTAAAGACATCCATACCAAGCCTTAACTAACCCTCGAGACTGAAAAGCTGGGGGTCATGTGGATCTGGTGAGTGGGGACCCTTAAGGGGGTGTTGCGCACCTGAAGTTTGTATTCATTCACTTTGGATTGGAGCACTTTCAGTGTTTTGTTTTGGACTTTGTGTTGGTTCATCTTATATAATTTTTTTTCACATACATATTTTTTATTTCCATTTAGTATATTTGCGAGTGCTGTATTTATATGTCTTATAGGTCTGGCACCTGGCTGCTTTCTCCCCTGTAGGCTTCACTTAGGGGTGTACTCACTTTTGTTGCAAGTGGTTTAGACATTAATGGCTGTGTGTTAAGTTATTTTGAGGGGACAGCAAATGTACACTGTTATATAAGCTGGGCACTCACTACTTTACATTGTAGTAAAGTGTTCTTTCTTCAGTGTTGACACATGAAAAGATATAATAAAATATTTACAAAAATGTGAAGTGTGTACCCCCTTTTTTGAGATACTGTACATAGCTTATTCCTGTAATGGCATTTTTATTTCACTTTAATGCTGCAACACCTTTATGCTTCTTATTTTTTGGCATGCACATTGAAAAAAGAAAGATTATATGCAACAGCACATTTTTGTTCTGCTAAAAATAATAGCTCACATGACAGCTGTTTCCCCTTTGAGCCTTTATGAGGCAAGTGCTGCTAATGTTAGAAGCCATGGCCTCTAGAACAGGTAATTAGCTCTACCAGTTCAATGTGAAAATGACAACTATGCTGGCTATTTCTGCAAGAAATATAAAGAGAAACATTCATCCATTCCTTACTAATCCAAGCTCTAAATTCAAACTTGCTTAGAAAATGGCTAAAGAAAAGAGTTCTTTGTTTATATTCATTATCAAATTAGGGTCATTTTATTAAATTCCGAAGAAATCCCGAGAACTTTATAACTCCGTAGTCAAGATTCAGTGCCTAGTCAGTGTAAACTGTACATTATATTTTTATCCAAGACACTTGTAGTCAACTACACTAAAATGGTAGCTGAGGCTACTGGTGGATTACAATACTTTAAAGGACAGATGTACTCACCTGTCTATTCTCCTGTGAATTCCACTCTGTGCAATTCACTTTGTGCGGTGATCTAAAATGTAATCATTGCTCATTACATTTTGAATGAATGAATAACTTGTATAGCGCTACATATGCAAACTAAATTACCTCAGGGCGCTTTTGCTGCCAGTGTCCATCTGGGTTTTCAGAAGAGATGGGTCTTGAGTTTCGTTCGTCTTTTAATTTGTAACGGGTCTTGGGAATGTGGAGGAGGTTCTGATTAGTTGACCAGAGAGTGTGACCTGGGGTGTGGTGCTTTATTTTGTTGCAGAGGTATTGCGGGGCTCTCGAGGCAGAGGGTCTTGAATGTACGGCTAGCCAATGGAGGGTCATCAGGGACGGGGTGTAGAATTTTAGATTGTAGATCCGTACGTTAAATAGAGTGATAAATACTGATATATTTACATATATTTATAATACTGGTAATTGACATCGTTTTGGTGCATTTTTGTATCTGAGCATTGTCCTCTTCCTGAAGCAAGTAGCTTCCTTTAAATGAATGTGTCTGACATGATGGGTTGAGAAAGCATACTTAAAATGGACCTTCACCTTTGGATGCACAGGTCATCATTGCTCTCCCCTTTCCACAATCTAAAATTGAATTTTTTTCCCTTGTTTGATTACCTTTTCTTGCCTAGTTGAGAATTAACCCTCTAAAACCTCTTGAAATATGTAAATTACATATCCCAGAATGCTTCACTTTCTAATCACATCAGCCAGAGGAGGTTGGGTCTGACATACATTATCAGAGGATTTGATTGCCTGAACCAAAAATAAAGACCAGGCACCCAATGATGTCAAGAACGGAGATAGCGATGCTGGACAAGATGTATGTCCTCAATGTAGTAGATAATAACAGGACAATGCTGGATTTTCTGGGCAGATGAATATGCAAATTGAGGACCACCCTGGATAACAGGGAAGGGAGGGGAAATTGGAGAGGAGAATAAAGTTCCTCTTAAAGCCCCTATGTAATCATTTTTAGAAGAGCAGATGTACCTACATACCATAAACTGTAAACTGTGCCCAAAAAATAATTATAAAAAGTAAAAGCTTAGGTGCATGTGGGCTCCATGAAACATATGTTCCTCATTACTGAATTACAGTGCCTTCTTATGCACTTTAGCTCTCTGTAGAGGTGACCATTTTGATTAACATGGGGTTTTGCTTTCTAATGTCAGAGTTTCTCCTTGATGGCTGGTTATCTGATGACTGATGGGGTAATGATCAAGAAGCAGCAGCAGAGGTTAAGAAAGCACAGATCCATGAAAAATCCATTGAATGAAGCAGGGAGTCCAGTCATTCTGGGCCCAAATCTTTCATATCCTCTCTACTATGTTTGCCTGTCTATTGGATGTTGACCATCAGGTTACCACTGCAGCGAAGCAAAGCGTTACTAAGGCCTGGAAAACCCGACATCTCAGCATTGTAGAAACCAAAAATAGAATTACCAGGGCCATGATATGTGCCAAGGTTGAGGTAGTCAGTGTGTATGAACAGTTTTGGAAACCATGGGTGGACCATTATCTTCCAGCAGACTTTGATGAAACCTTACTCTCCCCCTGTTAGTACCCTACACATGTCCCCAGAGCTCGTATGTGCATCCTTTAGCCCACCCCCCTCAGAGCCCTTTCTCATGTCTCACTCTTCTTTTCCCTTAAACTTTCTTTACCCCTTACCCTAGCCTTCCTCCCTTCTTTTCCTGTTTTGTCAACATGAGACCCTGTAACTATAAGAGTGCCATCTTCTCTCCTCCATATTATATTACTTGACTTGATCACTGTATCCATCTCACGCAATCCTGTACCTCTTGAACCCAATAGCTATGATCCCAGGGGTTCCCACAACATGAAAGGGCATTAATAGGATATGCATATATGTATATCTCTCTTGGGATTATGAGATTTGCATGACAATTAGAAACTAACTATGGTTAATATGAAAGTAACTCAGACTTTCAGATACCTCCTTGCATATCAGGGGCTGCATCCCCATTGTTTAGATGTGCCATTAGGCATCCTCCTTATTGTTTTTTGCATTGCTGTACTTCTTGTGTTTGCTTTGTCGCAATAGAATGTTTGAACAGGAGTAACAGAGGCAGGGAGATATTTTTTTTTTTTTACAGGTGTTTAAGTATAGCTACCTCCTACAGAAAGAAGAAAATTGAACCATACAATAGTAGTGATATCACCATAGCTAACTTTAAGGCTTGGTTCACATATATGCGAATTACAAGCGTTTTTTAATTGAATCCAAATCACATAACATGTGAATGCGACTGACTTTCAATGGAGCCGGTTCACACATGTCCGTTGTGCTGTGGTGAGGTTTGAAAAATGGTCTTGTGCATTTTTGGGTCCAATTCAGGTGCAAAATCCCCTCTGAATCGTACCTGAACTGGTGAACAGAAACGCACGGACTCTGGACTGCAAAGCACAGCTGGATATGTGTGATCCCAAGCCTTAAACATGTGGGTCTAAAAGTCAGACATAGCAAGCATTGCCTTATATTTGCAGACACACAGCTATGAGGCCTAAGCCCTTGTACACACGGTCAGACATTCCGACGGAAAATGTCCGATCGGACCGTGTTGTCGGATAATCCGACTGTGTGTGGGCTCCATCAGACTGCTTCCATCGGAATATCCGACGGACAAAGTTTTAGAGCTGGGCTATAAAACTTTCAGACAACATGATCCGATTGGATTTTGTCCGATTGTGTGTAGAGAATTACGATCAGACAAAGTGCCACGCATGCTCAGATCTAATTCCTAGACCAAAGCTATTGGCTAGTAGCCTGAACGTAGTCCCAGCGTAATGAAATAATGTCATTACGTTATGTACGATCGGATTTTCCGATAACTTTGTCCGACTGCGTGTATGCAACACAAGTTATGGACAAAATCCGTCGGACAAAATCCGACCGATTTTGTTGTTGGAATGTCCGACCGCGTGTACAAGGGCTAAGACACAGGATTGCCTAGGCTCAGAATGTGCACTGCTAATTTCTAGGAGAAATTTAAGGTATAAGGTACATTTTACTACTTAAGCACAGTTATCATTTCTAGATGTTGCTTTTAGCAAATCTTCATGTTTTGAGGTCTCAGGTCCTCTTCAATAATATAAATACAATGGTACTGAAACATTCAGTAAGTAGGCAAGCGGTCGTATGTTGTTTACTTCTAATGCTTTCTTAGATTATCAGCAATTTGCCTTAGCTTTGGGTAGCTAAACGATAAAAAAAAAAAAAAAAAAAAAAAAAAAAGATGCTTTCCTATTAAAATGCTATTAGTCTATTAAATGAAAAAGAAGCATATTGTATGTAATTAGGGGCAATCTTATAAAATGAGTTATGTAACAGTTCAGAGACCTGACGTCCACTACTAGTACATTGCCCTAAATAACATGAAAAGTCTGTAAATGGATGCATCTTTTGTAGAATCAGAAAAGACAAGCAACTGACCCAATTTCTCTGCTCAGGTTGACAGAAGGACAACTGCTTTCCATCTTTTATGGAAATCACTTAGGTGCAGAAAATAACACATCGGAAGGTAAGCACCTGCTATTAAAGACATAGTCAATCTTTTCTAAACATGCAGCAAATTAACCCACATTAATACAATAACAAATGTATGTTATTACATTTTTGCATTGAAGCCTGCAAAGCATTTTAATCGTGATCAGTGTGTCACTGGTACAATGCACAGGCTCCTGCTGACTCTTCCCCCAACCTCCATTATGGCCTTCTGTTATGGGGCAGTGAGGGTAAACAATTGCTTTCATGTGTGGTGATTTCATTCCACTTGTGTTCCATTGTGATCTGTGAGTCCCTCTAATGTAGTGGAAGTTTGGACTAGTATCCATTACCGGTTTTCATGAATGAATGATGTGGCTATGTGGAAAGCGTCATTGGGCCAGTGATATTGCGCAGGGGAACCTTCATTGTATTGCTAGATGTGGAGGCGAGCAGTCACACAAAAAAATGTCTGTTGTAAAGAGCTTTGGTTTTATGCTTTTCTGTTCGCTCTGTGCAAGAACAGCTTTATCCTCAACAGGGCTTCTCTTTTCCCGACCCCAGTGTGTCCTCAGGTTTTCCCTGCCCTCCCTCTAGGCCAGTGATCGTGAACATTGGCACCCCAGATGTTTTGGAACTACATTTCCCATGATGCTCTTGCACTCTGCAATGTAGTTGAGCATCATGGGAAATGTAGTTCCAAAACATCTGGAGTGCCAAGGTTCGCCATCACTGCTCTAGGCCATCCCTCCTACTGTGGAGGAGGGGGGTTTTTGGGCCACAGGGTTTCCTCCTGGGGGTGACATCTGTGAATCTACACACATTTGTGCCACTGGGGGTCTCCAGGGTGTAAAGGCTTAAAGGCTTCTGTACCCTCGCATGTTTTTAAAGACACAATTATTGGAATGTTGATCACACTGCTATAATATCTAAATATGGTTCTTCTGCATATATCCCTGAAGAAGGAGGCAACTTAGTACTCTGAAACGCGTCGGGTCCGAGAGATCATAAACTGTATTGTACATCTTTTTATTTATATGACAGTGTATAAATTCTTAGATATGTTCAAACATTCCCTGTTTTTATACATAAATATTGTTTTTGTTTATATATTTTCTAAATAAACACTTTTGAAACCATTAACACACTTTACCAAAGTCCTGTGCAACAATATAGTGCCTTAAAAGTCCACCTTAAAAAATACAATTATAGTGCCTTAAAAGTCAATGTGGCTATGTGCTGCCTATCAGTGCCCACCAGTGCCACCTATTAGTGCCCATCAGTGCCACCTAACAGTTTCCATCAGTGCCACCTATCAGTGCTCATCAGTGACACATATCAGTGCCACCTATCAGTGCCCATAAGTGCAGCATATTAGTGCCTCCTCATCAATGCCACCTCATCAGTGCCCATAAGTGCTATCTCATCAATGCCCACCAGTTCAGCCTATCAGTGCCCATTGGTGCCGTCTCATCAGCGCACATCAGTGATGATGAAAAATGACTTTGTTACAAAATTTATTGGCAGAAAAAATGTAAAAAAAGTTTTTTTCCCAAAATTTTTGGTCTTTTTTTGTAAAAAATAAAAAACCCAGCAGTTATTAAATACCACCAAAAAAAAAAGCTCTATTTTGTGTGAAGAAAATTATAAAACAATTGTTTGGGTACAGTGTAGCATGACCGCGCAATTGTTATTCAAAGTGCGACAGAGCTGAAAGCTGAAAAAATGGCTTGGGCAGGAAGGGGGAGTTCGTACCTGGTAGGCAAGTGGTTAAATAGTAACAGTGGGCCCAAATAGACAAAAACAAAGCCTGTAATTTTACTAGAAGAATTAGGATACTGCAAAAGATACAGCTGTGTAAAATTAGCCAGCAGGCAGGGCAGTTTTATTCATGGAGAATAGGCCTTACTTTTATTCTATCTATGGGAATGGGGGGTTGCTGCATGTGAAGTGGTTTGGGTGTACACTGTTCTTGCATTTATTTATTTTCTTTTACATTATGTATTGATCTGCTGCAAACAAAGGCAGTTTAAAGAACATATGGTCAGTAACAAGTCAAGGCTTTGCTTTAAATAGCTCAAGCTTGAAAAGAAAATACCATCTCTGAAATAGAAGCTTTCTTTTTATGGAAAGTCTTGTGGTTAAATTAAATGAAAGCATGTGTTACCCCAACACTTCATATTCATAATATGTGCCTGCTGTACCATGTACTTGTATGAGAAAATATTCTGTTCTCTTTGTATTGCTTCCTTCATGTGATATCCTTCCAGTCCCTCTGCTGTCCTACTGAAAACTGACCACGCTAAGCAGGACAGCACAATGTAGAGCTGTGCTGGGAACTCAGTGTACTCTCCTCCAATGATCAGACTTCTCCTGACATGCCCCTGCTGCACAGCCATTCACTAGGAAGCTCAGTGTATTGTTGTTTCTCCATCCACAATTCTTATACAGCTGAGAACAGAGGGAATGTGATCACTTATAAAAAAGGGAGACAATTTATTTATAATGTTTAGAGGTTGGTGATAAATGGGGAGTACTCGGAATGGTCAGGGGTGGGTAGTGGGGTCCCCGGGTTATGTGCTGGGACCAATACTATTTAATTTGTTCATAAACAACCTAGATAATGGAGTAAACAGTTCAAACTCTGTATTTGCAGATGATACTAAACTAAGCAGGGCAATAACTTCTCTGCAGGATGTGGAAACCTTGGAAAAAGATTTGAAAAAATGAATGGGGTGGGCAACTACATGGCCAATGAGGTTCAATGTAGAAAAATTTAAAATAATGCATTTAGGTGGCAAAAATATGAATGCAATCTATACACTGGGGGGGGGGGGGAGACCTCTGGGGGAATCTAGGATGGAAAAGGACCTGGGGGTCCTGGTAAATGATAGGCTCGGTAATGGCATGCAATGTCAAGCTGCTGCTAACAAAGCAAACAGAATATTGCCATGCGTTAAAAAGGGGATCAACTCCAGAGATAAAGCAATAATTCTCCCGCTCTACAAGACTCTGGTCCGGCCGCACCTAGAATATGCTGTCCAGTTCTGGGCACCAGTCCTCAGGAAGGATGTACTGAAAATGGAGCGAGTACAAAGACGGGCAACAAAGCTAATAAAGGGTCTGGAGGATATTAGTTATGAGGAAAGGTTGCGAGCACTGAACTTATTCTCTCTGGAGAAGAGACGCTTGAGAGGGGATATGATTTCAGTATACAAATACCATACTGGTAACCCCACAATAGGGATAAAACTTTTTTACAGAAGGGAGTTTAACCACTTTCAGACCGGACCAATTTGCTCGTCAAAGACCAGACCACTTTTTGCGATTCGGCACTGCGTCGCTTTAACTGACAATTGCGCGGTCGTGCGACGTGGCTCCCAAACAAAATTGACGTCCTTTTTTTCCCACAAATAGAGCTTTCTTTTGGTGGTATTTGATCACCCCTGCGGTTTTTATTTTTTGCGCTATAAACAAAAATAGAGCGACAATTTTGAAAAAAAAATGCATTATTTTTTACTTTTTGTTATAATAAATATCCCCCAAAAATATATAAAAAAACATTTTTTCCCTCAGTTTAGGCCGATACGTATTCTTCTACATATTTTTGGTAAAAAAAATCGCAATAAGCGATTATTGATTGCTTTGCGCAAAAGTTATAGCGTTTACAAAATAGGGATAGTTTTATAGCATTTTTATTAATAATTTTTTATTCTTTTTTTTTACTAGTAATGGCAGCGATCAGCTATTTTTATTGTGACTGCGACATTGTGGGGGACCCATCGGACATTTTTGACACATTTTTGGGACCATTGTCATTTATACAGTAATCACTGCTATATAAATGCAGTGATTCCTGTGTAAATGACACTGGCAGTGAAGGGGTTAACCAGTGGGTGGCAGTGTAGGGGTTAAGTGTTCCTAGGGGCGTGTTACTAACTGTGGGGGGGTTGGGCTTTCATTTAGTGAACACTGATCTCTGCTCCAATCACATGGAGCAGAGATCAGCGTCACTAGTTGCTAGGCAGAATGGAGAAATGTTGTTTACAACGGCACTTCTCCATTCGGCCGCTCCGTGAGACGATCGCGGGGATGCCCATGGCGATCGAGTCCGCGGGTCCCGCGACCGGACTCACGGGGGTCCCGACCAGCGTGGGTGCGCGCCGGCGGCGGGGCGCTCCCGATGGCAGGGCGGCAAATTTAAAGGGACGTACATGTACGCCCATTTGCCTGCCCGTGCCATTCTGTCGACATACATCGTCGTGCGCTGGTCGGCAAGTGGTTAACAAGACTTGTGGCCACTCATTAAAATTAGAAGAAAAGAGGTTTAACTTTAAACTACGTAGAGGGTTCTCTACTGTAAGAGCGGCAAGGATGTGGAATTCCCTTCAACAGGCGGTGATCTCAGCGGGGGACATCGATAGTTTCCGGAAACTAGATAAGCACCTGAACGACCACAACATACAGGGATATAATGTAATACTGACATATAATCACACACATAGGTTGGACTTGATGGACTTGGACAAAAAATGTTTAAGCATCTTTTTCCCCCCTCACCCCCCCCCCCATACTTACCTAAGCCCTCATTTGATCCAACACTGTGCACTTCTGCAGTTCTTCTCTCCATTTACTTCTGAGTCTCACTGGCTTTGCTGGAGCACAGGAGCCATCGGCTCCCACTGCTGCCAATCAAAGCCAGTGATGCGGGAGCAGGGGGCAGGGCCAAGTCCTGCTATCTGTGTCAATGGACACAGCAGCGGGGCTCGGGAGCGAGCGTGCACCTATTCCTCCATGGGAAGCAGCTTGCTGTGGATGCTCTGGACAAAGAGGAGGGCCCAGGAGCGTCGGCAGGAGGACCCGAGAAGAGGAGGTTTGCAGCTGTTCTGTGTAATTTTATGCAGGTAAGTATAGACATGTTTATTTTTATTTTTTTACTTATCTTTATAATCTCTTTTACTTTTAGTAATATAACATATAGCCCCAATTCACTATACTATGATGCATGTATTATTTACTATTACAGTTGTTATTTTAAGATATGTGACCCTTATTTCAGCTCTTCATTGCTTAAAATGATGGTCGCTATAGACAATAAGGTTTGTTATATCTTTGTGAATTGAGCTTTACATATTTATCTTACTTTACATCATCGGAGTGTACTTTTGTGTTATAGCATATTAACTGTTCTTAGTCGCTATGCATGATGGATGTAATACCTTAAAAAGCATACTGCTTATGCTATTATGGAAGATGCCCATAACCCTAAATATCCAGCTGAATATCAGTTTGGACAGCAATTGTTCCTGCTTATGAGTTCATTTGGGAGTCTGTTGTTTTATATGCTATGATGCTATACTGAATGGTCTTCTCATGACATTGTCATCGAATTTGTCCCAATTTGTCAATTCAGTTGTGCAGTGTTGTTCACAAAACAATTCATTTTCCTTGTTTATAAATACAATACTTTGTTTTGTGATAGCTCTTGTATAACTAGAGTATTTCCTGCACAAATACAGGTTTCAAAACACAGAAGTTCAATTTGTCACCTGCTAGATACAATCTTATGCTTCCTCGTATGTTACTATCTAAAGAATAAAAAGTGATTCTATTAAAATGACTACTTGATTTGAATAATAACTGTTCTGCACACTTCATTTGTGTTAAATTGTCATATATTTGTTCAATTTCGCTAGCACGGACTAGGCAATTTACATTTTCAGAATACATTTATAGAACTTGCTTACACAGCTTGCTGGATGTCATGAAACGAGCCACATTTTAAATTGAGAAATTTCACGTCTTGATATTATATTAAATCAACTGTAAGTTGTAATAATGACCCTGATTCACAAATGAACATATATATTGTTTATGAGCGTCTCCATAATCCTACATTTCCTACAGCTCCAAGTTCTGCCGCTATACGCAACCTTTTCATTCAACAACAAAACACCATTCATTCAAGATGGCTTGAGTCAAATAATATTCCCATTACAAAACATCTCTATCTATCTATCTATCTATCTATATCTATATCTCTATCTATCTATCTATCTATCTATCTATCTATCTATCTATCCAATATCAATATATCTATCTATATATGTATCTATCCATTATCAATCTATCTATCTATCTATCTATCTATCTATCTATCTATCTATCTACCTATCTATGTCTCTATCTATCTATCTCTATTTGTCTATCTATCTATCTATCTATCTATCTATCTATCTATCTATCTATCTATCTATTTCTATTTTTCTGTCTGTCTGTCTGTCTATCTGTCTCTATCTATCTATCTGTCTCTATCTATCTATCTATCTATCTATCTATCTATCTATCTATCTATCTATCTATCTATCTATCTGTCTATATCTATCTATCTATCTATCTATCTATCTATCTATCTATCTATCTATCTATCTATCTATCTATCTATCTATCTATCTATCTATCTATCTCTATTTGTCTGTCTGTCTATCTATCTATCTATCTATCTATCTATCTATCTATCTATCTATCTATCTATCTATCTATCTATCTATCTATCTATCAATCTGTCTATCTGTGTGTGTCTCGGTCTCTCTAGCTATCTCTCTTTCTTCCTCTGTCTCTCTCTTTCTCCCTCTGTCTCTCTGTCTGTCTGTCTCTCTATCTATCTATCTATCTATCTATCTGTCTATCTATCTATCTATATCTATACATATCTCTCTCTCTCTTTTCTGCACCTAAAAAAAAAAAATATTAAAAGCCAGCAGCTACTAATATTGCAGCTGCTGACTTTTAATAAAATCACACTTACCTGTCCCAGGGTCCAGTGATGTCGGCGGCAGATGACGAGCGATCGTTCGTCTCGCTGCTGCCCCCGCCATCCTCTGTCAGGGAATCGGGAAGTGAAACATTGCGGCTTCACTGCCCGGTTCCCTACTGTGCATTCGCGCGAGTCGCGCTGCGCGTCTCTTCTGGTCCCCCGCTGTGTCCTGGGAACTGTGTGTTTCCCAGAACACAATGGGGGGGCGGGGCGTCTGCGGGGCGTCTGCGGGGGTCTGCCCGGAAGTGGGTGCAGATACCTGGATTATCCAGGTAACTGCACCCCCCTCCCCCCTGAAAGGTGCCGATTGTGGCACCGGAGGGGGGGAGGGATCAGATTAGCGGAACTTCCCCTTTAGGGTGAAGAACCGCTTTAAAGTGATACTAAAGTCTCAGTTTTTTTGGTTAAAAAAAAAACAAACATGTTATACTTACCTGCTTGTGATTTGCACAAAGCATCCTAGAGCCTCCTCTTCTTAGGTCCCTCCCTCTTGCCAAATGCCCCCAAAGCAAGCAGCTTGCTCTGGGGGTGCCTGAGCCAAGCCGCTGCTCTGTATATCCATTCAGACATGGAGCTGCAGCCTGGTTCTGCCCCCTCTCTTTCTCCTCATTGGCTCGCTAGCTTTCATTGACAGCAACAGGAGCCAATGATGCATGCTGTGGGTCTCCAATCAGGAGGGAGAGTCCCGGACAGCTAAGTCTCTCCTGCAACATTGCCGGATTGGAAGACATTCAGGTTTGCATTAGGGGGGATGTTGCACACAGACGGTTTTTCATCTTAATGCAAAGCGGAGGAGCGTGCAAAGGGGAGGACCTCATTCAGCTGTAGCACGGAGGGGAACAGGTTATTTAAAAAAAAAAAAAATACATTATTTATATTACTGCATCACAAAGACATGTACTTGTCTTTATTTAAAGCAGCTCCAGTTACATTTTTTTCATTGGTTTCTGTTAAAAGATAAAAAAAAGAAAATAAAAAAAAGAAAAAGAAAAACAAATGCAGTTTTCTCTTTTTTTCTATTTACAATTGGTATTCTTATGGAGAAAGAACTACGCTGGGTATTGTATGCGTCATGTACAGTGAAAAAAGTACATATAATCAGTACGTTTTCGACGAGACAGAATGTGACTTTCAAGCTTTTCAGAATGATTATTTTGCCTTGTTCAGGCAACATCAAAGCCAGTGAATTAGAATTAATGTGAGTGTTCCCTACAGAAGTACTATTAGTAATGCTATGCTTTGGCCAGAATATTATGGGAGCTACATATGCATGCAAATAATTCCTTGACATAACAAAGCAAAAATGATCCCATTTTCTTCGGAGAGATAATCTGTTATACTAAAATAACAAGGCAACAGAAATATAGTTCATGTTAGTAATATTTGTATCAGCGTGTTTGTTTACTGTGTTTCTTTAAACTCTGTTTCTTTTTTTTTTTTTTTTTTTGCAATTTTCCCAATAAGATTTTTGTCTCCAGCATGGTACTATCATGATAGAGGAGTAAGCCTTCCTTACAGCACATTTTGCAGCATAAAAAGAATTATCTCTGGAGATTCTGCACATTTGTTCATAATCAAGTAAAAGTCTGACATGAAATCCATGCTTTTACGGAGTCAACTGTAGTTCAATACCATAAATCATAAACTTTTCCAAAAAAAAAAAAAAAAAACTTCCACCATGGCAGAGAAAACATTTTAAAGATGAAAAAAAAAATAGATTAATAAATGTTGATGAAAATTTAAAAAAAGTTGTGTCAGTTTTATATACACTAATTCAAATGCAAAATCTTTCTACTGAGATCATTGGTAATTTTTCATGTTGGTTCAAAGACTAATTCAGCTTTGGGTTATCAAAGAGAATAACAGTCCCATTTCTTTCAGGACTGTTATGGTCATTAAATATGCCTGCGCTTGAAGCAAGAGTCCAAGATAAAAAAAATTGAATGCATTTTTATATTCTTTTAAACAAAACCGATGTATGTGCTGCCACATGCAGCCTGTTTTGTTGTTGCTGTGTTTTGTGCTTTTGTATATTTCACTGCTTCCCCTGTCTGTTTGGTTTTATATTGTATAATCCCACGTGGGACACTCTTTGCTTCACCATGCTCTCTTTTTGTTCCTAATGGAGCTCCCCTTGTAGAATTAAAAATGTATTGTATTGTGATGCTCCTTAACTTGCATGAAATGCTCACAAAACATCCTTGTTAACTATACATTGTCTACAATAAACTACTTTGCATTCCACTCTTGGGTTGGCACTGCTTGAGAATTCTGCCATTTCAGCAAGATGCTGTATGCTATGTATAAAGCTGTATTTGAAATAGAACAATGTTTACGTACATTTAAAATAGCAAAATCATCTGAATTGGTTTTCATATCAGACTCTTCTACTATGGGGATCATTTAAAAAGCAGCAAGCACACCACTTTTTACTACAGGATGCATGAGCCACCAGGAACCAGACAGATAGCAGATATAGGACCTACCAAGAATGTTGAATATCTGGAGCAGCCATGGAGAAGTGAAATGGCAACATTTTAACACAAGAGTCACTGGAATGGCCAGTATCATAGAGGCGGTACCTGGTCACGTTTTTTTTACTCTACTTCCGGTCTCTTGGTTGTCAGCCATCCAGGTTGGAACGCACGCCATTTCCACAAGGCTAGCCATGAGATTTCTCCATCCAGATAATTAAAATATAAAAGCGAGCAGCCCCAGTCGGGCACTGTTATATGTAAGTAGCCATTTGGCTATCTTCTTTTTTATCCTTTTAAATAAACAGTATTATGCTATGGCTATGTTTGCTCTTTTCATATACCCCACCTGAGCCACTAAGGAGGAAGTGATACCTGTATGACCCCATGCCATCTTACGTGTGAGCAGGCACAAACCTCCAAAAGCGCAGTTGACTATCTTTTTAACTAAAGTAGTCAAAAAATCTGGTAAGCAGACAACACTATTGGGTACTTGAGTGCTGATACCTGTGGTGAAGGGTTGTTTATCTTTCTGAGAAGATTGTACTGCATCTTGGAAGTCACACAAGCAGGAGTGTTTTGTCACAAATACTATCCTGAGGGGTTAAATCACCCCAAATGGACTTTACATATATTGTGATATGATTATCTAAATGGGACTTTTTTAGTTTTTTTTGTTTGCAATTATCTTTGTATTCACATGCATGTATGGTTATTTTGAGTAATCACGTACTATCCATATTTGCATGTTTTTGATCACCATGGTATAATCCAGCATTTATATTGTGTATTTTCTGGTGTTTATGTCACTATTGTGGAAGATTTCACTTTAAATAATTTTTTTGATATTAATAGTTTATTTCACCTATTTTAGTCACTTATTGCCCCTATCACACATTTTCAACCTCTAAGAAATCTCACTGATTCTTTTAAGGGAGCAGCTTTTTCTACATTTTGTTTTCTTTATATTTATAGTTTTTTCACTAAGTATACAATTTTTTAATGGCGTAGAGTTTGTTACAGCTGTGACTTCAGCTGTCTTATCATGGTCAGTATCATGCCTCTTCATTTACAAGCTACCTTGTGTGCATTAGTGACCCTGTGGCAACAGGACTTCAGGAATTATATATAAAAACAACAGTTGAAAGTGTTTCTAAGCCCTTGTAAACACGGTCGGAGATTCTGACGGAATGTGTCCTACCGTTTTGTCGGATAATCCGACTGTGTGTGGTCTCCATCGGACTGTTTCCGTCAGAGTATCCGACGGACCAAGTTTTTTCCAACTTGTCCGTACATTTTTCCGACAAAATGCTCCGATCGGACATACTCCGATCATGTGTAGCCTACTCCGACGGACAAAGTGCCACGCATGCTCAGATCAAATTCCTAGACCAAAGCTATTGGCTACTAGCCTGAACGTAGTCCCGTCGTAACGAAATAACGTCATCACGTTATGTACAATCAGATTTTCCGACAACTTTGTCCGACCGTGTGTATGCAACAGTTTCGGATAAAATCAGTCGGACAAAATCCGTCGGACAAAATCCAACGGATTTGGTTGTCAGAATGTCCGACCGTGTGTACAAGGGCTTACATGTTCCACTAGTTCAATGCTTATGGTCCATATGCCCTCTGCTTTCAGTCTGGACCCTGCTATTTTCTGAATGGAATTAGTGGCTGCAAAGAAAGTCTATGAGCAGAGTAGAGTGGTGAGGGTAGCAGAGTAGAAAAGGATACGTGGACTTAAAGGTCAGTTATCCCATAAAGGTGCATACGTGAATTATCTTGTATGTGTACACGTGAATGGTGCACAATCTTATATGACTTCCCATAGTATAGAAGAAATGAGTCAGGACAGAGCTATGATAATTTGCACAGGGCAACTCATAACAACCAACAATCCCATTAGCTACCTAGTTTGCCACTCAAGAAAATGAAATTGGCCATAAAGCTTCCCGAGCACGCCTTCTTTGAGCCTCTTTGGAACTCTAACCAACTACAGGGCACAGGAGTCATACAGAGATAGGCTGGAGGAACCACTGAAAACATTGGGGGACTGGTATGAAGACACGCCCAGGCATGTTGGTTTCTGAACAAACTTTAGCTTAAGTTTTCCCTACAGCTGAGTACCGTGTTTATCGGGGTATAATATGCACCGGCGTATAACACGCACCCCAAGTTTAGGAGGGCATTTTAAGGAAAAAAGTTTTAGGAGGGAAGTTTAAGGGAAAAAAAACTTACATTTAAATGCCCGTCAATGCAGCCTTATCAGTGTGCATCTGCATCCTTGTCCATAATTGCAGAATGATCAGTGTCATTTGCAGCTTGCCCACCGCTGTTTGCAGCCTCGCAGAGTGTCATTTCCAGCTCGCCCAGCGCCGTTTGCAGCCTTGCCCATGTTTAAATATCCTGCCGCCGAGACAGACCGAGCGAGCGCCGCCGAAAAAGACAGAACAGCGCCGAAAAAGACTGAGCCGTCTGCTCGGCTCCGCTCGTAGTCCCACCTCCCTGCTGTTTCTGGAGCGAGCGCTGACGAAAAAGACCGAGCCGACTCTACTGTGTATTCGGCTTGGCTCGGCTCGCAGTCCTGCCCAGTATTCAGTCTTTTTCGGCGCTGCTCGGTCTTTTTCGGCGCCGCTCAGTCTTTTTCGGCACCACTCAGTATTTTAGCCTCACAGACAGTGGGGATCCGCGTATAACACGCACCCACGACTTTCCCCCGATTTTAAGGGGGAAAAAGTGCGTGTTATACGCCGATAAATACGGTATGTTGAGCAGAAATCTTCTTCTTTAGTCTGCTTAAAAATTAACACTTTTGAGATTTTAATCTTGTGGTCCCCAACTATTCTCAGTGGTTACTTCTGCCAAACGCCAAGTCACTTCTTAGCCCTGTATTGATGTAGAGATCGGGGGAAGGAACCACTGAGAGCAGTGAAATACCAAGAGATGGGCATTCCCAGAGTGTCTACCGTTACATTCACACTTTTTTTTGTACAGATAGCTTGTCACTCACAAGAGTAAAAACCTCCTCTTACACGTCATGCATTGATAGTTGTGCTAAAATCTATTTCCTCAAATCACTCAGCTAAACCCTAATGGCTTCCATAAGGCCAGTGACTGCCCAAGAGTTTGACACTAAATATATAACTATATTTACTGAGGTTTTTGCAGAATATGATGAAGTCCAACACCAAACCTATGGATGGAGAAGTATTCTCCACCATGCATGCAGTCCACCACAGTAAGACAATTGCTCTACATAGGTCACAAAGCATTTGTCAGGTATTCCAATTTAGCTAGTTCAATGAGTATGAGGGCAGGGTGTAGCAGCAGGGGAATTCTTCTCTACTGAATCATAATTGGTGGCACTATGTACTGAGAAGCCTGTTCCAGAACATGGTGCACTTTCATTTTAAAGCTTACACTGCCTAACTTTACAGTATGTATTCAGTTCACAGCACTTACCATATTTAATTATTCATAAAAGTGTCAAAGTCGATTTTACTCGATGAATTATGTAAATTAATTAGAACACTGATGCCTTAATTTCAATAGTATTTAGTAAGAGCGTAATTCCCAACTTTCTAAGACTTGAAAAGGGAATGTCTTTTATATCTCAATTTGTCATGACGCGTACACACGACCGGACCTTCCGACAGAAAAGGTTCAACGGTCTTCCCAACGGAGTTCTGACCAAATGGACTTGCCCACACATGAACGGACCAAACCAATGAACTGTTCATTTTGAACGTGATGACGTACGACAGGACTAGAAAAGGAAGTTCAATAGCCAGTAGCCATTAGCTGCCCTTGCGTCGTATTTGGTCTGTCGGACCAGCATACAGACAAACGGTTTTCCCGATAGAAATTGATTCCATCGGAAAGATTTAAAGCATGTTTATTTCTAGGTCCGTCTGAATCTTTTGAAGAAAAATGATCAGAATATCCCACACACGATCAGAATGATTCCATCTGACCTTTTCTGACGGAAAGTCCAGTCGTGTGTACACGGCATAACAGTGTTAAACCCTTGGTTATAGTACTAATAGACAAATCCATAGTTGCCAACTGTCCCGATTTAGCCAGGACACAGATTTTATAAATTGTTTTTGTGCAGAAAAATCTAAATTTCATGCTTTATAGCATAGATGTTCCACATGTGGCCCTCCAGCTGTTGTTGATCTACAAGTATCATTAGGCATTGCAAACCATTGGCAGTTACAAGCATTATTCCCAAAGGCGGAGGCATGATGGGACTCATAGTTCAACAACAGCTGAAGGGCCACAGATTGAGCACCCATGCTTCATAGGAATGCATAATGGTCATCAACAGCAAAAAAATGGGTACCATTACAAATTCAAATCCCTTAAACTATATATCCAGAAAATGTTTTTGATTTAGTATTGGGTGGCCTGGGTTTTCTCTTACAAGCAGTGAGGGGAATACATGCAGTAGGAACACAGACAGAAACAGAGAGCTCAAAGTGTGGCTTGACAGTGGGGGAATTGAATAGAATTCTGGGATGTATCACTAGAGGGGTTACCTGCAGAAGCTAGGAGGTCCTGATTTCCCTATATAGATCTTTAGTTAGACCTATTTTTTTTTTCTAGTTCTGAAGAATACACTTCCAAAAAGATATTAATAAGATAAAAAGAGTTTAATAATGGGCAACAAAAATTATGAAAATGTCTGAAGGATAAAATAGGTAAGGAAAGACTTCATGTACTCAATATGTGCAGTCTTGAGGAACAAAGAGAAATGGAGGAAAGGTTGAAACCTTTAAATATATTTAAGGCTAACTTCATCTTTTGTACCATCTTACACCAATATTTAGGTGACAGTGAGCAAGGGTTCCTCTCCCCAGCCACACAGCTGCATCATTCTTTTACATTGATCTGAAAATAAATGAACTACAAGTCCCATCTGCACTAGTAGTCCATTAACACTTCCCCTAGCTGGAGAAAAATAAATCTGGAGCTGATACAATGGTTTGCAGGGTTTTGTAAAAAATGCACATTTTTAAGGTGAGCCTGGCCTTTAAGGGTGTGAAAAAGGTTCAGGAGAAAAATATTTTCAATATAAAGCTAAGATCAAGAATATGGGGACACGACCTCAAACTAGCAGGAGCAAAGTTCAAAAGTAACCTTTAAATGTATTATTTTACCAATAGTAGTTAATACTTGGAGTAAACTTCCAGCAGAGGTAATGAGTCAGTCAACAAAAAGGTAACTTAACCACTTGCCAACCAGTGCAACAACGATATACGTCGGCACAAGGGCGTACAGGTACGTCCCCCTTAAGACGTGGCATTGTGGGCACCGTGCCTGTAGGACCCGCGGACTCGATGTCTGCTGGTGTCCCGTGATAGTGTCACGGAGCAGTAGGATGGGGAGATGCCTATGTAAACAAGGTATTTTCCTGTTCTGCCTAGTGGCAGGACAGAAATCTACTGCTCCCTGTCATCGGGAGCAGTGATCGCTGTCATGTCCTAGGTAGCCCACCCCCCCCACAGTTATAATGACTCCCTATGACACACTTAACCCCTTGATCGCTCTCTAGTGTTTAACCCCTTCCCTGCCAGTGTCATTTACACAGTAATCTGCATTTGCAGCAGGGCAGCAGCAGATTGTAAGAGAGCAAAAGTCCTCGGTTGCTTAACTCTAATGTATAAATGCATATAAAAGAAAAGGAGAAGGCCTTCAACAAATACAAGGCTGAGGGATCATCACCAGCATTCAGACTTTACAAAGAATGCAACAAGATATGTAAGGGTGCAATTAGGGCAGCTAAGATAGAACACGAAAGACACATAGCGGAGGAGAGAAAAAAAAATCCCAAGAAGTTCTTTAAGCATATAAAAATAAAAAAGGGAGGACAGACCATATGGGCCCCATAAAGAATGAGGAAGGACATCTGGTTACACAGGATGGGAGATGGCAAAGGTATTGAATATATTCTTCTCAGTCTTCACGAGGGAATCAAGGGGGGTTGAGTAACCAAAACTGCAGTGTTTGTCCTCATGACACATCACAGAAAGCACCCTCATGGCTAACAGAGGACAGAATTAGAAATAGACTTGGGAAACTTAAAGTGGAGTTCCACCCACCAAAATTACATTACTGTGTAGCAAATAATATTACAAATGACATTTGGAGAATTTTATTTTTTTTACTTACCTTTTAATCCCTGTTGCTATGTGGTCCCTTCAAATCTCCCTCTTCCTCACTGCGGCTCCCGATGTCACTTCCCTGCTCGCTACTGCTCCTGGGAGATGTGTGTCATAATTTCTCAGGAGTCAATGGGCCTCGCCGAGGGCTAGAATCGTGTTATTTCTAAACCAGAAGTGACGCGAGAAAAGGCAGATTTCTAAAATTTTTAAAATGGGAAGAAAGCTCTTTGTTGCCATTCCCACACACTAGATACAGAGGAGAATGAAGCGCGTTGAGCTGCTCCAGTGTTGATTTATGCGATCAATTGTACTTGTGCTGTTATTTCCCAGATGTTTATTTTCAAGGCTCAATTTTATTCCATTGTTAGTATATTCCAATCATCTTCCTTTTTGTTATTTTTTATGTGTGAATATAACGATTAGATTACATATTTATTTACATTTTTTGCTGACATTTCACACTGTTTAGTATTAATATCTGGGTGCCCATTGTGTTTTATGTAGTGTGTCGTATTTTTGTTTTAATTTTTTTTTGTAACATTTTAAACAATAATTTTTTTTGGTACAATTTGTATTCAATTTAATTTTAATTTGTTTATCTTTATATCTGCAATATTTTTGCCATATTATATATATTTTTTTTTTAGTTATTTATTTATTTATTTTCTCTACTATGTATGTGCTTTTACATTTTTTTTTAATAGCTTTCTATTCCTTTTTTTATAAATAATTTATATAATTTTTTATTTTTCTATTACAAATTAAATTTTATTCTGAACATCAGTACGCTTGGTTGTTTTCAGTAAAATAAGTTTTCCTTAATTGCCAGGTATCGATTTTAAAGAATATATTTTTTTTTTATTACATAATATATTTTATATCATCTCTTGTCCATTCCTCCATTCCTCCCTCCTTACCACCTCCCTCCTCCCCACTCCCTCCTCCCTACCATCTTCCTCCCTATCACCTCCCTCCCTTTCTACCACATCTCTACTCCGTACTCACTCACTCCCTCCTCCCTTCTCCCTCCTCCCTACCACGTCTATCCTTCCTCCTCCCTCCTCCCACGTCCCTACCATGTCTATCCTCCCTCCTCCCACCTCCTAATCACCTCCCTCCTCCCTCCCTACCACCTCCCTCCTCCCTACCACGTCTCTCCTCCGTACAACCTCCCTCCTCTGTACCACCTCCCTCCTCCCTACCAAGTCTCTCCTGCATACAACCTCCTCCTCTCTCCCTCCTACAGCCTCCCTCCTACCTCCCTCATACAACCACCCTCCTCCCTACCACCTCCCTCTTCCCTACCACATCTCTCCTCCCTCCATCCTCCTCCCAACCCCCTCCTCCCTACCACCTCCCTCCATAGGGTGAGTACATGGATTAAAAACTGGCTGAAAGGGCAAGTTCAGAGGGTAGTGATAAATGGGAAATACTCTGAATGGTCAGGGGTGGGTAGTGAGGTCCCCCCGGGTTGTGCTGGGACCAATCCTGTTTAATTTGTTCATAAACAACCTGAAGGATGGGGTAAACAGCCCAATCTCTGTATTTGCTAAGCAGGGCAATAACTTCTCTGCAGCATGTGGAAACCTTCCAAGAAGATCTGAACAAATGAATGGGGTGGGCAACTACATGGCAAATGAGGTTTAATGTAGAAAAATGTAAAATAATGCATTTGGGTAAAAAAATATGAATGCAATATGCTCACTAGGGGGAGAACCTCTGAGGGAAGCTAGGTTGGAAAGGGACCTGGGGGTCCTAGTAGATGATAGGTTCAGTAATGGCATGCAATGCCAAGCTGCTGCTAACAAAGAAAACAGAATATTGGCATGGATTAGAAAGGGGATAAACTCCAGGGATAAAGCGATAATTCTCCCTCTCTACAAGACTCTGGCCCAGCCTCAACTGGAGTATGCTGTCCAGTTCTGGGCACCAGTCCTCAGGAAGGATGTACTGGAAATGGAGCGAGTACAGAGAAGGGCAACAAAGCTAATAAAGAGTCTGGAGGATATTAGTTATGAAGAAAGGTTGCGAGCACTGAATTTATTCTCTCTGAAGAAGAGACGCTTGAGAGGGGATATGATTTCAATTTACAATTACCATACTGGTGACCCCACAATAGGGATAAAACTTTTTGTGGAAGGCAGTTTAACCGCTTAAGGACTGCCTCCTGCACATTTACGTACCTGCCCAGCCGTGGGTCGTGCGCGCGTCGCCGGTGGCACACTGGCAACCCGGTCCTGAGTTCTGTGACCATGGTCGCAGGACCCGTGGACCCGATCGCCACTGGTGTCCCGCGATTGGGTCACAGAGCTGAAGAACGAGGAGAGGTAAGTGTAAACAAACCTCTCCTCGTGCTTCCTAGTGTGGCTGTCACCGATCGTCTGTTCCTTGTTACAGGGAAAGACGATCAGTGAAGTCACATGCTAAGCCATGCCCCCAACAGTAAAAAAAAACACACGTCACACTTAACCCCTCCCCGCCCCCTAGTGATTAACTCCTTCACTGCCAGTGTCATTTACACAGGAATCAGTGCATTTAAATAGCACTGATTGCTGTATAAATGACAATTGCTGTATAAATGACAATGGTCCCAAAATAATTGTGTGAAAAATGTCCGATGTGTCCGCCATAATGTAGCAGTCACAATAAAAATCACTGATCACCGCTATTACTAGTAAAAAAAAAAATATTAATAAAAATGCTATAAAACTATCCCCTATTTTGTAAACGCTATAACTTTTGCGCAAACCAATCAATAATCGCTAATTGCTATTTTTTTTACCAAAAATATGTAGAAGGATACGTATGGGCCTAAACTGAGGAAAAAAACAATTTTTTATATTTTTTGGGGGATATTTATTATAGCAAAAGTAAAAAAATTCAATTTTTTTCAAAATTGGCGCTCTATTTTTGTTTATAGCGCAAAAAATAAAAACCGCAGAAGTGATCAAATACCACCAAAAGAAAGCTCTATTTGTGAGAAAAAAAGGACACCAATTTTGTTTGGGAACCACGTTGCACAACCGCGCAATTGTCAGTTAAAATGTCGCAGTGCCGAATCACAAAAAGGGGCCTGGTCCTTTGGCTGCAAATTGGTCCGGGGCTTAAGTGGTTAATAAGACACATAAAACACCATAAGACAATCATATTTTACTTGACATCATGTGGATGGTGCATGTGAGAAGCTTATTAGGAGAAAGATGACAACATTATGCACTAGGGAAAGAAGAAGGAAAACCAGTAGAAGCCAGTGGAAGCAGTGTAACACTTTGGGAAATGTTCTTCTGGGAAACCTTGGGTCCTGGAATTCATGTGGATGTTACTTTCACACGTGCCTACCTAAACATTGTTGCTGACCAAGTACATCCCTTCATGAAAAGGTATACCCTAATGGCAGTGGCCTCTTTCAGCAGGATAAAATGCTCTGCCACACTGCAAAGATGTTTCAGGAATGGTTTGAGGAACACAACAAGTCTGAGGTGTTGACTTCTCCAGATCTCAATCCATTGAGGATCTGTGGGATGTGCCAGAAAGACATGTCTGATCCATGAAAGCTCCAGTTCAGAACCTAAAGGAACAGATACCACAGTATACCTTCAGAGGGCTAATGGCATACATGACTCGATGGGTCAGGGCTGTTTTGTTGACAAAAGGTGGACCTATTCAATATTAGGAGGGTGGTCATAAAGTTATGATGGCTGCTCAATAAATTTATATAAATATATATATATATATATATATATATATATCTCAAACAAACCAAACTTTGTGATGTTTAAGGTAACAGATTTGTTTTGCAATAGCTACTAAGCAATATATACTAAAGCTAGTTATGAAAATGATAGGGCAGTTACACTTTTTGTTAGCAATACAAGAGAAAAATTGTGACACAAAGTTCAGTCTGGGTTTACTTGCGCTCCCATCAGCTTTTTATTGTAAATTTGTGAAAAAAAGGTTTGTTACCATCTATCCGCATGATCATTGCATGAACAAAAGAGCTTAAGATGCTTTTACTATTTCAACATATGAGATCATGAGTTTTTATTCCAATATGTGTACTCACAGTAAAAAAATGCAACTCCAAGGGTTCATCCAACTCTTCTAACGTTTTTACACAACAACAGCTGTTTTTACTTCTGTGATACAAAGGTAAATGACACTACAGCCCTTCACTGTATTCACAGATTCCATAAAGCCTAATTCTGGGGAAACTAAAAATCCGCCCTTGCATTGAGGCTGCACACACACTGCAGGGGTTAACTGTTTGTTTCTGTCAATGTGATGGGAAAAAACTTTTTCTTACCTGATCCTCCACTCCCCTAGCAGAAGGCACTCCCCTACGCTCCAGCAGTGAACTTTCTTTCATGTCATCACGTTTAATGCAAGGCTATGGGTTTTGATGATGTCAAAGGGCCTTAGACCTAAGTTCAGGGCAGAAGAGGCTGCAGGGATCTATTTAACAGTATTAAGGAGGCTGTGGGAGTGGAGGATCAAATAAGTAAAAGTGTTTTACCTGGTAAACTAGACCTAAACAAGCAGTTAACTCTCACAGCACGAATGCAGCCCCACTACATTGGGACACTTAGTTTTTCTGAAGTTCAGCTTCAAGGACTCAATAAGAACTGCTTTGATAGCATTAGGAAACCCTGTATTTGGGTCCACCAGTCATGAAATACTGTATTGTGTGCTGCTTATGTCAGATTTAGGGAAACTTAACTTTGCTTACATTACATCATCTACAGAAAAGCCCTGTGAGGGAATGAAGGCTGTATTGTTACCCCTAGCTTCTTTAAAAACACTTTTTATATTTATTTTAAGAACATTCAAATAGCTCTAAAGGTTGTGAAAATAAGAAACTATTAAAAAGAACTGAAATAAACTATTCTGATCCCAGGAATAGATATTTTATTACACAATTTACAGTAAAATTATCCTTTGTAAAGACATTTTACACATTGTATTCAAATACTTGGATTTTGGACTCATAATCCAAATTAGCCTTCAGTGGTGTAATCTTTAACCTTGGAATTCAAAGACCAATAAAAGTCAGTTTCTTCCATACAAGTCAATATGAATACATGATAAATGTATCTTAAGAAATCTTGTACACAGTGGTGCTGGATGCTATCAGTTTAGGGTCGCCTGAATAATAATATAATATAGTAAAATCAAGCATGCTGAGATATCAGCTCCTTGCACACATAGAAAGATCTGCAAGGGCTGGGATGGTGATAATAATTGGGGATTTTAACTACCTGGGAAATTTACTGGTGTAATGGCCCTGCTGGAACAGTTAAAGGGCAAACATTTATAAACCTATTACAATACAATTTATTGGTCCAGTTTATTGAGGCCCCAACTAGGAATGATGCTCTGTTGGACCTGGTAATCTCAAATCATGCAGAGCCTATTACTAATGTTCATATAAAGGAACACCTGGGTAGCAGTGACCATAACATGATTTCATTTGATGTTAGCTGTAAGCAAAAAACACATACCGGAAAGATAAAAACACTTAACTTTAACCACTTTCAGACCGGACCATTTTGCTGGTAAATGACCAGAGGTCTTTTTACACTTTGGCACTGCGCTGCTTTAACTGGTAATTGCGCGGTCATGCAATGTTGTACCCAAACAAAATTTGCGTCCTTTTCTTCCCACAAATAGAGCTTTCTTTTGATGGTATTTGATTGCCTCTGCGATTTTTATTTTTTGCGATATAAACGTAAAAAGACCGCAAATTTTGAAAAAAAATGATATTTTCTACTTTTTGTTATTAGAAAAATCCAATAAACTCAATTTTAGTCATACATTTAGGACAAAATGTATTCAGCCACATGTCTTTGGTAAAAAAAAAGTCAATAATTGTATATTTATTGGTTTGCGCAAAAGTTGTCACATCTACAAACTAAGGTACGTTTTCTGGAATTTACGCAGCTTTTAGTTTACGACTGCCTATCTCATTTCTTGAGGTGCTAAAATGACAGGGCAGTACAAAACCCCCCCAAATGACCCCATTTTGGAAAGTAGACCCCCTAAGGAAATTGATAAGAGGCATGTTGAGCCCATTGAATATTTTATTTTTTTGCCTCAAGCGATTGAATAATGACAAAAAAAAAATTTTTTTTTTTTTTTTACACAAAGTTGTCACTAAATGATATATTGCTCACACATGCTATGGGCGTATGTGAAATGACACCCCAAAATAAATTCTGCTGCTTCTCCTGAGTACGGGGATACCACATATGTGGGACTTTTTGGGAGCCTAGCCGCGTACAGGGCCCCGAAAACCAAGCACCGCCTTCAGGCTTTCTAAGGGCGTCAATTTTTGATTTCACGCCTCACTACCTATTACAGTTTTGAAGGCCATAAAATGCCAAGATGGCACAAAACCCCCACAAATGACCCCATTTTAGAAAGTAGACACCCCAAGCTATTTGCTGAGAGGCATGTTGAGTCCATGGAATATTTTATATTTTGCCACAAGTTGCGGGAAAATTACAAACTTTTTTTTTTTTTTTTTTTTTTTCACAAAGTTGTCACTAAATGATATATTGCTCATGCATGCCATGGGCATATGTGAAATGACACCCCAAAATAAATTCTGCTGCTTCTCCTGAGTACGGGGATACCACATATGTGGGACTTTTTGGGAGCCTAGCCGCGTACGGGGCCCCGAAAACCAAGCACCGCCTTCAGGCTTTCTAAGGGCGTAATTTTTTGAGTTCACTTCTCACTACCTATTACAGTTTTGAAGGCCATAAAATGCCAAGATGGCACAAAACCCCCACAAATGACCCCATTTTAGAAAGTAGACACCCCAAGCTATTTGCTGAGAGGCATGTTGAGTCCATGGAATATTTTATATTTTGCCACAAGTTGCGGGAAAATTACAAACTTTTTTTTTTTTTCACAAAGTTGTCACTAAATGATATATTGCTCACGCATGCCATGGGCATATGTGAAATGACACCCCAAAATAAATTCTGCTGCTTCTCCTGAGTACGGGGATACCACATATGTGGGACTTTTTGGGAGCCTAGCCGCGTACGGGGCCCCAAAAACCAAGCACCGCCTTCAGGCTTTCTAAGGGCGTTACAGTTTTGAAGGCCATAAAATGCCAAGATGGCACAAACCCCCCCCCCCCCAAATGACCCCATTTTAGAAAGTAGACACCCCTAAATTTAGGGGTACACTAGTGAGACTAGGTAATAAATGGCGGGTGCCCTGAAACTATAAAAAAATAACTAACCAACCAGCGTCACCTGTAACAGTTATATGGTGATCACTGGTGAAAGGGTTAACTAGGGGGCAATCAGGGGGCTTTATGCGGTAGTATATGGGGGTCCCTGGCGCTATAAAAAGCTGCGGCGAACCTAAATACCTACCTGCCTAACTAGCGTCACCTGTGACACTAATACAGCGATCAGAAAAACGATCGCTTATTAGGCTGGGTTCACACTGGAGCGATGCGGGAACGCCACGAATGCGCGGCGGGTTCCCGCATCGCATGCCTCCCGGCGGCAGTTCACACTGCCCTATGCGAACTGCTGGGAGTGTCAGTGAAATGTTAATGACACCCCCAGATCAGTTCGCATATCGCAGTGCGATCTGCAAACTTGGATCGCATGGTGTGAACACCCATGCGATCCGATTCTGCTGCGGACCAAAAAAAGGGTCCCGTGCGAGTTTGCGGCGGGTGCGACACGAATTCAGCCATACTATCTGTATAGCTGAACTCGAATCGCACAGAGATCGGATGTGATTTGCACTGCAGTGCGGTGCGAATCACATCCGTTCTCATAAACCGCTGCAATGTGAACCCAGCCTTAGTGACACTGGCGACGGGGGGTGATCACGGGGTTAAACCTTTATTGGGGGGGTTAGGGGGGTACCTTAGAACTAAAGGGGGCTAACCCTAACTGCCCTAACAGTTATTAGTCACAAATGACACCTGCCGGGTGATCAGGGGGTTAAACCTTTATTAGGTAATAAATGGCGGGTGCCCTGAAACTATAAAAAAATAACTAACCAACCAGCGTCACCTGTAACAGTTATATGGTGATCACTGGTGAAAGGGTTAACTAGGGGGCAATCAGGGGGCTTTATGCGGTAGTATATGGGGGTCCCTAGCGCTATAAAAAGCTGCGGCGAACCTAAATACCTACCTGCCTAACTAGCGTCACCTGTGACACTAATACGGCGATCAGAAAAATGATCGCTTATTAGGCTGGGTTCACACTGGAGCGATGCGGAAACGCCGCGAATCCGCGGCGGGTTCCCGCATCGCATGCCTCCCGGCGGCAGTTCACACTGCCCTATGCGAACTGCTGGGAGTGTCAGTGAAATGTTACTGACACCCCCAGATCAGTTCGCATATCGCAGTGCGATCTGCAAACTCGGATCGCATGGTGTGAACACCCATGCGATCCGATTCTGCTGCGGGCCAAAAAAAGGGTCCCGTGCGAATTTGCGGCGGGTGCGGCGGGTGTGGCGGGTGCGGCGGGTGCGGCGAATGGCTGAACTCGAATCGCACAGAGATCGGATGTGATTTGCACTGCAGTGCGGTGCGAATCACATTCGTTCTCATAAACCGCTGCAATGTGAACCCAGCCTTAGTGACACTGGCGACGGGGGGTGATCACGGGGTTAAACCTTTATTGGGGGGGTTAGGGGGGTACATTAGAACTAAAGGGGGCTAACCCTAACTGCCCTAACAGTTATTACAGTCACAAATGACACCAATGCAAAAAAAAAAAAAAAAAAAAAAAAATGACATTGGTGTCACTGTGACTGGGGGGCAGGGGTAATTGGGGGGGTGATCGGGGGGTAAAGGGGGGGTGTGAGTGTGCCTGGCATGTTCTACTGTGTGTGGGATGTGTTGGTGCAACTCACTGATCCGCTCTCCTCCGTGTCGGAACGAAAAATACCGACACGGAGGAGAGAATACATCACTTCCTCTCCTGTGTTTACATTACAGGAGAGGAAGTGATGTCACCGGGGATTTCCATTCGTCGGGAGCGATCGCGAGGGGGTGGCCATGAATGAATGGCCGTCCCCTCGTCCGGGATCGCTCCCGAACGAAAACCGACCGCCGCAGGCACCGGGCGGGGGCCCGATCGGGCCCCCGACCCGCGGGAGGCAAAGGACGTACATATATGTGCTTATGCCTGCCCGTGCCATTCTGATGACGTACATCGGCGTGAGGCGGTCGGCAAGTGGTTAAGAGAGCAAATTTTCCAAGGATGAGGGCTGCTCTCCAAGGCTTAGACTAGGAGGGAATATTGGCATTGATAAACACAGAACAGAAATGGGGATTCTTCAAAAAGCCTGTATGTGAAATTACTGCAAAGTATATAGATGAATGACAACCAGTGTTACTTCACTCAATTTCTATGAGCCCAAGGCATCAAGGGCCCACCACCTGGAAGAACATCATCAATCAATAGGTTGCAGAGAATTGCAACAAACCATTATGAAAGAAGAAGAAGAGGAGAAGGAAAAGAATATCAGGTAACCAAACTGAAAACCCATCACAAAAGAGTATGTATGCCAAGCTTTAAAAAAAAAAAAAGTGGTGAAGGTGCTACAGGGAGGAAAAAGATGGGGGAGAAATACAACCTGGAGTTGGGCTTTAAATCTTTCACTTTCTACAAACCTTAGGCCTAGTACACTTAAGCCGAATGTCGGGCGGCATTCGGCCCATGTGTACTGCAGTCAGGTGGACAGAAGCTGGTCGTTCAGCTGGCTTCTGTCAATAGGACATGACCGAAAAAGGTCTCCTGTGTTCTAGGCAAGTGTTCTGGCAGGGCGGGGCGAAGAAGACTGGAGCTCCTCTTTAACATGTGTGCAAAAAATTTTAAAAATGCATGGTTAAAAAACTGCTTAAAGTTTAACTGAAGACTGAACAGTGGTGGGGTTTTTATTTCTGTTTGTGCTCCATTAGGGAGATTCACCCTTTCTATTTCTCATGTTTACCAGTAACAATTATTACTGAAAGTGAAAAAAAATCCCAATTTTTGGGCTGTCCCCAGAACCGGAATAAGAGGGAAATCTTCCAATGGGGATGCTAGTTCTAGTGACTCTGGTGATAACCAGGGATTCTCTGAATTTAGAAGGATTTCCTCTCACTTGCTGTTTGGGCTATAGGATATGAAGTTAAAGTGGGTATAAACCCAGTTTAAAAAAAAAAAAAAAAAAAAAAACTAACACCTGCAAGACAAAGGCATAATGAACTAGTATGCATAGCATATTAGCTCATTATGTAATACTCACTTGAGATTGAAGCCCTCTCTGTGGTGCCCTTACACAGCACCGGCCGGCAACATCACTCGCCGAAGTTACTTTCAGGTATCACGTCTGGTGCTGTGATTGGCTGGAGCCATGATGAGGTCATTCCCACGCTCACAAGCGCGGTAACGGCACACTCACTGAGCAATGGCACATATACGTGCCATTGCTTCAGCTTGTGTCAGTGCTCATGTGCGGATGACATCGATACATGCAAAAAAAGGGGATATCTCCTAAACCGTGCAGATTTAGGAGATATACTTATAGGTTTACCTGTAGAAAAAAAGGTCTGTAAGGGTTTACAACCACTTTAAGGGAAATCTTACCAATGGGACACAGATGGCAAAAAAAACTTACAGGGGTTATAACCCTCCCTTACTTCCTCCAAAATGTAAAAAAAAAAAAAGTTTTACCTATAAATTAAAGAATATATTTGCAAGTAGTTAAGATGTATATTTAACATTTCATGTATTATAGGCTCACACTTTTTTACATGTATGTTATAACAAAAAATAATAATAACTGTAAGTAAAGAATGCTTTAAAGTTTGTAGGTCTTCTTGTTTCTTAATATATTTGTATAATTTGCTCACATCTGTAAAGTATTAACATTTACTTGAATTCCTTTTTGGTTTCATGTTTCCATTGTGTGGGGTCACCATGCACTATGGCATTGCACATTAGTATACCTAAATGACTTGTAAAATAGTTTGAGTCTCATTAATCTGTAAATTCCATAAAGCCGAACAAAGAGGGTAAATTATTTTTCAGACTCCAGCAATCAGAGTATAGAATATTTTATTATTAAACATACTCAGGAATCAATTCACTCTGGTGAAATTATTAAACTTTCTAGACAGATGGATCAAAAAGTATTCAATGCTGCCTTGCAGCATTATAGGAAGAAAGGAAAAAAAAAAAAAAAGAAAAGAAAAAGAAAGTTTCTTTAAAGAGGAAGCTTTCTAACCCTACATGTCCCGGATGTCATTAAACAGCAATTCTTTTCGTTTTCTTTGTCTATAATGATTCATAAAAGGCCCAGTCAGTCACTCCAGACATAAAGAGAATTGCCTCAAGCTCAAGGATCTAATGACTAACTCAATACATTCACCAGTATAAAGTTTACTATATGATGCAAGCGTATATTGTCCCACAACTGAGTTCAAATTGTTATTCAGTGTAACTAAAACTGCACAAACAAGGAACTACAACTGCCTACAAGTGCATATAAATGCATAGAACATTTAACTGATCTCTTAAGATGTTTTGTTACAGTCCATGAAAACATACAATTAACTCAAATAAACCATACAAAGAACCAGTCAACTTAAAGTGGTTGTAAACCCTACCCTACAACTTTGTCCCATGTAAATCAGCATAAAAAACCCTAATGAACACTACTTGTAGATATCTCCTTAATTTCTTAGTATTGTTGTAATCCTTTTTGTTCTTTAGAATGACGTCACTGAGCATGCCCAGATCTCTCCTGATTTAGGGCACACTCTCTATGTCTTATCTATCTGTTATCAGGACTTCCTACGGCACACAACACTGAACTCCCAGCAGGCTGCTAATCACTCAGAGCTTCTACACCATGTGACCATGTGACCTCACATGCAGTGTAAAGCAGGGAATGGGACAGCAGTACTGCAGTCTTATCAGCTGAAGCTGATAGGACTCATACAGGCAAACACAAGGTAATTGGCACAAGTAAATACTATGAAATAAACAAGTCAGCTATGAACAGGGAAGCAGGGTTTCCATAGAAACGTTGGATTGAGAAGGAGGCTTGGTTAACAGTACAGGAAGTGCTCAATGTAAGGGCGGAAATACACTTCACTGTGGACTCAGAAAACAATACTTAAGACGGCGCTGCCTAACCCCTGGAAACAAGTTTTTTTAAAGTTTCTTTAAACAGTAAGTAATATGCAATTTGGGCTGGGTTACAGTGGCTATAGTTTGATAATTACTTATTATAATGGACTAAATGAAAAGAAGCATCAGAGTGGGAGAATTTACTTCCTCTTTAAATAGCTCATATTCAGGAGTTTAACTAGAAATCCCAGAGCCCCATAGCAAATTTGGTAATGAGTTGCCATTAAAAAAAAAAAAAAAATACAATCTTGTTCAACACCTCATTTACCAAAGGCAGGCGATGAAGGACTGAAGAGGATGTAGTGATGATATAAGGTAAGTATGGCTGTGTGGAGCTGGAGAGTGGATCTCGTTCAGGCAGGGGGAATAGTGACAAAAGAAACATGTTCATTGTTTAAAAGTACTCTTAAGCTGGCTAACTATGCCAGTTCAGCAGGGACTGGCCAAGACTCAAACCATGTATGGGCAGGCTGAATGTACCCAAGTTGATTGATCGATCAAGTTGAAGTCCATGAAAACATACAATTAACTCAAATATACCATACAAAGGGCGAGTCAACCTAAATAGCTCATATTTAGGGATTTAACTGGAAAACCCATATCCATTTTATTTATTTTTTTGTTATTAAAAAAGAAAAAGATACACTATTGTTCAACACCTAATAAGGCAGGTGACAAAGGACTGAAGATGATGTGGTGATGATATGAGTTAAGTATGGATGTGTGGAGCTGGAGAGTGGATCTCTTTCAGCTAGAGGAAATAGCGAAAAAAAAGCAACGTGTTTTTAAAACAAAGTGTTTTTAAGCCGACCATAGACGATCGAATCTCGGCCTGTTCGTCAGGGACTGGCCTAGATTCGGACCATGTATAGTTAGACTGAATGTACCCATATTGATTGATCGATCAACTTGGGTACAACCAACCTGTCGGATTTTACATGTGATTATTGCTAGAAGTTATTATAGCAGTCTTTTCCTGACCCAGTTATATTCTCTACAGTACTCATCCTTCCCCTTCATAGTCAGTGACACAATACCTGGCGTTTAAGTGGCATGACACCTCTTTTCCTGTAACAGTACTCAGATAAAAAAGTCAATCGCTAGGCCCAGGTACTGTCACTGAACAGTTGCAGACACCTCAGATTTCAATGTGGCTGCAAGGGCCGAGGAACTCGGAAGGAGCTGTGAGGGAGCACACACAAGATGAGAATAAGGGGGTCAGGAGGGCCCCTGGACAAAGACACTGATGCGGCCCCAAAAAACTCTAGGGGAACCAGGTGCGTCTGTTTCTGCTCGAGCCCCATAGCATCCACATGTGCTGCTATTGGGGTAATTCAGCCACTGGTCATGCAATGAGCATTTTTAATGCTCTGAGGCATAAGCAATGATCACAGAAAAATCTCTGCAACATTACATTAGATAAATAAAACAGTTACAAGGGTTATAAAGTCAGAAGGTTTTTTTATCTTATGCATTCTATTCATTAAGATAAAAAGCCTTTTGTGTGCAGCAGCCCCCCTCAGCCCCCTAATACTTACCTGAGCCCCATCTCTATCCAGCGATGTCCATGAGTCCCTCGGCCATCCGGGACTCTCGTCCTGATTGGCTGTGACACAGCAGCAGAGCCATTGGCTCCAGCTGCTGTCAATCAAAGTTAGTTAGCCAATCGTGAGAGAGAGGGCACAGGGCTGAATGGCAATTCCATGTCTGAATGGACACACAGAGCCGTGACTCCGCTCGGGTGCCCCCATAGGAAACTGCTTGCTGTGGGGGCACAACACAGGAGGGAGGGGTCAGAAGCATAGAAGAGACACCCAAGAAAAGGAGGATCCAGGCTGCTAAGGGCAAAACCACAGGTAAGTATAATATGTTTGTTTTGTTTTCTGTTTATTTATTTTTTGTTTTTAAAGCGGAGGTCCACCCTAAAGTGGACCTTCCGCTCATCGGAACCCTCCCCCCCTCCGGCACCACAATTGGCACCTTTCAGGGGCGAGGGGGGTGCAGATACCTGTACAGTACAGGTATCTACACCCACTTCCGGGATAGCTCTCTGCGGAAAGGGGCGTAGATTACGCCCCTTTCTGCAAGTGCCCGCCCCTTTCCGCAAGTGCCCCGCTGCCTGCTGGGAAACACACAGATCCCAGAGGCAGCGGGGACCGTCCTTATTGCGCAGCGCGACTCGCGCATGCGCAGTAGGGAACCGGGAAATGAAGCCGAAAGGCTCCATTTCCTGATTCCCATACCCAAGATGGCGGCGGCAGCACCCGAGAGACGATCTAGAGATCGGCTTCGGGTGCCGACATCGCGGGCGCGCTGGACAGGTAAGTGTCACTATTTTAAAAGTCAGCAGCTGCAGTATTTGTAGCTGCTGGCTTTAAAAAAAAAAAAAAAACGTGGAGTCCCGGCGGACTCCCGCTTTAAGCAGGACTTTACAATCACTTTAAGTTTTTATATAATCATGCATTTGTTGAATATATTCAGTGAGAAGGTAAAAACTGGGGTGGTACACAGGAATCAGTGCAAGGGTGATCACATCCTAAAGTGAGCTTGACAAATCGTTTTGAATCTAGAAGCCAGCTAAAAAAAAGTTAGAAGCCAGTTTTTTTTAACTAAGAAATCTTACAGATTTAATATGTCCTCGAAGGTGAACTTATCCTTTAACCCTTTCACAGCCAGAGCCATTTTTTGAAAGCAGACACCCTAGAGAATAAAATAGTAGTAGTTCCAGTTCAAGTTTTATGGCACACAATATTACCGCAAATGTCTAGGTAACACTAAATTTTTGTTATAAAAACACACATTAAAAGTTAGTTTTAGGGGGCACATAAACACAATAAATGACCCAATAATTACACAATAATTTTTGGGTAGAATATAAAAGCCGAGGTTGCAAAATTTAGAGGTTTGGTCCCCTCCCCCTCCTTTTTTTTATGCTTACCTTTGACAATTTTCAGCACAATAAACATACTCACCTAGCCAGCGGTTCCACCGTTTAGCCACTGGGCTCCTTCTGTTTGCAATGGCTGCATGGGTCTGGCTCCTCCATGTTCTCGCATAAGCTCCTGGCTCTTCCGGGTGCAAGAGCTGCTCGGCCCGCCCCCTCCTCTTTGCTGAATGGGACTACAGGTCATGCATCCCAAAAGGCCCCGGGAGCACCGCGTCATAATCCTAGGTGAATTCCAGAAATCGGGCTGGGGGGTGGCCCAAGCCTTTGATGGGAAAAAAAAAACATGTGGGTAAACAAAAAAAAAACACAACCCAATATCTGCGCTGAGGAGGGGGAGCAGGATGAAGAGGATGAAAGTGCAGAGGGAGGGTGAAGGTCTGCTTTAAATATGTCGATATCCTTTATTCTCCAATCTCCATAGGAAATGCCTTCAAAGCCCCCTATAGGTCATCAGTTTAGTGTTATCAAGGAGGTCTGATGCTAGAATTGTTGTTCTCATTCCGATGTGCGCAACTATATGTAACGTGTATTGCAATCAATGATTTCAATTTTTATTACTTAAAGTGGAGTTCCACTGACAAATGGAACCTCGGCTTTAAGGGAGGTGACCCCCTGGCATGCCACATTTGGCATGTCATTTGTTTGGGGGGGAGGGGAGCAGGTACCCTCCCAGCTCCCACTTGTCCCGGTGCATTGTGGCACTGGGAGATCACCTCTCCCCCTCCCTCTTGGCAATCATCTGGGACACGTCACAGGTCCCAGATGATTGCCCGGATGTCCGGCTGTGAAGCCACAGTCAGGCACCCACAGTTACAATGCCGGTGCCGCAGAGAGGAGGGGGAGACAAGCGGAGCTTCCTTCCCCCGCATCGTTGGACTCTGGGACAGGTAAGTGTCCGATTATTAAAAGTCAGCAGCTGCAGTATTTGTAGCTGATGACTTTATTTTATTTATTTTTTAAAGCGGAAGTCCCGCAAAAAATTTTTTTAAAGTCAGCAGCTACAAATACTGCAGCTGCTGACTTACCTGTCCAGGGTGCCCGCGATGTCGGCACCCGAGGCCGAACCATCCCTCTGTCCTCAGATGCTGCCGCTGCCATCTTCGGTAAGGGAATCAGGAAATTAAGCTACTTTAACTTTTCTTTTTCTGTTACATAATGATTTTTATTTTATTTTTTTGTGACAGGTTCTTGTTAACCACTTGAAGACCAGGTATTTTCTGCCACTTTTTGTTTACATGTGAAAATCTGGAGGGATTTGCAATTTTGTATGCCACATGGTATTTGCGCAGTGTTTTTTTAAACGCAGTTTGTGGGAAAAAAAAATTCAAATACTCTTTTTTAAATTTTAATGCAAAAAAAAACCCAATACATAACTGGATTTTTTTGTAAAATATAAAAGATGATGTCATGCCGAGTAAATTGATACAACACATGACACGCTTTAAAATTGTGCACATCTACACAGCGGCGACAAATAACGTACATTTTACTATCCATAGGTGACGATTTAAAATCCCTTACAGGTTACCACTGTAGATGTACAGAGAAGGTTATGCCCATGATCTTATACCTCACATGTGTGGTACAATCGCGGTTTACCTGCATTCAGAACTGACAAATGCATTTGATGTACAGGTACGTGATTCGGCGGCAAGTGGTTAATGACTTGTGTCTGCTCTCCTTCTTTCCCCTGCTTCTCTACCCAGCGACACTATGCTGATCCCGGGCCCGCAGATCAGGGATGGGCTATGAATTCAGTGGCTGGTGATGCACTGGCTAGTATCAGAACAAGATACACACAGGTTACATACGCCACAATCATTAGAGGGAGAGCAATAATTCTATCACTAGACCGCCTCTGTAACTCCCTGTAAAAATGTTTACAGCGTCGCTGGAGATTTTAAAATTCGGAAGTTTGGCGCCAATTTTAAAGCGTGACATGTTAGGTATCTATTTACTCGGCATAACATAATCTTTTGCATATCGGCTAATTTTACTGTTTTTTAATTTTTTTATTCATGAAACTTTCCCCAAAAAAATGCGTTTGAAAAATTACTGCGCAAATACCGTGTGACATAAAAAGTTGAAACAACCACCATTTTATTCTCTAGGGTGTCTGATAATATATATATATATATATATATATATATATATATATATATATATACATACATGCATACATACATAGATAGATAGATAGATAGATAGATAGATAGATAGATAGATAGATAGATAGATAGATAGATAGATAGATAGATAGATAGATATGTATATGTAGATGTAGCACTTACCCCCGAAGAGGCTGCTGGTAATTTATTGGGCCTGTACTCTGCTATTTCCACCCCCAATAGTTTGGCTCAACCCGCTTGACACAGCTGTGTAACAGTATTGGTGTGAAACCCAATAGTAAAAGACAATTGTCACCTGGGTATACACTGCTACACCTGTTTGGAGAATGAACAAGCCTCACAACAGATTGTATTAAACCAAAAGATAAGTTTACTAAAACAGAAAGGTTTAAACATCAAACACAAGAACCGTGATTGGTATACAATTCTGACACAGTAATGAAGCGAGTAGTTGTGAATGACTATCACTCAAGAGCTACTGTACTTGAACTGCTCCTGCAGGCGTGTCTCCAAGTGGGACTAATGCTCAGGCAACAACCTCAGCACTTGGCACCTTCCCACTTCCAGCACACTGCGCAGACACTATAAGATCTGTAACATCCTACACCGTATTTGAACAGGATGATATACCGCAACATAATTAACTCAATATTCCCCCTACAGTTTCTAGTAGGTAAATGCAACACTGTAAGCCCTTGTACACACGGTTGGACATTCCGACAACAAAATCCGTCAGATTTTTTCAGACGGATTTTCCGATCGTTCAGAATGTGATGACGTTCGGGACTACGTTGCGGCTAGTAGCCAATAGCTTTGGTCTTGTAATTTGATCTGAGCATGCGTGGCACTTTGTCCGATCGGAATTCTCTATAAACGATCAGACAAAGTCCGATCGGATTTTGTTGTCCGAAAATTTGAGGTACTGCTCTCAAATTTTTTCTGTCGGAAATTCCGACGAAAAAAGTCTGATAGAGCCCACACACGATCGGATTTTCCGACAATATAAAATCCGATCTGACCTTTTCCGTCTGAATTTCTGACTGTGTGTACAGGGGCTAAGACTATACAGTAAGGAATATAGTCTCTTGTCTTCTTTTCTTCAGCTAGCCATAATTACTGCAGTATTTATAATCTGCAGGATTTCCGATCAGTAAGGCAGTGTAGAATAATATAGAGCAGTAACTTGTTTAAAAAAAATGTTTGGAGGTTCTGCGAGATTTTTGAGCAAAAAAAATATGATTTTTAGATGTAGGAGAGACGTGTCAGAGTTGGCCTGGATGGCAAGTAGTTAATTACCATAAGTAATATACAAATAATTATTATATATTGTTTTTAAGGTAATTTTCTATTTAAAAATTGTACTCAAGCAGGTGGCTTAACAGACAAATTACTGAAGTTTTAAATTTTAACTTCCAACCAGTAATTTCACAGTAAATAGATAAATAATACATTTTTATGTTATAGCATATAAACATATGATTTAGATTGATTAAAACAGTACCATTTCAACAGCATCAGACTCTCATTCTCCCTCTTAACTATGTGAGAAAAAGATGGGATTGTGGGTAAAGCTTATACCTATAAACCCATGGTCCAAGACTCCAAGCTGTCCATTGAGCTCAGTGATTCTGGCAAGAAGTGACAGGCACTGTGAGCTCAACCTCTCAATCTGCTGCAAACAGTGTGCCAGCTTGTATTTAAACTGGCTGCTCTGTATGTAGCTTCTGACGGGCTGCGCATGGATTTCCAGAACCATAGGTCGTAGGAGCCCCAAATTTTGACCAGTGGTGGGGTAGGACTTCAGCTACCTAACCCAGATCTCTGAGCTATGACCCTCAAAACACAATCATTTTTTTTCTGCCTCACCTGCCTCCCCTGACTGCACGTCCCTGCCACAGATGTACAGGTAGAGCCCAGGATACTTCACTGGAGGGGCATGCGCAGGGTGTGTGCAACATTCGCATGGTAGCCCAGGAGCCAGGTTGAAGCTTCTGGTTGCAATGGTGACCTGGCACCCGAGGCTTTGCAAGCACTGTCCTAAAGCCTGCTGTCACAGTAGTCACATAATGAGGAACTCTGCTTTCTGCCACTCAGCCCTTCTTAAAGGCTGGTGGGAGATGGTGGCAAGGGGTTAAATTCACCAGAAAGAACTGTTTATGTCCACTTTTAGTTGTCAGCTCCAGTGCAGACTATCTGTTATTGCTTTAAATTATTATTACTATTATTTCATACCGTGAGATACTAAACAAGAGTCTAAATAATACACTTACACAGCCCAGTTATAGAGAATTCCGTTTTTTTTTTTTCTTTTACCACCCAGCACTGTTCATGTCTCAGAATTCCAGCCGTTTCCCTCCTCCCCTTACTTTCTATCCTCTCTGCAGCCCTGTTTTCTTTAAAAGGCAAGCAAGGGATACAATTACACTTATGAACTGGCCATTTGACAAACAGTCTCCATGGAAAGTAGGAAATTGGGGTTTTTGCCTAAATGAAAACCAGATGTCTCCTCAACAACTTGAAAATTCAATAAGTTTGACCTACTTTGCAGAACCTTGCTCTGCATTTATTTACAGAGCTCACAAAGAGGATAACATTAGCAGCCTTGTATCAGCCCTTTCTGTGACTGAGCATAAGACATGTTTCTAACGATCGTGTAATACAAATCATTTATTAAAAAAGTATATGCGTACAACAACGTTTCTGTTTCTTTTTTTTTTCCATCTACTTTCCATTCTTTCCATTTGTAATTCTGTCTACTAACCACATAGAGAAAAAAAAAAATGACTCAGAGTAGGAGTACAGCAAAAATAAACAGATCGAATATCACGTGAAGGCAGTTCACCACAGAAAATGCATTGCAGACTCACATTAGAATCAGGCTGAATGGTTAACGCACAATGGCCGGCTTGTATGAAACAAGCTCGATACATTTGTAGACTTTCATGTGTTTATTTAAATTTAGCCAATGTTTGGAAAGGAATGCTTCTCTTCGTTCCACAGAAAGTGTAACTCTGATACCTGTGAGGTACGAAATCCATCCCTTTGGTCTTAACTGTGAAACAAGGAATACATAGAGGGCCTTTTATGATGTGTGGGCACGAGCAAAGTTTTAAAGCTGAAAATGCACATATTTTGTATTCCAGCACGTGCTTGTGCACATGTTCATTTTCGAGACGAATCCTTACGGTACCATTAAATCAGGATTTCTTGAAAGGGAAGGTCGTAAAACACCTATACAAAAGCATTATGATTAACAGCTGTGTAAATATGTTTTCAATCTATAATGTGAGAGAGGAAATCTGGTCCTTGGACAAAACTAAGCCTTAATCTATATATTCTACATTCATTTCAAACAACACCCTCTTTGCAAAAGAGTTACGGGCAAAGTTTTTTTAGATGGAGTAGAGGCTAGAAGGCAGCATCCAAAAGATTTCAGGTGTCAATCAGATTACCGCTACCCATCAGATTGTGTAACGTTAGTGATGTTCCGACCAAAGAATACTTACATTCCAAGGTGCTATGCATTCTAAACACTTCATAAACTGGCGGGTAATGGTAATCTGATAGAATAACCATGCAAACATTTTACTACACCCAGCTACAACTTGAATTTCAGAGTAATTTTATCAATAAAATTAGCTTTTAAAAATAAATATAGTACATTGGCATCTGTTATGCTGTTTGGATATTTCATTTTGCAAGCCTAAAGGTTTAGCGCTGAGCAGTGCGGGGTGTACCAACATGGCCATCGCCACCTTCCTACTGCTGGCATCCAGCTTCTTTCAAAATGTAACATCAAAACAGTGTCACACATGTCAACATACTATATTTATTTATATATGCTCACTTTATTTCTAAGATTACTCTAAAATTGAAGACGTAGCTGGGTGTAGTAAGATGTCCACATGGGTATTCTATCAGGTTACCGCTAGCCCTCAGATCATGAAGTGCTTGGAATGCAGAGGCGCCATTGAACGTCACTTCCGGTACACAATCTGAAGAACACCGACCTCTATCAGTTTGTTCAGATATCACTCCATAAACCAGTTTTGATCAGCTTCAGCCTTTGGACATTCACTGACTGTCAACAACCCTTTTTGGTATGCTTTTAACATTTAATAAACTTCTGTAAACACCAGAATATCTGAAAAAAAATTGGCCTCATGAACACTGAATTTGTGAAATGTTTTAGGCCTGGGTGCTGCCTTCGGGTGGAGAGCATAGAAGTCTCTGGTAAGACAAAACCGGTAATTTTATATGTAGATGATGATAATGGTGGAGTAAAAAAGACAGCTATAATTTAGTGGATAACTCAAATGAGTTGCCTTAGGTTTGATGATTTTTTTAGGATACATAAAGCCTTTTCTCTGAGTTGTTGAACAGACGTTCTTTATTTCCTTCTTTTTTCTTTTTTTTGTTTTCGTTCCCTTTAGGGGTCTCTTTGTATAGGCACTCCCATGCTCGTCCCTGAATGGCCCTTGGATGGTTGCACATCATGGATGCCAATGTTCCAAAGACTAGCACAAAAAGGGGAGGGATTGTCAACAATCAGTCCCTCTAAAATATAGCCAATTATTAAATAGCCCACTAGAACACCCTATAGGTGTAGATTGCTGTACCAGAAAAAGCACATAAAAAACATTAGCTGCAAAGGGTGGGCCAACGCAATATTAAACCCTACAGTCTAAGCCCTTGTATACACGGTCGAATATTCCGATGGACAATGTCCGACAGGACCGTGTTGTCAGATAATCCGACCGTGTGTGGGCTCCATCGGATTGTTTCCGTCGGAGTATCCGACGGACCAAGTTTTCCAGCTGGGCTATAACATTTTCCGACAATATGATCCAATAAGACTTTGTCCAATTGTGTGTAGAAAATTCCAATCGGACAAAGTGCCATGCATGCTCAGATCAAATTCCTAGACCAAAGCTATTGGCTACTAGCCTGAACGTAGCCCCATCGTGATGAAATTACGTCATCACGTTCTGAACGATCGGATTTTCTGACAACTTTGTCCAACCGTGTGTATGCAACAGTTTCGGACAAAATCCGTCGGACAAAATCCGTCGGACAAAATCCAAAAGATTTGGTTGTCAGAATGTCCGACCGTGTGTACAAAGGCTAAGACTGGGATGCCATTAAAGTTCATGTGTGTGTAAAGGCAGGCATCACAATACTTTTGGTAATATGGTGTATGTAAATGTTTTCATATGTTACAGTGAGACCATGTTTTTTTCCAAGAAGGCAAAGTGACAGGTTCACTTTAAAGCTCCCATCCCTAGCAGCAACCTACAGACCTTTACTTCCCTCCCTGTCACTCCATTCCGATGCCTGGGGAAGCAATTGCCTAAACTGCAATCTAATTTGTAATCTTGTACTACTTAAAGTGGTTGTTAACCCCTTACAACCACATTAACCTACAGGTAAGCCTAGATTAAGACTTACCTGTAGATGCAAGAAATATCTCCCAAACCTAAAAGGTTTCAGAGATATTAGGAAGAATAGCGTCACCGATGTCTACGGCGCATGAGCCGTAGACATTGGGCGAAGGCGCACTGAGTCTGCCGTGAGTGTGCATGCGCGGGAGTGACATCATCGTGGCTCTGGCCAGTCACAGCGCTGGAGCCGCGATACCCGGAAGTCACTCCGGGTATCATGGCGGCAATGGAGGTGGTGACCGAGGACCGCTGCAGAGGCTTCGATCTCAGGTAAGTAATTCATAATGATCTAGTATTCTTTCCATACTAGCTCATTATGCCTTTGCCTTGCAGGGTGTCTGTTTTTTTTTTTCTTAAGGGGCTTTACTTCCTCTTTAAAACCTTATTTAGCATTTTCTGAAGAGCTGACACTAGACATAAGTTTATTAAATATTTGCAGTGGAGGAGGAGAAATTGAGGACCCGAGAGTCAGAGTAAGCCATTACTGGTTAGGGGAAGCATAGAAAACAAGGAAAACATCCTACTGAAAACTTAAAAAATACAGAAAATATGAAACTGTTTAACTATGATGAGCTACCGGTGTCATATTTAAAGTGGAGTTCCAGGCTTATACTACCCTGTTTTCCCAAAAATAAGACCTAGCGTGATTGTCGGTGATGGCTGCAATATAAGCCCTACCCCCCAAATAATCCCTTGTTAAAGTCCTTGTAGGTCTTATTTTCAGGATAGGGCTTTTTTTCGGGGAAACAGGGTAGGGCTTATTTGGGGAGTAGGGCTTATATTGCAGCCATCACAGACGATCACGCTATGTCTTATTTTTGCGGAAACAGGATAAGTAATTGTCAGGAAAGGCTAAATATGCCCAAGTGCATAGTTGACCAAAAAAACTGTTAGCCGGACTCATGCTTATGGTGCGCACTCCTGTCACTAGATTGTTGCCTTGTGGGCTATTTACCACTTCAGCTCTGGATGGTTTACCCCCCCCTTCATGACCAGGCCCTTTTTTGAGATACGGCACTGCGTTACTTTAACTGACATTTGCACGGTCGTGCGGCACTGTACCCAAATAAAATCTACCTGTGGTATTTGATCACCTCTGTGGTTTATTTTTTACTTTATGCTATGAAAAAATCTAATTTCTTCATGAAGATGTATTCTGCTACACGCTTTTGGTAAAAAAAAATCCCAATATGCGTATTTTGATTGGTTTGCGCAAAAGGTATAGTGTCTACAAACTATGGGATATTTTTCTGGAACTTTTATTTTTTTATTTTTTACTAGTAATGGTGGGGATCAGCAACTTATAACAGGACTACCACATTCCGGAGGACAAATCAGACACTAAGTGACACTTTTTGGGGACCAGTGACACCAATACAGTGATCAGTGCTAAAAAGTATGCACTATCATTATACTAATGACACTGGCAGGGAAAAGGTTAACATCAGGGATGATCAAAGGGTTAAATGTATTCCCGGGGAATGCTTGCTAACTGTGTGGGGTATGCCTTGACTGGGGGCAGACATTGATCCGTGTTCTTGCTTACCAGATACACAAGATCTCCATTTTCCCCTCTCACAGACTGCCGTTCTGCCTCTCTCGGGAATGATTGCCGGGTGCCAGCGAACATCGGGTCTGCCGGGCCTGCTGATTGGCCTCTGCTGTGTCCAATCACAATGGAGGTCGGTCACCGGCAGCATGCATGCGTGCCCCAGACCCGGAAATTATGACGACATGCAGGTACGTGATTTTGCGCTGAAGGGCCGCACTGCCGCAGTACATGTACGTGGGGCGGTCCAGAAGCGGCTAAACATCAATGCTGCACTAGGACTTCTGTTGTAGTCCTGATCCGCTGCTTGTATGCTGCCTGTGACCTGCCAGCCCACCAAGTGCCTGCTGACTATATACCAGAAACCTGTAGTCCTGCTGTTCCTGCTGTTCTGCGTTACGGTCCAGCCTGCATCCGAGTGCACACAGACATCTTATCTGCAGCCGTAATCGCAAAAACCACTAGGCACTCATGCCATTCCAGGCTCTCGTACCTTCAGTTACTTTACCTGGGTTACCGAGGCAGAGGTGTAAGAGAATTCCTTCCAAAGCATCCCAAGAAAGCCCACTAAACAGCAGGCCATGTCTTTACAGGGGTAATCAAATCAACATCCCAAGCACTGCAAGAGGCTACTGCTATCCACTTAGCCACCACAACTTTTAAAATATTATTACAGAGTTACTTCTTTTGTGAAATCTAATTATTTGGAAGAATTTAGATGAATTCTTTTGCTGACCACATGCCACTGAGCAATGTCTGAGCAATGTTCCAAACATCGAATTGGCCTTCCTCTGTGTGTCTCCCTCTCTCTAGCCTTCAGTTTTTTTTATCATAAACCACCTTTGTACAGCTTTTCTTTAAATGGTTCCTATTCAGTTATTTCTCATGAGAACATTGGATTTGTCTCCTAAGAACCCGTGACATTCATGTGCTTATACACTCGTTTTATGTACAAATCTCAAACTATTCATAAGAGAAGAAAACAATTCTTTCTCCATATGGTTTAAATCACAAGTTTATGCGCTGGAAAGAGTAAACTGAAATGTACTTAATTTGCAAAAGCTGTAAAGGCTACAAAAACATTCAACAAATCTAGGAAGAGAGAAAAATCGACAACACTGACAAAAAGATAGGAAAGAAGGATATATGGAGCTACAATAGCAGTTTTGTCATAAAAATGGATGTAAACAAAGATCTTTCTGGCCATTCTATATATGATCAGAATCAGATGCTTACTGGCAAAGGTAGTCTCTCTTTAAAGCACCTCCATCATGTATGATGACTACACAAGGGGGTGGGTATCCTTGTTAAACTAGAAATAAGTTAAAGTGGAACTTTCTTCAGAAAATAAAGTCCTGCTAGATCACTTCAAGCAAGCTCATTTGGCGGGTATAGCTATGTAAAACATTAAAAATAAATGTCTATATGGTTTAAAATCACCCCACTCTGCACATGTTCAGTTGCTCTCCATTTTTCGCATTGTGCAGGAATCCAGAGCCACTAGAGGTCGATCTGCTGACAGCCTAAAGATTTACTGCTGCTCAGGGGCACTGGGCTTCAGCAAAATGGCAGCCTCCGGCAAGAAGAAACAGGAGCGATGACGGAGGCAATTTAAAGCGCAAACTCATTTTAGTAACATATTTATTAATGTGGAATGTATTTTCCTTGCTAAAGAACACTATTTTTATCAAGTTGTTATGGATAAAGTTCTGCTTTAAGCAATAGAGAACTAACAGGACGTGGCTGTACCATGGTTCACAAATGTTCAGAAATTTACAGATACTCCATCGAAAATGTTTACATATTTAAAGTGATACTAAAGCTTTGTTTTTTGTCATACTTACCTCTACTGTGCAGCTCGTTTTGCAGAGTGGCCCCGAACATCTTCTTCTGGGGTCCCTCGGCGGCTCTTGTGGCTCCTTCCGGCATTAGATAACCCTTTAAGAGAAGCACTCTCCCTAGGTGGTTACCTTGCGGGCGAGCTCCCGAGTCATTCATTCAGGATCCATAGAAGCCGAATGTATGACTCGGCCCTGTCCCCCGGGTCAATGGATTTTATTGGCAGCAGTGGGAACCAATGGCTGCGCTGCTATCAATCTATTCAATCAAAGTCGGGACCCCGTGGAGAGAAGGACGGCACGTCCCCACTGAAGAAGATGAAGGGGCTCAGGTAAGTAAAACGGGGGGCTGGGGGGCTGTTAACAGCCAGTTGTTTTTTCACCTTACTTCATAGGACTGGATGTCTGTCGGGGGCCCACAAACGTGTCACAGAGCAGCAGAAACAAACTATTGCTTTTTTTCAAAATTGTTGCCATTTGTTTGTTTATAGCGCAAGAAAAAAAAAAAAACGCAGAGGTGATAAAATACCCCCAAAAGAAAGCTCTATTTGTGGGGGAAAAAAGGACGTCAATTTTGTTTGGGTGCAATATCGCATGACTGCGCAATTGTCAGTTAAAGCGACGCAGTGCGGTATCGCAAAAAGTGCTCTGGTTCAGCCAATCAGGGATTGCAATGCACTGTTCAGTGCTGCAATGCATTGTGGTTGGTTTGGGGGGCTGATCAAACAACCCATTTGTTTGACTACTCGCTGAATGTCCAAACAACGTCTGAACAGCAAAAGTTCGGCCCGAACTTATGCTTGGGCCGAACCGTTTGCACATCCCTAGTGGGGCTACAGAAGGAGCCTGTGGAATATGCAGCTTTGGCAGCTGCGTGGAGGGCAAACTCTCCTTGGTGGCCTTCTGGACATGATGTTTTTGTTTTTGTTTTTCAACACCACACTACACTGTATTAAATACCGTGTACTACTACCAAACCCTAAGCTGAATGATTGTTTTCACTCGATCTTTCTATTTCAATGAGAAAAATTTTCGTCTTTGTATTTTGTACAATTTGTTCTATGCCTTTTTCAATAAAATTTTATTTAAAAAAAAAAATAAAAAAAAAATACCGTGTACAATGCTTGCACTGTATTAGCAACTGCACTATACAGTAGCTGCACTGTATTGTATACTATGTACATGACCAGAAGTGTATTAGAAACTGTACACACTATTATATACTGAATGCACCGCCTGCACTGTACTGTATTAGCAACAGTACACCACAGAATGCACTGTAGATATAGGCTACACTGAATGCAGAGTATATATATATATATATATATATATATATATATATATATATATATATATATATATATATATATATATATATATATATATGTATATATCAAATACGCTGCCACTAACTGAATAACCTGCCTGCTCAATCTAACTCAAGCTATCTCTCTGTACATGCCAAAAACACTACATATGCCCGCCATGTAAGCAGCCTTATATAGTGTGGGGGGGTGGACTTAGTCCCCCTGAGCCATGATTGGCAAAAGGCTCATCCCTACCAACAAGTAAAACTAAGCAGAATATGGCATTCTACAACTGCAAGTGCAAAGTGCACTTGAAATGGCACTGAAAGTGTACTTGGAAGTGCAGTCGCTGTAAATCTGAGGGGTAGATCTGAAATAAGGGGAAGCTCTTCTGATTTTATCATCCAATCATGTGCAATCTAAAATGCTTTTTTATTTTCCTTGCATGTCCCCCTCGGATCTACAGCGACTGCACTTCCAAATGCACTTTGCACTTGTAGTTTGTACTTGTAGTGCAAAGTGGATTTGCCTTTTGTAAATAACCCCCAATGTGTCAATTGGAGACTCATTGGTGCCTTTAAAATCCCTTCCATAGTTTTGCTCATTCTGTTTTGTTCTGGGATGTGGCACCAATGTTACTGGGCAGCTAAGGCACATAATATAATATAATATGATATAATTAACAAATGATATAATTGATTGCAGTGAATGTGACTATTCTGTTACCATGAAGGATTAAAGATGAATTCCAGGTGTGGCAATTTTTACATAGTTACATTGGCTCACCTTGGACCAAAGTAAGTATGTATGTGGATATATAAAAAAAGTACTACAATATGCTTGGGTAATGAGGCTTATCTGTTTTTTTATTTCACTAGACAGAAGTATGAAGCATCCTTTCATAGAGAACTATTCTTTACTACATATTTGCATTTCTAGCCATTTTCCTTTTTAAAAGTGACAGAGCAGATATAGGTCTAAAGATATTGAATCTTTATGAATTAGTCCTATCAATTTAGGATTTTACATTAGAGCCCTTATTATTGCACTCTCTGTTTAACCACTTCAGCCCCGGAAGATTTGGTTGCTCAATAACCAGACCATTTTTTGCGATACGGTACTGCATCACTTTAACTGACAATTGCGCGGTTGTGCGATGTTGTACCCAAACAAAATTGTCCTTTTTTCCCACAAATAGAGCTTTCTTATATTGGTATTTTATCACCTCTGCGGTCTTCATTTTTTGCGCTATAAACAAAAAAGAGCGTCAATTTTGAAAAAAACACAAAGGGGGTTATTTACTAAAGGAAAATCCACTTTGTACTGCAAGTGCACTTGAAAGTAAAATTACTGTAGATCCGAGGGGGACATGCAAGGAAAATAAAAAATAGCATTTTAGCTTGTACATGATTGGATGATAAAATCAGCAGAGCTTCCGCTCATTTCAGATCTACCCCTTAGATTTAGAGCGACTGCACTTCCAAGTGCATCTTCAGTGCAAAATGGATTTGTCTTTCGTAAATAACCCCCAATATTTTGTACTTTTTGTTATAATAAACATCCCCGATTTTTTTTTTTAAAAGCAAATTCTTTCCTCAGTTTAGGCCCATATATATTCTTCTACATATTTTTGGTCATTTTTTTTTGCAATAAGCGTATATTGATTGGTTTGCGCTAAAGTTATAGCATCTACAATATAGGGGAAAGATTTATGGCATTGTTATTATTATTATTTTTTAATAGTAATGGCAGTGATCTGCGATTTTTATTGGGACTGCGACATTATGGCGGACAGATGGGACACTTTTGATACATTTTTGGGACCACTGACAATTATACAGCAAATAGTGCTATAAAAATGCACTGATTACTGTGTAAATGTCACTGGCAGGGAAAAGGGTTAACACTAAGGGGAGATCAAAGGGTTAACTGTGTTCCCTAGTGTGTGTTCTAACTGTAGGGGGATGGTAGTGACAGGAGGAAATGACTCACGATCTGTCTGTCCTCTCCTCACAGAACAAAGATTTGTGTGTTTACCCACACACGCCCCTGTTCCAGCTCTCGTGCCCGTCATCGCCCATGGCTGGCGGTCATCGCGACCGTCGGTCACACGCATTGGCCCGCCTTCAGTGCAGCGGGCATGCATGAGCACCTCCAGCAGCACGTGTGCGCCTGCTATCATGCTTAACCTCCCTGGCGGTATGATTAGTTGTGGTTTTAGGTGCTGAAAGCGGTACAATTATTTTGCATGGAAATTTGGCGTTTTATATTGTAGTCCTGTAATTCTTAGGAATAACTCTCTTAAAGAGGAGGGCCGGTTTTGAAAAAAAAAAAAATTAAAAGTCAACAGCTGCAAACACTGTAGCTGCTGACTTTTAATAAGCGCACTTACCTGTCTAGGGCGCCCGCGATGTCGGCCGTCCGAGGCTGACCCATCCCTCGGTCTCGGGTCCCGGCACCCCCATTTTGGGTAAGGGGAACAGCCAGTGGAGCCTTGCGGCTTCACTGCCCGTTTCCTACTGCGCATGCGCGAGTCGCGCAGCGCTTTGTGAATGGGACACGCTGTGTTCTGGGACACACACTTCCCAGAACACAGCGCGACCCATTACCCAGAAGACGCCGCATGGAGGAGAGAAGAAAGAAGATCTCCGTGGATGAGGAAGAGGCAGATTAGGATGATGTGCCTAGCAACATGCATTTCTGGTAAGTAAAAAAAGAATTTTTGTTTTCATTTTTTTTAATGATTTTTTTCTCATTTTTAATGTATTTTCTTTTTTCAGGGTGGCCCTCCACTTTAAATCTGTTCAAACCAGAGTCTAGCAGACATCCCGGGTATGATAAAGTTTATAATATAATAAATATTAATAAAAATAATTCAATAATGAATCAAATCTAAAAACACTGAAATTTGCTCATTTGCAGAATTGTCGCTGTCATTAGATTTAGTGTTTGATGACGAATTTTCCCACAAATCGCTATCGATCAATTCTGAAAGTGATTATAATTTATTATCACTGTTTTCTAGTTGGTCTAAAATCACTTTTGACATAAAGGGACACTTTCTGGTTGCTATGGACAATCTCCAAATTCCAGGCAGAAAAAACAGTATTTATAATATAAAAGTGCATGCAGGGCACTGGACAGACCACTAGGGACAAAGGGGGTGTGTCATTTTTTTAAACAGTACTGTAATCTGTAATATTACAGTACTGTGTGTGTTTTGTGTATTTTTATTTTTATGAATTTGGCGCCGATCTCCGCTCCCGTGCGTTGTGACATTGCAGGGAACGGAGCTCGGCGTTATTCGGGCACTGTGTGAATCGAGCAGAGGACGGCTCGCACACACAGCGTGGAGGACATCGCTGGATCCAGGGGACAAGGTAAGTAACCTCTCCCTGTGTCCTCCCGGTATCCAGCGATGCCATCCCGAGTCTGGCTCGGGGTTACTGCTTATGGTACTGAAATCCCAACCCGAGCCAGACTCGGGATCACCGCTAGGGAGGTTAAAGGGACCAACATACAGCTATGACGGTTCAAATCGTGCCGACCTGCCACAGTATAATGACGGCAGCTGGTTGGCAAGTGGTTAAGCCTAAATTCAAATTGCTGTGGGTTAGAAATCATGCAAATTCAGCCGAACTCGCACGATTTAAACCCGGCAATGCAGTCCGACTTCAGGGCTGATTTGACAGACATCTCAGCAGGTTTCTGCACAGATGTCTATACAAATGCCCCCCCCACCAGAGTCGCCAAAAGTAGTACAGGAACTACTTTTGGGAATCGGTGCGGAGCCACACTCATTCGGATGGTGCCTTTGCTGGCAATAACCGCCGATTTGGCATTCCATTTGCATACCTCCCAACATTTTAAGATGGGAATGAAGGACACCTACTAACAAACATATATAGGCATAGGATACGCCCCCTGTCACACCCCCTTAAAGGAGAATTAACCAAAAAATGGTTAATTAAATACACAAGGGCTTTTTTTTTACCACTGCTATTCCTTTATATTGGCTTTTAAAATGTACAAATGCAGCAATTTAGAAATTGGATGAACGGTTTAGCACTGGAAAATACTTTTTGAAAAAAATAAAAAGTGCATTTTAAATACAAATATATGGATCAGACCAAAATGAGGGACAAATGAGGGGGGAAGAGGGACATTGCTCCAAATGAGGGACAATCTCTCGAAATAAGACCGTTGGGAGCTATGCATTTGACATATCAAATGGCATGCCAAATCACTACAATGTGAACCTAGGCTAAAAAAACATATGCATTTTACTTCCAGCTTGTATGTGTTTTGCTTTAAAATAGCTCTAGTTGTATAGGCTAGGGATGAGCTGGGTGTTCGACTCGAACGCATGTTCGACTCAAACACGAGCTGTTTGCCTGTTCGGCGAATTCAGAACTTTGTGGACCGCTCGCACCAAATTCGTGTGGCACGAATGGCCCACAATGCACTATGCCATCACAGTGCATTGCTGGCTCATGATTGGCCAAGGACTGTGACCCCGCATGCTTGGCCAATCACATCGTCGACAGCGAGGAGAGCCATAATTGGCCACAGGCAGGATGCCTATGGCCAATTATAGTTCAGGGGAGTTTAGTACATGTACCACACTATATAAGGCCGCCAGCGCGACGGCCTTGTGTAGTGTGTTGGTGTGCAGGGAAAGAGCAAGATAGGCAGGGACAGTGTCTTTTTGCTTGGGAACCTTGCACTGTTACAGTGGGTGTTGTGTGCCTCCTGCACAGTATACACCTGAAGCTACCCTTTATTACTGGTGGTGTTCTGTTTCTGTAATACAGGCATCTGCAGCAGTTAGAGTGGGTGTTGTGTGCCTCCTGCACAGTATACATGTGAAGATAAACCTTATTGCTGGTGTTGTTCTGTTACATATCTTGCATATTAGCCTTTAAAATTAGCACTTTTGATTTCGAACGTTTGAGTCCTATGAACTTTAATAGGGTTCTAAAGTTCGTACGAATTTTCGGTCCGTTCGAAGGTTCTGGTGCGAACCGAACCGGAGGGTGTTCGGCTCATCCCTAGTGTAGGCATTATGTTACCAATCTCCATGGATTTTGCTTCCAATTTTTCTGCTTTTTATGCTGAGCTTTTGGAAATTATGAAAATTTATTTTTCAAGAACCAGAGGCAAAAACCTGCACACTCCAAAAAATCATATAGATGCAATGGTGCAAATTAGTTCTTGATATATTGGGAAGTTTGGCTGCTTACAAAACCATAAGCAAAGTGTTATAGGGCTCTTTCACATACATGTTGCCCTTTGAAGAGCGATCAGCGCCTGGATCAATTTTCAGAGGGTATTTGACAGGTGATGAGGAGATGATACTCTCTACCTTATTTAACCTTGCTGAACCACTACCGTGCCTCAGTCACATGCAGTTGCAGGGCAATTTGTAGCATGGCCCTATAGACTTGCATTGGTTTTGTTTGATGGCGGTAATGACCTTGGAATGTGACATGCTGTTAGTTTTTGCCGTAACTGAGAAGCACAGCATCATGGCTATGGGGTGTGCACACCATGAGCATCTGGATGTCAGTGTTCAGGCTGGCTGTCATGTGGCTCAGGCGATAAAATAGTTGAAACAGGACCTGTTATTTAGTTGCACCAGGGATTCTTAAAGATGAAAAAAAATAAAAAAGGTAGCTAAACAAAACTAATTTGTAATGGATGGAGTAAATAAATAAACAATAAGCAAATAAACATTAAACAACAAAAAATGCCCACCTTGCAATCTAATTAGCCTGCACCATGAACCAAACTAGCATTCTGGTTAAAAACAACATACATACGGTAAGCAAATATATACAAAGTCACACTAAAGGAAACTTTATAAATTATAGTCCCTAATTTTAATCTAAGTGATCACCCATAATGGCACATATATAAACATTAATAAATTGAGAGCAGCCTACCCCGGGTAAGCCTAATGCCACGTACACACAACTGGACTTTTTTGACCGACTAGGCTCGACGGTCTTCCCAACGGACTCTCGACGGACTTTCTGAACAAAACGGCCTTGGCCACACACAAGCACACCAAAGTCTGATGGATGACGTGCGACCGGACTAGAATAAGTTCATAGCCAGTAGCCAATATCTGCCCTAGCGTCGGTTTTCATCCGTCGGACTAGCATACAGACGAATGGATTTTTCGACCAGACTCGAGTCCGTCAGAAAGATTTAAAACATGTTTTAAATCTAAAGTCCTGTAACAGCTTGCAAACTTTGCTTAACACAGTAACTTGTGTTTAGCAGTGTTTAGTTTACAGACATTTTTCATTTTAATCCAAAAAATTTTGGGGAAAAATGCTCCTAAACGCAACTGCGGTAAAACGCGGCAAAACGCAAAGAAACATGGCATGCAAACACAGCTGAACAGATGTTTTTAGACGTTGGTTTCTAGCTGTCTAGTTAAATCATTCAGGAGAGGTTAAACAACATCCCGTGTACATGAAGCCTTAACCCCCCTGACGGTATTCCTGAGTCTGGCTCGGGTGGAATTTTTATACCAAAAGCGGTAACCCCGAGCCAGACTCGGGACTGCATCGCTGGATCCAGGAGGAGGTTTACTTACCTTCTCCCTCGGATCCAGTGTTGTCTCCCCGCTGTACGAGCGAGCCGTGTCTCGCTCGATCTATCACATCGCCGATCTCCGTTCCCTGCGAGCGTTGCGACGCACGGGGACGGAGATCGGCGCCAAATTCAAAAATTTAAACACACAGTATACATACAGTATAATGTAATCTTACAGATTACATTGCTGTATGTAATAATGTCACATCCCCTTTGTCCCTAGTGGTCTGCCCAGTGTCCTGCATGCAGTTTTATATTATAAATACTGTTCTTTATGCCTAGAAACTGGAGATTGTCCATAGCAACCAAAACTGTCCCTTTACATCAAAAATGATTTTAGACCAGCTAGAAAACAGCGATAATAAATTAGAATCACTCGCAGAATTGAGGGATAGCGATTTTTGCGGAGATCCGTCATCAAATACTGAAAAGTAATGACAGTGACAATTCTGCAACTGAGCAAACTTCAGTGTTTTTGATTTGATTACATTATTGAATCATTTTTATTATTGTTATATTATTATTTGGTATAATTATTTATAGTTATTTATTATATTATAATTTATGATTTCATTTTTCAAACTTTATTATACCTGTGATGTCTGCTAGACTCTGGTTTGGACAGATTTAAGAGAGTTATTCCTAAGAATTACAGGACTACAATATAAAACGCCACATTTTCATGCAAAATAATTGTACCGCTTTCAGCACCTAAAATCCGAAATAATCATACCGCCAGGGAGGTTAAAACATCCATACTGTAGGTCATGCTTCAAATTGGTCACAACCAGCTTTTTTTTTTCTTTTAGCAACAGAAAAGTACTATTCACATTTCCAGCAATACATAATTTAGGCAGCTTTACCAGAAATAGAACACTTGAAAATAAATCCTATCATGTATTGATCTATTGTACATCAACTTCCAGCAACATAAAAAGAACCTTGCGCACAGATCCTCAAAAACAATATTTCGTACTTAGAAAGATTCCACCACATAGAGTCTCTCTGCAGAGCAACATGCTTCCATGAGGTCTGCAGGTGTTGAGACAAACTTTCGGTACAGCAGAACAATCACAGCTCTGCCATAATTGCCCTTCATTACACCAGTCTTTCAGATACACACAGAACCTTTTACTGGCCAAACTGACCTTCCTAGTCCTTGCAGTAAACATAAGGCAGGTTTTGGGGGGGTGGACGGGGAAGCTGTCCCTGCTGGGAGAAGAAAGTGTTTATCATTAGCAGCTAAAGCAGCCTCTTGCGATAATTGCAAGTGAATACGGCAGATTGGTTGTACTCAAGTTTATCAATCGATCAACTTAGTACATTCAGCCCGCCTGCCCATTAATGGTTTGAATCTCAAACTGAAGCGAGCTGAAGAACCTATGGTCTGTTTCAAATGGCAATATATGCAGCGCGATACCTCCTTAAAGCGGTAGTAAACCCAGTTTAAAAAAAACACTTACATTCCTGGCATGCCGGAAATGCTAACTTTCACATTGGTTGTGCTCTCAACCAAACTTTCAAACCATCCAATGGCTGGTTTCATAACTGATCACATGTGCAGCATTATGGCAGTTGAAGAATCATTAGAGGCCAAGATGGCAGCTTCCTTGACTGAAAACGATAGAAGGGTTTACTTCCACTTTAACCACTTGCAGACCGGACCATTTTGCTGGTCAAAGACCAGACCACTTTTTGCGATTCAGCACTGCGTCGCTTTAACTGACAATTGCGCGGTCGTGCGACGTGGCTCCCAAACAAAATTGACGTCCTTTTTTTCCCACAAATAGAGCTTTCTTTTGGTGGTATTTGATTACCCCTGCGGTTTTTATTTTTTGCGCTATAAACAAAAATAGAGTGACAATTTTGAAAAAAACGCATTATTTTTTACTTTTTGTTATAATAAATACCCCCCAAAAATATATATAAAAAAAATTTTTCCCTCAGTTTAGGCCAATACATATTCTTGTACATATTTTTGGTAAAAAAAATCGCAATAAGCGATTATTGATTGGTTTGCGCAAAAGTTATAGCGTTTACAAAATAGGGATAGTTTTATAGCGTTTTTATTAATAATTTTTTATTATTTTTTTTTTACTAGTAATGGCGGCGATCAGCGATTTTTATTGTGACTGCGACATTCTGGGGGACCCATCGGACATTTTTGACACATTTTTGGGACCATTGTCATTTATACAGTAATCACTGCTATATAAATGCAGTGATTCCTGTGTAAATGACACTGGCAGTGAAGGGGTTAACCAGTGGGTGGCAGTGTAGGGGTTAAGTGTTCCTAGGGGTGTGTTACTAACTGTGGGGGGTTGGGCTTTCATTTAGTGAACACTGATCTCTGCTCCAATCACATGGAGCAGAGATCAGCGTCACTAGTTGCTAGGCAAAATGGAGAAATGCTGTTTACACGGCATTTCCTCCATTCGGCCGCTCCGTGAGACGATCGCGGGGATGCCCGCGGCGATCGAGTCCGCGGGTCCCGCGACCGGACTCACGTTGGTCCCGACCAGCGCGGGAGCGTGCCGCCGCCGGCGCACTCCCGATGGCAGGGCGGCATTGAATATTGGACGTACCTGTACGCCAATATGCCTGCCCGTGCCATTCTGTCGACGTACATCGTCGTGCGCTGGTCGGGAAGTGGTTAAAGAGGTTGTTATGTCACATCTATTATATTCTTTTATCCTCTCTGTTTTAGAAACATATTAAATATCGTGTGTGTGTTTTTTTTTTTTTTATGGAAAAGCTATCCACAACATCGCCCCCAGCTACATCACCAACCTCATCTGCAGATATCGCCCAAATCGTCTCCTCCACTCCTCCCAGGAGCTTCTGCTCTCTAGCTCTCTTGTTACCGCCTCTCATGCTCGCATTCAAGACTTCTCCAGAGCCTCTCCCATCCTCTGGAATTCCTTGCCCCAGTATATTCAATCTGCCCCTAACCTGTCCACCTTTAGGAGATCCCTGAGCCACCCCCACCAAATCATTCCCTGCATCTATTACCTTTTGTACCACCACCCCCTCCATTCAGAATGTAAGCTCTATAAGCAGTATTGAACTTCTGTATTGAACTGTACTGTAATTGTGCTGTCCCCCCTCCACATTGTAAAGCACTTTGTAAACTGGCACTATATAAATCGTGTTTAATAATAAATCAAAATAGCATTTGCCCAGCTGTGCTGTGTGGTCACATGTCCTCCCTCTGCTCTCCTTCTTGATCTAAGGAGTGCAGTGGGAGGGGCTTAGATCCCCCTCTGATGGAAGAGGGAGGACATGTGAACACACAGCAGAGCTATGAAAAGAAGGTGCTTAACTTTATAATTAAAACACACACACACACACACACACACACACACACACACACACACACACACACACACACACACACACACACACACACACACACACACACACACACACACACACACACACACTGTATTAATATGTTCCAGACAGAGAGTAATATAATAGATGTTACTTTACACTTTACTAAAGGGAAGGAGCAGCTGCAGTAGAATATTCAATCAAGGCAGTACGAGAGGGGAGGGTCAGGGAGGAGATCGGCTTTATAGTTCACACAAAGGCTACAGAAATGACAATGAGAGAGGGAGATGCAGAGACACTGAGGAGAGAGCAGGATGATGGAGGCATATAATCTGACCACACTGTCAGGGATCAGCAGCCAGGCTAAGCGTGGTCAGTACACACAGGGGAAGACAGGAAAAGGCAGGATCAACCAGGTATTGTAGAACATAGAAAGTATTGTAGAACATAGAAAGGGACAATTGACATGGCAAAGGCACTGTACTAAATTTCATGCCTTAAAGGGACAGGAGCGTGTTTTTTTATTTTTAGGGTTACAACCACTTTAAACCCAGCCTGCATAGACAGTCTGGTCATTTTCTGATTTGACACAGTCCACAGGAAATTGAACTCTTCAATAAGATGCAGAAGTTGACTCCAACAAAGTTTTACTTCAGATAATTGCATACAGAAAATGTATAAAAGAAGAAAAGGTGTAAGACAGCCCTGTCTCTGCAGTGGAAAGTGAAACTGGTCTGAAGGCTAAGATAGGGAGGGTCTAGCTAAAGACTGTACTAGCTAGCACCAGACAGGAAGGGGAACAGGGGAACGTAACAAGGGCGCAAAAAAATAGACAGGTGACCATGGCAGTACAACCCTCATTTTTTGGGGGCATTTATCCTAATTTTTTCACTGCCCTTCTGTACTTTCTTATACTTTCTATACTTTTCAAGGGGATGGGGCCTATCACAAGCCCTGCAGTGATAACATTCCCAGTTTGAATCCCAGCCAGAAAGTTAAATGCAGGAAGCTTGTATGTTCTCCCTGCACTTGGGTGAGTCTCCACCCAAACATCAAAGACACGCTGGTATGTTAATTGGTTCCTGTATTCATGTGAGATAGGGAGCTATAATTGTACAGCCCTTGAGGGCAGGGACAGATGTAAATGAATAGTAAGTAAAGTGCTGTGTGATTTGACGGTGGTATAAATATGCCTGTAATAATAACAAATTGGCCAATTTTTTTCGGCGTTGGGGTTCCCCTTTAAGTCCATACCAGGCGGCGGGGCCAGCGACGTCTCCTTCGCGGGCCCCGCCTACCTGGAGACCCGCTCGAAGCGGACTTTTCTCCGGGCGGGAAAAGTCTGTTCATTTCAAAAGTACGGCGGACTGGCATACACACGGCCGGATTGTCCGCCGAAATGCGAGTCCGGTGGGAAGATTGGAGTGTAAAACTACATTCTAAGTCCGTCGTACTTTCAGGTCAAAAAAGTATGCCGGAGGCTACACACGGGGTGATTGTTTGGCGGACTTGAGTTTGCCGGACTTTTCCACCCGCTTGTTTGATCGTGTGTACGCGGCATTAGAACCACTCAAGACTCAGGGCTTTTCGGGACCAACTCGGGGCTTCAGCCACGGTGCATCCCCTAACCCCCCCGCCCCCCCCCCCCCCACGCCTACGCCTATGGTTGTTGGAAATTCCGACAGAAAATGTCTGATGGAACCTACTCATGGTCGGAATTTCTGAAAACAAGCTCACATCAAACATTTGTTGTCGGAAATTCCGATAGTATGTACGCGTTCTCAGTCTGAACCAGGGCTTAATGTTAGAAAAATATTATAGAAGGTTCTCTGGAATAAATACTAGAAAGTTTTTGTGTTGAGTTTCTGGAAATATTAAAGTGCACATAAGTATGTCTTATTTCTGAAATTAGAACTACATTTTCCTGTTCAGCTCTGATGACCCACGTCTGTATGAGCCCTTCCCTCACTCAGGATACATGAAACATGCATTTTTCTTGCCATTTTAGAGCCTCTCATAAAAGTTTTCAGCTCTTAGCTGTGCTCTACATTTTTAGGTGCAAAATTTGTTGCTATGATAAAAGAGAAGAGGGCAGATTTTACAAAGACTGGCTAAGGTGCTCTCAGTTTCTAAATATATATTAATAGTGGCTTTAAAATCTCCATAACATTTTCTATGCCAAGGGAATAAATGTGTCTCTGAGCACATTGTGCCAAGGAAGCTGAATTAGAAATCATTGAAATGCACTGCATGTCAGGGAAGCAAAATAACATAAAAGTGATCTCACCTGGCTTCCTGACTTACCATTTTCAATTATCTTAAACGTGACTTGGTTTTGCAGATTAAAAGTTAACGGTCAAAACTGAAATATTCAATAGAAAAAAAAACTTGTATCCAAGTAAAACATATACAGTATCTCACTAAAGTGAGTACACCCCTCACATTTTTGTAAATATTTTATTATATCTTTTCATGTGACAACGCTGAAGAAATGACACTTTGCTACAATGTAAAGTAGTGAGTGCACAGCATGTATAACAGTGTACATTTTCTGTCCCCTCTAAATAACTCAACACACGACCATTAATATCTAAATCGGCAGCAACAAAAGTGAGTACACCCCTAAGTGAAAATGTCCAAATTGGGCCCAATTAGCCATTTTCCCTCCCCGGTGTCATATAATTCATTAGGGTTACAAGGTCTCAGGTGTGAATGGGGAGCAGGTGTGTTAAAATTGATGTTATCGCTCTCACTCTCTCATACTAGTCACTGGAAGTTCAACATGGCACCTCATGGAAAAAAAAAACTCTCTGAGGATCTGAAAAAAATTATTTTTGCTCTACATAAAGATGGCCTAGGCTATAAGAAGATTGCCAAGACCCTGAAACTGAGCTGCAGCACGGTGGCCAAGACCATACAGCGGTTTAACAGGACAGGTTCCACTCAGAACAGGCCTCGCAATGGTCGACCAAAGAATTTGAGTGCACATGCTCAGCGTTATATCCAGAGGTTGTCTTTGGGAAATAGACGTATGAATGCTACAAGCATTGCTGCAGAGGTTAAAGGGGTGGCGGGGAAGGGTCAGCCTGTAAGTGCTCAGACCATACGCCGCTCACTGCATCAAATTGGTCTGAATGGCTGTTGTCCCAGAAGGAAGCCTCTTCAAAAGATGATGCACAAGAAAGCCTGAAAACAGTTTTCTGAAGACAAGCAGACTAAGGACATGATTATTAGAACCATGTCCTGTGATCTGATGAGACCAAGATAAACGTATTTGCTTCAGATGGTGTCATGCATGTGTGGTGGCAACCAGGTGTACAAAAGCAAGTGTGTCTTGCCTACAGTCAAGCATGGCAGTGGGAGTGTCATGATCTGGGGCTACATGAGTGCTGCCGGCACTGGGGAGCTACAATTCATTGAGGGAACCATGAATGTCAACATGTACTGTGACATACTGAAGCAGAGCATGATCCCCCTCCCTTTGGAGACTGGGAGGCAGGGCAGTATTCCAACATGATAACAACCCCAAACACACCTCCAAGACGTCCACTGCCTTGCTAAAGAAACTGAGGGTAAAGGTGGTAGACTGGCCAAGCATGTCTCCAGACCTAAGCCCCTCTCTAACATCCACCAGCTCTGTGATGTCGTCATGGAGGAGTGGAAGAGGACTCCGGTGGCAACCTGTGAAGCTCTGGTGAACTCCATGCCCAAGTGGGTTAAGGCAGTGCTGGAAAATAATGGTGGCCACACAAAATATTAACACTTTGGGATCAATTTGGACATTTTCACTTAGGGGTGTACTCACTTTTGTTGCCAGCGGTTTAGACATTAATGGCTGTGCGTTAAGTTATTTTGAGGGGACAGCAAATTTTCACTGTTATACACTCACTACTTTGTAGAAAAGTGTAATTTCCTCAGTGTTGTCACATGAAAAGTTATAATAAAATATTTACAAAAATGTGACGGGTGTACTCACTCTTCCTCTCACATTCTAGCCCTGCTGTACAGTGCGCTGCAAGAGGTTGGTACCAGGTAAAATGTGGGTACTTGCTTGCATTTAAAAATATAATAAATACGTTGCTTGCATTTAAAAATATATAAAATACACTGCTTCCATTATATTACAGGATTAGTTCACCTTTTGTAACATGTTACATATTACACCCATATTCAGTTTGTAATGTGTAATATGTTTCTGTTGCAGCAGCCCACGCTCCCCCAATCCCCTGTTGTGACAGCGAGTGGGAGATCTTCTCCCTGCACCAGCTGTCACAATTTAAAAAAAACACAACCATGCGGGACTCCTCCCCGGCTGCGTCATTCATTCGCAGAGTTCTATGAATAGGAGAACTACAAGTACTGATAGCCTTTGAGGTTGTCAGCTATGTGGTTCTCAATGAGCTACTGGGGGCGCTGTTGAGTGCTGTGGTAGTTCATTGATGCTTCCTCTCCTTGTGTAACTGCCTGCTTGTATGTGGTATGAGCAGACAGCTTACACTGACAGTGTGCAGGAGCCCTGCATTGCACCTGTGGTCTGCTGATCACTGGTGCAATGCTTTGCAGGCTCTAAGTAAAAAAAAATAATAATACATGTACAATATTCTTCATATTTGCCTAGAGTTCAGATTTAAATGTAAAATGTGTTGCTATATTACATGCTTTAAAAAGACTACAGACTACAGCACTGAATTTCTTACCTTCCTGTCATTGATCTACTATACATTTCCAATAATTATTTACCCTTAAAAGAGATCTACAATGTTATAGAGGCCTATGGTCAAAGGATTTCTATGTATCTGGAGTTTGTCGTTAAGATTCCCTATGTGAATTTGGTTCATTCCCACGCTGTGACCCCTAGAGGAATTCACACACCCTGCGGTCAATGGCCCCGTAATCCTGCATACTGAGCTCCTAAACTCCTCGTTCCTTGCTGCTTGTCCAAGATTTCCCCTTCTATGAGATTTGAAGGGATCTGATGTCTACTATCTCCCTTCTTACTTTTATAATTAAAGCGGGGCTATTGAAAAAAAAAAAAAAAATGACATCAGTTATACAGTCTGTCAATAGCATCAACACAGTAGTCCCAGAGTCCCCCTGTAATATGGTTGTATTACCTGTTGATCCTACCCATAAGCTTTCTCTTTGCAGTTAAGGGAGGTAAAACCATGCAGCTGAGCTGCTGTTAGCCTGCTTTCACACTGAAAGTGCCGGCCTTTTAAGCTTAAATGGGAGGATTGAGAAAGAGGTAAAAAAATGTGGCTCAACCACATGTTTTTACTATCCCCCAATCCTTGCAGGCTTGAGATAAACCTTTTTACACCAGGGTGCTTACAATGATCATCTTTCATAGAGTTAAAACCTTTATTCCAAAAGGGAAAAAATCCCTCTGTTAAGATATAAAAAGCCTCACTATCGGTGGTGCCATTTTTCTGCGCCGGATTGATTTCTATGTGCTCCTATCATACCGTAACATTGGCTTTATGCGTGGTGCAAAGGCGGTAAAATGCACCATGCTTACATTTGTCCGCTGCACATTTGATGCCAAAGCATGTCAATGTACGGCAGGGCTGTGCAGTGACATGAATGAAATTTCATGTTCATTTTACCATACAGGCTGGTGAAATCACTAATATAGGAAAAAAGCCTTAAAAAGAAAACAAATGCAGCCACCACATCTAAGGATTGGAAAGCTACAATATATTACATTTTTGTTTTTGTGTTTTATATTTCTATCATATGAACATTAGCATGTGACTACTTTAACTGCTTGCCAACCAGGGCACGGCGATATATGTCAGCACAATGGCACAGCTGCGCAAATGGGAAAAAAGGTACGTCCCCTTTAAGATGTGGCATTGTGGGCACGCACGCCCACCGCGTGCTCCATGACCATGCCCTCGGGTCCCGCGGACTCGATGTCGATTGGTGTCCCGCGATTGTGTCAGGGAGCGGCAGAACGGGGAGATGCCTGTGTATCTGCCTAGTGACATGACAGAGATCTACTACTCCCTGTCACTGGGAGCAGTGTTCGCTGTCATGTCCTAGGTAGCCCATCTAGTGTTGTTTAACCCCTTCCCTGCCAGTGTCATTTACACAGTAATCAGTGCATTTTTATAACACCGATCACTGTGTAAATGATAATGGTCCCGAAATAGTGTCAAAAGTGTCTGACGTGCCCGCCATAATGTCACAGTCACAATACAAATCGCAGATCGCCGCCATCACTAATAAGGAAAAAAATAATAATAATAATAATAATGCCATAAATCTATCCCCTATTTTGAAAACGCTATAACTTTTGCGCAAATTGTGATTTTGCATTATTGTGATTTTTTATTTATTTTTTACAAAAAATATGTAGAAGAATACGGATCGGCCTAAACTCAGGAACAAAATTGTTTTTTTATATGTTTTTTTGGGGATATTTATTATAGCAAAAAATAAAGCTTTTTTTTCAAAATTGTCGCTCTTTTTTTGTTTATATCGCAAAAAATAAAAAACGCAGAGGTGATCAAATACCACCAAAACAAAACTCTATTTGTGGTAAAAAAAGGACGTCAATTTTATTTGGGTGCAATGTCGCACGACCGCACAATTGTCAGTTAAAGCAGCGCAGTGCCGTATCACAAAAAGTGCTCTGGTCAGGAAGGGGGTAAATTCTTCCGGGGCTGAAGTGGTTAAATTGTAACCATGCAGTCAGTTAACTGCTTGCCAAATAAACATAGTTCAGAATGTGACGTAAGCCCCATACACACTATCAGATTTTCTGCCGATTTTTGTCTTCAGATTTACCAAAACCATGTAGTACAAGGGCCTGCCTGATTGCATACACATTGAAACTCCTAAGGTTTGACCTCATATTACATGGTTTTGGTAAATCTGAAGACAAAAATCGGTAGAAAATCTGATAGTGTGTATGGGGCTTTAGGCACATATAACTAAACATTTTGGCAAACATTGAGATTTGTTTACACATTCTGGCAAAAATCGAAATTACACTTGCTAACAAATATTTTCTAATAAAACTGCCATCTGTAATATAGGGTAACACCCCGGCAAATCTGAGCAGTGAGAATATTCCCTAGATCTTTGGATGGGTGGGTGAAGTAATACTTACATAACCAACTCGCTGAATCATTAGGCATCATTTGTGATCTAGGGAGTTTGTTTTGCTAACAGCAAATCAGGGTCAATTATTTAATTAGTAGTAATAAAAGAAATATTGTAAAAAAAAGGCAGATAATTGCATTAAAACATCCCAAAGAAAAAAAAGTAGTAAGTAGTAGTCAAGTAGTAGTCAATCAGAAACGATTCATATAAATATATACTGTATAAGAGCTGCCATTGCTGATTTGTTTCTTAGGCAGGCCATACGCATTTCGAAATGGACAAGATTCGATTGTCCATGGGCAGGCTGAATGTACCAGGATGAGCAACCAAGTAACCAGCATTCTGGGTTTCATCTGCAATTATCGCTAGCAGCTGCTATAGCTGCTAGCAATAGTCATTGTCTTCTCCTGGTGGGGACGGCTTTCCCCACCACCCTGTTGGCAGAAGACAATGGCTCGGCAGGAGGGATTTCCACACAACCCGTGGTTGCAGGAAAGAAATTTGCTCCGTGTATGGCCGGCCTTTATCTTAATAGTAGGTTTATTATAACAGTGAGAGACAGAAGAACAACAAAAATATCCAGAAAAAACGTATTTCAAAAACGTTATAAATTGATTTTCATTTTAATGAGTGAAATAAGTGTTTGACCCCCTATCAATCAGCAAGAATTCTGGCTCCCAGTTGTCTTCTATACAGGTAACGAGCTAAGATTAGGAGCACTCTCCTAAAATTAGTGCTTTGAATTTCAGCTTGTTAACTGTATAAACGGACACCTGTCCACAGAACCAATCAATGAATCAGATTCCAATCTTTCCACAATGGTCAAGACCAAAGCACTGTCCAAGGAGGTCAGGGACGAGATTTTAGACCTATACAAGGCTGCAATGGGCTACAAGACCATCGTCAAGCAGCTTGGTGGGCGGGTGACAACAGTTGATGGGATTATTCGCATATGGAAAAAACACAAAATAACTGTCAATCTCCCTCAGTTTGGAGCTCCATGCAAGATCTCTCCTCATGGAGTTTCAATGATTCAAAGGAGAATTGGGTGAAAGTGTTGTGGTCAAATGAGACCAAAATCAAACTCTTTGGCATCAACTCAACTCGCCCTGTTTGGAGGAAGAGGAATGCTGCCTATGACCCCAAGAACACCATCCCTACCATCAAACATGGAGGTGGAAAATGTATGCTTTGGGGGTGTATTTCTGCTAAGGGGACAGGACAACTTCACTGCATCAAAGGAACAATGGACGGGGCTATGTACCAACCGTCAAATCTTGGGTGAAAACCTCCTTTCCTTTCCTTTCCGTCAGGGCATTGAAAATGGGGCATGGATGGGTATTCCAGCATGACAATGACCCAAAACGCATGGCCAAAGCAACGAAGGAGTGGCTCAAGCAGAAGTACATTAATGTCCTGGAGTGGCCTAGCCAGTCTCTAGACCTTGATCCCATTGAAAATTTGTGGAGGGAGCTGAAGGTTCGAGTTACCAAACGTCAGCCTCGAAAACTTAATGACTTGGAGAGGATCTGCAAAGAGGAGTAAGACAAAATCCCTACTGAGATATGTGCAAACCTGGTGGCCAACTACAAAAAATCTCTGTGATTGCCAATAAGGGTTTTGCCACCAAGTAATAAGTCATGTTTTGCGAAGGGGTCAAATACTTTTTTCACTCATTAAAATGCAAAACAATGTAAAACTTTTTGAAAAGCGTTTTTCAGATTGTTGTTGTTATTCTGTCTCTCACTGTTAAAATAAACCTACCATTAAAATTATAGACTGATCATTTCTTTGTCAGTGGGCAAATGTACAAAAACAGCAGGGGGGGGGGCAAATACTTTTTTCCCCTTGCTGTATGTGCGGCAGCAAAAGGATAGGCTTTAAAAAAGTCTATAGGGACTTAGCTTGTTGACCCGTGAGCTGGAAAATCTCTGTGCAGGGTGAGCCTGTAAGTATTAGCTATTACCTTTTGTATCACTTGACTCCCTTCTAGACTGTGAGCTCTAATGAGCAGGGCCCTCTGATTCCTCCTGTATTGAATTGTATTGTAACTGTACTGTCTGCCCTCATGTTGTAAAATGCTGTGAAAACTGTCAATGCTATATAAATCCTGTATTATAATAATAATAATAATAATATTAACTTCTGCGGACCCGCGTTATAGCCGAACGATGGCTACAGCGTGAACCTACATTGCCGGGAGGACCTTTGCCCCTGCAGAGCACGGGCTCAGTTACATCTTCAGTTACATCCTGATTTTCGTGCCTAGGCAAATTATGCCATACATTCCAGAAGTCTTCAGGAGAGGAGGAGGGGTTTTCTTAGCTAAGCACCCTTCTGTCTGCATGCCTGAGCTAAGGGCAGATGAATTCCAGGAAGTAAATGCTTGCCCTTACTCAGAATGCTAAGCGGTGTTTTTCAATGTGATTTATCAGTAAAATAAAGCGTGGAGACGTGGATGGATGGGCATACCTCCCAACATTTTGAGATAGGAATGAGGGACACCTACTAACAAATGTATGTAGGCATGGGGCACGCCCCCTTAAAGGAGAATTAATAAAAAAAAAAAAAAGGTTCATTGAATCCACAAGGACTTTTTTTTAACCACTGCAATTCCTTTATATTGGCTTTTAAAATGTACAAATGCAGCAATTTAGAATTTGGATGAAAGGTTTAGCACTGGGAAACACTATTTGAAAGATAAAAAGTGCATTTTATATACAAGTATATGAATCAGACCAAAATGAGGGACAAATGAGGTGGAATGGGGGACGGAGGGACATTGCTCCAAAGCAGGGACAGTCCCTCGAAATCAGGGACAGTCCCACAAAATCAGGGACAGTCCCACAAAATCAGGGACAGTCCCTAAAAATCAGGGACAGTCCCACAAAATCAGGGACAGTCCCTAAAAATCAGGGACAGTCCCACAAAATCAGGGACAGTCCCTAAAAATCAGGGACAGTCCCACAAAATCAGGGACAGTCCCTCAAAAGCAGGGACAGTTGGGAGTGATGGATGGGTGAGTTTGCATTGAATATTAAAAACAAATTAAAAAGTGATTTGGATTTGTGGTGCTCAGATGCAGTGACGTTCCTCTTTAAGGCTGGGTTCACATCGCATGCCTCCCGGCGGCAATTCACACTGCCCTATGCGAACTGCTGGGAGTGTCAGTGAAACGTTAATGACACCCCCAGATCAGTTTGCATATCGCAGTGCGATCTGAAAACTCGGACAGGAATCGGATCGCATGGTGTGAACACCCATTCTGCTGCGGACCAAAAAAAGGGTCCTGTGTGAGTTTGGGCCGGATGTGATGCAAATTCAGCCATGCTATCTGTATGGCTGAACTCGCATCGCACAGAGATCGGATGTGATTTGCACTGCAGTGCGGTGCGACTCACATCCGATCTCATCACGACAGCAGTGTGAACCCAGCCTTAAGGTAAAGCAACACACAAGAATCCCAAGCTGGCTAAAGGCAGCTAAAGCCTCCCCAGTGTGTTTTTGCACCAAATGTAACAAAGCAAAATAAATACTAGTTTATACTCAGCATGGGCAAGGTATAGGTGGTTGGTATTACACCAATTAATAGAGAAATTCCTAAGCTAGTTCAATCTTGATGTGAGTGCAAGTTTGATTTTCTACATTCGTTTGGTATATACAGCAGATCCTCAGATCCGCTGGAAATACTGTACTAAACCATTTAGGACCAAATATTATTATTATTATTATACAGGATTTATATAGTTGCAATTTACAACAAGACAGTACAACTACAATACACTTTAATACACTTAATAACTAAATAAATATACTTCTGTTTGTAAATTCATATATAAAAATAATAGCAAAATCCGTTCAATAAGTATTGTGTGTGTTCTTTTAATATTACTTTTTATGTCTTCAGTATTTATTTTCTTATTAGTGTTTATTATTTAATAAGCAGCAAGCAGATATAGGAAGAGATATTCTTTATAGATAGCAATCTGTAGGTCTTCTTACTGTAGCTTTTTTTTTTTTCCGTCCCTTATAAAACAAATGCTATGTGGGAATGCTGAACTATTTGCAATCCCCGGAGAGAACCTACATAAGGGCAGTTGCAATTTCTCATGAGCAGATCACTGGGTTAGGTTTCTTTTCCATTCCAGTTCTGCACTCACAATGACCCGCCAGATGTAACCCTTCTGTTCTCAGATACAAATATGTTTGCATTCTCTTCATTTTTGTTTGTTTAAGCTGATTCCAGGCATCTGGCCTGACTGTGATTTTTTTTTCTTTCAACGTTTTTTTATTTCTCGCCATTGGAATACATAATAAACTGATAAAGTGATGTTTGTTTGTTTTTTTAAAAAAGGCTTATAAAATAGATTGAAGGATTTCAGCCAGTGCATGCTTTACTAATGGTATGAAAAAAAGGAGATGAAACTCTAGCAGGCTTATTTAGTAACATGTATTATCTTTTTTTTATTTATATATTTAATAAGAGCAATGATTATATCCAAAGAGCAGTAATCAGTAGCCCACCTGTTAGAAATCATTTAGATCACCCCTTCAACAAACTAGAAATCATCGCTTATGCTAGGTTCACACCTACCCATGTGGCTACAGATGCGAGGATTGCAGAGATTCCCACGATTCCCACAACCACCCACCTAGAAAACGTGCTGCCCTGACAAAACGCGTAGGGATGACATTCATTCTGAATGTGGCTACAGATGCGAAGATTGCAGAGATTCCCACGATTCCCGCAACCACCCACCTAGAAAACGCGCTGCCCTGACAAAACGCGTAGGGATGACATTCATTCTGAATGGCACCTCTACACATGTAGAAACACAGCGTGTTTTCAGGTGCAGGTCACGTTTTGAAAAAGATGCATACCTTTTTCTGCAGGAAAGGCAGGCATGACAGCCCATTCATTTGAATAGGCTGCCATTCCCATTCAAACACAGGCTGCAAAAACGCTAAAGTGTGAACCTAGCGTTAAAGACAGAACATTTTTTTTTTCATCTTGAATAGAGTCATGAGGGTTTGAACTACTGCCAGGCTTTAATTGATACACTTATGTAAGGAAGATTCACTCTCTCTTATTGTCCTGGTCACCAGTAACACCAGGAATGTGGGTAAAGTTAAGCCCAAGATTTTGAATTGCCCCCAGAACAGGATTAGAGAGGAAATCGTGTAATGAAGGATACATGTTCATGTGACAACTATCTAAGGTTGGGCTTCCCACATTCTCTTACTTCTTTTTGAACCTACAAACCAGGAAGTGGCAGGAAATATCCCTAATGAGACACAAATGGCACACAGTGGCACCTTTTTCAAATAAAAAATGCTTTGACTTTAAATATACTTTAAAGAAGGGGTCAGCAACCTGCAGATCGAGATCGACCAGTAGATTGAAGACACCAGGGGTGGATCCAGAGTCTAGTCTTGGGAGGGGCACTGCCAGAAAATACTTTTTTTTTTTGGCAATTTATTGGGGAAATGGTTGGTGTTTCAATCATCCTGGCACCCTGGTGTCAGGATGATTTAAACGCATTATTTATATTATTACATTGTAATATAAAATATTACATGAACTGCATACTAGCTCATTATGAAATACTTACCTTGGAACGAGGCCCCGACATCTGGCCCGATCCACGCCGAGGGAGCTGACATGCTCCCTCGGCGTTTCTTCCGGGTATCGCGGCTCCGGCGCTGTGAGTGGCGGGAGCCGCGATATCGTCACTCCCGCACATGTGCGTGGGAGATTTCATTCCGGCCGGTCGGCCACTGCCGGATTTTCAGGCCGAGAATCCCCTTGTGCGCATGCGCCGCTGCAGTCAGCAGTGCATACCGAGGGGAATATCTCCTAAACCGTACAGGTTTAAGTGATATTTTTTTTACCTACAGGTAAGCCTTATTATAGGCTTTCCTGTAGGTAAAAGTTAAAAATTTGAGTATACAACCACTTTAAGTGATCTGGATTGTCTGTCAAGGGGGGAAGGACCGTCAGCACATTTTTGGAATATTTTTGAATCACTAAGCTGTTGTTCAGCATATGAACGTTTTTGTGTTTGGTTATAATTAATCAACTTATTGGTTTACCTAATTTATTTAATCACTGTTTACTCAATCCTATCAAGTATATAATTCCAGGTGGAGGGGGCAGTTTAAATGCATCATCAGGCACTACTCACTGAGTGGTGGCCAACATTGCATTTAAACCACCCCCTCCCCCTGAAGACTACATCCCTTCAATTTGTTTTGCTTTGCCCCCCCCCCCCCCCCCCCCAGAGCTTATTCTTAGGGATGGAGTCTCTAGGTGGAGGGGGTGGTTTAAATGCATCATTGGCCACCACTCACTCAGTGGAGTCTCCAGGTGGAGAGGGCAGTTTGAATGCATCATCAGGCACTACTCACTGAGTGGTCGCCAACATTGCATTTAAACCACCCCCTCCACCTGAAGACTACATCCCCATGAGTAAGCTCATGGGAGGACAGGCGCAGTGAAACATGTAGAGGGCATGGCCTGGTGGGGGTCCAGGCTGAGAATTCCACTCACCTTCATACAGTAGGTCTTGACTTTGTGGTTTCTCCTTAGTTTCTAATTTTCAGTCCTTAATGAAGGAACCTGGAGCTTTCTCAATGCAATTGGTCCTGGCGGTCTCTATAATCTTTAGCGTACATTATGTCTACAGCCACAGATAAGTGTTTAATATTTTAACAACACTTTTTGCAAACAACAGTAAGAAACGAAAGTTAAGTTTCCATGGAGTCAAAAGTCATCACTTTTCTTGCACTATAATAGGCTTCTCTCCTATTGAGTTTGAATATTAAAGTAGAAGTCCAGCCTAACACTAAAATCCTTGCATCTACAGACATCCACAATCTAACACTAAACTATCTAGCCCTGTAAAGAAGAAATCAGTATACATACCTTTTTTTTAAGCTGATCCGACCCAATCTCCAGGCTTAAGCTCTGCAAAGGAGCTGTGAAATGAATAGGGAGTGACGTCACCCATAGAGTTACTATAGGGCTTCTGTTGTCCGCTGTCTCCTCTGCACCCGCCTCCACAGCGAAGCTGCAGCTGACAGGTCAGCATGGGATTGGGTTGGATCGGCTTCAAAAAAAGTATGTATATTGATTTCTTTACATGAGTAGATAGCTTGGTGTTAAGCCCCATACACACTATCAGATTTTATGCAGATTTTGTCCTTCAGATTTACCAAAACCATATAATATGAGGTCAAACCTTAGGAGTTTCAATTTGTATGCAATCAGGCAGGCCATTGCACTACATGGTTTTGGTAAATCTGAAGACAAAAATCAGCAGAAGATCTGATAGTGTGTATGGGGCTTTAGATCGTGGATGTTTGCAGATGCGGGAATTTTAGTGTTAGGTTGGAATTCTACTTTAATCCCTGGCCTCAGTTAATAAAAGGATTTAACAAGCAGGCTTATGCCTTGTACACACGGTCGGACATTCCGACAACAAAATCCATCGGATTTTTTCCAACGGATTTTGTGCCAAACTTGTCTTGCATACACAAAGTTGTCGGACAATCCGATCGTTCGGAACTTGGTGACGTTCATTGCATACGATGGGACTACATAGAGGCTAGTAGCCAATAGCTTTGGTCTCGTAATTTAATCTCATCTATGCGTGGCACTTTGTCTGTCGGAATTCTCTACAAATGATCAGAAAAAGTCTGATCGTATTTTTCTGTCGGAAAATTTTAGACTCAAACCAGCTCTCAAATTTTTTCTATCAGAAAAAGTCTGATAGAGCCCACACACGATCAGATTTTCTGACAATATAATCCGATCTGACCTTTTCCGTCTGAATTTCCAATCGTGTGTACAGGGTATTAGATGTGCGGCTCTGGCCTCTGTCAGTAAAATTGCTTAACAACCTGCTTCGTTGTTTCATTAAAACATTTTAGTTCTTTAAAAGCTCAAAATATATTTCCTTTTAATCTCTTATAAATGTTTAATATACTTATGTTTTATAGAGCATTTAAAAATGGTTTGGCTACAAAGGATTTTGATGAAAATATCACTTTGATACTATCAAAATGGCTTTATGCATTCAACCAGTCAAAGGCCATTGCCAAGATGCAACATATAATAAAAAAGAAGTGACTTAATACATTTTCTACTGGAAAACTGGTTTGTATTCTTACTGTAACCAAAAAAAAACAAAAAACTTTCCTGGAAAAATATACTTTTAAAATTGCATAGTTTTTGTCTAATTTGATTACATTTTAATTTGATGAATCTTATATAAATAAAACAGCTACATTTATGCAGACCTGTCTTTCAGAAAATGTCCTTTGTTACCGTACGGATGACAGGTGAAGCGTTTTTCTTCAATTAATGCAGGCACAATTTCATCTCTAAAAATAAAGATTTCATTATTATAATTAAAATAATGACATATTCTGGAGAAAACCACTTTGCCCTGTGTGTTATATGGCCTATTAAGTGAGGAAAAGTTACATTAAATTGCTGTGGCAGTTATAGTAAATGCAGCTTAGATTCAGCTTGATACAAAATGACTTCTCTTATGTTCTGTTTGACCTTCACTGGATGTGCAGGTAAAATGCAGCCTTTTGTTAAATGCCTGCCAATAGAATAGTGATGGCCGAACGGTTCGCCCGGCGGTCGTTTCGCGGCGAATTTCCGACTTTCGCCGTCCGCGGGTTCGAACGCCTTTTTCCGTCGTTCGCCCCGGCGGACTTACGTGTTTAATGTATACAAGAACTTTAACCTTTCGTGACACGTTTATCATGTGTTACAGGACAACCAATTGAGACATGACAGCTCATGGACACTTGGACATTCCCCCTAACCTATAAATACACCCGATCCGGTGGCCATTTTACATTCTTTCTTCTGTCACTGTAGGGAAAGGATCCTGTGTGGAGTAGGGACAGAGAAAACGCTAGCTATTTGGTACACAAAAGTTCTTTTCAGGACTGGTATAGGTGTTAGGTCAGCAGCCTGAGTTTCTTTTGTCAGTTTAGATAAAGGGACAGAGCGCTGTATGCTGCTATTTTAGGGACAGCTCAGCCAGATTAGTCTTTCTTCATCATCATCATCATCATCATCATTAGCTGTTACTATCAGGTCCACAAAAGAGCTGTTCCAGCTAATCGTTCCAGCCTACTCTTTTTTGCCAATTTGTATAGGGACAGGCAGGAAGCAGTGTGTCAGGCAGTGAGGATAATTTTAAAGACTTGCTGTTACTATTAGTTCCACAAAGGTTCTTTTCAGGACTGGTATCAGTGGTACGGTAATAGGCTTGTACACGTATAATATTCTTTCTTCCAAATATAGAAAGAATATTATACTTGACTGCTGCCCTTCTGCTGCAGTCTGCTAATCATTCACAACTCACTTGTTCCACAAAGCTCTTTATCAGGACTGGTAACTTGGTCTGTCTAGGGTGCTACGGTACATAGGCTTGGGTGCGGTACAGTCTGCTGTTCTGTAAGGACCGCTATCGGTCCACAATACATAGGGTTGCCGTGCACTACTGCTGACCGCTGCCCTATACTGCAGCAGTCCTTCAGCGGTATAGGGACTGACGCACAGTCTGCTAAACACTAATACACAACCTGCTTGGTCCACAAAAGTTCTTATAAGGACTGGTAACTTGGTATAGGGTGCTACGGTACATAGGCCTGAGTGCAGTACAGTCTGCTGTTCTGTAAGGACCGCTATCGGTCCACAATACATAGGGTTGCCGTGCACTACTGCTGACCGCTGCCCTATACTGCAGCAGTCCTTCATTGGTATAGGGACTGACGTACAGTCTGCTAATCACTAACACACAACCTGCTTGGTCCACAAAAGTTCTTATAAGGACTGGTAACTTGGTATAGGGTGCTACGGTACATAGGCCTGAGTGCAGTACAGTCTGCTGTTCTGTAAGGACCGCTATCGGTCCACAATACATAGGGTTGCCGTGCACTACTGCTGACCGCTGCCCTATACTGCAGCAGTCCTTCATTGGTATAGGGACTGACGTACAGTCTGCTAATCACTAACACACAACCTGCTTGGTCCACAAAAGTTCTTATAAGGACTGGTAACTTGGTATAGGGTGCTACGGTACATAGGCCTGAGTGCGTTACAGTCTGCTGTTCTGTAAGGACCGCTATCGGTCCACAATACATAGGGTTGCCGTGCACTACTGCTGACCGCTGCCCTATACTGCAGCAGTCCTTCAGCGGTATAGGGACTGACGCACAGTCTGCTAAACACTAACACACAACCTGCTTGGTCCACAAAAGTTTTTATAAGGACTGGTAACTTGGTATAGGGTGCTACGGTACATAGGCCTGAGTGCAGTACAGTCTGCTGTTCTGTAAGGACCGCTATCGGTCCACAATACATAGGGTTGCCGTGCACTACTGCTGACCGCTGCCCTATACTGCAGCAGTCCTTCATTGGTATAGGGACTGACGTACAGTCTGCTAATCACTAACACACAACCTGCTTGGTCCACAAAAGTTCTTATAAGGACTGGTAACTTGGTATAGGGTGCTACGGTACATAGGCCTGAGTGCGTTACAGTCTGCTGTTCTGTAAGGACCGCTATCGGTCCACAATACATAGGGTTGCCGTGCACTACTGCTGACCGCTGCCCTATACTGCAGCAGTCCTTCATTGGTATAGGGACTGACGTACAGTCTGCTAATCACTAACACACAACCTGCTTGTTCCACAAAAGTTCTTATAAGGACTGGTAACTTGGTATAGGGTGCTACGGTACATAGGCTTGAGTGCGGTACAGTCTGCTGTTCTGTAAGGACCGCTATCGGTCCACAATAGATAGGGTTGACGTGCACCACTGCTGACCGCTGCCCTATACTGCAGCAGTCCTTCAGCGGTATAGGGACTGACGTACAGTCTGCTAAACACTAATACACAACCTGCTTGGTCCACAAAAGTTCTTATAAGGACTGGTAACTTGGTATAGGGTGCTACGGTACATAGGCTTGAGTGCGGTACAGTCTGCTGTTCTGTAAGGACCGCTATCGGTCCACAATAGATAGGGTTGACGTGCACCACTGCTGACCGCTGCCCTATACTGCAGCAGTCCTTCAGCGGTATAGGGACTGACGTACAGTCTGCTAAACACTAATACACAACCTGCTTGGTCCACAAAAGTTCTTATAAGGACTGGTAACTTGGTATAGGGTGCTACGGTACATAGGCTTGAGTGCGGTACAGTCTGCTGTTCTGTAAGGACCGCTATCGGTCCACAATAGATAGGGTTGACGTGCACCACTGCTGACCGCTGCCCTATACTGCAGCAGTCCTTCAGCGGTATAGGGACTGACGTACAGTCTGCTAAACACTAATACACAACCTGCTTGGTCCACAAAAGTTCTTATAAGGACTGGTAACTTGGTATAGGGTGCTACGGTACATAGGCTTGAGTGCGGTACAGTCTGCTGTTCTGTAAGGACCGCTATCGGTCCACAATAGATAGGGTTGACGTGCACCACTGCTGACCGCTCACCTATACTGCAGCAGTCCTTCAGCGGTATAGGGACTGACGTACAGTCTGCTAATCACTAACACACAACCTGCTTGTTCCACAAAAGTTCTTATAAGGACTGGTAACTTGGTATAGGGTGCTACGGTACATAGGCTTGAGTGCGGTACAGTCTGCTGTTCTGTAAGGACCGCTATCGGTCCACAATAGATAGGGTTGACGTGCACCACTGCTGACCGCTGCCCTATACTGCAGCAGTCCTTCAGCGGTATAGGGACTGACGTACAGTCTGCTAAACACTAATACACAACCTGCTTGGTCCACAAAAGTTCTTATAAGGACTGGTAACTTGGTATAGGGTGCTACGGTACATAGGCTTGAGTGCGGTACAGTCTGCTGTTCTGTAAGGACCGCTATCGGTCCACAATAGATAGGGTTGACGTGCACCACTGCTGACCGCTGCCCTATACTGCAGCAGTCCTTCAGCGGTATAGGGACTGACGTACAGTCTGCTAAACACTAATACACAACCTGCTTGGTCCACAAAAGTTCTTATAAGGACTGGTAACTTGGTATAGGGTGCTACGGTACATAGGCTTGAGTGCGGTACAGTCTGCTGTTCTGTAAGGACCGCTATCGGTCCACAATAGATAGGGTTGACGTGCACCACTGCTGACCGCTCACCTATACTGCAGCAGTCCTTCAGCGGTATAGGGACTAAGAGTTTTGTCACAGGGTCATTTAAAAAATGACATGCAGAGGAAGAGGCAGGCCCTTCCGCAGGGGTGGTAGGGGTAGGGCAGGAGCAACAGGCTTGAGCCAAAGTGGGAAGTTGCAGAAGGTGCGTTCAATTACTTTAAAGGATGCACCAGACTTGGTTGAGTGGCTCGCTCAGCCTTACTCTTCTGCACCCTCCTCATCCTCTCGATCTGCACCCTCTTCTTCACTCTCTGCTATGTGCACCCCCAAAGACACTACCACCAACAACACGACCACCACCACCACCACCACATACCTTCCGCTTGAGTCACTGGAATTATTTTCCGATCCATATCAAGAGGACATTTCTGATGCGCAGCCACTCTTGGTATTGGATCAGGAAGAGGAGGTAGCAACAAGCGCTACTCAGCAGTCTGACGCCAGTACCCAGATCAGCCCAAGGAGGAGGTTGGTCCCCGGTGTTGCTGCCTACTCTACTTATAGCGGTGGGGAAGGTGACGTTGATGATGACGTGTCTAGTGATGTCACGTGGGTGCCCACAAGAGAGGAAGAGGAGGGGAGTTCAGAGGGAGATATGGACCAGCAGATAGGGAGGAGAAGCAGCAATGACTTACATTGCACAGCAGGGACAAAGCAGACTGCAAATGTATCAGGAGCGAGTCATCGACCATGTACGGTCACATCTGGCGCTCCCAGGACACCGGCACATGGCTCCGCAGTGTGGGCTTTTTTTAACGTGTCCGCTGCTGACAATAGCGTTGCCATCTGCAATCTTTGCAGTCAACGCGTTAGTCGCGGTAAGCCCAATACTCACCTAGGGACGACCGCCTTAAGAAGGCACATGAGCAGCCATCACCGAGCCCAGTGGGAGCAACGGAACACACAAAGCCACACTGCAGGCTCTCACCGTCCAGCCTCGTCTTCTACTTCTCCTTCTCCTCTCTCCTCACAATTGTCCTCCACTCCACCTTCCATCACGCCAAGCTCACATTTTTCTGCAAAAAGGCAGGCTTCCGTGGGCCTAATGTTTGAGCGTAAAAAAATGATGACGCCGGATAACCCTCTTGCCCAACGGTTGGCGGCTGGCTTGTCAGAACTCATAGCCCGCCAACTACTGCCATATAAACTGGTGGACTCGGAGGCCTTTCGCAAATTTGTGGCCATTGGAACACCACAATGGAAGGTCCCAGGAAGGAAGTATTTCTCAGAGAAGGGCATCCCAGAGCTATATGGCCATGTTCAGCGGCAAGTGAATGTATCTCTGGCACACAGTGTCGGTGCCAAGATACATCTGACCACAGACACGTGGTCTAGCAAACACGGGCAGGGAAGGTATATCAGTTTTACTGCCCACTGGGTGAACCTTCTGACGGCCGTCAAGCATGTAACCCGTGGCACCCGTGTAGATTTGGTTTTACCGCCACGGATTGCATGCAGGCCTGACTCTTCTTCTCCTCCTCCTACTCCATCCTCCTCCCTCTCCTCCTCAGCTGCCTCCTCCTTTTCCGCTGCTAGCGTCTCTTCCACTGCACCGCCCAAGCTCCCCAGAACCTATTCCACATGCCAGGTGAGACGTTGCCATGCCGTGCTGCGTCTGTTGTGCCTGGAAGCAAAGAGCCACACTGGCCCGGCACTCCTTTCAGCTTTGCGTTCACAGGCAGATGAGTGGCTAACACCGCTCAATTTGACAGTTGGTAAAGTGGTGTGTGACAACGGTGCCAATCTGCTTAGCGCATTGAAACAGGGCAAAATCACGCACGTGCCGTGCATGGCACACGTCTTAAACTTGGTCGTGCAGCGATTCCTTGTCAAATACCCTGGGGTCCAGGACATCTTGCGGCAGGCAAGGAAAATCTCGGCCCATTTCAGAAGATCTTACACGGCCATGGCTCGCCTTGCTGACATTCAGCGGCGACACCATCTGCCGGTCAGACGTCTTATTTGCGATTGCCCGACGCGATGGAACTCAACCTTCTATATGCTTGATAGGCTGCTCCAGCAGAAACGTGCAGTTAACGTCTACCTGTATGAACTCTGCGAAAGAAACGGTTCTGGGGAGCTGGGTTTTTTTTCACCGCGCCAGTGGCTGCTCATGCGCGACACATGCAGACTTCTGCGGCCATTTGAGGAGATCACCAAACTGGTCAGTCGCAGCCATGGCGCCATCAGTGACATGGTACCTTATGCCTTCTTTCTGGAGCGTGCATTGCGTCGTGTCATTGATCAGGCTGTGGAGGAGCAGGAGCGGGAAGATGAGGAAGTCGCAATGCTGGATGAATTCCCAGGGGGGGCTACTCTATCTGAGACAAGTCAACAACAGGAGTCTGATGAGGAGTCAGAGGAGGATGGTGCCGGGGCGGATGAGCAGGAGCAAGAAGAGCATGCTTTAAACCTTTCTGGGATCCCTGTTGTGCGAGGATGGGGAGAGGAGAATGAAGAGGACGACATTATCCTGGATGATGAGCAGGAGCCAGGCCACCACACCGCTTCCACTTTAGTGCAAATGGGGGCCTTCATGCTCCAGTGTTTTAATAGGGACCCCCGTATAAAAAGCATGAGGGTCAAGGACCAGTACTGGGTGGCAACGTACTTAGACCCCCGGTACAAACACAAAATGGCGGAAATGTTACCGCCGTCGCAGAGGGCTGTCAGAATGCAGCACTTCCAGGCCTTGCTTCGAGAAATGCTGCATTCTGCTTTTGCGTGCGCTGGCAGAGGAGCAATTCCCACTCCCAGAGAAGGATTTGCGGGTACCAATCCAACAGCGCCTGCAAGAAGAGGCCGGTTTGAAGATGTGTTGGTGACTTCGGATATGAGGTCATTCTTTCAGCCGACCCATCGACAGGTGTCATCCGGATCCAGCATCAGGGAACGCCTAGACCGTCAGGTGTCCGACTACATTGGGTTAACGGCCGATGTGGACGCTCTGAGGAGTGATGAACCCCTAGACTACTGGGTGGGCAGGCTTGACCTCTGGCCAGAGCTTGCCCAATTTGCAATCGAACTGTTGGCTTGCCCCTCATCCAGTGTCCTGTCCGAAAGGACGTTCAGCGCAGCAGGGGGGATTGTGACCGATAAGCGTACTCGCCTAGCTCACCACAGTGTTAACTACCTCACATTTCTAAAAATGAATGAGGCATGGATCTCGGAGGAATTCAACACATGTGATCAGTAGACCATGTATATGTCTATAAACAATTTTTGGAATCAAGCACACAGACCTTCTTAATTCATTTGGCTCACTTCCCTGACCCAAAAAAGCACACCGTACTATATGCCCCTACCCTCCTCTTTGAAGAGGTTGAGCGGTGTCATATTTCTACTGGGGCTGCTTATTATGAGGGGTTCCCACCATCCCTGTGCTGTGCTGACTTCCTCCTGGGTGTTCTTATTATGAGGGGCTCCCACCATCCCTGTGCTGTGCTGACTTCCTCCTGGGGGTTCTTATTATGAGGGGATCACACCATCCCTGTGCTGTGCTGACTTCCTCCTGGGGCTGCTTACGGTGCTGCTGTCAGCGCTGTATGTCACGGAGCTGCTGTCAGCGCTGTATGTCACGGAGCTGCTGTCAGCGCTGTATGTCACGGAGCTGCTGTCAGCGCTGTATGTCACGGAGCTGCTGTCAGCGCTGTATGTCACGGAGCTGCTGTCAGCGCTGTATGTCACGGAGCTGCTGTCAGCGCTGTATGTCACGGAGCTGCTGTCAGCGCTGTATGTCACGGAGCTGCTGTCAGCGCTGTATGTCACGGAGCTGCTGTCAGCGCTGTATGTCACGGTGCTGCTGTCAGCGCTGTATGTCACGGAGCTGCTGTCAGCGCTGTATGTCACGGAGCTGCTGTCAGTGCTGTATGTCACGGAGCTGCTGTCAGCGCTGTATGTCACGGAGCTGCTGTCAGCGCTGTATGTCACGGAGCTGCTGTCAGCGCTGTATGTCACGGTGCTGCTGTCAGCGCTGTATGTCACGGAGCTGCTGTCAGCGCTGTATGTCACGGAGCTGCTGTCAGCGCTGTATGTCACGGAGCTGCTGTCAGCGCTGTATGTCACGGAGCTGCTGTCAGCGCTGTATGTCACGGAGCTGCTGTCAGCGCTGTATGTCACGGTGCTGATGTCAGTGCTCTGTATTACGGTGCTGCTGTCAGTGCTCTGTATCTCCTGCACCCTCTTGTTTGCCTACCCTGGTCCCTGACCTTCCCTCTCCTCCATTGCCTTCATTAGCTCCATAGTCCTGAATTGTCAGAACAATTTCCCAAATAAAAAAAAAATGCTTGTAGTTATCGATCCCAAATTCACCTCATACATGTATTATGCTATTGTCCAGGTGGTGGGACTACGTGCTACCCCCTAATAATTACCCCGTGGCCGCAAATTCGACCTAAAGGTTTGCGAAATTCGCCTCCCATTGAAGTCAATGGAGCCCGCGGCGAACGGTCGTTTTCGCGAACGTTTGTGTCCGTTCGCGTTTCGCGTTCGCGAAACGTCCCGTCGGAAGTTCGTCCATCACTACAATAGAACAACATGTAAAATACCACTGTGTCCAGGCAGTTCTTTGTAGGATTCATCAAACTTTAACACCAACATCATTCAAAATTAATTGCTACAATTGTATACCAGATCGTCATTTAAAGGCTATTCATCAAGTCTCCTACCGGTCATAAAATATGATTAATTGCAGCACGCTAGTAATTGTAAGAGAAACCCGGCTCTGAGATAACATTAGTGTTTTATGAGCCTGTAATACATCTCTGTATAGGGTGTTTTAAAGAGAATAAAATGTGATAGCATAATTTCCTAAAGTGCTTGGGATAATAAATACATGTATAGGAAGAAACATCTGAAAGAAGTTTAATTGTAATTTATTGTTGTGACTTTCTGCTTTGTATACATTGGAGATTAGGAAGTAACTTTATTTCAAATGTATATGAATGAGTGTCAATATCAAACACTTATAAATGAACGCATCTTGTATCAAGTGCGGAATGTGTCTCACGTCTTTAATATTCATATTTAATGGCGCTAATAAATCCATAAATGTCTGAGTCAAGTTATTGAAATTTGTTCTGATAGTTTGCCCAGTCTGTTTGTTGCTGAAACAATACACTATATTTTCCTACAGTGGGGTTTCATAGGGTTAAAATGTTCTATTTCTCTTTTGCCAAAGAAAGATTCTCTTGTCTGAGTTCATACAGATGTGCCAGGCTTTTTCCAACTGAACACACATGTTAAAAGGTGTCCATATAAAAAACGTTATAGTGGAAAATTGTGTTCTGCTAGGGGCATTGATTGTCAATTTCTTTTCTTTGTTTGAGCTTGATCATTGGATAGAACCAGCAATCCTACGAAAATCCTATAAACAGGAAAAACTTTATTTTATTTTTATATTTTTTTATTTATGTATTTTTGTGAAGAGTTTTGCTGGATGGAGGATGGTCTGCAACAGTAAGCCCTTGTACACACGGTCGGACATTCCGACAACAAAATCCGTTGGATTTTTTCAGACGGATTTTGTCTGAAACTGGTGTTGCATACACACGGTCGGAGAAAGTTGTCGGAAAATCTGATCGTTTGTAACGTGATGACGTTATTTAGTTACAATGGGACTATGTTCAGGCTAGTAGCCAATAGCTTTGGTCTAGGAATTTGATCTGAGCATGCGTGGCACTTCGTCCGATCGGAATTGTCTACAAACGATCAGACAAAATCCGATTGGATCATGTTGTCGGAAAATTTTATATCCAGCTCTCAAACTTTGTTGGTCAGACATTCCGACTGAAAAAGTTAGATGAAGCCCTTACATGGTCGGGTTATCCGACAACGCGGTCCGATCGGACATTTTCCGTCGGAATGTCCGACTGTGTGTACAAGGGCTTAGAGTCCATTCACACAGGGGCAACGCAACTTCCAGCGAGACTTTGGGAAGCAGCTTTGACACGACTTGAGTATGAACCACAGCACGACTTGAGGCAACTTACAAGGCAACTTGGAGTTTCCTTCAGGACAGGGGACTTTGCCAGTGGCCAATCACATAATAATCAGCTCTATGGGAGGGAGGGGTTTGCCTAGAAAACTATTTTTACTTCCTGGAAAGTTGCTTCAGTTAAGATAGGGGATCCGACATGGAGGCAACGTACATTGAAATCAATGGGTACAAATTGCCTAGAAGTCGGATTGAAGTAGTACAGGAACCTTTTCTGAAGTTGGTGCGACTTCAGTAGTGTACATTAAGACGGCTTTCATTCACTTACATTGATTTTATCATGTTGCGCGACTTGAGGCAATTTGGGACGACATCAAGTCGGATCCAAAGTTGCCCCTTTGTGAATGGTGTGTGCTTATTAGCCTCTGAATACTTATATACTACCCAGTAAGGCCGCGTACACACGGGCGGACTGTCTGACGGACTTGGTCCGCTGAAACGTGTTTCAGCGGACAATCCGCTTGTGTGTGGGCTTCAGCTGACTTTTTCGGCGGACAGTCTGGCGGACTAAGTCTTTCGGAATTTCCGTAATATTGTCCGTCCAAACTTGGTTTCAGCGGACAGTCCGCTCGTGAGTAGGCTAGTTCGACGGACTAAGTATGGCGCATGCTCAGAAAGGATTTACACGTAGTGATGGACGAACTTCCGACGGGACGTTTCGCGAACGCGAAATGCGAACGGACCCAAACGTTCGCGAAACCGACCGTTCGCCGCGGGCCCCATTGACTTCAATGGGAGGCGAACTTTGCAAACCTTCATGTCGAATTTGCGGCCACGTGGTAATTATTAGGGGGTAAAACGTAGTCCCACCATCTGGACAATGACATAATACATGTATGAGGTGAATTTGGGATCGATAACTACAAGCATTTTTATTTTATTTGGGAAATTGTTCTAACAATTCAGGACTATGGAGCTAATGAAGGCAATGGAGGAGAGGGAAGGTCAGGGACCAGGGTAGGCAAAGAAGAGGGTGCAGGAGATGATCACCAGCAGCGTGACATACCGGAATGACACATGCACCGTGATAGAGGCATCTGACAGCAGCACCGTAATACAGAGCACTGACAGCAGCACCGTGACATACAGCGCTGACAGCAGCACCGTGACATACAGCGCTGACAGCAGCACCGTGACATACAGCGCTGACAGCAGCACCGTGACATACAGCGCTGACAGCAGCACCGTGACATACAGCGCTGACAGCAGCACCGTGACATACAGCGCTGACAGCAGCACCGTGACATACAGCGCTGACAGCAGCACCGTGACATACAGCGCTGACAGCAGCACCGTGACATACAGCGCTGACAGCAGCACCGTGACATACAGCGCTGACAGCAGCACCGTGACATACAGCGCTGACAGCAGCACCGTGACATACAGCGCTGACAGCAGCACCGTGACATACAGCACTGACAGCAGCACCGTAAGCAGCCCCAGGAGGAAGTCAGCACAGCACAGGGATGGTGTGATCCCCTCATAATAAGAACCCCCAGGAGGAAGTCAGCACAGCACAGGGATAGTGTGATCCCTTCATAATAAGAACCCCCAGGAGGAAGTCAGCACAGCACAGGGATATCATAAGCAGCCCCAGTAGAAATATGACACCGCTCAACCTCTTCAAAGAGGAGGGTAGGGGCATATAGTACGGTGTGCTTTTTTGGGTCAAGGAAGTGAGCCAAATGAATTAAGAAGGTCTGTGTGCTTGATTAAAAAAATAGTTTATAGACATATACATGGTCTACTGGTCACATGTGTTGAATTCCTCCGAGATCCATGCCTCATTCATTTTTAGAAATGTGAGGTAGTTAACACTGTGGTGAGCTAGGCGAGTACGCTTATCGGTCACAATCCCCCCTGCTGCGCTGAACGTCCTTTCGGACAGGACACTGGATGAGGGGCAAGCCAACAGTTCGATTGCAAATTGGGCAAGCTCTGGCCAGAGGTCAAGCCTGCCCACCCAGTAGTCTAGGGGTTCATCACTCCTCAGAGCGTCCACATCGGCCGTTAACCCAATGTAGTCGGACACCTGACGGTCTAGGCGTTCCCTGATGCTGGATCCGGATGACACCTGTCGATGGGTCGGCTGAAAGAATGACCTCATATCCGAAGTCACCAACACATCTTCAAACCGGCCTCTTCTTGCAGGCGCTGTTGGATTGGTACCCGCAAATCCTTCTCTGGGAGTGGGAATTGCTCCTCTGCCAGCGCACGCAAAAGCAGAATGCAGCATTTCTCGAAGCAAGGCCTGGAAGTGCTGCATTCTGACAGCCCTCTGCGACGGCGGTAACATTTCCGCCATTTTGTGTTTGTACCGGGGGTCTAAGTACGTTGCCACCCAGTACTGGTCCTTGACCCTCATGCTTTTTATACGGGGGTCCCTATTAAAACACTGGAGCATGAAGGCCCCCATTTGCACTAAAGTGGAAGCGGTGTGGTGGCCTGGCTCCTGCTCATCATCCAGGATAATGTCGTCCTCTTCATTCTCCTCTCCCCATCCTCGCACAACAGGGATCCCAGAAAGGTTTAAAGCATGCTCTTCTTGCTCCTGCTCATCCGCCCCGGCACCATCCTCCTCTGACTCCTCATCAGACTCCTGTTGTTGACTTGTCTCAGATAGAGTAGCCCCCCCTGGGAATTCATCCAGCATTGCGACTTCCTCATCTTCCCGCTCCTGCTCCTCCACAGCCTGATCAATGACACGACGCAATGCACGCTCCAGAAAGAAGGCATAAGGTACCATGTCACTGATGGCGCCATGGCTGCGACTGACCAGTTTGGTGATCTCCTCAAATGGCCGCAGAAGTCTGCATGTGTCGCGCATGAGCAGCCACTGGCGCGGTGAAAAAAAACCCAGCTCCCCAGAACCGTTTCTTTCGCAGAGTTCATACAGGTAGACGTTAACTGCACGTTTCTGCTGGAGCAGCCTATCAAGCATATAGAAGGTTGAGTTCCATCGCGTCGGGCAATCGCAAATAAGACGTCTGACCGGCAGATGGTGTCGCCGCTGAATGTCAGCAAGGCGAGCCATGGCCGTGTAAGATCTTCTGAAATGGGCCGAGATTTTCCTTGCCTGCCGCAAGATGTCCTGGACCCCAGGGTATTTGACAAGGAATCGCTGCACGACCAAGTTTAAGACGTGTGCCATGCACGGCACGTGCGTGATTTTGCCCTGTTTCAATGCGCTAAGCAGATTGGCACCGTTGTCACACACCACTTTACCAACTGTCAAATTGAGCGGTGTTAGCCACTCATCTGCCTGTGAACGCAAAGCTGAAAGGAGTGCCGGGCCAGTGTGGCTCTTTGCTTCCAGGCACAACAGACGCAGCACGGCATGGCAACGTCTCACCTGGCATGTGGAATAGGTTCTGGGGAGCTTGGGCGGTGCAGTGGAAGAGACGCTAGCAGCGGAAAAGGAGGAGGCAGCTGAGGAGGAGAGGGAGGAGGATGGAGTAGGAGGAGGAGAAGAAGAGTCAGGCCTGCATGCAATCCGTGGCGGTAAAACCAAATCTACACGGGTGCCACGGGTTACATGCTTGACGGCCGTCAGAAGGTTCACCCAGTGGGCAGTAAAACTGATATACCTTCCCTGCCCGTGTTTGCTAGACCACGTGTCTGTGGTCAGATGTATCTTGGCACCGACACTGTGTGCCAGAGATACATTCACTTGCCGCTGAACATGGCCATATAGCTCTGGGATGCCCTTCTCTGAGAAATACTTCCTTCCTGGGACCTTCCATTGTGGTGTTCCAATGGCCACAAATTTGCGAAAGGCCTCCGAGTCCACCAGTTTATATGGCAGTAGTTGGCGGGCTATGAGTTCTGACAAGCCAGCCGCCAACCGTTGGGCAAGAGGGTTATCCGGCATCATCATTTTTTTACGCTCAAACATTAGGCCCACGGAAGCCTGCCTTTTTGCAGAAAAATGTGAGCTTGGCGTGATGGAAGGTGGAGTGGAGGACAATTGTGAGGAGAGAGGAGAAGGAGAAGTAGAAGACGAGGCTGGACGGTGAGAGCCTGCAGTGTGGCTTTGTGTGTTCCGTTGCTCCCACTGGGCTCGGTGATGGCTGCTCATGTGCCTTCTTAAGGCGGTCGTCCCTAGGTGAGTATTGGGCTTACCGCGACTAACGCGTTGACTGCAAAGATTGCAGATGGCAACGCTATTGTCAGCAGCGGACACGTTAAAAAAAGCCCACACTGCGGAGCCATGTGCCGGTGTCCTGGGAGCGCCAGATGTGACCGTACATGGTCGATGACTCGCTCCTGATACATTTGCAGTCTGCTTTGTCCCTGCTGTGCAATGTAAGTCATTGCTGCTTCTCCTCCCTATCTGCTGGTCCATATCTCCCTCTGAACTCCCCTCCTCTTCCTCTCTTGTGGGCACCCACGTGACATCACTAGACACGTCATCATCAACGTCACCTTCCCCACCGCTATAAGTAGAGATCTCGGAGTAGGCAGCAACACCGGGGACCAACCTCCTCCTTGGGCTGATCTGGGTACTGGCGTCAGACTGCTGAGTAGCGCTTGTTGCTACCTCCTCTTCCTGATCCAATACCAAGAGTGGCTGCGCATCAGAAATGTCCTCTTGATATGGATCGGAAAATAATTCCAGTGACTCAAGCGGAAGGTATGTGGTGGTGGTGGTGGTGGTCGTGTTGTTGGTGGTAGTGTCTTTGGGGGTGCACATAGCAGAGAGTGAAGAAGAGGGTGCAGATCGAGAGGATGAGGAGGGTGCAGAAGAGTAAGGCTGAGCGAGCCACTCAACCAAGTCTGGTGCATCCTTTAAAGTAATTGAACGCACCTTCTGCAACTTCCCACTTTGGCTCAAGCCTGTTGCTCCTGCCCTACCCCTACCACCCCTGCGGAAGGGCCTGCCTCTTCCTCTGCATGTCATTTTTTAAATGACCCTGTGACAAAACTCTTAGTCCCTATACCGCTGAAGGACTGCTGCAGTATAGGTGAGCGGTCAGCAGTGGTGCACGTCAACCCTATCTATTGTGGACCTATAGCGGTCCTTACAGAACAGCAGACTGTACCGCACTCAAGCCTATGTACCGTAGCACCCTATACCAAGTTACCAGTCCTTATAAGAACTTTTGTGGACCAAGCAGGTTGTGTATTAGTGTTTAGCAGACTGTACGTCAGTCCCTATACCGCTGAAGGACTGCTGCAGTATAGGGCAGCGGTCAGCAGTGGTGCACGTCAACCCTATCTATTGTGGACCGATAGCGGTCCTTACAGAACAGCAGACTGTACCGCACTCAAGCCTATGTACCGTAGCACCCTATACCAAGTTACCAGTCCTTATAAGAACTTTTGTGGACCAAGCAGGTTGTGTATTAGTGTTTAGCAGACTGTACGTCAGTCCCTATACCGCTGAAGGACTGCTGCAGTATAGGGCAGCGGTCAGCAGTGGTGCACGTCAACCCTATCTATTGTGGACCGATAGCGGTCCTTACAGAACAGCAGACTGTACCGCACTCAAGCCTATGTACCGTAGCACCCTATACCAAGTTACCAGTCCTTATAAGAACTTTTGTGGACCAAGCAGGTTGTGTATTAGTGTTTAGCAGACTGTACGTCAGTCCCTATACCGCTGAAGGACTGCTGCAGTATAGGGCAGCGGTCAGCAGTGGTGCACGTCAACCCTATCTATTGTGGACCGATAGCGGTCCTTACAGAACAGCAGACTGTACCGCACTCAAGCCTATGTACCGTAGCACCCTATACCAAGTTACCAGTCCTTATAAGAACTTTTGTGGAACAAGCAGGTTGTGTGTTAGTGATTAGCAGACTGTACGTCAGTCCCTATACCGCTGAAGGACTGCTGCAGTATAGGTGAGCGGTCAGCAGTGGTGCACGTCAACCCTATCTATTGTGGACCGATAGCGGTCCTTACAGAACAGCAGACTGTACCGCACTCAAGCCTATGTACCGTAGCACCCTATACCAAGTTACCAGTCCTTATAAGAACTTTTGTGGACCAAGCAGGTTGTGTATTAGTGTTTAGCAGACTGTACGTCAGTCCCTATACCGCTGAAGGACTGCTGCAGTATAGGGCAGCGGTCAGCAGTGGTGCACGTCAACCCTATCTATTGTGGACCGATAGCGGTCCTTACAGAACAGCAGACTGTACCGCACTCAAGCCTATGTACCGTAGCACCCTATACCAAGTTACCAGTCCTTATAAGAACTTTTGTGGAACAAGCAGGTTGTGTATTAGTGTTTAGCAGACTGTACGTCAGTCCCTATACCGCTGAAGGACTGCTGCAGTATAGGTGAGCGGTCAGCAGTGGTGCACGTCAACCCTATCTATTGTGGACCGATAGCGGTCCTTACAGAACAGCAGACTGTACCGCACTCAAGCCTATGTACCGTAGCACCCTATACCAAGTTACCAGTCCTTATAAGAACTTTTGTGGAACAAGCAGGTTGTGTGTTAGTGATTAGCAGACTGTACGTCAGTCCCTATACCGCTGAAGGACTGCTGCAGTATAGGTGAGCGGTCAGCAGTGGTGCACGTCAACCCTATCTATTGTGGACCGATAGCGGTCCTTACAGAACAGCAGACTGTACCGCACTCAAGCCTATGTACCGTAGCACCCTATACCAAGTTACCAGTCCTTATAAGAACTTTTGTGGAACAAGCAGGTTGTGTATTAGTGTTTAGCAGACTGTACGTCAGTCCCTATACCGCTGAAGGACTGCTGCAGTATAGGTGAGCGGTCAGCAGTGGTGCACGTCAACCCTATCTATTGTGGACCGATAGCGGTCCTTACAGAACAGCAGACTGTACCGCACTCAAGCCTATGTACCGTAGCACCCTATACCAAGTTACCAGTCCTTATAAGAACTTTTGTGGAACAAGCAGGTTGTGTGTTAGTGATTAGCAGACTGTACGTCAGTCCCTATACCGCTGAAGGACTGCTGCAGTATAGGTGAGCGGTCAGCAGTGGTGCACGTCAACCCTATCTATTGTGGACCGATAGCGGTCCTTACAGAACAGCAGACTGTACCGCACTCAAGCCTATGTACCGTAGCACCCTATACCAAGTTACCAGTCCTTATAAGAACTTTTGTGGAACAAGCAGGTTGTGTATTAGTGTTTAGCAGACTGTACGTCAGTCCCTATACCGCTGAAGGACTGCTGCAGTATAGGTGAGCGGTCAGCAGTGGTGCACGTCAACCCTATCTATTGTGGACCGATAGCGGTCCTTACAGAACAGCAGACTGTACCGCACTCAAGCCTATGTACCGTAGCACCCTATACCAAGTTACCAGTCCTTATAAGAACTTTTGTGGACCAAGCAGGTTGTGTATTAGTTTTTAGCAGACTGTACGTCAGTCCCTATACCGCTGAAGGACTGCTGCAGTATAGGTGAGCGGTCAGCAGTGGTGCACGTCAACCCTATCTATTGTGGACCGATAGCGGTCCTTACAGAACAGCAGACTGTACCGCACTCAAGCCTATGTACCGTAGCACCCTATACCAAGTTACCAGTCCTTATAAGAACTTTTGTGGAACAAGCAGGTTGTGTATTAGTGTTTAGCAGACTGTACGTCAGTCCCTATACCGCTGAAGGACTGCTGCAGTATAGGTGAGCGGTCAGCAGTGGTGCACGTCAACCCTATCTATTGTGGACCGATAGCGGTCCTTACAGAACAGCAGACTGTACCGCACTCAAGCCTATGTACCGTAGCACCCTATACCAAGTTACCAGTCCTTATAAGAACTTTTGTGGACCAAGCAGGTTGTGTATTAGTTTTTAGCAGACTGTACGTCAGTCCCTATACCGCTGAAGGACTGCTGCAGTATAGGGCAGCGGTCAGCAGTGGTGCACGTCAACCCTATCTATTGTGGACCGATAGCGGTCCTTACAGAACAGCAGACTGTACCGCACTCAAGCCTATGTACCGTAGCACCCTATACCAAGTTACCAGTCCTTATAAGAACTTTTGTGGAACAAGCAGGTTGTGTGTTAGTGATTAGCAGACTGTACGTCAGTCCCTATACCGCTGAAGGACTGCTGCAGTATAGGGCAGCGGTCAGCAGTGGTGCACGTCAACCCTATCTATTGTGGACCGATAGCGGTCCTTACAGAACAGCAGACTGTACCGCACTCAAGCCTATGTACCGTAGCACCCTATACCAAGTTACCAGTCCTTATAAGAACTTTTGTGGAACAAGTGAGTTGTGAATGTTTAGCAGACTGCAGCAGAAGGGCAGCAGTCAAGTATAATATCCTTTCTATATTTGGAAGAAAGAATATTATACATGTACAAGCCTATTACTGTACCACTGATACCAGTCCTGAAAAGAACCTTTGTGGAACTAATAATAACAGCAAGTCTTTAAAATTACCCTCACTGCCTGACAACACTGCTTCCTTCCTGTCCCTATACAAATTGGCAAAAAAAGAGAACGATTAGTGGTTACTGGAACAGCTCTTTTGTGGACCTTGATAGTAACAGCTAATGATGATGATGATGATGATGATGATGAAAGACTAATCTGGCTGTCCCTGTAGCATACACCGTCCTTTCCCTTTCTCTAAACTAACAAAAGACACTCAGGCTGCTGCAAGAATCAGCAGCACAGCAAACCTATCAACACCTAACACCTATACCAGTCCTGAAAAGAACTTTTGTGTACCAAATAGCTAGTGGTTTATCTCTCCCTACTCCACACAGGAACCTGTCCCTATCTTAACAGAAGAAAGAATGTAAAATGGCCACCGGATCGGGTGTATTTATAGGTTAGGGGGAATGTACAAGTGTCCATGTGCTGTCATGTCTCAATTGGCTGTCCTGTATCACATGATAAACGTGTCACCAAAGGTTAAAGTTCTTGTATACATTAAACACGTAAGTCCGCCGCGGCGAACGACGGAAAAAGGCGTTCGAACGTGCGGACCGCGAATGTCGGAAATTCGCCGCGAAACGACCGCCGGGCGAACCGTTCGGCCATCACTATTTACACGGCGAAAGGTTGCATTGAAGTGTATTGGACTTCTAGTCCCGTCGTACGTGCTGTACACGTCATCGCGCAAGCTTTCGGCGGACTGTCTGTTCATCGTGTGTGGTCAAGTCCGTTCATTCGAAAGTAGGACGGACTGTCTGTCGGATTGTCTGACGGACTTAGTTGGGCAGACAGTCCGCCCGTGTGTACGCGGCCTTAAACAATATTTAAGTGATTATAAAGTCTTGTTTTTTAAAAATAACAAACATGTTATACTTACCTGCTCTGTGAAATGGTTTTGCACAGAGCAGCCCTGATCCTCCTCTTCTCGGGTCCTTCTTTGCTGATCCCGGCCCCTGCCTTCAGTCGAGTGCCCCGACAGCAAGCAGATTGCTATGGGGGCTGCTGCTCCGTGTGTCCATTCAAATATGGAGCTGCCATTCGCCCCCACCCCCTCTCTCTCTCCTGATTGGCTAACTAACTTTGATTGACAGCAGCAGGAGCAAATGGCGTGACTGCTGTGTCTCAGCAGTCAGGAGGGAGAGTCCTGGATGGCCGAGGGACTCGTGGTCATTGCTGGACAGAGATGGGGCTCAGGTAAGTCATGAGGGGCTGAGGGGGGCTGCTACACACTGAAGGCTTTTTATCTTAATGCATAGAAGGCATTAAGATATATATAAAAAAAAAAAAAACCTTCTGACTTTACAACTCCTTTAAAGAGGTTGTAACTCTAAAAAAAGAAAAAAAAGATCCTGTTCCTTTAAAGCATGTTAAACCGCATAGTGCTTAGGGGGTGGCATTTGTCCCTTTCTATGATGTGAACTATCTGGTTGATCCTGCCTGTTACTGTGCCCCCCTAGGTGTGCTGACCATGGTAATCATGGCTGCTGATCCATGATACTGTGGTCAGTTTACATGCCTCCATCATCCCTCTGTGTTTAGAGTCTCTCCCTCTCCCCATCCCTCCTTGCCTGTCATGTTCTAGTGTGTGAGCCAATCTCTAAACCTGCCCCTCCCCTCCTGCTGCTATTCCATGTGGCAGTAAAGTTAGTTATCATAATTACTGCCAGCCCCTCTGTTATAACAAGATACAGTGTATGTGTTTTTAATTCTGCAGCTAAATACCTTATTTCACATCACTGATGTGTGGTCACATGACCACCTGGATGATGTAAGAGGGGAATCGCAGCCCCTCCCACTGTAGTCCTTCGATCGGAGGAAGGAGAGCAGTGAATGGTCATGTGGCCGCACATTGATGATGTAAAAAAGGGCATTTAGCTGCAAAATAAAAAAACAAACAAACACATACACTGTGTAGTATATCTTGTTATAACAGAGGACCTGGCAGTAATTGGGATGGCCACTTTAATTTAGATATATTTCCTTTGGTCAAACTGGTGTTTATCTGGGAGTCTAGAATGCTGAGAAATAGATCATAGGCCACTGGGCAAAAAAGAAGAGATGGAGCTGATTATATATTACTGTGAAAACAGGATAGAAAGAGAGTTGATCGTAGATCACTGAAGGAAACGGCAGAGAGAGAGATGATGATAAATCATGAACAGAGAATACAGAGAAGAAGATGACCATAGACCAATCTGAGGGTGGGGGGGGGGGGCAGAGAGGGAGCTAATCATAAACTACTTTGAGATGATCATGGACCATGAAAGAAGAAAACTGAGCCAAAATGGCATCTTAACACATATTTTGGGGATGGGATAGTGAAAACATAATAGAAACTGGTTGTGGGAATAAAGTTAAGTAAAGTGTTGAAATTTTGGATATAATGATTGGAGAGTACTGTCTGGAGCATGGAAAGAGCAATGGACTTTGCTTGGGTCAAGAACAGTTTTGGTAGCATTTGTGGGGAAAGAGATCAATGGAGGAGAGTGGAGAGGTTCCCTAGTGTCCACCTGCTCACCATCTTGAGTGGTGGTGTGGTGTACCTTGGGGTGATGATTCCACTCATTTTCAACACTAGAGAACAGAGCGTGGCCATTTTTGGGCAGTTGGTCCTGTCTGAACATCTACAATTCTATTTTATGAAGTCTTTGATTATCTGAATTTTGCCTATTGGACAAGTTGGTGGAGGTCAACCGGTGGTGTGTTGGCTGAAAAAATGTAGCGCTGCATAATGAAGCTTTGACCCATTTGCATTGATTTTAAAGTTAGTAGGGAATCTGTAGAATGGTTGTAGCAATACAGCTTATATATGGAAAGATTTGCAGCTTAGATATTGCAAGATCAGAAGACAGTTTTTAAAAGAAAAATCTGCTAAAACGTGATTCTCCTAACAGATTGATCACACTTTTTTGTTTTCATAAATGTTTGCAGGTCTCAACCTAACTGGGTTGCTATTAGGTATATGGCGTATTAAATTGAGAAGCACCCACGGGAGAAAGAAAAGCATTTGGTTTGTAAGCTCTTAGTGCTATTACCAGTTCCTGCCATAGTTGTTGTGGTGCATCATTGACACTGCAAGCTGTTAAATATATCCAATAGGATGTAGCAAAAAAACATATACCGTATATACTCGAGTATAAGCCGAGATTTTCAGCCTCTTTTTTGAGGCTGAAAGTGCCCCCCTCGGCTTATACTCGAGTCATCGCTGTCTGCCTGCTCGATCAGCGTGTCGAGCAGACAGACAGCGGCCATTCTATAATTCAAAAGCCGCGCCTCCGGCTCCGCCTTCGCCTGTGATAGGCGGAACACTGAATTTCCCAGCAGCCTGTGTTCCGCCTATCACGGACATCGTCTCATCCTCGTACTACGGACGAGGATGAGACGATGTCCGTGATAGGCGGAACACAGGCTGCTGTGAAATTGTGTTCCGCCTATCACAGACAGGGAGGCGCGGCATTTGAACAGGGGAATGGGCGCCGACGAAGAGCGGTGATCCTGGGACGGGACCGGACGGAGGCTCGGCTCGGGACGGGACGGGACCGGACGGAGTCTCGGGACGGGACGGGACCGGACGGAGGCTCGGGACGGGACCGGACGGAGGCTCGGGACGGGACGGGACCGGACGGAGGCTCGGGACGGGACGGGACCGGACGGAGGCTCGGGACCGGACGGAGGCTCGGGACACAGGTAGGCTGGACACACAAGGCCACACACACACACACACACACACACACACACACACACACACACACACGGATGGACACACACACACACAGGGATGGATGGATGGATGGATGGACACACACACAGGGATGGATGGATGGATGGACACACACACACACAGGGATGGATGGATGGATGGACACACACACAGGGATGGATGGATGGATGGATGGACACACACAGGGATGGATGGACACACACACACACAGGGATGGATGGATGGATGGACACACACACAGGGATGGACAGGCATATCTCACCCTCGGCTTATACACGAGTCAATAGGTTTCCCAGTTTTTTGGGGGTAAATTGGGGGCCTCGGCTTATACTCGGGTCGGCCTATACTCGAGTATATACGGTACTATACCTGGCCGTATCTTCTGCCAGTGAAAGTAATACTATAAAATGTGTTGCACAAGGAGACTTTAGGGTACGGGCCACATTCTCAGCTACTATATGCCTACTCCATCAACATATCCATCAGGTATCCAGCACTTCAGACTCCTGCCAGTTGTCCATTTTTGCAACTCACCCTCTCACTTCCCCAGACCAAGTTTGGGTAGACCAGGGATTGGGGGATTTTCTCAAAGTTACTTCACTGGTGTCCATTTGAAGTATTTCGTTCTTCTTGGCCATCATTTTGCAGGGGCTCCTCGGACCAGCCTTTGCTTCATTTTGCCCACGTATCCTCTCATCGCAAGTGGTTCATTCTCATGTCTGGGTTGTCTCGGGCATCATGCTCAATCCAATCTTTTGTGGGATGTTTAGTTGAGTTCTGGGCTGCTTCACAGGTTCAATAGGAGGTTCCTGCAATTACAAGTCCTGAGTCGGGGAGTTTCTCCTGTCATAGCAGATACTTACCGTATACATATACTACTGCCATTCGGGCGTGTGCTACTCTACTTGACAGATGGTTACCTACCCTTCTTCACCTAAACATGTGTTTTTTGCCCTCTTTTCAGGCATACTGTCCAGCTAGGCCAAGGCACACCTCAGGCCTTAGTTGTTAGAGTTATCGCTTTTCTTACTTGAAGACTCTGACTGCAAGTGTAAGGGCTAGTTTGTGTTTGTGGGAGGAGTCTGAGGGTACGTAATCCTCCTCCCCTGTCGGGTCCAGTGTTGGCGTCTCTTTCAGGGTTCCCACCACCCGTTTCCCCCAGTCTTCATACTTACTCATACTCATTGTACATTTTTCTTATTCTTACATTCAAGGTATGCCCTCTTTTAAGGCATACTGTCCAGCTAGGCCAAGGCACACCTCAGGCCTTGGTTGTTAGGGTTATCGCTTTTCTTACTTGACTCTGACTACAAGTATAAGGCCGGCCAGAGGCTAGCCTGTGTTTGTTGGAGGAGTCTGAGGGTACGTAATCCTCCCCCCCTGTCAGGTCCAGTGTTGGCGTCTCTTTCAGGGTTCCCACCCACCCGTTTCCCCCAGTCTTCATACTTACTCATACTCATTGTACATTTTTCTTATTCTTACATTCAAGGTATGCCCTCTTTTCAGGCATACTGTCCAGATAGGCCAAGGCACACCTCAGGCCTTGGTTGTTAGGGTTATCGCTTTTCTTACTTGACTCTGACTACAAGTGTAAGGTGGTCAGAGGCTAGCCTGTGTTTGTGGGAGGAGTCTGAGGGTACGTAATCCTCCTCCCCTATCGGGTCCAGTGTTGGCGTCTCTTTCAGGGAGCCCACCCACCCGTTTCCCCCAGTCTTTATACTTACTCATACTCATTGTACATTTTTCTTATTCTTACATTCAGGGTATGCCCTCTTTTCAGGCATACTGTCCAGCTAGGCCATGGCACACCTCAGGCATTGGTTGTTAGGGTTATCGCTTTTCTTACTTGAAGACTCTGACTACAAGTTCACACTGTCCTTGTTAGAGAAATAAGGCACACCAGTATTTTTCTTTAGAGTTGAGCACACTTGTAAAAGAGCTGAAATCTCCTAACTGGCACATCACTGGCATCTTGGCCAGCTGAACATTTAGTTGGCAGACAACTGGTTGACCTGGGCCCGTATTTCAGTTTCCTTTCAAGACAATCCATAATGAATGTATTTCTACTATACAGATGAGAAAGCCCTTTCTGCTGGTGGGAATGGGGATTTCTTTTTCATACCTACTGTCCTTCTTTATAATCTCTGCAACAGACAATGGGACATTCTTGGCTAGAGGAGGACTGGGCACCACAGGCAACAGCAGCAACAAATAATGATAACGATGACGGAAAGTGAGTTAAAAACAGACTGACGATGAGGAAAAAGGCAAGAAGGAAATTGTGTTTTTTGTCCTCTGTGCACTTGGACTTTTCAACGCTGCAGTTTGAAACAAAACCAAAAGCTTTCATTTTTATAGAGCACAACGCAGGAAAAAAAAATGCAACAATTTTTTTTTCCAGTGTTATTCTCAACTTTCTGTGTCTGAAAATAACATTGGAAGCATATTGTGGGCTAATACTCAGATAACAGATTACTTTATTTAATTACTAGTAAGTGTCTTTTAACAGTTAAAGTGGTAGTAAACTCTAAAACACATTTTATTTTAACTGCAGCTTACCAATGTGGTGGCTGCATTCATTTTCTTTTTTTAAGGATTTTTTTCCTTTATTTCCATTCAGTGATCCAGCCAGTAAGTCTGTTGTTTGTCAATTTACTTCAACAGAACAGAAAAAATGGAAGTTAGTTGGCAATAATCCTAAGACAACACTAAAAGAAATGCTTACAAATGCCAGCTTTTGTTCATTTATGTAAAACCTTTATCTCCAAAGGGGAAAAAAACAAAACTGTTGCAACTGCTTAGCTGGAGTTGAGCTTCAATTTGCTAGTGAAGTCCATCTAAATCTGCTGGTGCATTCAACACAACCCTCTTCCCAGGCTGACAATGCTGCCGTCTAAAAGTGTTTGTGTTACTACTTACTATCAAGAATGCAGACACTCTAAAACAGGAATTGTGTTACTATCAAGATCACCAGGTGAAATAAAGGGGGGAAATGCCTAAAAAAGAAAACTAATGCAGCCACCACATCTAATGATTGGTAAGCTCCAATATATTACTTTTTTGTTTTTTTAGTTTATTACCATTTTAAGTGCTGATTCATATGTGCAGTAACCAGTAGTTCACTCTACTGAAGCTAGGAAAGTACAACATAAATTCTGGTTACAGAGCTTGAATGGTCACCCCAGAATTTTTAGAATATGTGAAATGTTGGAGACGTAAAGCGATATTAAACCCAAAACCAAGCATATAATATATTGCAGATTAGCCATTTGTGGCTGTATTTGTTTTCTTTGTTTAGGCTTTTTTCCCTCTGTTTTCACTTGGTGATCTGGTCGGTAACACATTTCCCGTATTTGAGTGCCCCCACTCTGGATGAAGGAGCACATGGGGCACATTTGGACAGCAGCATTGTCAGTCCGGGGGGAGGGGAGTGTTAGATGTACTAGCAGATTTATATACATTAACATTGAAAGCAAACTCCAGCTCACACTTTAAAGCAGTTAGGTTCGGTTCACACTGCTGCGATGTGGGAACCTTGTGAATCCACTGCGGGTTCCCGCATCGCATGTCTCCCGGTGGCAGTTCACACTGCCCTATAAAACTGCTGGGAGTGTCAATTGAAAGTAAATGACACTCTAAAATCAGATTGCATATCGCAGCGAGAACCACAAATTCGGACATGAATCTAATCGCATGGGTGTGAACACCCATGCATTCCGATTCTGCTGCGGACCACAAAAAGGGTCCTATGCCAGTTTGGTCCGAATGCGATGCGTATTCAGCCATACTATCTGCATGTTTGAAATTGCACAGCAGTGCAGTGTAAATCACATCCGATGTCAGACATTGCACAAGTGGGCCCTTAAAGCAAACAGTTGTCGTTTCCTCTTTGGGATAAAGGTTTTACATACAGTACATGAATAAAAGCTGATCATTGTAAGCACCCCTGCCAGTGGTAAATTACTTGACTCAACTGTCGAACTTATACATCTGCAGAACAGCTGGTTCTGGTGAACAACAACAGACCTACTGGCCAGATCACCAATTGGAAATAAGGGAAAGAAAGCCTAAAAAAAGGAAACTAATACAGCCATCAGATCTAAGAATAGTTAAAGTGTATGTAAACCCACTCTCATCCTTTCTAAACTACTGTCATAGTGGTTATCTAGAAGGATACACATGCCTCCTGCATGTATCCTTACCTATCAAATGTCTCCCCTCTGTCTGTTATGAGACCCGAAAAACTGCAGATTCTGTGGGTGGGTCTGTTGTCTGAAGCTCAGTGGGTGGAGTCGTGATGTCAGCAGACTCCCCGCCCACCTACCTCTACACTCTCCTTGTCAACATGCATTTTTTCCTGTATATTTCTTACACTGACCTTCTGCTATGATCACTAACATCCAGTCAAAACCCAGGAAAGTCATCACATGACTTCAGCATGCCCAATCATGCTGAGGTGTGGAGCAGCCAATCCTGGGAGAGCTGGAGAAGAAAGGAGGAGGGGATCTGACTTACACAGAATGTCTTTCTCAGGCTCCTGCATGAGATATGTAAATCACCTGTCACTCGCAGCAAGGGGGGAAACTGACTATTATTTCTCTGTCAGTTTTTATCTCACTGACAAAGATAAGAGGATTGCTCAGAGCTGGATTAACTCTTTGTGGCAAGACTGGGCATAGATGACATGCAGTCCTATACTGTACAAGGTGCAAGCCTTAATTCACTTCTTTTTTTTTTGTCGGGTTTACATCCACTTTAAGCTGAATTATAACAAATGTTTGCTTTTGGTTTTAATACCACTTTAAACCATCTATTGGTTTCATGTGTGTCTTGGGGTTGTCCACTAGAGAGATATATGCAATTAAGTTTTCAGGTCTGTACAGCTGCCTTGGCAATCACAAGAGGATCTCCTGCTGGAGCTTTAAATCTATATTCTTTTATGAAGGATTCAGAAGGAAGCAACAGGAGGAGTGAAAATGTCCCAAGGTAGGACTGATCAAAATATTGTTTTAAACAACGCATTCTGTTAGAGATATCCTAACGATCCTGGAACACAAATGCATTTCTGCAGACACATTCTAGCACCTTGTAAAATCTGATGTTAAAATGTCAAATATGTGACCTACATGGTGCAAAATACAGCCCACTGGGTGAGTATGCAGTGTTCCAGTGTATGCTGAGAAGTACTGAGCACTGATCTGCTGCATATACATGATATGCATTACAGCATGCGTTTTCCATAGAGGTTATCACAACATCTATACCAGCAGGTCACAGCGGGAGTTAAAATGCATATGTAATTACACATCAGCCTCCTTTATCTGCTGTCATTGTACTTATTGAAGGAAAGAGGGAATACATATTTTGCCTCTTCCCCAGATGTATACAGTAGCCGATCATACTCTCACAAATCCTGGAGCAGCTTTGCAGGAAATCATTTTGCAGCAGGGGAATGGGAACAGCCAAAGAATACAATGCATACTGGGATAGACATTTATAACAGAGAAAACTCCTTCATAGCTAATGATCAGACTTAAACTATATACTTAAAATTATATACTTAAAACTATATACTTAAACTATATACTTCCAAATGCATAACATTTTCATGTTAGATTCTAATTTCAAATAGTTTTATTGGATTTTACATTCAGATACAGTAGGGAAAAAGCAGCAATCTCGTACATATACAGTATTTCTGGGCATTGATAGGTGGCACCGGTGGGCACTGCTTAGCAGTACTGATATGTTTGAAACAAACATATAGTTTATATATATATATATAACATATAGTTAGGTAGGTGGCACTGGAGGGGAAATGGAGGTGGCACTGGTGGGCACGGATTAGCAGCAGTGGATGTCCGTGTGCAGGACCGATGTCCCGTTTACACAAGCCGGTAATCTGGTTTTTTTTCTCCTCACACTCTAAGCATGAGGGGAAAAAAAGCTGATTACGAGCTTCTGTTTACATCACATGGTAAAGGGCAGGGACCGGCCCCTACTCCGATCTGTGATCAGACAAGTCTCATTGACTCGCTGATAACAGAGCAGAGGGTGCGCAGGCAGCACATGCACGGAAAGACATACATGGACGCCATCCCGGCAATTTAGGCCCGAGCTGTAGCCATCTTTCGGCTATAGCACGGACGGGAAGAGGTTAAGGCTCACCTATAGTTACTGTAAATATCCCCTAAATGTGCACCGTTTAGGAGATACTTACTGTAGATTCAGACAGTGATGTCACAGGCGCATGCACTCTGAAGGAACGACATACCCATGCCGTTCCTTCAGAGTCCTGTGCCATAAATGGCATTGCGGCTTCGGCCACTCACCCAACTGGAGTCCGCGAATCCGAAAGGAATACCGAGTGAAGATGGAAGCACCTTCAGTGGTGACAGCGTGCCACTGGAGGGCTTTGTTCTAAGGTAAGTTTCACATAATGTGCCAGAATGCGATGCATTATGACATTGCCTTGCAGGGTTTTTAAGAAGAAAAAAAAGCCAACAGTTTACTACTGCTTTAATGCTGCTTTAAGTTCTCTTCTCTTCCTGCTCACAGCCTTGAAACTCTTTGGGTAGAGATGGTAGAAATATCAACAATTCATAATCTAGTCTAGAGAGTGTATACTATATCTTACACACTAATGCCATGTACACACGGGCGGAATATCCAACAGAAAAATTCAGACGAGAGCTTTTCACTGTATATTCCGATCGTGTGTATGCTCCATCGGACTTTTTATGTCAAAAATTCTAATGGACCTAGAAATAGAACATGTTCTAAATATTTCCGACGGAACCAATTCCTATTGGGAAAACTGCTTCTCTGTATGCTTTTCCGATGGACCAATAACAAGGCATGTTCTGAAGCAAGTACGAGGCACAAGCTATTGGCTACTGGCTACTGAACTTCCCTTTTCTAGTCCCGTCGTACGTGTTGTACGTTACCACAATCTTGACGGTTGGACTTTGGTGTGATCGTGTGTATGCAAGACAGTTTGAGTGGAATTCCGTCGGAACTCTGTCGGAAAAACCTTCAGAGTTTATTCCGACTGGAAAACCGGTTGTGTGTACACGGCATAAGCATCATGCCTTTCACAGTGCTTAATGTGTAAATGCTTTTGCTTACTCAGATAACATAAATCAGGGTATTTGATAAGGCATCCAGCAAAGTGCCGTAACCTACCACATATAAAATGAAGTCAACTTTCACAGATCTGACTTTAGATGACTAAAATATGAATAGTTAACATGGTTTACTATCATTTCTTAACACTACAGCATGAAAGATTACTTTTTTAATTGTGGCAATTTGCTAGTTACCAAGTCAAGTCAAGTGCACTGATTTATGTTATCACGATAAGCAAAAGTATTCACACTTAGTACACTAAGCACCATGAAAGGCAAAGGGAGTGGAGTACGTAAGCTGTAGACTACAGCATGATGACATGAAGTGCATCCTTTATCTCAACCCTTCATGTCATCGTGCTATCGCCTACAGTTTATAGCCTACAGTTTACATACTCAACTCCCTCAGCCTTCCATGGTGCTTAGTGCATGGAGCTTAAATACTCTTGCTTTTAAGTATAACATAAATTAGGATATTTAAAAAGAAGCCTTCAGATCTCCTAAATGACTAGATCAGATCAGTTCTACACCACATATCCTTCTGACGACCTGGCTTGCATTATTTATGTCCACTCTACATCTCCAGAGTCCAACCTACTCTATTTCTCACTTCATTCTTCCTCCTACCTGTCAATTTCCTTCCTTTCCCTACTGAGGTAGGTTGAGAAGCCTGAATTTGAGCTTTCCCTATATCTCTATCAAAATGTTATAACCACCTTTATTATATATACATATATTTACGTTGGCCATCTTTATTATGGTGGCCATATGATAACATCTGCAAACAAAGTTTTCCAAAATATATGTCTCACAGTAGTAACATTTGTATTTACTCTTAATTCTTTGTGTTTATGCACTACTGTATTCTATACTGATTTTATATTGATCAATGTATACCAGTTGACTATATCATTTATACTCTCAATAAACATTATTGTTACAAAAAAAAAAGAAGCCATCATCATGGACCTGACATTAGGTAACTAAAATATAATTAGTCGCCATAGTTAACTATAATATCTTAGTTGCTCCTTGCTGCTTTGTTACACTCTTTAGCCTCATACACACAATCTGACTTTCCGACTGGAAATGTTTGATGATAGGCTGTTGGCGGAAAATCCGACTGTGTGTATGCTCCATCGGACAAATGTCAGATTTTACACGGACAAATGTTGGATAGCAAATACCTGTTGTCTGATTCTACGATCGTGTGTGTACGAGTCCGTCGGACAAAAGTCCAAAGTACAAACACGCATGTTCGGAAGCAAGGACAAGCGGTCTTATAAACTAGCGTTTGTAATGGAGAATTAACATTTGTGATGCGGCAAATTATGAAATCTTGGAATACAGCGCACAATTCTCTTCTTCTTTAATGTGATAATAATAAAGCTGCTTTGCTGGTGATACTGATGGAGTTATTGCAAACAAATTTTCAAATGCTTTTTTTTTTTATTTGGGCAAGTTACGGCAACACCATTATCCCGTAGTTTTTAAGATCAAAGATGCAACTTTGTATCTTTGTATTTTTTTTTAATGTAACTGCCTACTCCCAAACTGTCATTTGAAGGAAAACACATAGCCAAGTATTATTCTACACAATTTTTTTATTGTGTATAATAAAAAGAAAACAAATAAAATTAGACATGCAATCTGCCAATAGTACTTAACCACTTACAGACCGGACCATTTTGCTGGTCAAAGACCAGACCACTTTTTGCGATTCGGCACTGCGTCAGTTTAACTGACAATTGCGTAGTCGTGTAACGTGGCTCCCAAACAAAATTGATGTCCTTTTTTTCCCACTGTTAGAGCTTTCTTTTGGTGGTATTTGATCACCCCTGCGGTTTTTCTTTTTTGCGCTATAAACAAAAATAGAGCGACAATTTTGAAAAAAAACGCATTATTTTTTACTTTTATTTTTTATTATAATAAATATCCCCCAAAAATATATAAAAAAAAAAAAAATTTCCCACAGTTTAGGCCAATACGTATTCTTCTACATATTTTTGGTAAAAAAAAAAATCGCAATAAGCAATTATTGATTGATTTGCGCAAAAGTTATAGCGTTTAAGAAAATAGGGATAGTTTTATGACATTTTTATTATTATTTTTTTTTTTTTACTAGTAATGGCGGCGATCAGCGATTTTTATTGTGACTGCGACATTATGGCAGACACATCGGACATTTTTGACACATTTTTGGGACCATTGTCATTTATACAGCAATCACTGCTATATAAATGCAGTGATTCCTGTGTAAATGACACTGGCAGTGAAGGGGTTAACCAGTGGGTGGCAGTGTAGGGGTTAAGTGTTCCTAGGGGTGTGTTACTAACTGTGGGGGGGCTGGGCTTTTATTTAGTGAACACTGATCTCTGCTCCAATCACATGGAGCAGAGATCAGCGTCACTAGTTGCTAGGCAGAATGGAGAAATGCTGTTTACAACGGCATTTCTCCATTCAGCCATCCCGTGAGATGATCGAGGGTATGCCCGCGGCGATCGAGTCCACGGGACCCGCAACCTGACTCACGGGCGACATTGAATATTAGACGTATCTGTACTCCAATATGCCTGCCAGTGCCATTCTGCCGATGTACATCAGCGTGCGCTGGTCGGGAACCGGTTAATATAAATATATTTTTTTGTTTAATAAATGTTTATTAAAGATAAACAACAAACATATACTGTAAAATCCACATACAGCACACAGGCCCATATACCAGGGGACAGGATTAGCAATTAGCATCAGAGCATGGTTAATATAAATTTATGGTCAAAGCCCTATGGCCGATACGGATATGATCAAGTAGCCTCTACCATAAGATTAACCACATGAAATGGACCTGAAGTGTGCCCTGGTCTGATGGTCGGTATACCAAAATAAGGGGGCATACCCTAGATTAGAAATTAATGTATGTGAAGAGAAATGAATTTGAGAAATGCCCTGAAAAGGGGAAGGGAGGGTGGGTGCCGCGCACCGGAAACCGACAAAGACCACAGGCGAGCGGGCTGGTTAAATACCCTCCGGGCTCCTCCCATAAATTCAGGCCACCACACTGGCCTTCTTACTTATGGTCAAAGCCCTATGGCCGATACGGATATGATCAAGTAGCCTCTACCATAAGATTAACCACATGAAATGGACCTGAAGTGTGCCCTGGTCTGATGGTCGGTATACCAAAATAAGGGGGCAAAACATTCAGGTAGGGGTGCAGTTTTATTAGTTTTAGCTTAATTAGTTGAGCGAGTTTGGTGAACGCTTGTGCCATTTCCACCCGAGGATTGGGAATGTACCGGGCGAGGTAGGCAGGGTCCCAACTGCTTAGTCTTTCAATGACGTGACTTGGGACCCACGCCAACATGCTGCCAAGGGTGCTCAAATACTAAAGAGTGTCCACGGTATGGACCGGGGACGAGGTGTAGGCTGTGTAGAAGAACCCCATGTGTTTGGGAAACTGGCAGGTACACAAGTGTTGGCACGAAAGCAATAGGGAACTAGAGTCTACGCGTTCCGGTAGGAGTGACAGTAGGTAGTCAAGTACGGTTACTTGATACCAAGCCCTGCTTCTCTATAGAAATGGACGTCCATCCTGGAGTCAGATTTCTGGGTTTTAGACACTGCAAGGAGGAGGATGAAATGAAGTTGGTAGCGAGCCAAGTAACGACTATGCAGAACTTGGCCTGCGGGATTGCTGAAGGCCTGGAATGAACATACAATGGACATTAAACTGGTGCCACCGGGCTAACTGCAGCGGTCTGCGCAGGAAGGACACAACCGAGAGCGGTCCAGACCTGGCTTCAATAACAAGATGAGCCTCGGCCCAGTTGTCGGTGGTGAAAGCCACAGCCTGTCCTGTCCTGACATGACCCCAGATACGAGAGGCTGTCATGACCGGGTATAGCCTGAAGAGGGAGGAAGTCCAGGTAAACCGGGGTTTAGGAGTATCCCTGATGCCATGGTCCTGTAAACCAGTGGTGGCCAAAAATTTCCGCGAAGCCTGTGTAGGCTGTGGCATCTGTCACTACCAGGGGCGACAGGGGCATCGTAGACGGTCTAAACACCGATACATCAATCCATGCAGTAAGGAACCTTCCGACATTGACAGGTCTGCTATTGCCATGGCATCCAAATTAAGGATCTAAGAAGGGTCCTGTGTCCGTGAGAGGAGGACTAGGAGGCGTGACATAAAGATCGATCCTGGGGAATGGCCCGTATTGCAGATTTGAACATTCGTCAAGTAGTGTCTGTGTAGAACCTGGCTGCCAGTGCTACCAACAATAAATTGGCTAGGCCATGGAAAACCACAAAGGGCCAGGTAGATGGCCGCTTGGATGACTAGACTGGAGAATATGCGAGGATTTCATGTCCCTAAAGATGGCAGTTGTGATGGGCGAGCGTTTTCCGTTGGCTATGGGTGATGCCTCTGGATGCCTCGAAGTGGGGATCTTGCTGTATAAGCCATAAAGACAGGTGGCTCTCCGGGCCCTGTAAGGATGAGAAATGCTGAGCGCTGGCTAGGTATAGCCTGATCGTGTTACAGGAAGAAGCCAGTTGCGTGTGTCAACACGATCCAGGTGCTGGATGGAAGTTGAACTCAACTATCCTAAGGGAGAGACCGACAGACAGGAAACGGTGAGTGGCTTGTAAGAAAAGCCACAGGAGACAAGTGGCCAACTAAGTGCTGCTGAAAACGACGTGTAGCCAGTTTGTGTGCCACTGAGAATGTGTGCTTGCAAAAGAATGATTGCAAGACGTTATGCTAAGTCGCGAGCCTTGGCACGATTGCAAAAGTAGTGTTTAAACGTGTGCTTGCGACAATTGCGTGGGAGTTTGTCACTGGAAATGTGTTCATAGTGACTGTGAGAAATTCGTGTTATCGCATGTGCTTTGCGAAGACTGCAGGAGTTGTGCTTGAACATGTGTTTGGGTGCGTGCTTGCAACGATTGCAAGATGTTATGCCAAGATGCGTGCTTGCAACGATTGCAAGATGTTATGCTAGGATGCGTGCCTGCAACGATTGCAAGATGTTATGCTAGGATGCGTGCCTGCAACGATTGCAAGGAGTTACACCAGGATGCGTGCTTGCCATGATTGCAAGATGTTATGCTAGGATGCGTGTGTGCAATGATTGCAAGAAGTTATGCCAGGATGCGTGCCTGCAACGATTTCAAGGAGTTATGCCAGGATGCGTGCCTGCAACGATTGCAAGAAGTTATGGTAAGATACATGGGTAGCCAGGTCGGAAAAGACAGAAGTCCATCCAGTCCTAACCACAAATCAAACAAATAAATATCGCACAACCCGACACACCCAATTCTACACCCACAGCTGATCCAGAGGAAGGCAAAAAACCCCAGCAGAGCATGGCCCAATTTGCTACAGCAGGGAAAAAATTCCTTCCTGATCCCCCGAGAGGCAATCGGATTTTCCCTGGATCAACTTTACCTATAAAATAAGTACCCCGTTACAATGTACATTTAGGAAGGTATCCAGGTTTTTCCCAAAGCAATCTATTGAGCCAGCCGGAACTACCTGCTAGCAATGATTGCAACAAGTTTGTGCCTGGACATCTGCTCGCAATGATTGCAAGAGGTCTTATGCTCGAATGCGTGCTAGCAATGATTTGCCAGAGGTCTATGCCTGAATGTGTGCTTGCAATGATTGCAAGAAGTCTATGTTTGGATGCGTGCCTGCAACGATTGCAAGAAATCTACGCTTGGATGCATGCTTGCAATGACTGCAAGAAGTCTACGCATGGATGCGTGTTTGCAATGATTGCAAGAAGTCTATTCTTGTATGCGTGCTTGCAACGACTGCCAGATTTCCATGCTTGAATGCGTGCTCGCAACGATTGCACGAAGATTTATGCTTGATGCATGCTTGCAATGATTTGCAAGAAGTCTATGCTTGGATTCATGCTTGCAACGATTGCAAAAAGTCTACGCTTGAATGCGAACTTGCAACGACTGTACGACGTCCATGCTTGAATGCGTGCTCGCAACGGTTGCAAGAAGTCTACACTTGAATGCGAGCTTGCAACGCTTGCGAGAAGTCCAGGCTTGTATGCGTACTCGCACCAACCGCAAGACGTCCATGCTTGACTGCGTACTAGCAACGATTGCAAGAGGTCTATGCTAGGATGCGTGCTTGCAACGATTGCTAGAAGTCTACGCTTGGATGCGTGTTTGCAACGATCGCAAGAAGTCTACGCTTGTGTGCGTCCATGCTTGGATGCGTGTATGCAAAGATTGCAAGAAGTCTATGCTTGAATGCGTGCTTGCAACGATTGCCAGAAGTCTGTGCCTGGGGATGTGTTTGCATGTCAGATGCGACCGACTCAAAACGGGGCACTGTATACTACGGTCCATTTAATGAAAACCTGTTATGACAGAGGCATAAGCCGGTCATGCCGTGATTGTGACTGATGATGAACCGGACTCTGGAGCATGCACTGAAATGAGGCTAAAGCACTGGGGCACACCGTAACGAATCGGTGCATGTATGCAACTGGATTCGAAACGGAGCGCGGTACGTGGCGGTGAAATTTATTTGATTGCCATGACAGAGGCATGAGTTGGTCGTGCCGCTGTTGCGACTATCCGTTAATCGTGCATGCTGTAAAGCAAGTACTGGAATGTGGCTGAAATACCTGGGGCGCCGGGACGAATCGGTGCGTCGTAGATGCGACTGGATTCGTATCGGACGTCCTACGTGACAGTGAAATTGATTTCCCATGACAGAGTCATGAATCAGAGAACCGAAACCTGCAACCAACAATGAATCCTGACTCTGGAGCATGTACTGAAATGAGGCCGTAACCAACTGGGGCACACCGAAACGAATCGGTGCATCACAGATGCGACTAGATTCGAATCGGAGCGCGGTAAGTGACAGTGAAATGAGTGACAAAAGTATGCCATGACAGAGGCCCGAATCGGTCGTGCCGCGATTGCGACTGACAACGAACGGGACTCCGGAGCATGTACAGAAATGAGGCCGAAAATACCTGGGGCACGCCGGGACGAATTGGTGCATCGTAGACGCGACTGGATTCGTATCGGAACGTGATATGTGACAGTGAAATGATCCCATGACAGAGACCCGATCGCTTAGCAACGAGCGGGCTCTGGAGCATGTACCGAAATGAGGCCAACACAACTGGGACACGTCGATCGAACCTGTGCGTTTTCCTGAGAAATGCGACTGGTTTCGACTCGAACGTACTAGGTGACAGTGAAATGATTCCCATGACAGAGACCCGATCGATTAGCCACGAGCGAGCTCTGGAGCATGTACCGAAATGAGGCCAACGTAACTGGGACACGTCGATCGAACCTGTGCGTTTTCTTGAGAAATGTGACTGGTTTCGACTCGAACGTACTAGGTGACAGTGAAATGATTCCCATGACAGAGACCCGATCGATTAGCCACGAACGAGCTCTGGAGCATGTACCGAAATGAGGCCAACGTAACTGGGACACGTCGATCGAACCTGTGCGTTCGAGAACTGCGACTGGTTTCGATTCGAACGTACTAGGTGACAGTGAAATGAATTCCCATGACAGAGACCCGATCGATTAGCCACGAACGAGCTCTGGAGCATGTACTGAAATGTGGCCAAGCAGTTAGGGGCACACCGGAATGAATCTGCGCATTTAGCGGATGCGACTGGATTCGAATCGGAGCGCCGTGCGTAACAAAATGAGTGAAATGATGAAATGACCTACGTGAGCCAGCCATGGCAGAGGTAGGAGTCGTTGTGCCGTGAGACGCGACTGGCAACGATTTTGACTGTGGAACACGGTAACGAGACTATAACAAGTACTAAAACAGAGCAATTTTTCCTACCAGCAATATCTACCGAAATGACGCCCGTGAAATGAAGGGCGCTGCGAAATTGGAGCGTATTGAGTGATAACAACCGGTATCACAACAAACGATTCGATATTTCAGGTTTTAACGACACTAAAAATAGTACAGGAAGGTCAATCGAGACCCTTACCTGCGGCAGTCGAGCTGGCGACATTGTACAGAGCCGGCGACGTTGTACAAACGAACGGGAAAGAAAACCACGAGAGAGACGTTTTGTCCGAATGGAAACGAAACACGAGCCGTCGGCCTAGTGACGTAGTGCCGCGCACCGGAAACCGACAAAGACCACAGGCGAGCGGGCTGGTTAAATACCCTCCGGGCTCCTCCCATAAATTCAGGCCACCACACTGGCCTTCTTACATATATATAAAAATATAGAAAATATACAAAATCAAATCATTATTCAACCAAAAAAAAAAAAAGTCAAAGCAATAACTCCAAGGCCAATAATAAATAACACGTTATCTCCTCCGATTCTGCAACATGTCTGGTTGACAGAAAGGAACTGAAAAGAGCGAAATGAAAAGTGCGAAATGAAAATCGTGAATCAACACTCACCAAACTTCTACTAACACAAAATTAGGAGAAAAAGCTCAAAGGGTGGCGCTAAAGAGCTGAAAAGCAACGTAATATGTCACTACATTTGTAATTGTTGGCCAACAATTGTGTGCCGTGTGTATGCAAGACAAGTTTGGGCCAATGCCCTTCGAACAAAAGTCCATGGTTTTGTTGGCCAACAATCCGATCATGTGTACAAGGCTATTGATTCCACTGCTTGATCCCCAGACCCCACTGAGGACAGCTATGGCACTACAAAGAGTGCCCAAGGAGCAGTGTGAGGTTTCTGTACACACACCATGCATGGCCATTTTTGCAGATCATAGGCTTTGTAAAATATATCCATACATATATTCTTCAAATAATCACATTTGTCTTAGATGACACTGAACGTAAATATTACGAAACCCTAAAGGTGGTTAACTAGGTCCAGGGTAACTCACAGTACAACTTTTTCCTTGGAATTCAACCTCAAAGCGACACGAGGCATAAACAACAGGCTGATCACAAGTCATGGAGTGAATTTAATATATGCATCACATCAATGGACAGATGATTTAACATAGTCAGCAATCTCCCTGCTGCCAGCTCCCCCACAAATCACCATATGTTACTCCTTGGAATATAGATTTGGCGTGTGCCATCCATACAAATGTTGTTCAAACAGCTTAGATTACTTTCTTCCAGACATGCCAACACTGTTGGTTAATGTGATGAATACAATATTTCTTGGAATGTCCAAATAAATTAACGGACTCGATCAATTATTGGGCACAACCTTTCCTGTTCATATGGTGTATGTGTAACATTCACATAAACTATGATTCACATTGTATAATAACTGAATCAAACGCAAGCCCTGCGAAAAGATGTGGGTGTTCTGTATACTAACAAATATTTCCCTCTTAGATTGTAAGCTCTAAGGAGCAGGGCCCTCATGGGCCCTCATGGGTGCTCAACCTGCTGCCCTCCAGTTGGTGCAGAACTACAAGTCCCATCATGCCTTTGCCTTTGGCAGTCTTTGGCAGTCATGCTTATAACTGTCAGCCTTGCAATGGCTCATGGATTTTGTAGTTCTGCAACAACTGGAGGGCCACAAGTTGAGCACCCATGGTCTAACTCCAGCCTCCTCACCTAACTTTCTGTGCCACCAGGATAGCAATAAAAACCTAACACCCAGCCCCTCACTAAAAAGAAAATAATTGGTTTATGATTCTCCCCACTGGGGAGATTTCCTATAATTTCCTTTTGACCCCCTACCAAGCAAAATAAAAAACTCAAATGGGGACAAAGACACAATACAAAAATGACAGAGGTCTACTTTGCATCCAAATCTAAAACATAATTTAGCTGGAGTTAGGCCTTAAGGCTGGGTTCAAACATGTCCAGTGCGAATTGTATGTCAGTTTTCATTGAAAATAAAAATGCATTTGTTCAGCAGTTCAGGTGCGTTTTTAATGCAGTTTGCAAGGCTCGGGACCTGAATTTTGTCACAGCTGCGATTTCAGTGCTGGCCAATACACAGTAGGCAAAGGGTGTCAACTCCTGTAGTAGGAGAGCAATTCTTGCTAAAAGTCTTGGCCGAATCCTGAACCAAATATCTCAGAAAACACACGGGACTCTTTCTAAAATCGCACTGCAGAAACAATGCATATAAGGGAACAGCTTCAGTGGAAATCAATGTTATTTCACATATCAAGAAAATTGGATGTGGCTCAAAACGCATCCAATTTGCATATATGTGAACTGAGCCTAAGCGCTTTTATGCACACACCTTAGTAGATACAAGTATGCATCATTGAATTAATGCATTGACTATAGCAATGTAGGGATAGAAACAGCATAAAAGTATATGACCCCGATGATATAAACAGCCCATACATGAGTACCGGTAATTTTTTCATTCAACCAATGAGTTGAACGAAAAAAAAAGAAGAAATTGCTCAATTTCCCCATCCACACACTCGAAGTAGATGTGAGAATCTTCCCCGCTGTGCTATTGTATTCTGACAGTGGGGAGACTTCCCTGACATCAGAATACACTGATCAGAGCTGCCAACTATAGCTGGAGGCGCTCATCAAGTGGAGAAAACCCCACAGGCTGGATATCCAGAAGTTGATTGGTAGACTGATTTCTGTATAACCAGTCTGGCCATACATGGATCGATATTCGGCTGGTCCCTACTGAACCGGCCAAATTTCAATCCAAGAACAACTGGTTTTACTGAGATTAATTTTCTAAAGTCAAATAGACTGTGCACTTTGTAACTGTAGTTGCACTCATCCCCCCCCCCCCCCAGAGCTTAGTGCATGTAGTGAACCTTCACTTTGTAAAGAATACCCAATCAGGTGCAAGGAAAATAAAAAATACAGCATTTTTGCTTGCATGTGATTGGATGATAGTCATCAGCAGAGCTTCATTCGCTCACTAAGCTCCAGGGAAAATGAGTGTAACTACACTTGTAAAGTGCACAATCGATTTGCCTTTAGTAAATCAACTACACTGTGTTGTATTGCTGGATTCTTACAATATGTACATATAAAAGGAAGACCAATTATCTATGGTTACGATGTAAACAAAACAGGAATATACTTCTATGCTAAATTTGAGTGTCATTTTTGTTTTATCTAGTTACAGGTGTTAAATGTATTAATGAATATACAGAAAGAGAGGGAAGTTTCCTTATTGTGCTGCAAAACTGGAAGCATACAGAGGTCAGGCAGAATTCAAGCATGCTTCAGCTCCTGTTTACACCAAATTCAACTTTGAAATCATGCGACTTCACTTGAAATCGCACAATTTCAAAGCCACCTGTCATTGCGACTTCAAGTGCGACTTAGCTGACATCTGTGTGACTTCATGCACAGATGTCTATGCAAGTTGCACCTGAAATCATCATAAATAGTGCGGCAAAGCATTGTTAGCGTTGCACCGTTTTGAACAGTTCCATTGCTGACAATAGTCTGCGATTTGTCATGCGATTTGGACCTGTCGAATCACATGGCAAGTCACACTCTATTCATCAATATATATGGAAATCTACCAAGGGATACTATATCCACTTGCTGACCGCAATTCGTATATATACGTTGCAGTTTGCAATTGGTTTACCGGGATTATTGCTGACAATATCAGCCATATCCATGGTATTTTTTTTTGCAGCCGGCAGCTGGCTCTCTCATGTAACCATTCTGAGCAGCTCATGAGCCACTGGAATGGTTTCTGAAGCGGTGGATGTAATGGGACATCCCCCCCCCCCCGCCACTCCGTGGGTTCGCCTGAGAAACGATCAGAGCGTGTGGTTGGTTGCTCCCATAGGGGCTATCTATGGTCTTGGAGGACCAGAGTGATGTCATGACATCACTTCCGGTCCAAACTGGAAGTCAATTTTTTTTTTCAAAGCAAAAGATCCAAACATTTTTTTTGATCATTTACTTTTAAAGGTAAAGAAGAGATTTGGGGTCTTTTTGACCCCAGATCTCTCCATAAAGAGGACATGTCATCCTTATCTCTATTACAAGGGATGTTAACATTTACAACTTGTAATAGGAATAAATGTGATAAAAATGAAAAAAAAATAGAGAGATCGTAAAAAATAAAATAATTGAAAGCGCCCCTATCCCTCCGTGCTCACGTGCAGAAGCGAACGCTTACGTAAGTTGCACATGCATATGTAAACAGTATTCGCACCACACATGTGAGGTATTGCTGTGAACGTTAGAGCGAGAGCAATAATTCTAGTGCTAGTGCTAAACCTCCTCTGTAACTAAACAGATAACCTGTAAAGACTTTTAAAGCGCAGCCTATGGAGATTTTTAAGTACCATAGTTTTTCACCATTCCACGAGCGTGGCCAATTTTAAAGCATGACATGTTAGATATCTATTTACTCAGCGTAACATCTTTCACATTATACAAAAAAAATAGGATATTATTATTGTTTTTTTTTTTTTTAAATCATTAAAGTGTATTTTTTCCCCAAAAATTGCTTTTGCAAAACCACTACGCAAATACCATGGGGGTTATTTACTAAAGGAAAATCCACTTTGCACTGAAAGTGCACTTGGAAGTAAAGTCGCTGTAGATCCGAGGGGGACATGTAAAGAAAATTTATAAAAAGCATTTTAGCTTGCACATGCTTGGATGATAAAATCAGCACAGCTTCCCCTCATTTCAGATCTATCCCTTAGATTTACAGCGACCGCACTTTAATTTTCTAGCAAAAAATGCTGGCAGAAAAAGCCTGGCCGGCAAGTCAACATAGACAGATGTGCATCTGTCACACTAACCCAAATGCTCTTTGTAGTTGTATACACTCTTGGAATCTTTGAAACCATTGTAAACATATGCACATAATAGTGATTGCAATGTCAGAACTGAAGCTTACACAAATCTGTTAATTACCCCACTAAAATTCGAAGGAAAATGACTGCACATAGCAATAAGGTAGTCAGAAATGACCACCACTTGCTGGTCCTTACCGGTGGGGTATAATTATCTTAAGCCTTTACTACCAAACCCCTGTAACCTAAGGAGTGTGTATATAACAGAGAGAGGGGCATAAAAGCCATAACATCTAATCAGCCCAGGGGGCATACAGTAATCACTGTTGGTTCAGAGGCTGAACCACACCCAGCCCCTAGTCTTGATGAGGATAAAGTTGGAAAAGAAAGAACATGCCCATAAGCTTTTATATAACTGCGGAGTTATGCAAAATAATGACATTCTTGTCCCACACCCATGATAACATCAACACTTCTTGAGAAAGGACAGTGGGAAGACCTTGGGGGGTTGGTTGTAGAAGGTAGGTTTGCAATTTAACTTTCAGCATCTCTTTGTAATAATAAACCAGCTGGTCACTTACCTTTTTGTTTTCTTAAAAATCCTGTTAAGAACAACAGAAGATAAAATGTATATAAACTGTGACAACATTTTATTTTTAGTGTAAAATTGAACAAGTAGTAATCATATCTACAAGTGGCAGATATATATATATATAAAAAAAAGTTGTACCTTAATAATAAAAAAATGTACCTTAAACGTGGATTGCATATTTAAACTATAGAGCCTCAAAAACTTGAAAAACTTGACTTGAACCTGGCATTTACACATATCTCATTTGTATTTATAAATCAGGATATCCTAAAATGTCTTCATGCAGTAAAACATGCCGTACGAAATACAAAAATAGAAATTTATTTATTCTTAAATTACACATAAATATAAGATACAAATGTATTTTTAAAATACAGATAGCAATAGTCACACTTGTTTTGTGTACATATGAAAATACAGCATTTGAATATTTAACATACACCAACACATTTTTAGAAATGCAACTGTCAATAAGTTTTTTTTGATTGTTCCAAAACTCCATTATTACGGAAAAAAATGTAAAAATGTGAAGTGTCTTAATTTTGCCTCACGTCTTGAAGCAATTTGTTAATTTCTGCCACAAGTTCACTAGCATCCATAAGTTCGTGTTTACCATCATTGAGATGATTGAGGACATTGTCAAAGTCATCCTCCTCATAGTTCTCTGGTATTTCCTCCATAGCTGGCAACCACTTAGAGGACGGCTGGGCACTGGAATGATTTCCTAAAGAAGGTCCACCAACATTGTTGGGATTTTGGAAATGTGTGTTAGCTGCCCATGCAGCAACCCCTTGGGGGTAACTTAAAGTCTTAGTAGGCACTTGCCCTTTCCTTCGCTCTAAAGAGTTTGAACGGTCAACTTCACTACATTCAGTGTAGTTGTCTAAAGATGGAGGTAGCAAGCGTTGGAAAACACTACTCATTTCAGTGAGGAGGGAAGAAGTGCAAGCTTCGGCTGACTCCTCATCCTGGACCTCTTTACCAAATGTGGAAAAACTCTTCTTCTTCTCATTCTGATCTATAGGAAGCACTTCCTCTTCGGGTACAGGGGTCGGCTGCTGGGTTTGTTGCTGGTTATTTGGCTGAGGCTGCTGAAGGGTCTGGACTTCTTCTCCGGGGATGAACATGTTGTTTCTGTAATCTGCTGATGGGGAAGGAAGAGGTGGCATCCAGCATTGATCAGAGTGTCCTAGAACACGGCATTCATCTGTACAGAATCTCATAACTAAAAGAGAAAGAAAGAAATGTTAAGACTTTGCATGCAGCTATGGCGTACAGTATCCTATCACAACACCAACTTTATTTAAATATACAATGAGAACTACTGTATATATTATACTAGCTATGCCAAAGCGACTTCTGCCAATAGCTCAAAGTAACCAATCAGAAATGGCCCTGTTTATTTATTACAGGTACTTATAGAGCTCCATCAATTTACACAGTACTTTACATATATATTGTACATTTACATCAGTCCCTGCCCTCAAGGAGCTTACAATCTAAGGTTCCTAGCTCACATTTATACATACACATACTAGGGCTACTCTAGATAGGAGTCAATTAACCTATCAGTAAATGTTTGGAGTGTGGGAGGAAACTGGAGGACCCGGAGGAAACCCACGCAGGCACATGGAAAACACGCAAACTCCATGTAGGTAGGGATTCGAACCAACAACCCTAGTGCTCCTAGGTGAAAATGTGTGTGTGTATACCTAACAACACAAATGGGGATGATTTGTTAAAATTGGAACACTCAGAATATGGTGCAGTTGTGCATGACAGCCAATCAGCTTCTAACTTCAGCTTGTTCAATTAAGCTTTGACAATAAAACCTGGAAGCTAATTGATTTTTATGCAGAGGTGCACCAGATTTTGCACTCTCCAGTTTTAGTAAATAACCCCCATATGTTTTAGTCTTATTTAATAAAGAAGTGCAGAGCATTTATATGGCATTTAAATGTCCAATCACAGCCAGTCACATGTAAACACAGAAATGCCAGTAATCGACTCTCGTCGACAGAGTGTGTGGCGAGGCGAGCCGATCAGCGGCATCTCCTCGCAGGCACATCCAGACATGTAATCAGGGCATTGATCATCAGTGTCCTGATTATAATACACCACCACCAGTGCCAGCAATCAGTGCCCACCAGTGCCAGGAATCAGTGCCCACAAGTGCCACCAATCAGTGCACATTAGTGATGCCAGTCATTGCTGGCTATTAGTGCCGCCTATCAGTGCTGCCCATCATTGCTGCCCATCAGAGCCCATCAGTTGCACCTAGCAGTGCCTATTCATACCGCCTATCTGTGCTGCCTATCAGTCTCCATCAGTGCCACCTATCAGTGACCACCGGTGCCACCCATCAGTGCCAGATATCAGTGCTCATGAGTCCCACATATCAGTACCACCTATCAGTGCCAATAGGTGCAGCATATTATTGCCTCCTCATTAGTGCCACCTAATCAGTGCCCGTAAGTGCCGCCTCTTCAGTGCCCATAAGTGCCACCTCATCAGTGCAGCCTATCAGTGCCTATCAGTGCCCATTATTGAAAGGGAAAAATCTACTGACAGAAACTAAGAAAAAAAATTTTTTCACAATTTTCATTTTCATTTTTTTTTTGTAAAAAAAAAAAAAAAAAAAAAAAAACAGCACTGATTAAATACCACCAAAATAAAGCTCTATTTGTGTGAAGAAAATTATAAAAATTTCACATAGTTACAGTGTTGCATGACCACGCAATTGCCATTCAAAGTGTGACAACGCTGAAAGATGAAAATTGGCCTGGGCAGCAAAGGGGTAAAAGTGCCCTGAAGGCAAGTGGTTAAAGTTGTTCTTAAGACTAAACACGTTTAACCTTAATGCATTCCTTGCCATAAAAGTGAAGAATGTTTTTTGTTTTTTTTTCAGATTCATACTTACCTAGGTGGATGTAGCATCGGTCCGATGCTGCATCTGTCCCCTCGGTGCCTCTAACACTGAGAACTGAGTGATGGAACACCGCCGATTGCTCGGTTTTCATAGCTCCCAGAGCAGAGAGCTGCCCCCCTCCTCACTCATTGGAGCACTGGGCTGTAGAGTGGGAGTGGCCAGCTCGGGCTCTCAGTGGCTCGCTGTGAGGCTGAGCCGGATGTTGGTACAGGGATCTGGGCAGATCTGAGTCGTGATGCCGCTGAGCCTGGACCAACGCTGTGACATCAGCAGAGAGCGGACTTCAGTCCGTTCTCTGCTGAAAACAGGTCACAGGAGTGCGAAACGAACTGCGCATCTTTGATGCATAGGAGAAGTACAGCCAAACGAGCTTTTGCTGTACTTCTCCTTTAAGATAAAACATTTTTAGGCACCAGCATCCCCCTTCACCACCCTTTTACCTACCTGGGCCCTCATTGGATCCAACGCTGTGCTCCTCTTCAGTTTTCCCTCCCCTCACTTCTGGGTCTCGCTGGCTTTGCTGGTGCACCAGGAGCAATGGCTCCCAGTGCTGCCAAGCAAAGCCAGTGACGAGGGAGCAGGCGGGCGGGGCCGAGTGCCACTGTCTGTGTAAATGGATGCAGCAGTGGGGCTCGGAAGCAAACGGCTTCCCATGGGAGCACTGGAAATCACGTTAACAAAGAACTAAGATTATGGGAATGCCGCCATGTTGGCCCAAAGAGATTTTGTCTGTCACTTGTGCTCACTGTGGTCAACAGGTTTTGCTATGCAGTAGAGAAACCTGCTACCATTACTGCTGTAGCTAATCTTAGCTTACTATACTAAATGTGCCTATCCATACTTGGCTACAGAATTCAATATTGGTTCACAGATTTAATGTAACATTCTAGTTTTGCTTGAAGTAGAAGGAAAGGCGTCACAATGGGGGTTATTTAGGAAAGGCAAATCCACTTTGCACTGCAAGTGCATTTGGAAGTGCAGTCGCTCTAAATCTAAGGGGTAGATCTGAAATGAGGGGAAGCTCTGCTGATTTTATCATCCAATCATGTGCAAGCTAAAATGCTGGAAAATGTATATTCCTTGCATGTCCCCCTCAGATCTACAGCGACTTTACTTCCAAGTGCACTTGCAGTGCAAAGTGGATTGGCCTTTCGTAAATAACCCCCAATAAATCACCAGTTAAATGTTGCTTCGCTTTACTCTGGTCTACATTTTGTAATAAATCGCTTCCTGAATGCTGTTTTTTTTTCTTTTTTATATGTAGCCATGTGACATGAAAGTCCTGGCCCACTCCCATCTTTCTCCAGGCTGGCGGGTGGAAACCGTTCTACCAATTGACTATGCTTGGGATAACGCCACAGCTCCCTTCAATTCAACACTGTTTTCCGAGCCTTCATTGTACAGAGAAGCACTGGAATTTTGAAGCCACATGCACACCTCCCAACTTTCTGAAATGGGAAATGAGGGACACCTATTAGCAAAAATATGTAGACATAGGACACACCTCTGGCCACGCCCCCACCCCACACCTTAAAGGACAATTGTACAAACAAAATTGGTTAAACCCACAAGTGTTTTTTACCACTATTATTCCTTTTTATTGGCTTTTAGTATTTACAAATGCAGCAATTTAGAGATTGGATGAAAGGTTTAGCACTGCGAAACACTTTTTGATAGATAAATAGTACATTTTATATATATCTATAAAGATAACACCAAAATGAGGAACAAATGAGGAGGAATGATGGACAGAGGGACATTGCTCCAAATCAGGGACAGTCCCTCCAAATCAGGGATAGTTGGGAGATATGCACATGGGCCGTAAAGAAAAAAACTTAAAAACTACAAGGGTTGATTTGCTCAAACTAGAGAGTGCAAAATCTGGTTCAGCTTTGCATTGAAACCAATCAGCTTCCAGCTTTCTTTATCAAAGCTTAATTGAACAAGCTGAAGTTAGAAGCTGATTGGCCACCAGATTTTGCCCTCTCCGGATTTAGTAAATCAACCCCACAGTTTTTATAGTGATTTATTACAAAAGTTATACAGGGCAGAAATATTTAGCTGTTGAGCTATTGTGACACCAGTGATACCCCACTTTTAAGTACACAATGGGGGTTATTTACTAAAGCTGGAAAGTGCAAAATCAGGCTCACTTCTGCATAGAAACCAATGAGCTTCTAACCCCAGCTTGTTCAATTAAGCTTTGGTAATAAAACCTGGAAGCTCATTGTCATTGGTTTCTATGTAGAAGTGAGTCTAATGTTGCACTTTCCAGCTTTAGTAAATAAAGCCCATTGTGTACTTAAAAGTGGGGTATGCCTGTACTTAACGTTTGTGTGAAAAGAAAAATGGCAATCACAAATCCACATAAATTAGTTGTTGTTTTCTGAATGCCTCCCATGGGCGATTGTGTACCACTTCTATTAACCAAGCTCACCTTCTTGAAAACGTAAAGCACACTTATTACACAAGAAGCGAAATGAGTTTCCATAGAACTCATTCACCTAGAATCTATGAATTTCTTTGCTATCTGGAACTCTGTGCCACTCTGTTCCTAATCCATTTTCCATTCTGTGCATTGTGTTCTCATACATTACTTTTCTGGACACAGATTTAGCATAAGATATTCCAAGGATCACTTTTCATTTTCTAATATATGGCTATCATAAATTCATTTCCTTGCTGACAGCACCTGCTACAATACCACAGAACAAAATTACATTTTTTTTTTTTTTCGCTCTTCGCTGGAGTCGCTTTTGAGACCAAAATACCGTTATATTATTTCCTGCAAACTATAACATTTCTCAGCATTGCTACATTTTCTTTAAGACATCTGCTAAGCAATGACATGACTTTGCGTTACTAACGAGGTGCAGCCCGGGGGGGGGTTCAGCGCGGTGGTCGAATCTGTCACTAAGGGGTTAATGCAAATAATCCGAGCAAGTGGCATTATTAAATAAGGATGAAAAATAGCCCAGGTGTATTTGGTCGAAAAACGAACAGGCACCCTGGTCAAATTACTGAAGCAGTGCATTGGATAGGATGAAAAGGCAGGAGAAAACAATACAAGGGGACAGATGGCCTGGCTGAAATACGGCATACGACCACATTGAACATGGGTTCCATCTGCGGGACCCTTACAACTGAGGACAGCAGGAGCTGGGGGCTGTATGAAGGGAATGCTGTCACTATCTGTGGGGGAGGGCCCCCCAATTCATTGTTCTCCAAAGAACCCTTTGCACTAGCTGACATTCTTAAATAGATTAGTAAACACCCCTCTATGATACTTAACTTATGTGCTGCTGTCCTAGCTGCTGTTAGCTTAATAAAAGAGCATTGTTTAGGGCACAAACAAAATAAAGGCAGTAAAATCAGAACGGTGCCTTTGCAGAGGGTGACCTTGGAAGGATGGTGTGCTCCTGCAATGCATTCACGAGGATCATCTGTACCAGGTTTCACAAAAGACGCGTTTTTTTTTTTTTTTTTTTTGTAATCACTCAGCCAACCCCTTAATTCCTAGAATCGGGACATGTGGTAAATAAGTCTTACTCTTGGTGATTTGCGAACAAGTATTGATTGTTCAAATACCGAATCCCTAACCAGTCACTGACGCATCATGTGATACTTTCACAATTTGATTGTGGTTATGTCAGAACAAGTAACGAGGCTGAACTTTATTAGACTAGGATTTAACGAATCACATGTTCTGGCCAGATCCTGTGACAACTCCTAATAGAAAACTTCACGAACACGTACCAACAAACATAGAGAAACCCTTCACACCCAAGAACTGCTCTATAGTTAAACTGGTCCTTATACAAATAAGCACAGCACTGGGAAATGCTTTGTGTAAGATCAAACCTTTATAAAAATGTATAGCCTGGACGAGGAAGCATTGTTTGTGACGTGGCCCCCAAGGACATTGGCTTCTTTGTCCACCCCTTTGATCTGTTCACTTGAAGGTTAAGAGACCAAGGCTCTTTGGGAAATTGCTCAAAACATGTTCTCTCCCCACTGCCAACGCTAAAGTAGCACCAACTTCCCTGACATAACCTTTAAGCATCCATTCGCATGAGACTAAAACCTACTGCTTAGCTAAAACTGATTTTGCTTTGGGCAAAATGCTCAATATTGTGTCTGTCTCCACTCCTATACCAGCTGTGCTCTGTTGCTGAGAGCGGGCAGCAGCAGGCAAGGGAGAGAGCAGAGTTGAAAGGTTCTGTTGTGCTGTGCCTACGTATGTGGGCTTCTTTCTGTTCCCTCCTGGATCAGTCTGACAGCCAGGAAAAAAAAAAAAGCAGTACGTTAATTAGGTAGGAAATATCAGCAAAGCTTACTTGGAGGAATTCGGTGGCCATCAGTCATCAGGAAAAGTTCTCCAAACCCTTCACCTAGAAGTCTGTCAATTGGGGAATCTCTGCCCAGATCGTAATCGCTGTCTCCAGCTTCACTATCGCCACGTCCGCTGTCTTTTAGGCTAAATTTATCCATGTCTTGGAGGGCATATCTGCAAAGCAGGAAGAGAGCATGTTGGCGCTGGCATAACAGAAGAAAACACGGGTGATGTTTGTTAAAAAATAAAATGAGGTTTTAACTCACCTGTAGCTCCTTGAATATTTGTTTCCGCGAAAGCTTGGCCTTGGCTGATATTGGCCCTGGTGAAGCATGGAGAGCAATTGAGATACCTGTCAATGGAAATGATAGAAAATACATTTATAACGTCTAACTGGACAAAACAATAGGCAGAACCTACGTTTTTTACTATATGACTATAAACACAGCTAAGGGCAGTATACTGAATTCAGGCTAAAAGAACAAATGTTGGCATAATAACGTCCTAAAATGCATAAAGCTGTTATAAACTGCTTTGATGGAAATTAAAATTTACTTTCAGTTCTTATAGTGAACAAATGTATAAATCTAAAAAACACTGCAATATAAAAAAAAAAATCCTGTGGTTTAAGGGGGAGATTTACTAAAACTGTAACACTCAGAATCTGGTGCAGCTGTGCATGGTAGCCAATCAGCTTGTAACTTCAGCTTCTTCAATTAAGTTTTGACAATAAAACCTGGAAGCTGATTGGTTTCTAATCAGAGAGGCACCAGGTTCTAGTTTTAGTAAATCAACTCCTACATGTACTAGGAAAACAGGAAGGGGGCGAATTTAACATGGACTACTCCAACTACAAATGACCATGTACCACCCAATGGAATCGAGGATAACCCTACATGTACTAGGCTCAGACAAAGCATAACCCTCTTTGCCCAGAAGTTATTATACCTAAAGGGTAAGAGGCCTTATTTACCTCCACAGCAGGCGTAGCATGAGTCAGTTCCAGTGCAAATGTATCTGGTACATGATTAGATGATATTGTCATCAGGCTGTTGAGTGATTGGCGGCTGTGATTACTTTGCCTGCTGCTCATCTGGCCACGTTCCAAAGTAGGGGATGGGGAAGGAGAAGACCTATGATGGGATCTAATTGGCAGTGTACCATTCATGGTAGGCACTAGAGTAATGTCCCCTTTGTGGATTTGCCTGGAAGGCCTCTTTGGGTGATTTTGGTACGTAGATTCTGCCACTCTGCAGTTGTAAGATCGATTGTCCTTTTTTTCTCTGTTGCACCTCGTTGCAAAAATGACCATGATGACTAAAAGAACTGCACAGATAGCCCCCAAGGAAAAGATAATGATCATTGAGACATCCATTGAGGCCTGGTTAACATAACTTTCCTCAGTACTGCCAGCAGCATCAGGAGTTTCAATAATGTGGCATTTAAGAAGTGCTTTAGTGGTACGCTGAGGTGTCCCTTTGTCTTGAACTGACACTTGAAGCTCCCAGTCGTGGAAGTGGAAACTCTCCATACTCATATTAGTGTAGATTTCACAAGATCTGGGATCTATAATGAAAATGTCATATTCATTCCCTGATGTTATGGCACAACTAAGTTCAGAGTTCATGCCAGAGTCTCTGTCTGTGGCCCTAATTTTAGTGATCAAATATCCACTTTCTGCATCCCTTGGGACTGCAATCTTGGCTGTGCTATTGTGCAGAGTAGGAGTCACAATCACTGGGGCATTGTCATTTTCATCAACAACAGTAAGTACCACTGTAGCATTAGTGGTAAGCTGGGGAACTCCACTATCCCTTGCCTGGACGGTGAAGATAACCTGATTTACTTCTTCGTGGTCAAAGGCCCTGAGAGCATATATTGCACCATTTGAAGGGTCAATAGTCACATAAGTCGTTATGGAACTACCTTGAATGAAGCTTTCGGGAATGACATATGTCACCTGGCCATTTTCAGCTTGATCCGGATCTGTAGCCCTTACAGATGTGATATGGGCTCCAGGTGAATTGTTCTCCACGATGACAATCTCATATCTATTTGTCTGAAATTGTGGTGGGTTATCATTTTCATCACTTATTTGTACTGCAAAATGCTTGACTGTGGACAGACTTGGCAGCCCCCTGTCCTCAGCTATTACAGTCAGGCTGTACTCTGACCTTTTTTCTCTATCCAGCGTGGAATTTGTTAATATCAAATAGTTGTTTTCATAAGTCTTCTGCAGCTTAAACTGCCCATGGCCATGTAGTTTGCATAAAATTTCCCCATTAAGTCCTGAATCTTTATCATGCACCCTTACCAAGGCCACAAAGGTATCCAGAGGTGCACTCTCTGAAATATAAGCAATTTCTTTGCCAGTAGACATCAGATTGATATTGATTTCAGGTTTGTTATCGTTTACATCCACAACATTGATAATGATCTTACAGTGGCCAGGGATTGAGTTTGGACCCATGTCCTGGGCCTGGACATCAATCTCATACGATTTAGTTGTCTCATAGTCCACTTGCCTTAATAAAGTCAGCTGACCTTTCTCTGGATCCATCCTAAAGGTGTCAGTGATTTTGGGGGACACGTTGTTGTTGAATAAGTAAACCACTTTGCCATTGGCGCCCTCATCTGGGTCCGTAGCATTGAGGTCAATGAGCAGGGTCCCAACAGGGGAGTTCTCAGGTAACTGGATCACATAAGACTTTTGTTCAAAAGCTGGGCTGTTGTCATTGGAATCCGAAATGCTTATTTTAAGGATGGCTGAGCCGAACCTCTGGGGCACCCCCATATCCGATGCGGTCAACTGGAGCTCAAAGCTGGATTGAAGCTCCCTGTCCAGCTCCCGGACCACGATAAGTTCTGCGTATTTGGCGCCATCGGTTCTGGTCTTCACCTCAATTTTAAAATATTCATTTTCAGAAAGAGAATAGGTGTGGAGGGAATTCTCACCCACGTCAGGGTCAAAAGCGCTGTCCAGGGGGATCCTGGTACCCACAGCGGCACTCTCAGATATTTCAATGGGGATTAGAGACCTGGAAAAGTGGGGTGCATTGTCGTTGATATCCAACACCTCAACTTCTACATGGAAGAGCTGCAGATGATGGGTGGGCAAGGTGATGACATCGAACTCTATGGAGCAGTTTAGGTTCTTCTGACACAGCTGCTCCCTGTCGATCTTGTGGCCGATGGTGATCTCCCCGTTGTCCTCCTGGACCAAGAGCAGAGGTGGGTTGCCCGGCTGCATGGCTTTAAATCGGATGGCAGAGGGGTTGGGTAACTTGGACAACACATCAGCCACATCCTCGGCCAGCCTGGCCACCACGGAGCCCACCAGCTGCTCCTCGTAGATGCTGTACTTCAGGTTCTTACTGTGCCCACCTCGGATGGTGAAGAAAAAAGAGATCAAGAAGAAGAGCGACTTCATTTTCCTGGCGATCCCCCCAGAGCGATCCATCCAAGGAAGAGAGCCTGGATCCAGGTCACAGGAAAGGCATTGACCTGACCTGGGGGACTAGGTAAAGTTTGGGGGGGGGTCCTCACCGGCGCGATCTACTAAGCGGCAGTAATCCCATAGCAGCTGGAATCACATGAGGATGGCATTGCTCCATGGATTGCTCCTCTGGATGTGCGACCCCCCCTCTTCTCTTCCTTCTCTCTCTCCGCTCCGCTGCAGACTGAACCCCCCTGATTGCTGACTCCAGACTAAAAAATCTGGACAACTTCAACTCCAACTCAGACAAAGCTTCTCCTCTGCATGCGCTCCATCGCTCCCAGCCAATCAGCGCCTTCCCAAATCAAAGGACTGTGAAGTCACATTAGGAGCGGGGGAATGTGCTGCTGCGGGGGGGTGGAAGGAGAACAAGACACGGCTGGCTCCGCCCACTGCATTCACTTTTCAGAGGACACATTGCGGAGGATTCCAAAAAAAAAAAAAAAAAGAAACTTAAAGGCATTGTCCGTTCACCGATCGTTCTATCCGGGCGGAGGAGAGGAGGAGATCGTCCTTGCTGCAGCCGCTCCACCACCGACCAGCATTCTGCAGTGCGGAGCTCCTATCTCCGGAGCTTCAAGGATACCTCCACTTCTGCATCCACATTGGGAGGACACCTACTTTACAAAGGATCCACCTTCTCATTCACATAGCATGACTTCAAACATAGAAGTCCGAAACTCTCCACCACCCCCCTCCCCATTCCTGGACTCTACTTACCTCCAGGGGTGATTAGTGCCCCCCACATCTGAAAGCTCTGCTCTTCTTCCCCTGTCTTTGCTTAGACAGACCATATATTGTGCAATTTTCTTTCCTACAACCATGCGGTGAAGGTAAGATTAAACATGCGATTATTGCTAGCGGCTGTTGTAGCCACTAGGAATTATCACTGTGTTCTCCTGGTGGGGAACCCACCAACCCCTGGCTGCAGGAGAGAAAATCACACAAATCGCTCATCAACGCAGTCAGTGTTGGTAGGGCAATCCTTCCCACATAGGGTTGCCACCTCATCCCTTTAAACCCAAACGCATGTTAATTACACAGTTTCTGTGGCTAATTGAATGCAGGTGAGGGACTAAGTGAGTTTAGTTACCACCTTAATCGGCCACAGAACCTGTGTAATTAATATGTGTAGGTAACCCTACTCCTACAGCGCTATTTTATCCTGACAGTGGTAGGTTTGATAAAGCTTACCTATAGGGGCAAGGAATATCTCCTAAAGGTGCACCGTTACAGCCGGCCATAGACGGTGCTGAACCGATCGAGATTTGAACCATGCATGAGCAGGCTGAATACCCAGGTTAAACCACCGATCAACTTGAGCACAACCAGCCTGTTGGATTTTACATGTGACTATTGCTAGCAGCTGTTGTAGCCGCTAGCAATATTTCACTGTGTTCTGGCGGGGATGGCTTCCCTCCTGGTTGCAGGAAAGAAAATCACACAAATCGCCCAATAACGCAGTCAGTGTTGATGGGGGAATCCCTCCCACAGCGCTATTTTATTCTGACAGCGGTAGGTTTGATAAAGCTTACCTATAGGTGCAAGGGATATCTCCTAAAGGTGCACCATTTAAAGAGGAAGTAAAGCCAAACGAATAAAAAAATAGATCCTGCAAGGCAAAGGCATAATGAGCTAGTATTCATAGCATACTAGCTCATTATGAATAACTTACCTGAGATGGAAGCCCCCCCGAAGCAACCCTCGTTGTCCTCCGACACCCCCATCTATCCCAAAGTGACTTATGGGTATCGCTGATTTGGCGCTGTGACTGTCTGGAGCCGTGATGATGTCACTCCCACGCATGCGTTACGGGAGCCACCACTAACGGCATGATCGCCGTTAGCAGCAGAATGCTCAGTGCACCTGCGCCGCTGTATACGGTGCATGTGCCATAGACAGCGGTGCCTTTCTTTTGCAAATACCTCCTAAACTGTGTAGGTTTAGGAGACATTTCTTGTACCTACAGGTAAGCCTTAATCTAGGTTTACCTGTAGGTAAACGTGGTCTGTAAAGGTTTACAACCACGTTAAGCCGGCTATAGAGGGTGCTGAACCGACCGAGATTCAAACCATGCATGAGCAGACCGAATGTACTCAAGTTGATCGACCAATCAACTTGGGTACAACCAGCCTGTCGGATTCTACATGCAATTATTGCTAGCCGCTGTTGTAGCCCCTAGCAATAATCACTGTGTTCTCCTGGCGGGGATGGCTCCCCACCCCTGGTTGCAGGAAATAAAAATCGCACAAATCTTCAATCAACACAGTCAATGTTGATGGGGCAATCCCTCCACCAGCGCTATTTTATTCTGACAGCGATAGATTTCCTGGATGTCCAGCTACAATGATCGCTGTTTCCGGCTATAGTCAGTGGCAGTGATTGTACACAAAATATGACAGGCTGGTTGTACTGAAATCAATGGATAAATCAACGTCGGTACAACCAGTCTGCCCATACATGGATCAAAATTTGGATCCATCCACTGTAGTAAACATTGGTGCCTTTTACCTTCAGGTAAGCTTTTGATAAAGGTGTCAGGGGACAGATGGTGCATAAACCTAAGTTTGATTAGTACATAAGAAAAAAATAAAACATACTTCTCCTTTAGACGGTGCTGAATCAATCGAGATTCAAACCATGTATGAGCAGGCTGGATGTACCCAAGTTGACAGATCGATCAACTTGGGTACAACCAGCCTGTCGGATTTGGATTTGCAGGCATACTAGCACATTGTGACATTGGCTTGCAGGGTGATTTTTTTTTTTTTTTTTTAACAGCCTTTACTACTTCTTTGAGACAGCCCATACATCAATCTGCTTTTTAATTCATCCATCCACTAGAGGTGGATGGGGGAATCCCCCCCCCCCCCCTGAGCTATTGTATTCTGACAGCACTGAGACTTCAATCCATCAGAATACACTGACAGCACCACTAGCTATAGCCTGTGGCACTGATCGAGCAGCAAATACCCGACAGAGTGGCTGTACAAAAATCAGTAGAATCCATCCCTGTACAACCTCCCTGCTCATATATGGAACACAATTTGGCTGGTTCCTGCTGAACCGGACACATTTTGATCCATGTTTGGCCAGCTTTAGGGCTTCTAGAAGACCTCAGAATGATTCTGATTGGTCATATGCTGGCACAAGACCATTTTGACCAATTGGAAGCAATGGCGGCTGGTGTTTTTTTTTTTTGGAGGGGGGGGGCTGCAAACAACCACACACCCCCAGTTGGTCAGTCACAGTCAGCGGCACCCCCACTACCCCGGCATTTACACCATCGGTTGCAGGCAGACGGGCTCCTATGGGCGACTGGCAGTGGGTGGGTTGCGGGCTCCTATGGGCGGGCTACTACAAGCGGTGGTTTGCGGGCTCTTATGGGTGGTGGGCAGCAGCTGGGTTGCGGGCTCCTATGGGCAGAGGGTTGTGGGCTCCTATGGGTGGCAGGCAGCAGCTCCCTGTGTCCTCTCTGCATCACGATGGCTTCCGCCGTGCAGCTTCTCCTTATAGGCATCCAATAGGATTGCCTGTCCTTTCAGCCAATCTTCCTGATTGGTTAGGAGGAGGATCAGTATTACAACAGTGAATATTGATTCACTGTTGTAACACACCTGGGTGGACTCCGAACGCACTCCCTACGACCCGAGCCCACCCTTTATTGAAGCCTATTAGAGCCTCCAGGTCTAATCGGTACTTAAAAAAAAAGTCCCTCCACATTGGAATCCATGCGCCGGTGTCCTGAAAGTGCTGGACACATGAATAGAGGTTGCAATGGACGAGGGGGCAGTGCCCGTGCGCCCTTAATGGACGGCCCACCCCTGTTTGGAATTGCTCTGATCTATCTCAAGAGTGCGGTCCTGAATGTATGGACAGTGAGTGCTCATCACCCGTGGAGGTACAATAAGTGCCGAGGGGTTTGAATGGTTTGGGAGGAAGTAAGGTGTACAGCTGGCCCTAGATGGATCGTTCGTTTTTTTTTTTTATTAGCCAGCCGGCTGATTAACAAAAAAAAAAAAAAAAACGTAAAGATTCCTTGATCCACATATTTAAACTTTCTGTGTACATCCCCCCCACCCCATACTTACCTGAGCCCCACCGCGATCCAGCGATGTGTCATAAGGCCTCAGCTCTCGGGGAACTCTCCCTCCTCATTGGCCGAGACAGCAGAAAGTGAGCCAATGAGTAGAGAGAGAGAGGGCGGAGCCGAGCTGCAGCTCTGTTTGTGAATAATTACAAAGAGCAGCAGCTCGTGAGCGAGCCACCTTGGGTGCCCCCAGAGCAAACTGCGTGCTTTGGGGGCACTCTGTGGGAGGGAGAGGCCAGGAATACCAGTGGGAGGGTCCAAGAAGAGGAGGATCAGAGCTGCTCTTTGTAAAACTATTGCACAGAGCAGATAAATATAACATGTTTGTTATTTAACCACTTGAGATCCGCGCTATTGCCAAATGACGGCATTAGCGCGGACCTACATTTCCAGGACTACGTCTATTGACATCGTCCTGGTTACGAGCGGCCTGCGCGCCCCCTGAGGGGCGCGCGCGGCGCGCTCTGTGATCAGCGAGTCCATGAGACTCGCCTGATCACCGATCCGTGTAAGGGGTCGATCCCGACCCCTTATCACGTGATCAGCTGTCAGCCAATGACAGCTGATCATGTGACAGAACGGAGCCGGTAATCGGCTATTATTCCTCCTCGCGCTGACAGCGCGAGGAGAGAAAAAAAAAGCCGATCACCGGCGGCCGTGATCGGGACATCAGTCCCGATCACGGCCAGCAATACAGCTGACCACCTGCCCCCTGCCAGTGCCCACCTGCCCACCGCAGTGCCATCCTGAATGAAAGTAAGTGCCCCCCATCAGTGCCACCCAGCAGTGCCCATAGTGCCCCCAGCGCCACCCACAGTGCCACCCACAATGCCACCCACAGTGCCATCCAGCAGTGCCACCAACAGTGCCACCCACAGTGCCCACAATCTGCCGCAAAGGTGCTGCACCCCAGTGCCGCCCATCAGTGCCCAGCAGTGCCGCCCATCAGTGCCCAGCAGTGCCGCCCATCAGTGCCCAGCAGTGCCACCTATCAGAGCCACCTATCAGTGCCACCTATCAGTGCCCATCAGTCCCATCTATCAGTGGTACCTATCAGTGCCCATCCGTGCCACTTATCCGTGCCACCCATCCATGCCATCTTATCTGTGCCCATCTTTGCCCATCAGTGCCGCCTTATCTGTGCCGATCGGTGCCGCCTTATCTGTGCCTATTAGTGCCGCCTTAACTATGCCTATCAGTGCCCACCAGTGCAGCCTATCAGTGCCCACCAATGCAGCCTATCAGTGCCCACCAATGCAGCCCATCAGTGCCCACCAATGCAGCCCATCAGTGCCCACCAATGCAGCCATCAGTGCCGCCTAATCAGCGCACTTCAATGAAGGAGAAAAATGACCCGTTTGCAAAATTGTATAACAAACTATTAAAACATGATTTTTTATTTTTATTTTTTTGCATCTTTTTTTGTTTGTTTAGCAAAAAATAAAACTCCGAGCTGTAACTAAATACCACCAAAAGAAAGCTCTATTTGTGGGAAAAAAATGATAAAAATTTCATTTGGGTACAGTGTTGTATGACCGCGCAATTGTCATTCAAAGTGCATCAGCGCTGAAAGCTGAAAATTGGTCTGGGACTGAGGGGGGTTTAAGTGCCCAGTAAGCAAGTGGTTAAACAAAAAAAAAAACATACAGTAATTTACTAAAACTGGAGAGTGCAAAATTTGGTGCAGCTCTGAATAGAAACCAATCAGCTTCCAGATATTATTGCCAAAGCTTAATTGGTTAGTTGATTGGCTACCATGCACAGCTTCACCAGATTCTGAGTGCACCAGTTTTTAGTAAATCCCCCCATTACGTTTAATATCGCTTTAACCCTCGCCCCACTCAATCCCCTTGCCAAAGCTGGCCTTTAAAAATGGCTGCTTAGCTTTTTACTTGCTCTTATCTTTTATTCCTTAGCTGAATTTTCCTGTGGAATGAAAGGGGCCTTGAGGATGTAATGTGTACCATAATTAACCTTGTCTTTTCTGTGCTGGCACATCTCATTATCAGTAGACAACTTTTCATATTACACTGCATGGTCATTTTTTTTGCCTACTTTTCAGTCTGTACTCTACAGCTGGTTCCCCCTTTAATTGATCTCTTGTCTTGGCATAGACCACACCAAACGTGGCAAGTCTATGAATAGTTAAAGGGGTTGTAAAGCTTAGTTTTTTATTTTCTAAATAGGTTCCTTTAAGCTAGTGCGTTGTTGGTTCACTTACCTTTTCCTTCGATTTTTCCCTTCTAAATGTTTTTTTATTACTTTGTCTGAATTTCTCACTTCCTGTTTCTTCTCAGTAAACTTCACACCATCATCCGAGCGGTGTTTAGTCAGCCAGAACAGCTTACTGAACAGCTTACTGAGGAGGAACAGGAAGTGAGAAATTCAGACAAAGAAAACAAAGAAAAAAAACATTTAGAAGGGAAAACTCCTCCCCTGGGTTCATCTACCTGTCTGTTCTGTGCTGGCAGATCTCATTATCAGCAGACAACTAGTTCTGAACACTGTCTGTCCAAGCAACGGGTTGGCTTCTCCGTGGCATGGTAATGGGGGGGGGGGGGGGGAGATCAGTGTCAGTGTGGGGATCGAGACATTGTGTTCAGAATCAGCCATATTGCCTTTTTCTCAGAAATATATAAAAGATAAGAAATATTTACAAAAAAACATTTCTGGGCATACTGTGTGAATGGGAACACATAACAAGCATATAGTGAATTTGATTGCGTATGTGGAAATACACTTAAAGGGGAGTTCCACTCAAAAATGGAACTTCCACTTTAAGTGCAGGTGACCCCCTGGTCATTTTTTTGGGGGGGGGAGCGGATACCCTCTTTATAGAGGTGCCCAGCTCCCACTTCCTCCCGGGGCACCGCTCCCCCTCCCTCTCGGTAATCATCTGGGGCACGTCACAGGTCCCAGACCATTGCCCGGCCAGTCACAGTGCGCAGCGCGGCTCGCTCATGCACAGTGCGTGTCCGGCTGGGAAGACACAGCCGGGCGCCCAGTGACAATGCCGGTGCCCGCATCACCGGACCATTAATAAAACGCAGCAGCTACACTTTTTTTATATATATATATGGCTGGAACTCATAACTTAAATTGCTGATGACACGCAGTTATCCATAGCAACAGGACTCAGCTTTGCTGTGATTGGTTTAGACATGGCTGGTTGCCATAGGTTACTGCGTTTTGAGGAACACCATTTTTCTGTGCCTTATTGAATACGCCCGGCTGTAATCTTGCCATGCAAAGGAAAAACAATGCCATTTTCTTCTCAGCAATCATATGTCCTGATTTTTTGTAATATACCTAATGCATTTATATGTCTTTGTTTTGCAGCTCTGACAAATAACCCGACCTTAGGTTGTATGTAAAACAAATCGTATTTCCCTTGGGTTCTAATTGCATTTGCCCATCTCTGTTCCTCTGGGGTGGCTTTCACCTCTGATTGTAGACTTGATTTATTTTCCCAATTGTCAGAGCTGTACAATGACATAATTCATATATTATCTCTATCTGGGTGATTATCATTCATCTGTTTGGCACAAGCTTCTTCCAATATATAGTCAAGCGTTTAGCACTTTAGATAAGGAAAGATGCCTGACCTTATCACTGGATGACAATAACCTTCTAATAGGCAGCGCACTCACAGGGATAATGGTTCAGGCTCTAGATAGGGGAGAGAAATAATACAGAAATGGGTGGCAGAATGTGGCTGGGAGGGGTACAGCACTGGACCTACTGTACATAGAGGGTGTCACATCACATTTGGCTACCCATCACATTTTGCTACCCCCTGGAGTGCACATGCCTGACGCCGCCATATGCGTTGCAACACTGTTGTAAAACCACGTTGCCACAGGGCCCCTCGCGGGCTCGCTTCACTCGGCATAATTATAATCTAACTCTATGTCTACTTGGATGGTGGGGCTTGATCCTGGACTCAGGGGTGTGGCCACATAATCCTGCGCAAGCGCAGATCGCCGCAGTGTTTGAACGTATATGGCGGGGTCACACATTTGTAGTCCATTGGGTAGCCAAATGTGATGTAACACGGGTGGCTGTCAGTGAGTGCTTACCATCAAAGAACTCCCCCTCTGAGAAGACTTGGGATCTGCTGCCTGATTACTTCTAATAAACAAGCAACTTCTACTCTCAAGTCGTTTCCACCGGGGACGCTTTGTTCATGTTACTCAAGAAAAACTCTACAATGTGTTAAAGTGGTTGTAAAGCATAAACATTTTTACCTTAATGCATTCCCCTCACCCCCCTTTTACTTACCTGAGCCCTCATTTGATCCAGCGCTGTGCCCATCTGCAGCTCTTCTCGCCCCTCACTTCCAGGTCTCGCTGGCTTTGCTGGGGCACCAGGAACTATTGGCTCCCAGCGCTGTCAATCAAAGCCATTGATGAGGTAGTGGCTGGGCAGGGCCAAGTCCCGCTGTCCGAGTCAATGGACTGATATAAAATCGCACACACACAGGTTGGACTTGATGGACTTGTGTCTTTTTTCAGCCTCACCTACTATGTAACTACTGTTACTGAGAGCACTAAAGGGGTGCCATTTCTGGTTTTGCATTCTGCAATGCTTGATGCTTGGCTGTCATGCTGACACCTCTATCTTTGGTACTTTGGTAACCCTCTGTCTTTGGTCATTTGAGCCACTGACCAAGCCGCTGACAGATAATGACTTCTGATTTTACCCTGATCTACCTGATCTGCAGTTCCTTGCCAGTGATTTGGGATGTATTGAAGCCAGGGGGTCAGTAGAACAGCCAGGGGACAAGTATTTTCAAAAAGATGGTCTCTACTAGGAGCCCTGAGCCAGATCAAGAAACTACATAGTGGAGTCAGAAATCCAGATCTTTGTACTGGTTTCAATGTTCCTCTCCGCAGGGAGATTGTATTCTGACAGAGGTCAATCAAATGATCAACTTCCGTTAAACAAGTAGGACCACACACAGATCGAAATTTGGCTGGTCCCTGCTGAACTAGCCACATTTCAATCCATCTATACCCAGCGTTATTATTATTATTATTATACAGGATTTATATAGCTCCAATAGTTTACGCATCGTTTTACAACATTAGTCTATTGATGTCCATAGTGTAAGGAGATACAACTTTAGTCACTGCATGGAAGGGTGGCTCCATAGGACGCTTCAAGAGAAAGGAGCCACCCTGAAACAGGTAACCTATGACAATGGTCATCATGACACCAGCCTAAATGGGAAACTGATGGTTTTAGCACTACCAATGATTAAAAAACGTATTTAGCTCCACCCGCCCGCATTGTACTGCGGACGGGTGGCTCCTACAGGCACAGCGATGTACCTGTACATCACAGTCTTATTCCGGGTACAGGGAGTACATGCCCCCCCCCCCACCTCCCGCCGACTCCAGCTGTGATTAGTCACAGAAAGATTTTGTCAGCAGGTCCCGACCAATGATTCATGGCTGGGACCTGCTGACTGGCTGTGTCCAATCACAGCCCAGAACCCTGTCTTAACAAACAACACAGGGATCTGTGCAGGGGGAACAATCTCTTTGCTCCTTCTCCCTGCAAAGGGAGAAGGAGCAAAGAGATTTTTAGTAAAAAGCAGCACATAATACACACATTAAGGCTCCATGCACACTAGCATTTTCTAAGCTCCTAGAAGCTGTTATTAGCATTTTTTTTCTGCTGCTAGAAGCTAAATAGTGCAATCCTATGTGTCCATGCACACTACATTAGGCTATTAGCGTTTTTTGAGTTTCAGCGTCTGGAAATAGAAAAAAAAAATGTTTTTGTAGAGTTTCCTGGAGCATTTTCCAGCAGAAACTCTCCTAAATGCTCCTAAACAATAGCGTTTTTTGAGATTTTTTTTCCCTATCCTGCAAAAATGGCAATAAAATCGAATGCCCCTGAACGCTCTTAAACACTGCTAAAACGCTACTATAAAAGCTATTACCAGCATTTTTTTTATACAGTGATTTTTCCAGCAGAAAAAAACAAAAAAAAAACACTACTGTAGTGTGCATGGAGCCTTCCACTTGATAGGCACACATTTACCTCCTTGATTACCCTGAAATGTTAACCCCTTCCCAGCCAGTGTCATTAGTACAGTGACAGTGTAGAGCAAGGATATGCTATTAGTGGACCTCCAGCTGTTGCAGAACTACAAGTCCCATGAGGCATAGCAAGACTCTGACAGCCACAAGCATGACACCCAGAGATAGAGCATGATGGGACTTGTAGTTTTGCAACAGCTGGAGGTCCACTAATTGCATATCCCTTGTGTATTATCAATGATCACTATATTAGTGTCACTGGTGATGTCAGTTAGTGTCGGATTGTCCTCCACACTATCACAGTCCCATTATAAGTCTCTGATCACTGCCATTTCTAGTTAAAAAAAAAAACATATATTCCATAGTTTGTAGATGCTTTCACACAGACCAATCAATATACACTTATTGGGATTTATTTATTTTTTTAACCAAAGACATTTTGGCCTAAATTTATGAAGAAATTTGATTTTTTTTATTATTTATTGAATATGTTTATAGCAGAAAGTAAAAAATAGTGTTGTTGTTTTTTTTTCATTTTGGTATTTTTTCATTTTTATAATAAAAAAACAAAAAACAGTGGTGATCAAATACCACCAAAAGAAAGATCTATTTGCGTGAAAAAAATGATGCTCCTGCCTAAATTGTCCCTAGTATGTGTATGTATAAATGTGAGTTAGGGACCTTAGATTGTAAGCTTCTTGAGGTCAGGGACTTATGTGAATGTACAAAATATATATATATGTGAATCGCTGCGTAAATTGATGGCCTCTATAAGTAAAAATAAATAAATCTATACGCTGCGCTTTCAAATATACTCTTCACATTATATATATGTGATAACCAAAGCGCAAATATGTGTGCGAATCACATACCGTGATATATCAAGTAACTAGTGACTGTAAAAAGTTACAGTAGTGCAACAAATAGTTATACATACTTAAAAGTGGACATATAAATAAAAATATAAATATTATAAATATATAAATGAAAATAAATAATTACACTAGTACAAAGTGCTATAAAGTGCATCCATAGGGTGATTGGTTGTATCAAAATGACTGTTCATAAAATAAAATAATTTCAATACAACCAATCACCCTATGGATGCACGTTATAGCACTTCGTACTAGTATGATTATTTATTTTCATTTATATGTTCACTTTTAAGTATTCATAACTATTTGTTGCACTATTGTCACTTTTTACAGTCACTAATTACTGGATGTATCACGGTATGTGATTCACACGCATATTTTCACTTTGGTTATCACATTTATATAATATGAAGAGTATATTTGAAAGTGCAGCGTATGTATTTATTTATTTTTGCTTTTATCTGCATGTTTTTATGAGACGTGTTTAACGCTTGCAGCTGTTTCACGGTGCCAATTGGGTAATTTATAATCAGAGGAGGCTCACGTGAACTTTTATATATACTTGGAGCCTATATAAGTATCTGTAATAAATAAATAAATCTAAATTTTGTTTGGATACAGTGTTGCATAGCCGTGCAATTACCAATTAACCACTTAAGCACTGGACCATTTTGCAGGCCAAAGAGCAGACCACTTTTTGTGGTTCGGCACTGCGTCGCTTTAAATGACAATTGCGCGGCCGTGCAATGTGACTCCCAAACAAAATCAACGTCCCTTTTTTCTCACAAATAGAGCTTTCTTTCGGTGATATTTGATCACCCCTGTGGTTTTTATTTTTTGTGCTATAAACAAAAAAAGAGCGACAATTTTGAAAAAAAAAAAAAAAGCATTATTTTTTACTTTTTGCTATAATAAATATCCTACAAAAATATATAAAAAACATTTTTTTCCTCAGTTTAGGCCAATACGTATTCTTCTACATATTTTTGGTAAAAAAAATCACAATAAGCGATTATTGATTGGTTTGCACAAAGGTTATGCGTTTACAAAATAGGGGATAGTTTATGGCAATTTTATTAATATTTTTTTTTTTTACTAGTAATGGTGGCGATCAGCGATTTTTATCATGACTGCGACATTATGGCGGACACATCGGACATTTTTGGGACCATTGTCATTTATACAGCAATCACTGCTATACAAATGCCTGTGTAAATGACACTGGCAGTGAAGGGGTTAACCACTAGGTAACAGTGTAGGGGTTAAGTGTGTCCTAGGGGTGTGTTTCTAACTGTGGGGGGTGTGGCTGTCTATGACACGTCACTGATCTCTGCTCCCGATCACACGCTGATCGAGTCCACGGGACCCGCGATCTGACTCATGGAGGTTCTGACCGGCACGCACATGATGGCACGGCAGCAAATTTAAAGGGACGTACCTGTACGCTCATCTGCCTGTCCATGCCATTCTGCTGGTTGGCAAGTGGTTAAAGTAATGCTGTGCTAAATAGTGAAAAAAATGGCCTAGTCGCGAAGGGGGTAAAACCTTCTCGAATTGAAATGGTTAGGCTCTGTGGAAAATTCCCTTGCAAAAGCGACCAGCCTATTTGCCTTTAGTAGATCAAGTACTGAAGCCAGAGACAGCCAAGTAAGTGGCATTTTTTTTCAGACAGGGATCGTCAGTGGCAGCTCCCATTTTTTTCCTTTGCTTTAATGAGTAGGGAAGTTATAAAGGCATTTGCCTTCATTGTACATTGAACCCTGATGCATCTACAGTTTCTTTACAATGAAGTGACAGAAGAAAACAAAAGCATGCCATGTCAAAAGAAAGGAAATAAAAATAGACACATCATGCCTTAGAAAAGAACTGCGTGCCCTTATCAATTCAGCAGCGAAATAAATGGCTAGCAGGTAGTGGTTCCAGAAGAATCATACGAATCAGATGATGGAAGTAATGTGGTTAAATTGTGCTTGATCAATGCAAGTGAAATTGCAGGCAAATGACAGGACGTTTACTAAAAGTGTCTTGTGCCTCACTTGACAAATACCCCCCTTTAATTTACCTGCCTGCAGTGCTACAGAGTACTCATTCTGTTCTTCCATTAGGCAATTCAGCTGCTACAGACCATATCAGTAGCTTTTTTTTTTTCCTTTTTTTTTTTTTTTGATGGCAGCTTATCTAGTAAGTGCTTTATTTCCCAAAGACATTCCAAAGTGCAGAGAAGAAGAGCCTAGCTAGCTGCACAACAGATGAGAATTCGCTCTTCTATGGCTTAGTCGCACAGTGGGAGGTTTACTTGGAAATGTTATCATGTAACAAACTTAAATAAAACCCAGCGTGGAATTGCGACGCATTATCCTTCCTCTGCTTTTCTGTTAAGTGGATCGTTGTAATCTTTGCTGGGTTTAAAAAAAAATAAAAAAAACTTAGAGGGCAAGGCTTCTTGTGCCCACGTAAGGCTCCCCTGCACTCTGATACCCCTGCCATTAGCTTTTCTAAGGGCTCGTTCTTAAAAGAGGCAGTTCATGCCATCCCCCTGAAAAGAGATCAGCAATAAATGGCTTTTTCGGGTTGACAGGCGGCTGGGAGGCAATATGTTGCCACCTCACCGCTTGTTTTAACCCCTAAAAAGGCCTACCACTGCAATGGACAAGGCCCCATTTACTAAAGGGTCATGGAGCGCAACAGGGAATTCATTTTTGTGAGGACCATGAAGCAAGGCCTCACACCCCAATAACTAAAGGGTCACAAAATGAGACAGGGAATTCATGTTTGTGACCACCATGAAGCAAGGCCTCACACCCCAATAACTAAAGGGTCACAAAATGAGACAGGGAATTCATGTTTGTGACCACCATGAAGCAAGGCCTCACACCCCAATAGAAGCGAAAAAAAAGGGGAAGAAACTGCGCTACGGAATACAAATGGTATTGAACGGAAGCTGCAATTCAAAATGTACACCAAGAATACACCCCTGGACGACGTAAATTATTACGAAACGCGTAGGGCGGTGCGAACGTGTCGACGTCACCCCAGTCGTGTTCGTGCTTTTTGGACCAGGAAGGACGGGTCGGTCTTTGCGTTGGCGTGCATCCGGCCGGTGCACGCTTCTGTTTTGAACCTGCTTTTAAAGTCTTTTATGTAAGTGTACACGTTCGTTTTTGCAAATTAAAGTCTTTTGGTTTTACACTATCTGGAGCCTATGTTTTTCCCTATGTGATACCACGTTGAGTTGGGAGTGATATGTGGAATAACAGCCATAACCCTACCGCGTGAAAGATCCAGGATCGCTTGAGGAGGAATCGCTATCCGGATACTCTTTGACTATTGTCGCCTGTGGTGACCCTCTGTAACGGGGGGTCGCTTGGATCTGGTAAGAAGCCAATTCACTCATTCGGTGTTGGGAAAAGCACAATACATCTTTGGAGAAGATTTCATTTTGTGTACTTATAACTCAGCTGTTTGAAGTTTGTCCTTCACTGCTGCACTCCACTTGAAGCTTTACTTCACTGGTGTTTGTTTACTATATGGACATTTTATTATTATCTTTTTTGACATATAACTATATGGACATTATATAGGGTGTCTCTAAATATAATTTTTTTTCTTGATATTTCATTTATGTAAAAAAAAAAAATTGCAAAATTTTTTTTTCATATTCTATTCTATTTTTTAATTTTTATTTTTAGAGGTATATGCACTGAGTTTGATTTACTCATACTGTGTTTGGGGAACTCACATTCTTGACACGTATTTATGTTTTGTTTTTTGTTTTTGCATTTAAATTGCACTTATTTGTATATGGTTTTCATTATACTTTGGAGGTGGTCTTGGAGATATTAAGACACTAAGACCCATATCGTGGGTCTGGCACATATACATACCCTATTCACATTTGGGTATTTGTGGCTCACACCCCAATAACTAAAGGGTCACAAAATGAGACAGGGAATTCATGTTTGTGACCACCATGAAGCAAGGCCTCACACCCCAATAACTAAAGGGTCACAAAATGAGACAGGGAATTCATTTTGGCATGGCCATGAAGCAATTGTGTGCAGCCCTGATCAGCTCCTTTCTTTTTTTAGGTGGGTGGTTAAAGGGGCGGCAAAACCATGTCTTGAACGCACCCCTGGTCACACATCTGAGTGGTTGTAAAGTCTTTTTTTTTTTTTCTATAAAAATAATAAACATGTTATACAGGCAAACCCCACTTTTAAGTACACAATGGGGTCTATTTACTAAAGCTGGAAAGTGCAAAATCAGGCTCACTTCTGCATAGAAACCAGGTTTTCGGAGCTTCCAGGTTTTATTACCAAAGCTTAACCTCCCTGGCGGTATGATTCGGTCTGGTTTTAGGTGCTGAAAGCGGTACAATTATTTTGCATGGAAATTTGGCATTTTATTTTGTAGTCCTGTAATTCTTAGAAATAACTCTCTTAAATATGTTCAAACCAGAGTCTAGCAGACATCCCGGGTATGATAAAGTTTATAATATAATAAAGAATAATAAAAATTATTCAATAATGTAATCAAATCCTAAAACACTGAAAAAGGGACATGTTTTTGGTTGCTATGGACAATCTCCAAATTTCAGGCAGAAAAAACAGTATTTATAATATAAAAGTGCATGCAGGGCATTGCACAGACCACTAGGGACAAAGGGGGTGTGTAATTTTGTAATACAGCACTGTAATCTGTAAGATTACAGTGCTGTGTGTGTTTTTTGTACTTTTACTTTTTTGAATTTGCTGCAGTTCTCCGCTCCCGTGCGTCGTAATGCCGCAGGGAATGGAGCTCGGCGGCATTCGGCACTGTGAATCGAGCGGAGGACAGCTCGATCACACAGTGCGGAGGACATCGCTGGATCCAGGGGACAAGGTAAGTAAGTCTCCCTGTGTCCTCCCCTGCATCCAGCGATGCGATCCCGAGTCTGGCTCAGGGTTACCGCTCCTATCAGTAAATTCCTAACCCGAGCCAGACTCGGGATTACCGCTAGGGGGGTTAATTAAACAAGCTGGGGTTAGAAGCTTATTGTTTCTGGGCAGAGGTGAGCCTGATTTTGTAGCTTTAGTAAATAAACCCCATTGTGTATTTAAAAGTGGAGTATGCCTGTACTTACCTGCTCTGTTGCTGTTTTCACAGAGCAGCCCGGTTCCTCCCCTTCTCAGTTCCCTCTCTGGCACTCCTGGCTCCTCCCTCCCATTGAGTGCCCCCATAGCAAGCAGCTTGCTATGGGGGCACCTGACTGGAGTCATAGCTCCGTGTATCCATTCAGACATGGAGCTGTGGTTTGGCCCGCCCCCTCTCTATCCTTATTGGCTAACTAACTTTGATTGACAACAGCAAGAGCTAATGGCCCCACTGCTGTGTCTCAGCCAATCAGAAGGGAGAGTCCTGGATGCCCGAGACACTCATGGACATCGCTGGAAATGGGGCTCTGGTAAGTATTAGGGGGGGCTGCTGCACACAAAAGCCTTTTTATTTGAATGCATTCAAATAAAAAACCTTCTGCCTTTACAACCCCTTTAAAGCAAAAGTCATGTTTAAGCGTATTTAGGTGCATCAAGCGTTTGAGTGTTAAATCATTCCATCGACCTGAATATTTATCTATTCCGGCCATTGGAATGCATTAACACTCAAGAGCTAGATGTGTCTAGTGTACAGGTGCATTTAGATGCGTTTAGGCACGTTCACCATTTTGTGTGCTCTCTATCTTCTCTCCTGAGTGCCCCTTTTGTGGGGTTGTTTCAGCCTTGAAATGTTCTAATATGCTTGTGAGCGCCTTTGTGCGCATGGACACATTGGGGTTGATTTACTAAAGGCAAAAAGACTGTGCGCTTTGCAAAATACAATTGCACTCTGCAAGTGCAGCTGCTTAGTAAATGAGGTAAAGCTTAACTTAATACCCAATCACGAGCAAGGATAATATTTTTTTCTTGCACATGATTGGAGGATGGAAGCCAGCAGAGCTTCTACTCATTTTCTAAGCTCTGGGGCTTCTGCTCTTGCAGAGTGAAACTGCAGTTTGCAAAGTACACAGTCTATTGGCCTTTAGTAAATCAACACCATGGGCTTACATAGAGGTGCTTTTACAGGCTACGAGAAAATGCCAAATACTTCTAAAAGCAACATTTTTTAAGCCCAGTGTGCAAGAGGCCTATATCTTGAGCTTGTAAATGCTTCAGAGTGTCTGGTATACAAATGTAAATAAGAATGCATTCAGATCCACTTAAAGCAGACCTTCAGTCATTTTTTCAACTTCCATCTATTAAATCCCCAGCCCTTGTTGTTTTAACTTTGGATAGTAAAACATTTTTTTTCTGCCAGTAAGACCCCTTTCACACGGCGGGTATTTTTCAAACGCCACAGCGCTAAAAATAGCGCGTGTATAGCGCATGAAAAAAGTGGCAGGGCGTCAGAAAAAGTCCTGCCAGCAGCTTCTTTGGAGCGGTGATGGAGCGGTAACTTGCCACTCCTCCACCACTGCTCCCCATTGAAATCAATGGGACAGTGCTGTGATACTGCTGGCAAAACCCTGCTCCGGCGGCATTTTGCAGGTGGATTTAACCCCTTTTTGGCTGCTAGTGGGGGGGTTAAAATCACCCAGCTAGTGGGCGAATAGTGCTGCTAAAACTATGGTTTACCGCTGACGCCCAGGGCAGCTCGTGTGAAAGGAGTCTAAATACCTTACACAGCCCACTTCCTGTTTCTTGTCTGGTCTCTAGCCTAGGCTTATGACATCATGCACAGCTCTCTCTCTCACTCTTGTGAGAGTTTGCCAGGAAGGGAGGGAGAGGTGAGTCATAAGAGGGCCAATGAGGGCTGCAGAGCTGGAGGCGTGCCTCTGTGTGTCCATCCAGGAAGTGAACAGGCAGCAGCTTCAGCTGCCCACAGTTAAAATGGCTGCAACCAGACTTGGTGGAGGGAGATTTCTGCAGCATATTTGGCAAGTACAGAATAACAGTATATATAAAATAATATGCAATTGGAGGGAAGCTTCAGAATGACAAAAATGTTTTAATTACAAATCATGTGAGCAGACTGCAGTTCCTCTTTAAGAATGTTCACTTTTTTTTGGTGGCCTAATTAGATGGAGCCCTGAGGCAAAATGATAGGATTCTCTGGACCATCAAAAGGAACACAAAAACTCATGGCACACTTGTCTCATAGACTACACAGCACACTTTGTATCCTTTTATTTCCTTTCCTTGACCTCCTACTTCTCCCCAGCCATGTGCCCCCTCCCTCCCCTCCCCCTCCTCCTTCCACTTCTTTCTATTAGCTCCAAGTGCACAAATAAGGATCTGGTAGAGCTTGTCATTGTACCTCTGACCAGACTATGACACCAGGCCAAGCACAGTCTGCACTGCATACACATACACAACAGCAGGCCCAACAATTGTAACCACATTTCTATACTTCTCGTATGAGGACTCCAGCAACCTCATCTCAGCATTTTGATGAGTAGCAGACCTTTATTGGTCGGGAAGTAGTCAATGATGTCACTAAATCCATTTGTAACTACCTGTGATTACATCATCACACCAAATTACAATATTGGGACTCACTTGGGCTGATGGACTAAAGAAGCTGAAAATCTTCATTGGACTTATGTTTAAATATTGATCCACATGTGGAAAGAAAGCGAAAGAAAGCATAGTCACATGGTTGGCTATTTAAACAGGATAAATAATAATAATAAACAGGAATTACATTTTTTACATAAATAAAGTTAATATATTCACTTTTTTTTTTTCAAGATATCTTAACTTGTTTACTAAATCAGATTTATTCTCCCAGTATGCAATAAGAGAAAGAAGAATGAGAAATTGTTACTTCCTAATAAAAACATGTCATTAAAAGTTACATTGTCTCCTTTATTATGTAAACAGGTTTACTTTCTCATTTTATTTCCCTCTTTCTTTCTCTCTCCACCTCTCTCTAGCTCTTTCTTCAATAATCCCTCTTTCTCTATATAGATAAATATCTATATACCGCTCTCTCTCTCTCTCTATCTATATAACTTTCTCTCTCTCGCTATATGTATATACCTCTCTCTCCCTATATATATATATATATATATATATATATATATATATATATATACCTCTCCCTCTATATATATCTATATAACCCTCTCTCTCTATATATATCTATATAACCTTCTTTCTCTCGCTATATCTATATAACCCTCTCTCTCTATATATATATCTATATAACCTTCTTTCTCTCGCTATATCTATATACCCCTCTCTCTATATATATCTATATAACCTTCTCTCTCGCTATATGTATATACTCCTCTCTCTCTCTCTCTCTCTCTCTCTCTCTCTCTCTCTCTCTCTCTCTCTCTATATATATATATATATATATATACCCCTCTTTCTATATATATAAATCTATATACCTCTCTCTCTCTCTCTCTCTCTCTCTCTCTCTCTCTCTCTCTATATATATATATATATAACCCCCTCTCTCTTTATATCTATATAACCTTCTATCTCGCTATATATAGCCCCTCTCTCTCTCTCTCTATATATATATATATATATATATCTATATAACCCTCTCTCTATATATGTATATAACCTTCTCTCTCTCTCTCTCTCTCTCTCTCTCTCTCTCTCTCTCTATATATATATATATATATATACCTCTCTCTATATATATATATATCGATATACCCCTCTCTCTCTCTATATATATATATATATATATATATATATATATCTATATAACCTCTCTCGCTCTCTCTCTCTCCCCCCTCTCTATATATACCCCCTCTCTCTCCTCTCTATCTCTCTCCCCCCTCTATATATACCCCCTCTCTCTCTCTCTCTCTATATATATATATATATATATACCCCTCTCTCTCTCCCCCTCTCTATATATACCCCCCTCTCTCCTCTATCTCCCACCTCTATATATACCCCCCCTCTCTCTCTCTCTCTCTCTCTCTCTCTCTCCCTCTCCCTCTCTCTCTGTGTGTGTATATATATATATATATATATATATATATATATATATATATATATATACCCCCCTCTCTCTCTCCCCCTCTCTATATATACCCCCTCTCTCCTCTCTATCTCTCCCTCTCCCCTTCTTTATATAAACCCCCTCTCCCTCCCCTCTCTCTCGATATATATATATATATATATATATATATATATATATATATATATATATATACCCCTCTCTCTCTCACCCCTCTATATATACCCCATCTCTCTCCTCTCTATCTATATATATATATATATATATATATATATATATATATATATACCCCCTCTTTCCCCCCTATCTATATATACCCCCTCTCTCTCCTCTCTATCTCTCTGTCCCCCCTCTCTATATAAACCCCCTCTCCCTCCCTCCCTCCCTCTCTCTCCCTCTCTCTCTCTCTCTCTCTCTCTCTCTATATATATATATATATATATATACCCCTCTCTCCCCCCCTCTCTATATATACCCCCTCTCTCTCCCTCCTCACTATATATACCACTCTCCCTCTCTTTATATACCCCCTCTCTCCCTCCTCTCTGTCTCTCTACCCCCTCTCTCTCCCTCCCCCTCTCTCTCCCCCCCCTCTTTCCCCCTCTCTCTTTCCCCCTCTCTCTCTCCCCCTCTCTCCCTCTCTCTCTATATATATACCCTCTCTCTCTCTCTCTCTCTCTCTCTCCCTCTCTCTCTCTCTCTCTATATATATATATATATATATATATATATATATATATATTATATATACATACACAGTATCTCAGAAAAGTGAGTACGCATTTTTTAAAATATTTTATTTTATCTTTTCATGTGACAACACTGAAGAAATTACACTTTGCTACAATGTAAAGTAGTAAGTGTACAGCTTATATAACAGTGTAAATTTGCTGACCCCTCAAAATAACTCAACACACAATCATTAACGTCTAAACTGCTGGCAACAAAAGCGAGTACACCCCTAAGTGAAAATTTTAGAATTGGGCCCATTTAGCCATTTTCCCTCCCCGGTGTCATGTGACTAGTTGGTGTTACAAGGTCTTAGGTGTGAATGGGGAGCAGGTGTGTTGAATTTTGTGTTATCGTTCTCACACTCTCATACTGGTCACTGGAAGTTCAACATGGCACCTCATGGCAAAGAACTCTCTGAGGATCTGAAAAAAAAAAATTGTTGCTCTACATAAAGATGGCCTAGGCTATAAGAAGATTGCCAAGACCCTGAAACTGGGCTGCAGCACGGTGGCCAAGACCATACAGTGGCTTAACAGGACAGGTTCCACTCACAATAGACCTTGCCAAGGTTGACCAAAGAAGTTGAGGGCACATGCTCAGCGTCATATCCTGAGGTTGTCTTTGGGAAACAGACATATGAGCGCTACCAGCATTGCTGCAGAGGTTGAAGGGGTGAGGAGTCAGCCTGCCAGTGCTCAGACCATACGCCACACACTCCATCAAATTGATCTGCATGGCTGTCGCCCCAGAAGGAAGCATCTTCTAAAGATGATGCGCAAGAAAGCCTGAAAACAGTTTGCTGAAGACAAGCAGACTAAGGACATGATTATTAGAACCATGTCCTGTGATCTGATGAGACCAAGATAAACTTATTTGGTTCAGATGATGTCAAGCGTTTGTGGCGGCAACCAAATAAGGAGTACAAGGGCAAGAGTGTCTTGCCTACAGTCAAGCATGGAGGTGGGAGTGTCATGATATGGGGCTGCATGAATGCTGCCGACACTGGGGAGCTACAGTTCATTGACAGAACCATGAATGCCAACATGTACTGTGACATACTAAAGCAGAGCATGGAGACTGGGCTGCAGGACAGTATTCCAACCTGATAACGACCCCAAACACACCTCCAAGATGACCACTGCCTTGCTAAAAGAAGCTAAGGGTAAAGGTGATGGACTGGCCAAGCATGTCTCCAGACCTAAACCCTGTTGAGCATCAGTGGGCATCCTCAAACAGGAGGCAGAGGAGCTCAAGGTCTCTAACACCCACCAGCTCCGTGATGTCATCATGGAGGAGTAGAAGAGGACTCCAGTGACAACCTGTGAAGCTCTGGTGAACTCCATGCCCAAGAGGGTTAAGGCAGTGCTGGAAATAATGGTGATAATGGTGACACTTTGGGCATTTTCACTAGGGTTGTACTCACTTTTGTTGCCAGTAGTTTAGATATTAATGGTCGTGTGTTGAGATTTTTTGAGGGGACAGCAAATTTACACTGTTATACAAACTGTACATTCACTACTTTATATTGTAGCAATGTGTAATTTCTTCAGTGTTGTCACATGAAAAGATAGATTAAAATATTTACAAAAATGTGAGGGGTGTACTCACTTTTGTGAGATACCGTATCTCTCTCTCTCTCTGTATATATATAATCATATATAATTCCCTCACCCCTGTTTCCTAGGCTGCCCCCCCCCCATCCTCCACATTCTTTTACCCCCCTGCCTGTTGTGTCTCCCCAGCCTTATTGCTTGCCCCCATTCTCCATGTCCCTTCTCTCCATCTCTCTCCCCCCTTCCTCTAAATGTATATCTCTCCCTTTCTCCTGACAGCACTTCACTCCATGCACTGCAATGATCTGTATGGTGTGTGCCTTCCTCCCCCCTCCTCCAGCCTCTCACAATCTGTCTATGTTCTTTTCCCTTTCTCTGTCATGGTCTGCAGACACTTTTATAGCCTGGCTCTGATATTTCCCTGGAACCCATGCTACAGAAACTTAGCACATCACAGTGAGATTATTTCTGACAAGCCAATGTTGTTTTTTTTTTTTTTTTTTTTTTCTTTTTTCTCTTTTTTTTTTTTTTTTTTTCAGCTTTCCCTCTATCTGCCTCCTTGTACCTGCATACACATATTTACTGGCTGTTGGATACATTGTATAGTCTTTTTTTCCTCCATCTCATTTACTGTACTACTTTTCAGACAGCCTTTGATTTTTTTTTTCTTTCCCTAGGTTTCTCTGCAGGATTTTTTTTTATTTTTTCAAGTGAAATGCTAGCAGTTTCCTTTTCTGGAAAGGCGAGTAGATGCCCAGCATGCCTCCTCCTCCCTGGAAGAATTCTAAAGCATTTTCTATAGCATTGTTCCCCTTGCTTTCAATGGCCGCGTGGCAAATTGCAGAGCCTTAATGAATGTATTTAGCGCTGGGTCACAGCAATGAGCGTTTTTCTCCCCTCTGCTCATGAATAATACTGTTTTACAAGTTTGCCTTCTCTTTTCACTATATGATCATCCCAAGTCCATATAAACCCTATAGGAAAAAAAAAAAAACCTCAGCTTAATACCAGCAAGAAGGACCAGGGATGCCCATAGCCATCTGCCTAAAAAAAAAAAAAAAAAAAGTCTGCCAATTCAAGCCAATAATTCTATCACTCCAGGCTTTGCCCCCCTCCCTTCTCTAAACATCAAAAGCTGCAAATGCCAAAAAAGAAATGGATGGGCAGCCTAAAAGACTGAAAGATAATCACATTTTAGAAATTTACGGTCAGATTTTATTAAAAGAGAAAAAAAAAGTTCTCAAACAATCCGCAGCACTTTTTTTTTTTTAATCTAATTGTCAAAATTGGGTTATTTAAAAACAAAAAAACAAAAAAAAACCTTTCAAATGCTAAGGTACTTTTTACTTTTTTTTTTAATCTAATTGTCAAAATTGGGTTATTTAAAAAAAAAAAAAAAAACCTTTCAAATGCTAAGATACCTTTTACTTTTTTTTCTTGTTAAAAGAAAGAAAGCAGTTATTGCCTTTTCAGCCTGTATGTGGGATGAATTATTCATAGGCAGAAATAGTTTCAGTGCCACGTACTAAAATATTTAAAATGGTGTGTAAATTAATATATACCCACATGGAATAGTTTATTTTTTATTTTTTTTTTAAGCAACTGGCAAACACATTTAGAAATTATTGATTTGAATATAAGAAGCTGGAGACAGAAGGGGAGAAAGAAGTTCAATGCATCTTCAAAGTAATTTAGCGAGCTTGTGAAAAAAAAAAGGGGGTGTTAAGTTTAGATCACCTCTAGAGAGTAGCAAGTGGAGCCTTTAATTCGGCACTTAGATGTATTACTGAGAAAATGACATGAGGTGCAGGGAGCTTCTCCCTCAGCTATTGTCTCATGCAGATCCCCATTAGCATGTTAGTTTGTATTTTCATCTCAAGGTGCCCTACTTAGAGAATCTGATTGTTTTATGAAGAAGTGACAGAATTGTGGTAATGAGTTTGCTTGGAGCTCTTCTATGCTATGAGTTGAGAGATGAGTTTGCTGTGGATCTCTTCTTCAGTGAAAGTTGGGT